>NC_141600.1:44000410-44600410 GCF_047967505.1 Dipteris shenzhenensis | reverse complement strand
TGAGAAACAAATACCTTGCCAACCTTGCCTATCTTTTGTAAATCAAGCCTGACCACCTGAGAGTAGCTATGAAAGCACCCAGGGAGGTATTGACATGTAAACCACACTTTACCACCTTAAGTAGCAATGCATGCACTAAGGGGAGGTGATGGAATATAACTCATATCTGACCACCTTGCAGTAGCCAAAGGATCATGGCACCAAGGGGAGGTGTTGAGAGTTGTGGTGCCATGAGCACATGTAGAGCGAAGGTATGAGCAAAGGGTAAGCTGCCACATGGCATGGAGGACATATCCCACATGTGAGCAAGCAAATGGATGTAAGTACCCTCACCTATAAAAGGGAGGTTCATTTAAAGTAATATCAATCAAGCACTTTGCACTATCTCAAGATTCTCTTTATGAGTCCAAGCTAATCTATCTTGGAACCTAATTGACTTGAGGTACATGTCATGAGCACTCTCTTCATCATGTTTGCACTTAGGCTGCATCCTCCTTAGATTAGTGTTGTATTAGGATGTTTTCTCAGTGACTAGGAGAGCTCGATCCCCCGATCTGACACCTCCAATGACAAATCCTCTCCCTCCCTCCCCTTCCCCTTCGATATGTCTTTTTTTTTTGGGGGGAGCGGGGAGGCGGGGAGTGGGTAGGTGGAGGAGAGGTAGAGGGAGAGGCGGGAGGCGAGGAGGTGGGGAGGTGGAGGAAGCAGAGGAGAGGAGGGAGGCAAGAGGCGAAGGAGAGGCAGGAGGTGGGAGGCGGAGAAGAGGAGGCGAGGAGGCAGAAAAGAGAAGGGAGACGGAGGAGAGGAGGGGGGGATTATTAACCCCCCCTGAAGCTATTACGCATGCAACAGCTTCAGGGGGGGTTAATCCCCTCCCTAAGCCCCCCAAAAGGGGGGCCTATTATGCGCGCAACAGGCCCCCCCTTTGGGGGCTTAGGGGAGGGGATTAACCCTCCCTTAAGGAAGTGGGGGCCCTTTCGGGCTCCCAAAAACATAATAATAATAAATTTAAAAAGAGGACTAAAAATTTTAAATTAAAAAAAACTAAATTAAATTTTTAAAAAATATAAATAATTAAAATAAAATAAATTAATTAAATTTAAAAAATTAAAATAAATTTAATTTAATTTAATTTAATTTTTAAAAAATTAAAAGGATTATGTGAGGAGCTCTCTTCAAGGCTAGGGGAGGAAATTTTGTGTGAGTAGCTCTCGGACTATGCAAAGGTGGAGGACCAAGGTGACACGTTTGGGAGGGGATGTTCATAGTGATATTTGTTTAACTACTTGTGGGGCGGTAGAGGTTTAATGGGGTAAACCTGGCCCCTTCAGTGAGCATTTGTGTTAGATCATATCTTTGTACTTATAATTTAGATGCGATGATATGGAGAATCATATTGTATAATTTGAAAATTTCCATTAACTTATAAAGTCCAACTTAATGAAGCAGTCATAGAATAGAGAACCATCATATCCAAGGATGGATAAATACAAAGACAGTTTATAACTTTAAAACTAAAGTTATACAAAAAAGCCAAACGTATTAGAGGGGTAGTCAGCCCCTGAAAAAGACCCAGGTAATATACATCCAAGTTGTGCTCTTCTAACTTTTGAAAAGAGAGAACAATTTATTACCTAAAACTCATGTTATATAGAAAAGCTGAATGTATTAGAGGGGTGGCCATCCCCAAAAAAGACCTGGGTAATATATATCCAAGTTTTACTCTTATACATTTCGAATTGGTTTCACTCAGAATTAAAAAGTGATTCAGAGGTTGAGTCGAAACCAAAAAAAAAAACAAGTGAATACAAAAAATAGAGTAGCCGAGATTCCAACAGATCAAGTCTGAGATCTCTTATATTTAGTAAGAAATTGTGATGTACGTAAGGCTTCCAGGACAAAGGATTGATGCAGAGCATAGTGGGAGCCTTCAGCAACATACGTCGTAAGCTATGGGTTTTTATAATATTGAAGGCCTTCCCAAAGTTCCTCCTACAAGCAATCCATCTTGTGAATGACAATCTCGACCGAGTCAACATTGTGGAACACAAAGTTCCTCCTCCAAGCTATCCATCTCATGAATGACAATCTTGGGTCACCGAGGAACCCATTTCAAAAGGACTTTATCTTTCACAAGACAATAGTTAGAAAAATTCTTGTTTCATTCATGGCTTTCCATCACCAAACCCAGTGAATGACTAAAGCAAGATGGCTATGAGTGGTAGGAAGAAAGACGAAAGAGGTGGCTGAAAAGAAGCAAGCAAAGAGAGAACGAATAGCCAAGGGAGAGTGCACTCAATGGTGTCTTGCATACGATTTAATTACCACTTAATTACTAGTCACTGGCATGGCGTCTCCTTCCTGATTATTTGGACGGCACCACGATGCTCGCCATGCGATCTAAGGGTGCATTAGATGCATCTGCAACGTGGGCAATCTTGCCCAAGGTTGCCCATGTCGCGGGAAATCTTGCCCATCCATACGAACCTGCATGAGTATTTGGACATCCCAGCATGGTGGCTTCTTCATGATTATTTAGATCCTACTGTAGTTAATCACCAGCCACTGCGTGGGCATGTGATTGCATGCCAGGCTTGCATGCAATTATTTTTTGGGGCAAAATCTTTTCAATGCAGTTAATTACCAGTCACAACACTGGCTCGGATTTTGATTAATTTAAGGTAGCTTATTAAGATGGCTCATGATTATTTAGATGGCACAACCAGGCCTGTAGTCACTGCAATGGCTTGAATTTTGATTAATTTAAGCTAGCTTATTAAGATGGCTCATGATTATTTGGATGGCACAACCAAGCCTCCAGACACCGTGGTGGCTCAAATTTTGATAGCTTTAAGGTGTATTTAACCATGGTCCTGAACATGATTTAGTTACTTTGCTCTCATCCCCCCTTCTTTACTCTTTTGCTAGGCTCTCTTTTCCTAGTAACTTCTTCTTCCTAGAGATCATGGCCTAGTACCCAATAACCTTTCAACATTTATTTTCTTGTTTAAGGTGCCTTCTAGTCGAGCAAAGGCAATAACTTGATCCAATGGAGAGGGACTACAAGGCGAACATGTTACATGCCTAGTTGTTTGATATGAACATCATGGGGAGGGTAAATATTCTACCCCTTTTCCTAGTTTTATGAATCATGTCAACCAGCCATAAGCTGGCTTATGATTAAGTTTTTGTGCAGGACATGGCACAAGCTCGAAGGTGTATTGACAAAGAAGGCAAAGATGAGGAAAGCAAGGAGCACAAGGAGGAGTTATTGTGCCCCTATAAGGAGGCGGGAGATTGTAAGAAGGCGGTGATGAGACTATGTGAGGAGGTTTGCGAGACTATAGGAGACTAGCCACAAGATCTATCATGGCCTGGTTTAGAGAGGTTGCTGGAATAGTCAAGAGTTTAGAATTCTCCTGATATGTGGGATGTTGACTCACAGGGACACCAGATTTATTACTGCCATGTTTGCTCGACTTAGGTCAGATTAGTCTACAAGCAATGTGATATGGTGACCTTTCCACTTACATGGGTGGATCATTGATTCAAGAATTGATCTCTCTTGACTAGGTTAACCTACCAAGACAAGTGATGTGCTTCCTCAGATTTCTCGAATTTTGTTGAAGGTCAATGACAAAGGTATACGCCGTTTGATAGGCCGCAAATTTGGTTGCTTAGATTATACCGGGTGAGGATTGCCACCTCATTGCTTGGCTCAATTTCATTCTCGTGTTGTTAGGGGGGCTCTAAGGCTATTGTGTAGAGATATAACTTGACAAAAGTAAAATAATTAATATTATCAAAAATGCAATCACATTAAGAAGATGGCTGGTCAATAACCACCATATATTGTTATCTCAAAGTGTACAAGAAGTATATATAGTGAGCTTATTCTATTATAGCCTACTACTAACTTTCTAAGGAATGTTATCAAGATATGTGGGTACGCCTTTATTACAAATGTCTTCTTATGCTCCTCCACCTTATCATCTCACACATCAAAATAACATCTAAAAACTTGCAATGTTTAGGATAAAAAAGAATGATATTCAGAAGCACAATTCAGGTAGGTGGAATTAGAGGGATCTCATCACATCACAATGAGTTTTTTCATGTATATAAGAGACAAACATGCATTCATGGAATAGGTGACATTTGATGTAATGTGGATTTCTCCAGGTATTGGCAAAAACAGTGGTCAAAGGTTAAATTGAAGATGACAATTTTCACAAGGCTAAGATGTGCGCATGGGATGGCTACCACCTTACTCAAATGTCAAAATTAACATCAATCTACAAATTGCAAATTACCTAATTTGGTGCCAAGTCCAGGTTCAAGTTTTTTTTTCATCCAAACCTACACGAGAGTGAGAGATAGTGATTCCACACATGATCAAGAAATCAAGACGATAGAGCAATTAACAAAACTATTATCTTCAATACTCAGCATTCTTTAGTAGTTTAGAGTTGAGATAATGATGCTATATATATGATCATTTGGCCAAGGGCCCTAGTACCATTCAGATTTCAACTTGAGAGTTTACTTTATTGGTACTTTCTTAGTCATATTTCTCATAGGCAATTTAATTCAAGAATTGAAATTCATCATGTTTAAGCTTTCATTCTTATTTTTACTATAGTTGTTATCCATTTGACGTAACGAGAACTCATACTTGAGATCGCACAAGAAACCTTTTTGAGAGTACAAGGAAAAATCCCTCATGGACCACCAACATGAAGCCTTACGTGGATGTACATTCAATATATTTGATAAACACTATTTACCCTCCCAAACCCTTAAGTTTTATAGCTTGCCAAAATACATAAGTTCTGTATAATTCTTTCAATTTTAGGCTTTAAATTTTCATTTTTTGGTCATAGGTGGCCATAGATGGATCAAAAATAGACAAAAGAGCCTCAAATTTTTTGAAAAATGTTCCCCATGTGTAAAACCTACCTTTTCTTTTTTTGTTGTCCTTTTTTCTCTTTTCCCCCAATTATGACCATCTATGACCCCAAAAGAAAGAAGAGGAGAATGCATGTATCAAAAGTAGAGTGAGGCGATTCCAAAGAGGGTCACATTTGGTCTATGTAAGGGTTGCAAATGTAAAGAAAGTAGATAAAAATACATGAATCACCAATTAAGTGAGATGATTTCAAAAGAGGTTACATTGGGGAGGCGAGAAAACACACTTTGGTGTATGTGAGAGATAAAGACGTTTTGAACTAGATGAAAACTTGGAGATTTGGTTGGATTTAAAGTTTTCAACCAAATGGTCCAACTAGAAGGAAAACATAACCATGTTTCTAGTTTGTACATGAATTGGGTGTGAAGAAAATGGGGAGGTCTGACAAGCTAAGGATGAGCCTATCGGAGGAATTTTAGGGAATTTTTGAACACCTAATGTCCCCTAGAACTAATGAGCCTCTATTACCACATGTATCTCATTGGAGCTTCATAACTACCTCATCTAGCTGTCCATTATTTTGACACTTCACTACATAGCCCCTTCTCCATCTAAACTTTTGGTAATGTACAATAGGGCATGAAGCAATTCACACTATGGATTCTGAACCAAAATTGTATTCAAATGTTCGACCACATCTTCATCCTAGATCCTTCAACGTAAATGGACCAAGACAAGGCCACTCTCGACTATCGAAGTTAGAACGAGGGAAAGGATGAAGATTCCCATAAGCATCTTCTCTTTGAGGCGCACCTTATAAAAGTCAATTGCACATGCTAAGGAGGCACTACTCCAACCTGATAACATTAACTCGCCTTATAAAAGTTGATCGCACATGCTAAGGAGACACTACTCCAACTTGATAACATTAACTCACCGATATCCCCATGAAGATCTTGGAATGTTCCTCTAAGGCTTTCCAAGGCTTGGTGTTTCACTTCACAAAGAAAATACATATTAAAAATAGCTAAGCAATGACAAAACATGCAAATTGCAACAAAGAGACACTAGCAAGAAAGAAAATGCCAAAGTGAAGGACATTAAGAGGTCGAATGGGAAGGAATATGAGCTTTATTTGTAGGATCCAAGGCCATGTGCCTATCCATAAAAGAATGTTGAATCCTCAATTGTAGACCTTTTTGGTCTTTTGAAACCAACAATATGACCTTTCATAATACCTCTCTTGTGCTCTATCCTTCTTTTCATGGAACAATTGTAGAGGGTTCAATTTTAGTCCCTGACATGATATTCTATCTAAAACCCTTTACATCCTATATATCATCACACACAAGGAGGAAGTGATAGCTTTGATCTATGAGAAGGAAGGCACCTTCACCATCCTAGCAAGATAAAGATAATAATGCACTATACTAGTTTTATGAGGAAAAAACATCCTCACCATCCTAGCAAGGGGATCAGAACACTCTCTCATTCTACTTCAAGCTCATGCTACCAAGGGATCAAAACACCCTATCATTTTACTTGAACCTCATGCTCACTTAGCTGGCACCCTAAATGCTATTGTTCAATTTCTTTGGAGTATGGTTACTACACGTTCATGATGAGATATGTTAAGAGTCCTCATTACTTGCGTCTCAAGTGCCCCTCAAGCTATTATATTCAGCCTTAAATTTGTATATGAACATTGAATCCAACAAAACTAGCATGCATATATCAAGTCCAGTGTCCTAGCAGCTCTCAGATGAATATCTAGCCTGCCCAGCTTTAGCAACTAGTATTGCCAATTCCACCTGATGTAAAACTCGTTTTCTTCTGTGAAGCGCTTCAACTTCATTAAGATTACATCCCGAAATCTCCTGTTGTTACTGCAGAAATGACGTGTATTAATTTACATCACAAAACCTCATGGCATCATAGCCCTGAATGCAATCATAATTTGGGCATCACATATGGGAGAAGATGATCCAAAAAAGTACTCCACTTTCTTGACAGAACACTCATCTAGATGACCATCGAGCGTTTTACACTTTAAAGAAGTAACAGAACTTTAGCAGTCCATGTCATAGCTTAATCCTCGCTGCTATCCGCCACACTTGAAAGATTTAGAAAGGATGTACGGCTAAGCTTGCGGAGGTTAACCATGCTTTTGCGCCATTCTTTTGCAGGTACCTATAGTATTTCAAAGTTGGTCAGGTTCCAAGCAGTCAATATATGGAATACCTGCAAAGCTGTTAGGAATGACAAAATTGACTGGTATAACAAAAAAAACTATAATTGTGAAATGCCACATACAGCTGGGAACCCTGCATAATCTCCCTGTTCAGTGATATTTCGTGTAACACCACTCTTTGCAGCAATGCGAACCTGAAGGAAAACATAACCCAAAAAAAAACAGAGCCACCTCAGGATACTAAGGTAATCAGCATGGACACATCTACCCACTCAAAAACCATGCTCTACCTTGGAAGCAATAGACACGTGATCAGCTACACCTGCTTTTCCTCCCAAGACCACAAAATCACCAAGCCTGCATATACACGTCCACCGTTCACTTTCACTAGAAATGATTTGCCAGCAGAAAACTAGAACTCATAAACAGTTACTAACGTAGAAGAGCCTCCAAGTCCAGCTTGTCCGCAAACCATGCATGAATGTCCAATGACCACATTGTGACCAATCTGCAGTAAAGGGTAAAGTCCCAAGGGTCAAAGTGAATCAGTCAAATGGTATCTTACAGACAAAAAATATCATAACAGTATACTAAGAAGAAGCGTGCTGGGCCAAAAATCATGTACTAAATAAGTATTGTTGTCAACCCCAGACACCCCACTTCCATCAGCACTTAAGAATACATGCAGAGCATTGAATAAACATGTGAGCAGAGAACGAAATGCGCCAGCATATTCACATGCGTGCACATACTCCCCTTCACAAACTGCAAGTACATGCACACACCCACACATAGAGCTTAGAGAAGAAGGGAAAATCAATCATGAAATGTTTTGCCCTTATGGAGAAGGCTAATAAAGATTGAACACACATTCTTTCATTTAAGCTATGAAACTTTCAATGGAAAAAACAAATGTGGAAGTGAATATAGTTCAGATGAAAATTGCTCGGTAGGCCTAGCAACCCACACTACAATAAGCATAAATCCCCCAAGGGGGAACCGTGGCCGAAAAAACCCACAACTACAACAGGTACTGCACCAAAAGGTTACCAACTGCAACCAAATGAAGGAGACCAAAAAAAGGTAGCTCCTCAACTCTGTCACAACAAAAACAAAACCCAAAGGCCCCTTGAGATAACTTGGCATGTAGTACAGCTTCATTCACTACTTTGACGTCCCACATTAAGTTTGTCAGTGACCAAGGTATGCACTTTCTAGATTCATATGTCAGCAATCCCTTTGGGTGAAAGTGGATGGTTGTCTCCTACATGAACATTTGGAGCACCTCTAACTATATTGTGTGTCTCCAACCAATCCTTTCTACAGCAAATATACTGTGAATCACTTTCTACATTGTATATGCAGTGAGGCAAGAACTTCCTAGATTCGTATGTCAGCAATGAACATCTCTAACTATATCAAGTTGTCTTGAACCAATCTTTTCAACAACACATGCGCTGCGAAGCACTTTAAATCCAATATCTATATGTTGTAATCCTTTTCTGGAAAGCTATACATAACCTGATGTTTCTAAGATCTCCAACACCTGCATGGCCTTTCTGGATCAATTGGCCCTCTTGCCACTGCACAACACATCTTGTGTCAGGCATCTCCTTTATCTGACCCTTCTGAGGTATATTCAACATCCACCGCATTAGCCCTCTTTCCTCCGTTGCCTTGCCCACTCTCAGGCTTACTGTGATAATCCCATTGTGGGTTAGATCACAGAGAAAAGGTCAGCCCAAGGGACAGACAACCAACTCCCCCAGCCAAACAGGCAAGTCCCGTGAACACAAGACTGCAACTTGCACAGCATCCTAAACTGTTCCACCAGCTGGTCACTAGCAAACTTTAACAACCCGACCCTGTTACCTAGGGCAACAGTCATGTTCCTGTTCGCAGACTGAAATTCAAAGAATCGTTAGCCAGCTTGAAACAATCTGAGCTTTGTGTTGAATGTTTAGCCATATAATATTCAGATTGTTATTAGGGTCCATGAACCTTTCTCCCCCCTTACGATTGATGAATCAAATGCAGCCCAACCTGAATCTGTTATCTGACTTAACCATGGAGTTGCTTAGGTCATTCGTATCTCCGTCAAGCGCAATCTCTGGCCTATTTAGCATTGTCAAAACGTTGGCAGCCTCTCTGTTATCTGACTTAACCATGGAGTTGCTTAGGTGTTTCGTATCTCCGTCTAGCACAATCTCTGGCCTCTTTAGCATTGTCAAAACGTTGGCAGCTTCTACTTGCCTTCATCCACCACCAAAACAATTGAGTTTTATATAATGCATCCCCCAGAATGCTGGGTAAACGCTGTCATAACCTCCATAAATCCCTCTACGCTAGCATAATGGACCATGAGAAACGTGACTTTTGCAGTCTCACTGATCAGATAGTGTTACCCATCAGCACAAAGTAAGATCGCAGATAGTGTTACCCATCAGCACAAAGTAAAACTAGAAAGGATGACAATGAATATTCTTGTCTCACTGATCAGGTAATAGGAAGATACCGTCCACTCTGGGGGCAGAAGCTTCTAGTAACATTCTCGAACCTTTCAAACGTGGAATTTTTTGGAACGTCTCGAACGGTGAATTTTTTGGAATGCCTTAATATTTCCCACCCCTCTTACCTTAATTTTTGCATCTTACCTTGATTTTTGTGATGCCACTCTCACTAAAAATTCTGATGCCCATTTTTCAAAGGTTGTGGGTACCTACCAGGTATTGTTGACCCATTTCTTGCATTGTTGTGCCCTTTTAGTCCAAACAGTTGCTTTGCCTCAACTCAGTCCTATTCAAAAAATTGCTTTGCCTCCACTTGGTCCTATTGCTGTTTGCCAAACAATTGCTTTGCCTCAATCAGTCCTATTCAAAAACTCTCTTAACTCCGTGCTGCTTAATCCCATGGATGACCACTGAGATTGACATAGCCGTGCTCTAACCTGACGGTGTAAGCATAGGCGGGCGCTAAGTGGTTGGCGAGGTGGGGGGACGGGAGAAGCGGAGACTACGGGAGAGAAATGGGAGGATTTGCAACAACTGGGGGGGGATCGACTCCTGCTTCGCTGCAGTGGCAATGGAAGGGGGCGGGGGAGGAAGAGGTCCCACAAGCAGAAAGATGAAAGGACTGTACATGAACAAATGGGAGAATTATGATATTCAATTGGGAAAGACAGAGCCCTTAATGCCAAAAAAACCCTTCAAAGACAATTAGTATTCCTAGTGAAATCCATCCATAAAACCGTGTATTACTGCACCTGAACTTGATTGTCAATTTTTGTATGGTTCCCAATGATTGTGTCTCGCCAACTGCAAAAGGACCAAACCCAGCTCCCTATCACATATCCCTTTCATAGCATCTTTTAGATCACAATAGTCATGCCAAAAAGCTCCATCCATGTTGAAGACTCCATTTTCTGACACCAGCATCCTGCCAGCAGAAAAGTACCTTCCCCTATCGATACACGTATTGGCGCCTATTTCCACATGATCTCCTATCTTTACTTGTAGCATCTACACTCATCACAGCTAGTCAGAATCAAATTATAGTTTTGGCCATTGATGAGCAATGGAAAGCCCCAGCACTTAATAAACAGAGCATCTATCAAATGCACACACCTGAGGTTTCTTAACCATCTGCCCTTCTTCATCCACAGAGAAACCAAATCCTGTTCCAACAAGCAACTAGATCAATCTCTCTCTTTCATGTTTAAGTTTCATTCAAAAAGCCAATCATTAGCCATAAAATCATAGACCACTATGCATACTTCCATGGGTACATGCAGCACTCAATCACAGGTTCAACTATGTAATAAACAACCATTTATCTTTCAGTAGACCCTGAAGAGGATAGATTCTTACAAGTGTAACCCGCCTCCACTCATATACAGAATGATTTGATGGACTGTTGCTAAGACAAAATAATTTCAGAGAATTTACTCTAGATAGCACTTGTATACCTCCAGTTGGGAAATAAGGATATGCACAGGAGTTAAACTATTAACAATCAGCACACTGAGCACTTTTTGTCTGGACAACATTTTTTTTCTCAGAAGCTTGCATATGTGGCAGCGTGTTTCCAGATATTTAAAGTTCAGAGAAGAATACAAAAACTAAGGACACTGTGTGGCGGGTGAATGAGGATCACCCCCTTCCAGAGATAAATTTCTGGAATATTTCTCAATTCAGTGATGCTTGAAAGTATGATTACAATAATAACCTCAGAATTACACACAGAACCAATAACCTAGAAGTTACTAATCATATTTATTATTACAACCATCTCCTTGTATCAGGAAGGAAAATAATAAAAGATACTCTCAAATAAAGTCTTGGTAATCAAAGGAGCAGGAATTGTGCCCAATATCAAAAACTCAGCCCAAGAGAGTGGCTGGAAGACAGATGCTCAAGGAACTGCTAGAGCTCTTCCCCAAAGACACTGCCACACATCACTTCACAGTTAGGACATCAGTATATTAAAACCAAAACTGAGATCTATCTCCAAAAAAAATAACCAATCAAATAAGAATCCAAACCCAAGCAGATGATTGACCAAACCAGTGTGCATGTGCATAGTAAGTTTCTTCATGATGCGCTTTAGCGATGGCATTGACCTATAGCCTCCTAGACAAGGTAACAAGGCATCTACACCTGCATTCTCCTTTCTTGGCGTATGCTGAATCTGAAAATTGAGGCAGGAAGAGAGTTTGCCCATCTCATGTGCCTCTCCCTTACCAATGGTTGTGTAAGAAAGTATGCTACACATTGGTGCTCTATGCCAATCAAAAATTCAACACTAAGCAGGTAATGCTTCACGTAATACGATAATATTTGTAAGTAACTCCTCCTCATTAACATCATAATTCAGAACAGCATCTTGAGTCCGTAGTTCTCATAAGCTACTGCGTCCTGTATAGTTCTTTTGGCAACTCCTGAAGAAAACACTCCTTAAACCCACCTAAGGACGGCTGCCTATCTGTGGTCAAAGTATCATAATTCCCAATCTTATCAGACTGCCACAACATAAATCAAACAAGAACACAATGCCTCCTTAAAATCCTTTTCAAACTTAATGTGACACTAAAACGTAGGTACCAAATACTGCAGCTCACAAGGTGATGTCCTGGTCAATTTGATGGAGAATTATTGTCTTCTTCCTATAGTCACCAAGGGCTGCACTGGGTAATGCCATGGCTGTCCCAAAAGCACGTCCACAAGGTGATGTCCTGGTCAATTTGGGAGAATAATTGTCTTCTTCCTACAGTCACACGAGGGCTGCACTGCGTAATGCCATGGCTGTCCCAAAAGCACATCCACAGGTGCTAGTGGCCCCCAAGAAATCAAAGAAAGTTTATTAAAAGTCTTCAGAAGACCAAAGGGTCTATGAGCCTTAAAAAAACAGGAATATGAGATCCAAAAGTACAAAATTTTACACTTTGAAAATAAGCATACTTTCCATAGTCCCTCTCTCCCTCTTCATGCTTTGAATCATTTCGTGGCATCATTTTACGAGGTTTATGAAGACTTGGAATGGTTTGATTTATTTGGGAGAAACAAAGTGTAACTATATACTGATTACTCATCTAGCATGGTTCCAGGATCATTGACCAGTCTTGAGAGTGCACCCTCTACTTGGAACTACCAATAAGTTTGGAATATAGTCAATCATGGTTTATTATCAGGAAAAATTAGTGATAGGAAAAGATCACCAAAATTTGGGGAATCCCTAAAAAGTTACAAGGAAAAGCTTGCTTAAAGATTTTCCCCGTTCCAAACTAAAAATATAGAACACTGGTGCTGAGAAAGATGCATACAACTCCTATATGGCAAGACATATACCAGTTTCACCAGACCTTTGAACAAGTTAAGCTGAGTTTCTATTGGGAAGGTCCTTGAAGAGATGTGGTGAAATGTGTCTCAAAATGCTTGCCACGCTGACAGACCAAAGTAGACTGTAAGAGTAGACTGTAAATTGCCAGCTTGTTTGTTGCAGCCATTGCTGATTCCATAAATCAAGTGGACAAATATTGCATGAATTTATTACTTGGCTTCCTTCTATGGAAAAGGGGTTGGACAACACTTATGTCGCAGTCAACAAGCTTACCAAAGAAGCCCACTTCACCACTACAGTCTAACAAGATAAAGTATTCAGCTACTCAAGTTGCATAGCACTTCATCTGTTTAAGCATCATGGGTTTCCTTGTCAGTGACACGGATGCAGATTATATGAGTCATTTTTTGCAAGGATGATGTACAGTATGGGAAAAATACTCACCCCCAGTACTGACAGCCAATCCGAGAGGATGAGCAAATGGGTGGAGTATCTGAGAAAACTTCTGCCATGACACTCAGAGATCCTGGAATAAATGGCTTCGACTTACTGAATTTTGCTACATGCCCACCACACACATCAATTAGGATGAGACCATTTGAGCAGTGTACAGATGCAAAGTTAATTTATCTCACCCGAAACAAATCTCTGCTTCTCAGCTTTGATTAAAAGATGAACTCTTTCTCAATCCATGGTGATGCACTCTTTGCAAATTTCCAAAAACTATTACCCAGAGGAAGAAGCGCAGCAACGTCACAAGGCTCTTCCCCTTAAATATTGAAATATACTCAATCTCAAAATTATCGGCAAGCAAAGTTATTCTCACAACTACAGTTTTAGCAATCTTTCACAAATCCAGTTCATGATTTAGAAATAACATCTTCGACTGGAAAGGGAGCATCTATTCCTCCACTTTGATCTATGGGAAAATTGGAAATTTCTCGAACTGATTGAGATTAACTAATTGCTGGTTTCCAGAAAACGACATAGTTGACATCTCAACCATTACCAGGGGAGATTTTTTAGCATGATTATTGAAATTTTACTTTCATAAGACTAGAATACATCCAAATTATTGAATTTATATCTTCATAGGACTAGAATATATCCAATCTTACAAATCAAAATTTTTGTAAGACAAATGGCAAAAGAATGCAAGAGAGAGGGGATTTAAAAGGAAAGACGAGACCAAGAAAGAATCGGATTTAAAAGAGACGAAAAATCCACGAGTGAAAATGAAAAAGAAGAAAAATAGCATAATAAGCAAAGCTACACTTTTGTTCTCATCATCAGTACCCAAGCATAACCTGCCATTTAGGTTTCAAAAGATTCCACAATCTCTTGGACAAGAAAACAACTTGTAGTTTTGTTTAATAACTGCATCATTTGCAAGGATACCCAAATTTAATTTGTCTACCCTGGTTAATGCAAGCCTTTGCCCGTGAACTCGACCCAAACTGGTTCTAGACTCTGAATGTCAAAGTATACCCTGGCTAATGCAAGTATACCTTGGCTAATGCAAGCCTTTCTTGTTAGACTTCCCATGAACTCAACCCAAACTGCAAGGCACGTTCTAGACTCTGACATGTGTAATTAGAATTATACGCTTACAGAAAAATGTACACGAATTTATGAACCGTAAACCCATCTATATGCCCTGGTGTGAACTATACAGTTATGCTATACCTTTGTTTTATTGAGACTTCCTGAACTCATTTCTCTTTTTTTCCTTTTGCTTTATTTAAAGTTTCCCAGATTGAAAGAAAGGACAAGATTGAAGATCGCAGAGTTGCACAGGAGCAAAATTTGTACTTACCGTCTTGACCAATACAGACACCATTGTGAATTATGCAATGATCACCAACACAGCAATTCTGAAGAGAAACATTGTACCTGCACAATTTAACTACAATTAGTCAGTGAATGTCCACTTGAACCACATTTTGACCCTTGTTTGAAAAAACTCTAACAAGTCTGCGACTCTGCACAACTTTTAGAAGGATGTAGTTGCTATGCTTAACATAGACTCGTGCACATTTTCTTACATGTTTAATGCATGTCACCACACAGTTTAAAAGTTTCACGCTCTAAATGAATGGATTTTTGCATGCTTCAGATTGCAAATTCAAGTCAAATGGCAATGCCTCACTGTTGAAAGACAGAGCATTCCTTTGGACGTAGAGAGGCTTAATAGACGAAAAAGGTTTAACACCTTGGAAGTTGGGAACGCTTGAGCATGTAATTTGTGAGAAGTCTTTGCCTACAATGTGAATTACTCCACTAGTGCTGCAGATTGATGACCTAAGTGGATTATGCATATCTTCATCTCAAGGCTTCATATTTCTACAACTGGATGTCTCAAAAGGGAGAATTCTTGGTTCGATGACGAGTACAGAGTGTTGAATCTCACCTTACACGTGAGCGAGCCTTGCGCTACCTAATGACGCATGAGGCGCAACAGATTTCACGACGACTGATACACCACAAGAGGCGGGCCTTCCTCACACAAGATGGAGGAGGTGATCCAATCATTCCGAGGGGACATCCCACCATTAAATGGGAACTTCTATCTGAGGGGAAGCCACCTATTCCCAACATCCCGATGCAGGCACCACTTGATATGTCATCTATGCCCAAGCCCACTACTTGTCATTTGTTCGTTCCACAAAATATACAGGCTGCACTCTGTCAAGTCCGTAACCGGAGAGCTCAAGATCATGAGGGGCTATGGACTGAGCATTTCGCACATGGGCATGAGATTCTGGCTCCGCCGATCTTAGCGCAGATGTTCAACCATGCCGTATGCCATGGCTTCCAACCTCCTTGGAGTACACCACCATTGTGCCAATACATAAAGCAAGGAACCCCATGGACACTAGGAACTACCGCACCCTTATGATTGGTCACACTTTGGCCAAGATTTACGGGTGAGTATTAGAGAGGGAGATCAGCGGCTGCACAGAGGAACATGGGCAGCGGGCTGTAGGGCAGCAGGATTTCGGAGCAGCACTCCACCCTAGATCACACCTTCACCCTCAAGGCTATCAGTGAGAAGGCAAAATCAAGGCACCAAAAAGTCTATGCTTCTTTGTAGACTTCCAGAAGGCTTTCGACACTATCCCACAATCCTGTATGTATGATCAGGAGGCTTCAGGAGAAGCTGATTCCAGAGGTTATGATTTGGGGGGTGAAGAGCCTATACGAGTCTATCAGAGGGAGAGTTCATGCCCTAGAAGGCCTATCAGATTTGGTTGACAGCATGACCGGAGTGAAGCAAGGATGCCCCCTCTCACTGACTCTCTTCGAACTCTACATTGATGAGATCACATCCTTTATTGACCGCCTAGGAGGCCAAGGATCATTGCTAGCTGATTTGATGATATAGATACTGCTATATGGGGATAATATAGATACTACTATATACGGATAATATAGTCCTCATATCATCTTCAGCAGAGGGACTGCAGAGATCTCTGGAGGCTCTAGAGGTGTTTTGCAGAGAGAGAGAGAGAAAGAGAGACTTGACACTTAACCTTGGGAAGACCAAGGTTATGATCTTCAATACCTCACGTGCAATGCTTCACCAACATAGCTTCACTTACCAAGGTGAGCAAATAGTGATAGTACATACACTTGGGAGCAATCTTTACAAGGGCAGTTTTCACGATGACCCATGCAGCCACAGTAGGACTCACACGAGAACAAGGAGCTTTGGCTTGACTAGAGAGACAATGCTTTCAGGCGCACTTTCAAGATCCGCTGACAAAGGCTAGCTTTTCAACACCCTCGTGAGGCTGACTACCATGTATGCAGTACCCTTTTGGGAGAATGATCTCTCAGCGACGGAGTGGAAGAGATTTGAGTAGCTACAGGTGATTATGGGGTCTAGGATGTTTCGAAGTAATCCCTCAATCCCCCATCAGAGAGTACAAGCAGAGTTCACCGTGATACCTCTCCACGTTAATGCCATTTTTCAGATAGTGACAGAGTTTGGGCTTTACCCTAGTGGAGACTACCGAGGCTAACACTAGAGTCATCCACATGGCTAGCAAAGAGAAGGGTTGACACAATATGGTATGCACATGTATCCACATGGTTTGCCAGTCATGGTATTCATATGGACCGACTTCCCCCCTTTCATTACAGCACAGATGCACCACCCGAGCTGATTCCCAACTCCATGAATCTCAGCCTTGGGGGTGACCAGGAGTTCCCCACCAAGATCCATTTCTATCACGACCACTTCTTGAGAGTGTATCAGAGGATGGACTCTCATCAGACCCCAATACCTCGAGGATAGAGGAGTCCCACATGCACTAAGGATTGCCATTGGACAAATGCGAGTCTCACCTGATCAACTGAGGATTGAGGCACGGAGAGCTGCAAGCATACCCAAGAGCAGTGGATCTACATGTTATGCATGCTGGAGGAGATCACAACAGAGGAGCATTTCTTATGTGTTTGTCCATCTTACTATGAGATCCATAGACAATACCGCTGCCTCTTTCAAGAGGGGCACGGTTGTGGTCCATTCACACAATTGATCTACTTCCATGACCAGGTCTACATTGAGCTCTGTGCGACGACACAAAAAGACCCTATTCTGACACATCAGAGGGCAGAAGGAGGTGACTGCGCCGCAAGATGCTAAGGTAGATCGAGCAGAGCGGCATGTCATTGACTTCTATACATTTAAATCAGCACCACAACATAGTTCAGTGGAGGAGGAGCTGGCAAATATGAGGGCAGATGGATCAACGGAGGAAGATGACGTGATGTTGCCGAGCGAGGGATGCAGAGACCACACACGACACGACATGTGACTAGAGCACGCACGATTGAGGTCTAGCCTATCACAGCTCTCCTAAGAGCGGACCGCCAGAAACGAGGCGTCACGCTTGACATAGCCCATCAGATACAAAGATCGAGGAGACCATCACCACCACCACAACGAGAGATAGATTGGCAGATGCAGATTCGAGATATTTGTGCAGCTCACTAGAGAGCCACCACGGTGGCAAGTTTCAGCTTTAGAGCCTCAGATTTCAGCTTGCAATTCTCATTTGAGATTTAAGTTTTGTTTGAGATCTTGAGCTCTTTAGATTACCATAGCACTCAGCGAGGGCCCTAGCACCCCCTTTGCTTCAGCCCACTAAGGCTTGTATCAGGTATTTTCTATTGCTGTACTTTGTCCCATAGGCCAGCGAGGCCTTCCTGAGGACATTAATATTTCCTTCTTTCTTTCTTTCTTTCTTTCTTTTTGTGATATTGGACCAAATCCTCCTTTGTACTTTGATGACATATGATGATAGTGGGAGGGTCACACTAATGTTATGTTATGACTATGTATTGATGTTCTTATGGCTATGTAGCATATAGTATGTAGCATGGGTGTTGATGCTCATTTAGTAGCTCCAATCTTTTAGCTTGTTGTATCAAGTTTCATAGACCCATCGGTCTTCCGAAGACTTTAATAAACTTTCTTTCTTTCTCTCCCCCCATAACCAAGCGATGGCACATCAAATTTCCACCTGGACAACCCTTGCAATCAAACTCACGTCACATAGATTCATGAAACGCATTCTCTGGTTTTTCAATAAGGCCCCAGGTCCCTAGATGGACCCAAATGCCACATGGTGAATTATTAGAGCCTTACTTGGTGCACTCTCTTTACCCCACATTGGGATACAATTAAATCCACTTGTCCCTAGGCACATTACGCATTTAGGTGCACCTAGTCCTTTGGCCTTAGATTCATCTAGTCCGCGCCATCCACCCTCACGGATGACCTTGGCATTAAACCCCTTGACCATATACATAAACTGCATAATAAATACAATATAAATGCTTGTCCCCTAGGAGATAATGCCAACTAACCCTTACAAGGTCATGTTATCTCAACTGAGCATAACATTCCTCCCCTCTTCAGGCATAAGTGTCCTCAATTATAAAATCTCAGAATGCTCTCAGCATCTATTGAACAAATTTCCAAGTCGCCTAAAGTAGAGGTAAACCATGCCATGCAACCAACACCATGGGTATCTTTCCATTGCGTGCTTCCATTGTTCCTCAGTGTAGGATCCTTGTTGGTTTGCACGTTGCATTACCCACTATCTCTTGAAAAAAAAAAACAGCAACCTTAGGCCAAAGGCTCTGGACAATCTCGTCTACCTTCTAAGTTACCTTTATCTCGGTCATTGGAGCACTCTCCAATACGGTGAAACTCATATTTTGCATTATGCGTGACAACGCATCAGCAACCCTCTTTGGTACCAAATCTTCATGTTAAAGTCATGTATGAGCTCTAGCCACCTAGCTTGGCAGCCACTCAAGTCACATGTTTACAAAAGTACTTTATCCTAGGTCAGCTCATGCAAAGGCGACAATATCTTGGAATATCCTTTGATATGCCTTCAATAAAATTGAACAAATCCTAAGAATGATTGCAACGCGCTCACATTATGAGGAATTGACCACACTAATATCTTAGCCACCTTCGTCGAATCCATTTCAATTCCCATGAGTAATAATGAACCCCGGATACTCAAGTCTAACCATGCACAACACGGTTCTCTTACTATTGAACACTTTCCTTCAGTGTTCTTGATGGTCAGTAATACGTTCACAGTAAATAAGAATATCACCAATAAAGTCTATGACGAACTTCTTGACATATGGACATGTAAAGTCATTCATAAGGCATAACTAATGTAGCCGAAGCATTTGGTAAGCCCAAATGGATGAGAATAAGATGGACTTGACACATTACATCCCTAGGTTTTTAATTGCACTACTTCCCAAGCACCCCTGTTAAAGAGTACAAGGCCATCTTGGAAAGGTATTGTTTGTATTGTTCTTAAGCATCTAATAAAAAGGTTCTTTTTCTTGGGAAAAGAAGACAATAAATTAATGAAGTGGCAATCAAACATATATGGTCAGATATAACACAAGCACGAAAAAATAAATATTGTGAAAATATCTACCCTTGGTTCTCAGACATGACACACATCTTACTAGCACCAATGAGACAGCTTTGAAGGATCAACAAAAAGAATGACAACTCAATTAAGGATGTCAGCATAAACGAGTAGCAAAGAGTGTTTAACAAGAGACCAAAGTGTGGAATGGGATCCAATGATGATGTGAGGTCCCAAAATTGAGCCTGAACCGATGCATGAATGAGGACCCACTTGCACGTGTTCATGAACCACGGCTCCAACCTCAACAATGACTGTTGAATCTATATTTGCAAGCCTATGAACCCAACCTCCTCCTTTAGGCCATTTCTGAAGTTGCATTGAACCTTCTTCTAACCCAAGTTGTTCAACTGTTGCCACCCACAGAAAATGTCAAAGTAAGTTTTCAAATTGTAGCTAATCTTGCATTGAAACAAACATCCAAATAAGTACGGTGCCATATTTATGATCAACAATACACCACATTGTCTAAAACTGAAGATTTTGGGATTTCTCACATTCAAGCAAGGTTCCTGAGGCCTATCTCTCATGGAAGGTCTTGTGAGAGACATACTACCTACCATGCACACATCCAAAGGCTCAAACTTTATATCAAGCAATATTACAATGAAGTTTAATTCATAGCATATCTTGAGAATTTGTATTTGTTTGGATAGTGAAGGACGCTCTAAGAGACATCCAAACAGCACAAACAAAAACTATCATTCGAATTCGTGTTTCATCATGCCACCCAAACAATACAAGTGGAGGAGTAACTGAACTATATTTATATTTACATAACCATATTGAAGAGTGTGTCATGGTTTTTTCAAACAAATATTAAAGCTTCAGCTATACCTAATTCCTAAAATTGGAATGACTCTAATTGAGACACACAAAGTTATTGCATGCATTGAACAAGGGGTTTGAAAGTTCAGATAAATCTTGGAGAGAAATGACTCAACGCTCATGCCGTAATTGTTGATCAGAGTCTTTGGAGCCTACAAAAAATTGAAGGTAAATGTGTGGCTTGAAGGTAAATTTGGGAGATTTTGGCTAGCATTTTCTCTTGGCACATTTGGAGAGCCAGATGTACTGAGGCCTTCGATGGCACCCAAATACACCCATCACAGGTGTTCACGGGTATTTGGACCGACACGGTTCATACTCTGATAGCCATATGGGCTAGCATGCAGGGCCCCTCACGGGCAGCCTCTTCTAGAAGGACTATATTTCTTCGAGTTTGGAGGGGTTCTCCCTTTTTCTCGGAGGTTTCTATTGGATTGAGATGGCACTATCAGCCTCAATCCTTTCTTTTTGGCTCTTGAGCTTTTCGTGCATTGCATGATGTATCCCCTATGGAGCTTGCTCTAACGATTTTTCTTTAATACTTAATAGAAGTCTCTTTTTGCAAAAAAAAAAAAAAGTGTGGCTTGAATTTAGTGCAATTGGTAAATGTGTAGCTTAACATTTAGGGTAGTTCTAGCTATAAAAATCGGTGCAAGAAACCTACCGATGTCAAGATTTTATCCTATACACACTAATGTCAAGGGCTTGCTTGAATACCATAAGATCCCGGCATTTTAGACCCCACCTAGAACTTCATAAAAGAGGGATCCAAGCAAAAGAGAAGAGATAGGATCGTGTAGCAAAAGGGGAGCTTAGGAAAGGTGAAGCGAATCAAAAAGGGTGAGAAAGAAAGAAAGAAAGAAAGTTTATTAGAGTCTTCGGAAAACCAATGGGTCTATGAGACTGTGAGAAAACCTGATACAAGCCAGCTGAAAGGGTGGAGCTACTAACCGAGCATCAACACCCATACAAAAAGCCAAAACTACATGTCACACACACTTTTTTTTTTTGGGTGAAAATTTTGTAGTGTTATATTACAAAAGCACTATCCCAAAAAAGGGATGTGGAAAAACACATCACGAGAAGATCTCAAAGAAAGAAAAAAGTGAAAAGATTGGATCACCAAGGACTCTATGATTTCGATCCTTCCATAGAGTCCAGACTGCCTAGTAGCGAATCCTAACAAAAAACAAATCAAATCCCTATCTAGGTGGGTGTATCCCAAAGATCCTAAAAAACTTTCCAAAGGTAGCATTTGGAAAGCGAGCTCGTAAACGCTGCCCAAGGAAACTCAAAAAATCACTTGTATGGGAGCAATGCCAAAGGAGATGAGGCACAGTCTCTCGTGGAGCCAAACATCTGTGACCAAAAGCCGTAGCAATATTCCTGCGTGCCAAAAGTTGCCCAGATGGAAGAACTCCAAACAAAACTCGCCACAAGAAGACCTGTTGTCGGAGTGGAATTTTGGAATTCCAAATCGTCTCAATCTGTTCCGCCACCACTTAACAGTGCAATTCATTCGCCAAAGCTGATTCGCCTTATGAGAAACCCATGGTGGAGGCAAAAGCACTTTATATAAAGAAGAGACAGTAATATGTGACGGTTTCAAAGGGCGACAAGATGACCCTGGAGAAGAAAGTGTCCAATCCTCAAGGCGGTCCTCAAGCTCTAAAGGCGGAATGGGCTGAAAAGGCTGAAGCATTCCAATAATAGTTTGCCACATGAATCTGTAATGCATACCAAGACCAAATTTTGCAGTAGCCATAGGAAAAGAAAGGGAATCCCATCATCATGAACAATATCTGCAACTGAGTCGATCCCTTTCAAGCTTAGGAAATATGCGCGGCGTCGAGGCTCTTGCACTGCCAAGGGAGGGGCAACAGCCTTTGACCAATGTATGCTTTCTACTCTGAGAGAATTTCCTTGCAGATAATCCCGACCATGCCATTCCAAATGAGAGAGGACATGCTTCCAATCCAATAACAGATGAGAGACCATGGGACACACACACACACACACAGATTTCTACTAAAGGCCCCAAAAAACATACAAGACTAATAGATTTATACACTCCCCATGGGAGGGAACTCGGGCTGTCTATCACACCTTCCAAAAACTTCTTATGACCAAATTAAATGAAATAAAATCAGCAGACAATAGGAGCAATAAATGTATTACTGTTAGGCCTGGAAGCAGCGAGTTTGCTTCTGCCTAGACCTCGAGTTGTCCATCACTTTCTCGGTTCCTTTTTGGCACATTTCTGAAGCCTTTTGCTAGGGCTTTTCTAAAGCATTGTACCAGCCCCTCTAACGCTTAGAGCAGCCTCTAGTTTGAGCTGCGAGTTAGCTTTTTTTGCGGGGTCTTCTCCTCGCCCTTTTTCCTATTCTTTTCTCCTTTTCCCACCTCCTCCCCTTCCTTTTCAACAGCGCAGGATCCTTGGAGAAAACAGGTTTAGTGGTGACTTTTGTCTGCCAAGAAGGGCTCTCATGGCAGCACCTTTGATTCCCTTGCCATCAAGGTTCTACTTTCTCCTCGGGATAAACAGCAGTTGCAGTTAGCAATTCAGCCTTTACACAATCAAGCCGTGGTGAAACCGGCCTCTAGCAAGCTAAAGGGCAGTAAACCATAACTAACTTTACATCCATGCTAATCACAGCCACAATGCATCATTTCCAGCCACATCCATTAGTTAAATACCACTGAGAAACAAACTTTAAAACACTGAAATGGAGGCTAGAATGGCTCTGCTCATAAACCATACACAAGAGACGCAGATTGGCCCCAAATGCTGTGGCGCCCTTTTTGGTATTTATTTGTTGCTTCTGTCAATGGAATTTTCTTTTACAACAAGGGCTCACCCCTTGCACTTTGCTTCACTAGCAATTCCATTGTCCAAGCGCATCCCTGGCTTCAATAGACATCCAATCCCAAGCACACACTAGCGCCCAACTGCCAACGCAAGGCTAAGGCATTTCCCCAATGTCTATGTCCAGCTGGAAGTTGTCGATGCATTCAACAAGGCATCCAGTTAGCTAAAGGGTGTTTGGCAGTCCCACAAACCAATGTCCAGCCTCTCAAGGCGACAATGCAACAACAATGATCCCAAACTGCATAGGTGACCTCAAGGCAAGAAGAAATTCACAACATTGTCTCTCTGGCACCAATCTAGACACACCCTCTATGTCTAGGTATTTGTCCATAGCCTAAATGGCTAGGAGCGATAGAACAACAAAAGAGCAACAACAAGCTTCAAAAATGACAAATGGAAACCAAATGAAGGTCAAAACAGCTGTACCCGTTGTCCATGGAAGAGGGACGAGCTCTAGCCTCGCACCTATCCTTTGTCCAAGGCCCCACTAGTGCACAGAAGACCTTCAATCACACTGGACTCGAAAAATAGCAGCAAATGGACTAAAGCCAGCTCTAGATGGCATCAAAACAGCTCCCAGGTGCCCTAATCCAGGCTAGAACACTTGCAGGAGACAACAGATCCACAAAGCAAGAGGCAGCAACAAGGAATGGGCAATTGAGAGAGAGAGAGAGAGAGAGAGAGAGAGTGTGCTGGAATCAGAGGGCAAAATGATCATGGGCAAGAGAGCGAAATCCATGCAGCCAACTGTTAGCCTTGGGAAGCGTGCAGCAAATCCATACAGGCCTGAGGCAAGTATACTGCCTTGAATTGTGTACCAAATGATCTGTCCAAGGAACCTTGGGATATGTGCAAACAGGCCGTATGGTCAGCAAACAGCCTCGATTGGCATGCAACAGGTCCGTATGATTAGCCAAAGACCTTGGTTTGTGTACACAGCAGGGAGCCATACAGCCCGTACAGCAATTGATGCACCTTGGAATGCGTATCGCCGTACAGTCACATGACAGCCTCCAAATGCATGATGGGTTCTGTACGTCAAAATGAGCAGCCTCCAAAGTCAAAGGTAGGAAGAGAAAACCACACATGCCATCACATACAAAGAAGGAACTGTCACATGGCTCATTTGAAAATTATAGCAAATAAACAACAATAAAATAGGCATGAATAGCCCATACTAAAATGTGCATTATCTGCCAATACAACCGGCAATGGTCATATGGTCTAGGAGAGTGCGCGAGTCCATCCACATATCAATGCATCATCTGTGTGGAGTGACTAGTACACTCATCATAGAGGTCCCATGGCAGAAATATTGTCAGCAATCAGTACCTCCGGTGAGACCTGTAGTGTCACCAAGCGATCTCTAGATACGTGAGCCTGTCTATCCTGAGGGTGTGAAGGTGCGACCCCCCCTCTTGAGCATCAAGCAATGCTCCAGAACTCTGCTTTGCTGAGCCTGAACGAGCCTCCGCAAGTAGAGCTGCAATAACCCAGGTGAATCTACCATTTTACCTTGTTGGAGATATCATAGCCAAAGAGGGTGTTGATGTGATGTGTTGGTGTGTAGTACTAGGAGGTCTAGTACTATTGATTGTGTGAGTCATGTGTGAGTGCCACGTGTCACTATGGGACTTATCCCATATGCACTTGGTGCAAGTGTGTGAGTGTGTAGCCTATACAAGGCTTGTACTTCACTTGCCATGTCATACTTGATGAATGAATGAAAACCTTCATTATGTCTTCAGTTGAGTATCATTTCCCTAGCCTCTCTCTCTCTCCCTCACACCATGTTTCTAACATGGTATCAGAGAAGGTTCACCT
The DNA here is from genome assembly GCF_047967505.1 of Dipteris shenzhenensis. NCBI lineage: Eukaryota > Viridiplantae > Streptophyta > Polypodiopsida > Gleicheniales > Dipteridaceae > Dipteris > Dipteris shenzhenensis. The sequence continues at coordinate 44,574,977 of NC_141600.1, read as the reverse complement.
TGCCATAGCTGTCCTACCACGTCATCCCAGACCTAACCCTAATTCTGCTCAAGCCCTTCTCTTAGCTGCCTCAGCTGGAGCCTTTTCTTCTGCTCATTCCGCCACAGTTCAGCTTCATTTTGATCTCCTTCCAGCTGTCTTCTAACTGTTTAGGGTTTCCGCATAGCCGCCATCCTTGCTGCCCTCATTTTGCCTCTGTTTTGCATCTTTTTGTGACTATTTCTGCTCGTTTTTCAAGAGGCGTGTGCACACGTGCTGCTGGTCGGCATCTTCAAGTGGCGCCTGCATGCGAGCTGGTTCGGAGCTGTTTCCTTCCCATTTTTAGTTTTCAGGCCGCTGCAGCAGAGCTGTCTATCTACACACATTGGCTGCACATTTTCGTCACTTTTGGAGGCACTATATTTGCACATAGAAATCACGTCCCCGTGACACGTGGTGGGCAGAATTATTGGACTCATGCCCTCGAGGAGCCAGATTCCGGATTGGTTGCAAGCAAGCTTGCTTTACCACATCCAAGAGGTCACCATTTATGGGAGAGGAGTTTTTCTTCCCTAGTTGAACCCACCTGACACTACCCTAGAACTTGCGGAAATGGGCCCAATCTTCCTTGGCCCTCATTTGGTGTATCTCCTTCAATGGTACCATGATTTTACAATTAAGGATATGGACACGATCCACCATGTGCCAAGCTTCTCGGTGACGCTCCGCTTCTCGGGGCTCCCGAGGGAGTACAAGGCCATCTTGTTAGAAGGTCACTGCCCCACCTGTGAGCCCCTGATTTGAGGGGACAAGGGGGGAGGAGACTATAAGGGGTAGGGAAGGTGAAAAGGCAGAAGACCTCCCTCTCAGGGAACCCGTTCTGCAGCGTGAAGATGGCGCGACATCCTAGGCGCTCCTGGACCTACACACGGGCAGAGTTGGCAGTTGCAACAGCAGCCCATAAGTAGGGCTTATGGGCCCTTAAATAGGGCTGGCCTGAGCCGGCCTGACCAGCCAGCAAAGGCCGACCAATCAGGTCGGTGCCTTGGGCAGGGTGCCAACTCTCTGGTCGGCCAAAATGGGGGAACCTAGCCCCTCCTATAAAAATCCCCCCCTTCCCCCCTCATTCCTCATCACCTGCACTTACAGCCTTGCACACAGGCAAGCGCATAGGGAGAGGAAGAGCTTCAGCATCATTGACAGCTCACGGGCTGTTTGTACATGCTCACTCTTGAGCTTTTGTTGCCCATGACTGTAGAGGAAGATATTTGAGTTTTGTCCTATCTCTCTTTCAGTTTTTTTGAGTGTTGTATGAGCTAGATAGGAAGTGAGGTGTGTTCCAACATGGTATCAGAGCTGGTTCACAGCTCTAGATCAGAGTACCTCTGCTAGAAGGCGACTCCATTCGACACTCAGGTTTGCTGCATGTTCAAGTTCTCCGCTGTAAATTCAGTTTACTGTTTTTTGTTACAACAAGGATGGAGGACAAAGATTCTACTATTTGTTGGGTGTTGGAAGCAATGGAAGCTCAAAAACGAAAGCACGATGGAGAAAAACGAGATGCTATAATAGATTGCTGCAAAACTGAAGTGTGGAGGCTCAAGGGAGAGCCAAAATAACAAAACCCTAGGGCTAACTGTCCTAACTGGACTAAGTGTCCTAACTAACCTAGATGGTACATAAACTAACTGTACCAATAGTCCCAACTGACTATAACTAGGCCTACAAGGCTCATACCAAGGTATAAGTGGCATCTATGGATAGCCCATGAGATAGCCTACAAACCCCTCTCCATGGTATGGGCTGAAGTATCCTGGACATGGCTTAGGATACCTAAATATCTAGTGTCATGGTTGCACATGTTCGTCCCGTAGGATATAGCAACCTATGACTATACAGAGTACAACAGATCAAGTTACAAAAGGTACTAAGTTTAAAGCTTGCCGAAACGCCTCAAACTTAGGTCGAGGTAGAGCCTTCGTAAAAAGATCTGCCAAGTTGGGAACATAAGACAACTCAATATCACCTGCTGATAATCGCTCTCTGACATAAAGATAGTGAACCTCAATGTGCTTTGTGCGAGCATGGAAAATTGGATTCCGTGCGATAGCCAAAGCACTCTGACTATCAGTAAAGATGACGGTAGGAGCAGTCTGACATGCACAAAGATCTGCAAGTAGCTTCTGAAGTCAAACACACTCCACTGTAGCTGTAAAAGCCACTCTGTACTTAGCTTCACAGCTAGAAGTAGCAACTGTACTCTGCTTCTTGCTGAACCAAGAAACACATGAAGTACCGAGCATAAAACAGTTGCCACTATGTGACACATGAGTGTCAGAACAACTAGCCCAATCACTATCAGTGAACCCATGCATGATAAGTTAAGTATCAACCCCATAAAGAAGGCCTAAATGCTGAGTGCCTTTAAGATATCTGAAAACACACTTCACGGCATGCCAATGGTGCACAGATGGACTGTGCATATATCTGCTCAACTGTAAGACAGCATACTATAGATCAGGTCTCGTATGGCATGGATAAATCAAACAACCCACTACCTGCTGATAGAGAGTGACATCACATGTACCGCTGCCATCGTCAAAAGAGAAGTGAAAACCAGTCTCTAATGGTGTGGATACTGGCTTGCAATCCTCAAACTGAAAACGCTGCAAAAGCTGTCCAATGTACTTGGATTGTGACATTAAAATGCCCCCCTCACTGCTAGCAAATTGAATGCCCAAATAGTAGTGCGAAAAACCAAGATCACACATAGCAAATGTCTGCTGCAAATCAACTTTAAAATCTGCCATTTGCTAAGCATGTGTCCCAGTTACAAGCATGTCATCCACATTGTTGGGGTAAAGGCACTATGGCCACCCCAGTACAGTTAGTACACTTAAGTACAGTTAGTACTTTTATTGTTAAGTACACTAAGTACGGTGTACTTAGTGTTGTAACCTTATCCATTGGTATAAAAGGTTGACTGTGTGCTAGGGGAGGTACACACTTCTTCATTATCCCCACACTCTTGTGTATACTTGTGTGTCGGTGTGCCCTCTCTTTCTCTCTCACTCCCACCTCACAAGTGGTATCAGAGCTTGAGCCTGCACATCTCCCTCCCATTCGTACAGCAGCATCGTCAAGGAGCTCGCCAGCATCAGCGCCTTCAAACGCTAGCAGCAGCAGCCTAAGCTGCTGCATTTCGCCGCCAGCAGCAGTGATCTGTTGCTTCAGCGAGGCTGGCAGCATCCAACGCTGCCAGCGCCAGCAGGCCACCAGCGACGCTAGCAGCGACGACGCCAGCAGCAGCGGCGCCAGCTAACGCGGCCAACGTCGCCCAACCAGGCGACGCCTTTAGCGGGCTGCCAAGTCGCCACATAGGCGACGCCTTCAGCGGGCCGCCAAGTTGCCACACAGGGGACGCTTTCAGCAGCGCCACCAAGTCGCCTCACAGGCGACACCTTCAGCAGTCCGCCGTCAGCTCACCACGCAGGCGAGCAACCCGCCAGCAGCCCTCCGGGCCTACGAGCTCCCGCCAGGAGTTCGCCAACTGCTCTGGCAGTGTTACAGGTACAGGTGCAGCCTTTGAGCTCATTGTGAGCATTACTGGTATTGGGGGAAGCAGATAACAGTCCATGCCTATTGTGTGAGGAAATCCTCAACATCGAATTGCAGAATCAAGGGGCTTTTGTAGCCAGTGCCAAGTATTGGCTTGTATATGCACGCATTGCATTTATCCTCCTATTTGGAGTTGATTCTTGCAGGATTCGTATGCATTTGCTGACCTACGGGACAGTGGAAGATGCATTGAGCACTACATTGTAGACTTGAGCATTGAATGTGCCAGTCAAATTGGGGGTTTTGCAATTGGATGCATATCAGTGCTGGGGGAAGCAATTAAATGCCTTACAGTGGTCAGTGAAGCGGTAAATGCACTCAAATTCTGAGAATTTTTCTTCCAGTCAAGGGGCTTTTGCCTAAATCCTACTCTAAACTGTGTTATACAGTTTTAGTGGTATCTTGAAGCTTGAAGTTGACAGGTTTGAACAGTCAAACAGTCATTTACTGATTCTGTACCTTCTGGTACAGTCAGGTACTGTTCTGTGTCAACTGTGGGGCTGATTACAGTCACTGTACAAAAGTACAGAGTGCAAAATACACTGCTGTTTTTCACTGTAATTGCAGGGCAGATGCTGCTTTAATATCAGAGTACTTCTGATTGTACAACAGTGCATTTAATGATGCAAACACAGTTGCTGTTCGGATACTGCAGCAAGCAGTAAACAGTTATAATTCTCTGTTTAATTGGGAGAAACATTTGCAGGTACAGTTCAAGTGCCTGTGTGCACTTGGTTTGCAGGGAGTCAGGCACCCAAGTGTGGGTTATATTTTCTTGCTGATTGTAATGGCTTCATCCTCGAAGTCCTCTCTTCTTAATATTAAGAAGTTGCAGGGGTGCTGCTAACTACCCGATGTGGAAAAAGATGGTCCTGAATGTGCTAATCCTCAGGCAGTTTCATGCTCCCATTGTACACAAAGGTGTGAAGCCCACTGGCACATCTAATGATGCTTGGGCACTGGCCGATCTGTCAGCAAAGTCCATAATTGAATTGTCACTCCATGAGAGTGTTGTTTGGAATGTGGACGGTGAAAAAACAGCCTGGGGTGTGTGGAAAAAGCTACAGGACACATATGAGCAGCAAAGTGTAGCCACAAAGATATATTGGTTGCGCAAGTTCTTCAATCTGAAGATGAAGGAAGGGACTTCCATGGATGCACATCTCAATGAGTTTAATTCAATTGTTACTCAACTTGCGAATCAGAAGTATGTGGTGGATGAGGAAACCAAGGGTATGGCACTCTTGATCTCTCTTCCTGAAAGTTGGGATACATTCACCACAGCTGTAACAAATGCAAACACTTTCATAAGTTTTTCAGATATCACAGGGCTGATTTTGCAAGAAGAGCAGAAGCTGAAAGCTCAAGATGCAGTAAAGCCTAACAATGCCTTGAATGCAAGGGGGAGAAGTCAGCAAAGAGGCAAATCCCAGGAAAGGGGAAAAGGCAGGAGCAAGTCCCGCTCCAACAAAGTTGTTGAGTGCTACTACTGTGGCAAAAAGGGACATACCAAAAAGCAGTGCTTTAAACTGAAAAATGATAAGAGAGACAAAGCCAAGGACACTGATGCGTCAGATGCAAAGGCAATTGTACCAGTAAGCAAGGGCAAGAGCAGTGTGAAGATTGAAGAGCTTCATTCTACACACGGTTATGACAGTGAGGGAGAGGTTCTATTTCTCTCTACTTTGGATGCTCATTCTCTCCATGCAGGAGATTTTGCAGACATGCACTCTTGGATCATTGACTCAGGTGCCTCATTCCATGTTACACCTTACAGAGAGTTGTTTGTCAGGTATGCAGCAGGCAATAATGGAGTCGTGTTTCTAGGGGATAATCATGCATGCAGTATTGTCGGTGTTGGAGATGTTAGGCTTGTATTTGCTGATGGTACTCAACTTATGCTTCACAATGTCAGGCATGTACCCGAAGTCAAGAAAAATTTGATTTCTACTGGCATGTTGGATGACGAAGGTTTTGTGACCAGCTTTGGTCATGGTTTCTGGAAGGTCACCAAAGGTGCCCTGGTTGTTGCCAGAGGTTCTAAGGTTGACACGATGTATACTCTTCATGCTAAAGTATGTAATCATACTGATATTCATCCACCGAGCTGCCGAATATTTCTATGTGGCATAGCCGGATGGGACATATGAGCATAAGTGGAATGGAGCAATTGGCTCGCCTTGGCTACTTACCGTTTTTGAAATTTTCTGATTTAAATTTTTGTGAGCACTGCATATATGGTAGACAATTACAGTGTCCTCATAAGAGGAGATTAGGACATAAAGATGCTCAACTTGAGCTTGTGCATATAGATGTGTGTGAGATGCCTAGTCCTTCACTTGGAGGTGCACGGTACTTTGTCACATTTATAGATGATTCCACAAGGAAGGTGTGGGTGTATCCTCTTCGATTGAAGAGTGATGTCTTTCCAGTGTTCTAGAAATGGCTTGCTTTGGTTGAGGACCAAACAGGCAAAACACTGAAGGTTTTGCAGCGCAGAATGGCACTGCAGAGCGTATGAATAGAACCATACAAGAAAAGTCCCGCTCTATGATGTCACATGCTGCTTTACCTCATGGATTTTGGGCTGAGGCTGTAAAAACAGCAGTACACCTCATCAATAGGTCACCAAATAAAAGACTAGATGGCAGAGTGCCAGAGGAGCTTTGGACAGGAAAACCTCCTTCCTATAAGCACTTGAGGGTCTTTGGCTGCACTGCGTACGTGCATATACGCAGAGAAGATCGCAACAAGCTTGATCCTAAGTCTCTTAAATGCATTTTTCTTGGATATGGTGACAGTGGTGAGATGGGTTACCACCTATGGGATCCTGTGAATAAGAAGCTGATACGCAGCAATGATGTCTTATTTGATGAGTCATGTATGTTTAAGGCAGCAGATAAGCCTTCTGATGCTTCAGAGGTTGACATTGATGACTCGGGACATCCTGTACAATTCAAGCAGGCTGCAAATCAGCCACAACAGCAGCGTAATCAGCCAATGCATGATGCTGCAGCAGGTCCAAATGGACAGCCCGCAGTGGCGGAAGATGTCCTACAGGATATGCCACCTTTGGAAGATCTCCCAGGCATAATTCTGCAGCCTGATCTACTGGAACAGCCACCTGTTTTAGGTGAGCAGCAAGCTGGACAGCAAGACCAATGGGTCCGAAGGTCCACTCGACAAATGAGGCAGCCAGACAGATTTGTTCGAGGGGCAGATTTTATTATGCTTACAGACTGTGGAGAACCTTCCTGTTACAAGGAAGCCGTGCAAATGCATAATAAAAGGCTATGGGAACTAGCTATGAAGTCTGAAATGGACAGTCCCCATAAAAATGGTACTTGGGAATTGGTGCAGTTGCCTAAGGGCATGAAAGTACTGCCATGCAAGTGGGTGTATAGATTGAAAGTCACACTTGGAGCTAAGCCAAGGTATAAAGCCAGGTTGGTTGCCAAGGGCTTTAAGCAGGAGTATGGTGTCGATTTTGATGAGATCTTTTCTCCAGTGGTTAAGATGACCACACTCAGGATTGTACTTGCTTTGGTTGCATGTGAGAATTTGGAGTTATGCCAAATGGATGTGAAGACAGCCTTTCTTCACGGTGATCTTCATGAGGAGATCTACATGCAGCAGCCAGAGGGATTTGCAGTCAAGGGCAAGGAGTCACTTGTATGCAAGCTTAAGAAGAGCCTTTATGGGCTGAAACAGGCACCAAGGGAATGGTATAAGAAATTTGATACCTTCATGAAGTCCCAAGGTTTCAGGAGAAGTGATGTCGATCACTGCTTATATACCAAAAGGGCTGCAAATGGCAGATTAATCATTCTCATTTTATATGTGGATGACATGCTTATTGCTGGTAAAGCTCGTAAGGAGCTTGATGACCTTAAGAAAAGATTGCATGAGGCCTTTGATATGAAGGACCTTGGTGATGCAAATCACATACTGGGAATGCGGATACGGAGAGACAGGGGACAGCGTTTGTTGTATTTGTCTCAGACCGAATATATTGGCAAAGTATTGCATAGGTTTCATAAGACCCTTAGTTCTCCATTGCCTCCATATGTGAAACTCAGTGCAATGGATAGCCCACAGTCAGATGCTGGTAGGGCTGAAATGGCCAAGATTCCGTATGCTTCAGCTTGTGGCAGTGTCATGTATGCCATGGTTGCTACCAGACCTGATATTGCGTTTGCAGTGGGAGTGGTTAGCAGATATATGGCAAATCCAGGCAAGAAGCATTGGAATGCAGTGAAAGGTATCATGAGATACCTGAAGGGCACACAGGAGTTGTGCATATGCTTTGGCAAGCGGGATGCAAAGGTGCATGGTTATGTGGATTCAGATTTTGCTGGTCATCCAGATAACCGGAAGTCTACTACCGGTTACGTTTATACATTCACTGGAGGTGCAGTGTCATGGATGTCAAGGATGCAGCAGCGCATAGCCTTGTCTACCACGGAAGCTGAATATATTGCAGCCACAGAGGCATGCAAGGAGGCCTTATGGCTATCTCGGCTAGTGGGAGATTTGGGCATTACAGGTGATATTCCATTGTTGCATTGTGACAGTCAGAGTGCTATTCAGTTGGCACACAATCCTGTTTTTCATGCAAAGACAAAGCACATTGATGTGAAGTATCACTTCACCAGGGAGGTAATAGATGATAAGCTGATTCAGCTTGTCAAGATTCACACGGATGACAATCCAGCAGATCTGTTGACAAAAGGCTTGCCTGCAGAGCGGTTTGCACATTGCCGACAATTGATGGGTATAGGTTGAGCCTCATTTTGGCCTCGTACTCCATTGTGTATATGCTGTATTTCTCACATTTATTTTTACTTGAGGGCATATTGCCTTTAAGTGGGAGGTTGTTGGGGTAAAGGCACTATGGCCACCCCAGTATAGTTAGTACTTTTATTGTTAAGTACACTAAGTACGGTGTACTTAGTGTTGTAACCTTATCCATTGGTATAAAAGGTTGACTGTGTGCTAGGGGAGGTACACACTTCTTCATTATCCCCACACTCTTGTGTATACTTGTGTGTCGGTGTGCTCTCTCTTTCTCTCTCACTCCCACCTCACACACATAAAGGACTAAAATCAGCAAATCTGTCCCACACTTGCGGCTGTAAAGGGTAGCCTCCGTAGGGCTGTTCTGAAAGCCAAGTGTGAGCAAATGAGAATGAATTCTCGAATACCAAGCCCGAGGTGCCTGCTTCAATCCATAGAGGACCTTTTTCAAGCGACATACCTTGCTTTCAGAACCTTCAACCTCAAAGCCAGGAGGTTGGGAAACATAGACCTGTTCCTGCAAATGCCCATGAAGGAAAGCTGTCTTAATATCAAGCTTATGTATCTGCCAATGAAAGTGGGCAGCAAAGGCAATAACAATGTGGTAGTGATCCTGGAAGTGGGAGCAAAAGTCTCCTCAAAGTCGATGCCATGCTGCTGAGCACAGCCCTTAGCAACAAGACGGGCTTTGTAACGGTCCACTGAACCATCAGCTTTCCGTTTGATCTTGTAAAGCCACTTAGTTCCAATGGCATTCTTGCCATAAGGCAAATCACACAACTCCCAAGTGTCATTCTGATGGATAGAATCCAATTCAGCTTGCATGGCCTTCATCCAACAATCATTCTGAAAGGCATCTTGATGACATAATGGCTCTTCATTGCATGCTGTAGCAACCAAAGCATAAGCAACAAAACTAGCATGCTCTTTCCGGACAGCTACTCTCATATGGGTTGGCAGAGGAGTGTCTTGTTTGCTGTCTTTTCATGTGTCAAGGAGCCAACGGGATACCTTTTTAGGCTCCTGAATTTCTGCTCTTTCCTGGTCAAGAGCCCGATGCAAATGATCCTGATCAATGATAGGCATATCAGGCTGAATTTCTGCATGCACATGGGGCTGTAAATGACCAATAGATGGAGGAGGGACAACCGCAGATGGAACATCATCCCGTGCATCGGATGAAAACAAAGGCATCAAGCTATCAAATATGTCTGGGGCATCAACACCGAGCTGTTTTTGACAGTCCAGCAAAGGCATAGTGAAAGATTCCTCAAACACAACATCCCGACTGACAAAACACTTGCCCATGCGGGGCTGATATAGCTTATAGCCGCTGCTCTCTAAACTATACCCAAGAAAAATGCATTTAACAGATTTATCATCCAACTTAGTGCGTCTCTATGAAGGCACATGAGCATAAGCTAAGCATCCAAAAGTCCTCACATGGGAAATGCGAGGCTTACGGGCCGTCCAAGCCTCATAAGGTGTAATAGTCTACGATGCCTTTGTAGGACATCTATTCAAGATGTAATTTGCACACATGACTGCATCCAACCACAACTTATTAGGCAAATGTTTGCCTTTCAACATGCATCTGTTCATTTCCATCGTTGATCTATTCTTCCACTCAGCCACGGGATTCTGTTGAGGAGTATAAGGCACCGTGCATCGATGATGAATGCCACAAGAATCCAAAAAAACAGCAAACTCCTTCGACATGTATTCACCTCCCCTGTTTGTATTAATGTGAGCAATATGCAACCCACTCTCATTCTCAACCAAGGCAATAAAGTGCTTGAAGCATGAAGAAACATCACACTTGGATTTCAATGCGAAAATCCAAGTGTACCTGTGGTGAAATCATCAATAAAAGTAACAAAATAGTAGAACCCCCCAAGAGCTGCAACCCTCATGGACGACTGAACTGCAAGTACAGAACCGAATAGGCACGCCCTCCTTGCTACATAATGAGCCTCAGTGGCTTAAGGGTAGGGGCACAATAACCCCTATGTATTGCCTCACAATCCTTGTGGATGCCCTCTAATGTGCTAGTGAGTGGCCGACTTGAGTTTTACACATCAGTTCACCGACAGACAGATGGGTGGAATGATATATCCCAAATATTTTAGGGTTAGATATATTGAGAATTTATGTGCATAATCTCAGAGGGAGTGCAGGGAGAGTCCAGCAGATTGATGCAGCCTTGCCCTTGGATTGGGTGGACACAGATGACATGCCTATTACTTGCTCCACCTGGATGGGGGCATTTTCCAGATTGGGAGTTCCTTTACAGGTGATTGCTTTTCTTGACCCGCATGAGGATGCCTTAGTATTTGATGTTTCTTCGGGGGGCAGGCTGTCCAGATCCACAGACGATATCTTGTTGGAGGTACCGTTTCAGCCAGTCAGGATAGTGGGCTTCATGGAGCATGGCTCTCTTTCACAGTGGTACTTGGATCCTGACCCGCTTCTCCTCGCCCTTGGCTCATGGAGGCTGTGGCTCTATGGAGGTGTTCCAATTAAGTTTTTGCGGTGGGACCCTGGGGAATGGGAATGGATAGATGAAGGGCACTGAGAGAAGGGCATCCCCTTCTTTCGTTACATGGTCAGTAATGCTAGGAAATTCCAGCTCAGCTCTAGGGGTTGGAAGTCTACCAGAGCTCCTCATTGGGAGAACTTTCAGATTTCTGCTGACTTGCATAGAATTTTTTGGCAGAGGCTCTGGAAATCCCACCGGAATAGAAAAATCACTCTCTTCTTTTGGCTTTTTATTCATGGTGGGATAGCAATGAACCATTGGAGGTCCAAGTTCGGAGCTGACCCTTCTTGCCCTCGCTGCCTGCTGTGAGGCGTGCAGTGTATGATGTTACACATGCCTCTACCCTGGTTTTGACTGGCACATTGTCTAGTGGTCTTTGCAGACTTGATGCTTATGACAGATGTTCAGATGATGATGCTGCACTTGCCGATGTACATGCCTTTGCTATTGATTCTACCATGGCAGATTCTCATTTGTGGCATGAGAGGTTTGGACACCTCAATTTTGGAGCCCTGGTGAAGTTATATAAGGAAGATATCTTCCCAAAATGCATATGCCTACCAAACATGTTTGTGAACCATGCTTACTTGGTAAGATGCACCATGCTCTGTTCCCAAGGATGGGAGAGTTGGTGCTTCACGTAAGCTTTATCTGGTTCATAGTGATGTTTGTGGACCTAAGCACATGGATCACCTTCTTGTGGATCTGCTCTTACGGCATCTAGAATATGCTCTGCAATAGTTGGGCAAAATTCTCATGGATTTTGACACCAAATTCATACCTTCTAGGAGTTCGGAAATCCAACTACACATTTCACAAATAATTTAAGGTGAATGGAAGAACAACTTAGCAAAACAGTCCTATCCAGGAACCACACCTCCACTGCTGACTGCATCACTTTCAGCATAGCCAAATGCAGGTGGAATCCTGAGTGTGCGCTTTCCACCTGTTTGAACAAACATATATTTTGCAGTTAGACTTAGAGCCATAAATTAGGTCTCAGGTTATATCTTTGATTCCAAGTTCGAGAAAGCAACCACATAAACGAAGGTAAGAAAAATTCCAAGCAGACACGAAGCAAACAATAAAATGTCCATATATCCATTCAAAATGCCAGAACATTTGAAGAATGCAGAAAGATGTCTTCCACAGAAAGGATTCAGGAATCTTTTTTAAGTAAAAACCAAAATTAAGAGAATCCCTGACTGAAGTCAATTTTATTGGCATTCCAATATGACTTATGCCCTTGTACCATTGAGAAGTATGAATGCACTATACAAAATTGAGGTGATATTAAGGTGGATTAGAGACAAAGGGAGCAGCCACCAGAACTAAACTAAACGGGCACTGTCCCTCACCACTTCCTGCGAAAGAGGCACTTCCTGAAAGAGGCCCTCTCCAACTGTGAAGTCAGATCCAGAATTCAAGTTTTGTGCTGTATCAAAATTCTTTGCTATTGAAACCATGTGCCTGACAAGGTATCAAACTAAGGAATACAATTCCCGCTCTTGCAATTCTTGCACAGAGACTTGAACCTTCTAGCTCAAGTCCTGGCTTCTGGTACCATGTGAAGCCGAAAATGAACTGTCCACGAGATCACACCTGAGAGCTCTAGATCCTGCTCAGGATGTGCACACATACATATAAATGTAAACCACACTCAGACCTGGAATTGACAGCAAGATATGGCAACCAATAAATGAATAAGAATGTCCAAAGAGAGGACCCAAATGTATTACAAACAGTGCACTCACACACCACACTATGTGGACTGTTCTCTTGGCTTCCTAATTCAATCGGAAAGTCTATGTGAGGTTTAGCAGGTTGTTGCCCATGAGTGCTGAAACTGAGGCCACAAACTGTTGCCCTAAACTGCTCACGCCTCCTGCTGCAGGCCTCTCAATGAGGTCTTCAGCCCAAAACTCTGTCACTGTCAGCTCCCTTTCTGCAACTGTGTGTTCTGCTTACTGGATGAGCCTATGCTAAGGTCTGCTGCTGGTGGTGGTGCTTCTGCTGCGTCTCCACCTTCTCTAGTCCCCAGATGCACATTTGAGGGCTGGAACAGAGTTGAATTCACTGCCCCTTGCTGCTGCAATTCTGCTGGCTCTCTCGACTGCCTTGGGTGCAATTCTGAGGGCCTTGCCTGCAGCCTGCAATGGGCTTTCTGAATATCTGTATGCCCCCCACTGGAGGGCTTTTATAGGGCAGCAAGCCCCTTGAAACAGGCCAAATGGCCCTTCCTCAACCAACCCAACCCTTTGATCTGCCGACCAGTCTGCTCGCTAGCCGGCCCAGTCTGTCGACTGGCCAACCAGGTCAGTAAAGCCCCCTCCTAGCTGCCTTCTTTGCTGCATCTTTGCACAGTTCTGGAGCCCACACAATGAGCCCTTCTGTGCAGCCCCTATGCCCCTCCACATGGCTGTCTGCAGCCCCCATATGTGGGCAGCACTACAACAGTCCCACAATGGACTGATCTGTCCTGTAGAGTGGGTCATAAATAAACCTGGGAAGGGTAATCACCTGATGTACATGTGGCAGCCTATGAGCTGCCCACATGGCAGCCTCTTTATCCCACTCCCTTCCCTTTATTTCTCCACAAGTGTCACTCCCCCACGCTCTCCGATCCATGCCATCTGGAAACCGCTCTGCATCATCCACACTCCACCAAAGTTTCATATTCGGTAACTCGTCCATGATGGCGGCCTCCAAGTGGTAGCGACCATCTGACAAATCTCTTTGTGGAAATCTCCATTCCAGGACTCTGACTATCTCCAGATCATAATCTCTGTGAACAATCCTTAAATTCGGATCCTGAGTCTTTTAATGCCACATCCATATCTCTTTGTACTCTCCGGCGGTCTCCGACACAAAGGCTTTGACAATGTTTGCCAACTCTCTGTCACCATGCAGAAGGCGTCGCAAGCCTCTGCTCTGAAATTATCTCAAAGGCCATTGTGTGACCTTGTAGCTTCTCACTCCTCTCAAGGCATATCAGTGCCCCTACACAACCAAAACCCCGTCCATCTTGCTGAACTCATAAAAGAATATTGAGAATACGTAGCCTAGATGAATATCCTCATGTTGCTGCCTGCTATTGCAGCAAGCACGACACACCAGGAGTGATGGGCCATCCTCTTGTGATTATAGCGCTATGCACAGTCTTGGTCATTCTGCTGTATACACATGTATCTTCCCCCTCAGTATCGACGACCACGTCTTTGGTCTATGTCTCTGTCTCTACGCGACAGACGTCGTCCTTCACACGGGAATCTAAGTCGGTGCACCAGCACTCAATGCCTGACATTCTGATAATCAACCCCCTGCTGCAAATATTGTCTCTAGGGTGTTTGGGGCAGCCTCCAAAAACAACTCCTCTTTCACAAAATTCTCTGTTGGTTCTTCCTTCCCTAGTCCTCCTCCTTCTATTGATCAGCCTTCTTCAATCTGCAATCATTTGCTATGTATCTAGGCTTGTCACGGTAGAAGCTTTTTTTTTTGTTTTGTCTTGCTCCCACTCCCTAAAGAGTCCCTCGCCTCTTTTGAATTTTCACTATCAATCTTGGGCTTACCTTGTCTAGGTTGCCCTTGTTCGCCTTTCCTTGGCTTAATGGAAGAAAGGCCTTGTCCTGTGCAATGTCCCCATACTTCTTCTCCCTGTCTTCCTCTTGCAGGCCCAGCTCCTCAAAACTGAGTGGCTTGGATTGCTCTACACTATTAGTGTCGTGACCATTTAAATCCCTGAAGCTCTTGGGAAGCACATTCAGCACTAACAACTCTAGTTGTTTTGTATCAATCTTCTGACCTGCAGCTAATAGCTGACCTTGACTTTTATCAAATGCTCCCTGACCAGATCTCCTTCCTTCATCTTCATTGTAAACAAATGATTCTCAAGTCCAGGGGCCAGTGTTGTTTGTCTTGTACAAATCTTTCAGTATGGTCCAAGCCGCTTCTGAAGTATTCGCCAATTCAATGTGCGAATCCTTGCATCTGACGTCATGGTAATGATCACAGATAATGCCTCAGCATCCTTCTCCATTCTTCCACATCATCTAGGTCAGCTTATGAGTTGGCTAACGGCATCTTTCAAGCCATCGGATCCTAAAAGAAATGGGGAAGTAAACTGACAGATAATACACTTTCCTTTTCCTAAAACACACCTCCGATTTGACCTTCTGATCCATTCCTGAGCTCAATTGGCTTCCTTGGCTCTTACACCTCTGAATCATGAACTGGCTCTGATAACATATTAGAGTAATATCTACAACATATACTTCTAGCTCAAGTCCTAGCTTCTGGTACCATGTTAGACACACAGCCACAAGATCACCCTGAGAGCTATAGATCCTACTCGGGATGTGCACACATACAGATAATGTAAACCACACTCAAACCTGAAATAAACAGCAAGATATGGCAGCCGATAAGTGAAGGATTGAAAATGTAAACCACACTACATGGACTGCCCAGTAGCACTGGAACTGAGGCCACAAATTGTTGCCCCTAATTGCTGCTAACTCATTCAGAAGCGTGCCTCTCAATGAGGTCGTCAGTAAGAGGAGCCCAACACTCATTCACTGTTTGTTCTGCTGACTGGATGAGCCCTACACCTATGCTAACGTCTGTTGCTGCTGTTGCTTCTGCTGCCTCTGTCTCCACCTTCTCTAGTGCCCACACGCACATGTGAGGGCTGGAACCAAAGCTGGATTAGGCTATCTCTGCACTTCTGAGGGCCTTCCCAGCAGCCTGCAATGGACTCTTCTGAATACCTCTGTGCCCCCCCAATGCGGAACTTCTTTAAGGCAGTAAGCCCCTTGAAAAAGGCAGACTGGCCCTTCCTCTGTCAGCCCAACCCTGGGATCTTCCAACCAGTCTGCTGGCTGGCTGACCCAGTCTGAGGACTTGCACACCAGACCACCCTCCAAGGGCCTATTAAACCCCTACAGGCTGCCTTCATTATAGTTATTCACACTATTATTTTTAACTAATAATGCAAAAACTAGGAAACATAATTTGTACCTTACTCTATATTGCAAAAATCCTAGAATAAATATTTATTTTAAAGAAATCCAATTTTTAAGAACTAAATTTTCTTAACTTATTAATAATTTAAATATACAAAAAACTATGAAAGTATATATATATATATATAATTTATTTATTTATTTATATTTATATAGTTAAGTACCATGCATGAGATTAATTTACCATGAGAGTATTCTAAAATCTCCAAGACTTAATATAAACACCTCCCAGTTCTGGAGTCCACACAATGGACCCTTCTGCACAGCCCCTATACCCTCCACATGGCTTGTCTGCAGCCCCATATATTGGCAGCACCACAACAGTCTAACAATGGACTAATCTGCCCAGTAAGGTGGCTCATAAATAAACCTAAGAAGGATAATCATCTGCTGTTCATGTGGCAGCCTGTGTGCTGCTCACGTGGCAGCCTCTTCATCGCTCTCCCTTCCCCTATTTCTCTACAGGTGTCCACCGCCATGCTCTCCTCATTTGGGGGCTTACAACGGAGGGGTTGGCCCTTATTCTCTGGCACATCTTACGTAACATTGTAACTTAAGTTTTACAACTTTGAGGCATTTTTAAGCTCATCTTAAGGGCTCCAAAAAGTGCGAAGCATGTGACCATTTCAGAGTCTTTTTCAAGTGATTTTGAAAATCAATAATTTCCACACCCAGTTCAGGTTGGGGTTGCAGAAGGTATCCCAATCCAAGCCCATCCAATGTCATTCGAGTCACAAACTTAGGTCATATGAACAAATCGCTGCTGAGGCAAATATACTCCGCATAATAACTCTTGGAAGCCTCTCTTTCTATTCTGACTATATTCTGGAAAAAGAGGAAATGCAGAGTGTCCACTATGTTACAGCTTAAGCCAGATCAAACCTAACCTGCTAGCATTTGTGGAACACCTTCTCCACCCAAAATTCCTTGATCCCATCCCTTGATGACCTATACATTCAAACGCGGCAAAAAGTCACTCTGATCTCTCACACCTTGTACTTTAAACGAATGTTAAAAGCACTGGACTGAAAGTCTCAACAAAAGCGTACCTCGCCAACACTTATACGAAATGTAATTGGTTTGCCTCGGTTGTAACTGCTGTCAAACACCTGTCCGTTTTCTAACTTACCCATGTAGTTGGCCTGAACCCAAAACCAGCATCATTTGGCCATTTAAGATTCCAAACAACGAGAACAACTGTATGTCAAATCCTAAAGTTTAGGCTCTAAAAAAAATAAAACTACGGCATTACAAACACTGTCCTTGTCTCCGTACAATCTGCAATGACGACGAAGACGAACCTCGGCCATTGAGAAAGCAAAAATATATACAACAACAAATCATAATGCCACCGTGACAGCATGTGATTCAAAAAGCAAAATTTGCCAAGACCTTTAATGTAGCATGCCACTAAATAATGGACAAATGAGAGCGCAGCACTGTAGAAGCAAAGAGTTTTCAAGGTCATACACACAACAACTTCGTTTCTCAATCAACCCCACTACGGGAGAGAGCGAAAACCCACCTTGATAAGCGATCCCTTAGAGGCTTCCGATCCAGAACCAGAACCACCTTGATAAGGGTTCCCTTGGAGGAAATCAAATCGGGATTCCGACTGGGGTCTCTTCGAGGGCTGCTGCATGAGAGAGGATACTCGAAGGGGAGAGAAGGTGAGCTGTGTAAGTCCATGGGGAGAGCGTACATTGGTAACTCTTGAGGTGCAGGTCCCCATAGCTTTGCTCGTGGAGACAGAGCAAGAGCAATTGTTCACCAACATATCGTCACGCAATCATCCAGTATGCTACGTACTTCATGCATCCTACATTTCCATGTTTACGAAAAAAATACTTCAAACAAAATTTGAGTCCTAAAGGGTGCCCATCGTCATGGGAAGAGTGTACATCTATCATTCATTAGGCCTCCGTAGGGGTGCGTGGGTGAAATATCGAGAGAGAGCATAAAATTGGAGGCCCCAAGGTGAAAAGGAAGAAGGAGATGAAAGTGTGCTGAAAGTAAATGAGAATGGTCCAAAAGTCATACAACGGAGGGACCTCAAATCAACAATACTCTAACCACAAATTAACACATAAGAGAGCATAAATAATAACAATGATTTTATTTTTCCACAACTAAGGCCTACCCATGGCAGACCAAAAATTTGAACATTCCATTTATTGAACTCATTTAGCAAGAAAGCAAGCCATTGGCTAGAAGAATGGCAAGCAAAGTTGGGTGCCCATCCATGAGGAGATTTTGGGCATGACATGGCAACCAAGCCAAGTGCAATGTGTGAAGCCTTTGGCACTCGCCATTGGTGTTCTTTTGTCCCATTGGCTGTGAGGAGTGTGTATGGCCGGCGAAGCCTCAGTGTGTAAAGAGTTCAAACCATACAAGTTACATGGAGGTAAAATGTATCATTATCTACTATCCTCAAACAAACAACTCTAATGTTAGGTCAAAGTGGTGAGCAGCTTCTTCCCATGGCCTCTACCTATTCCTTTAATATCTACTTGGGGAGAAACATATACCTCACATGGGAATGTCAGGATGACTAGAAGCTGCATAAAGAGTGCTCATTGTTGAGGCACTCAAAAAATGGGACAAATGAGTTGTCATGGGCAGAGCCTTTATAGATACAATGCTCGCCCTAACATGCATTAAAAATTTTGATAGCACATTTATTGGATTCTTTTATCAGGAAAGCAAGCCATTGGTTGGAATAATGGCTACCCATTTGTGGATGGGCAAACTTTGGGCTTCACAAGGCAGACGTAGGACGCAAGTAGAAGTGTGTGATGAGCGGTGTGTAAAGCCCTCATTGCCCACCATTGGTTTCATTTATTCCCATAGGCTCTCATGAGTGTGTATGGCGGGCGAGGCCTCAGTGTGTAAAGATCCTCTGGTGGACTTAGACCGCCCGGTCCCTCACTTTAAATCATTTATGAACCTGTGCATCGTTCAGATGGGGCAGAGACAAACCTATGGAAACAGTTGTAGTTAGTTGGTTTCAGAGCGCATGTCTCTTGTAATTGGTTGTGCCATAGGGTGACCCTCGCTTGGGTGGGGGGTTTATTAGCGGCCTTTCCCTTGGACAACTTTCCAGTCATCTCACTTCATGCTCAAGTGTGAACTCGCCCTCAGGAAGTCTTCAAACTCATTATATGATTACTGAGGAAATCTAATATTTGCAGTGAGGATGGACATTGCTTGTCCATACTTTATATCCTACTCTTCAATTCTCTTAACATCTTCAATTAGCTATATCAATGTGCATATAATAATTTTCCATCAACCTTTGCCAAAATATTGTATCTTCATTATAAAATTCCATATGCGATATGTTGGCTACAAATTGCACTCAATGCTATGATTCATTTTACCATGCATTTAGGTTTCCCACACTTTTGCAAAGAAAGTGTGCCTATTTCTAGATGACCTACTAGAAGCAATTGCTCATTGTAGGATGGATTCACCCTACCCACAACCCTCAAAATTTTTATGAAAGACCGAACAATCGATGAATGCAAATGCATACATTAGTTTCTTAGCCTTGATGCTTCCCTTAATACCCTTTATTTTTTCCTTATGTTGTAGAGATTGCAAATCGTATACATCTTATTAGTTTCTATGATCAAACATGCAATTGAGGTTAATTATAGCCTCATCAAGGTGAACATTACAAAAGTTATATTTCTAGCATTAATTTATCTAGGTCTTAGAGACTATGGAGACATACTCCATGAAACTACTCCAGATATGATGGGGGCTCTAGAGGATACTTTGTGTGGTTTAGCTAGGGATACCTAGCTAAGGTTGTGTTTTGGTCATGCTAGATGATCGGTATTGTTGCTTTATCTCTCAATTCCTTCTTTCTCATCATTTTTCTTCAAGAGAGGGTGACCTTATTGGCTCTGATGCCGTTGCTAGTTGCACTAGTAGATCTTCTATCACTATTTGCAACTCATTCATTTATTGTGAGACTTCATTGAAGGATTCTGGGGCTTTATTTTTGCTTGCTCCTCATAGAATTTACTCCTAGAAGACACAAGCATTGATTCATTCTTGGATTTACTTAAGTCCCTAGCATTTCTACTCTCACCTTCAACTCTATGTTTTCTTTGCTTGCTTCATCCAAGTTCCTCATTGTTTCCTTGCTTTATGCTTTCATCTCTAGCTAACTTGTTTGGATTTTGACAATATTTCTTTTAGCAATTCGATTTCTCAATTCTCCTCTTCTCTTTGTTGTGCCCTTGAAGTTGCCTCCTTTGTTGCTTCTTGAATATTTCGCATTGTTCTTTCTCAATTTTGCACTAAACTTGGCCTTTAGATTTTTCATATCAACCTTCATAGTTCCTAGCACAAACTCCATTAACCCCATGTGGTGGAAGTTCTCCATTACATGGCAGTCATAGCATGCCAAAACATCTAATTGTATGTATAGCTATATTGCTTAAGGTCCTCCACCATGGCCATGCTTAGGTTGATCCATGGAATGGTAAATAGCCCATCTTCATTATAGAGGATCAACGTGTTCAATCATAGAGGTAACTATCACGTGGACTTGGATGGGTTGCTTCCCCATTGCATTCAGTGCTTGTGGCTACTTGCCTTTCCCTTGCTTGTGCTTTGAGTTCCAATTGTTTTTTTGCTTCTTATACAAGATTTTTCTTGAATTCTGTTTGGCAATTTAGTGAATAGATCATCAAGCAGATTTGCTACAACTATCTTTGGTAGCTATACCTCTTGTACTTTGTTGGCTGCTAGAATACATATATGTTTACCCACAAATTACTCAAATGCTTCAACCTTTTTAGCGGCCTTTAGAACTTCAAAACAGAATTCAGGATTGGCTCTCTTTCCAGCACACTCGTCCATTCATCCTTTGAAGCTGTCTCATATTACAATGTCATCTTTGCATAAAATTATGCAATCTCCACCTTGGGCATTAGATAGGGCCAATCAAATTTGGGGTTTGCATTGTCCATTCAAATCATCATGAAGGAAAAGATTAAAATACATTTGGCACTCCAAGGTCCCTCTCGACAATAGGTCTTTTTATGGCGTGTTTTGTTGGGGGTTCTTCCATCTGGACAGCTTTTATCATGCAGATGTATTGCTCCAGCTATTGATCATCAACATTTGGCTCCTAGGGAATCTGTGTCTGATTTCTTATGATTGTATCCTCCTTCGTCGTAGTTCACAAAGGTTGTGTTTCCATTGTGGAATAGAGAACTTGAAGTATTTGCAGTGATTTCTATGTAGAGATCATCCGACAATCAAGCCTATGTTTAAACAACTTGGAAAGTGGAACACAGTGGGCCAAGGTCTTGTACCTATCATCTTGCAATACCGTGATGTCCTCAAACTTGTTATCAATGCTAGTACACGTTCTGGTGCCATTTTACTTTTTAACGAGATGTTTATATGTTGTTTTGGTAGTTCCATTAAGATTTGCTTTGTTTGTGCTTTCCTTAACTAAAATAAGAAAGGTAAATGGGGCTTCAATTGACTACTCCTGTCATTTTGCACAAAATTTACCTAGAGATTCCTAACCCTCGATCCTTTTTCATCTCACACATGCTTTCTAGGCTGCACATTCTTATTTGAAGCTGTTCATCTCAGTTTCCTGGTTACTCTTCCTCTTGTAAGGCTTTTGGTGAGCCTTGGTTTTCCTTTGCTTGCTCAAGGTCGTCACCTTGAGTTCCTTCATAGGCACTTCTGTGATGAGGTCTTGAGATTTGTTCCCTCCAATGGGTGGCAGTGGTGTGGAGGGTTGCGTACCTCAACATCCATTCATAGGACTTGGGGATAGAGCTCATCCATTTGGGTGAGCAGTGTGGATGGGTCTTGATTGAGATCTTAAATTTGTGCTCCTACTATACACCTTCTTTTTAGTGTTAGCTTGCAGAGTACTTGTGAATCTCGGCTATTATGGCAGTGCATGTCCATGCTTCTTGTTGAAGCGACTCAAAAAAAAAATATTTTTTATTTTGCAAGGACCTAGATTAACCTTGATTGTTAATCTCAAAAATTTTGCCTTTTCATCTTTGTTTTTGTATCTCTATACAAATTATACAATTCTGTAAGTAGTTCCTCACTGCCCAATTGTCCTACAAATGCTTTTCTTTATTTTGTTGTCTAGCAAAATCCATTCAAGGAATTAAAGTTCATGCTTTGCAAGTGGACACAGCACTTTGGAAGAGCTCATGGAAGTTATCACTTGATCTCAGCTTGCATATGAGGCTCAGGGGCAATTTTGACATTAAATTCATTAATATATGAGAAGTAACTTCAAATTCCTTAATGTTGGCTTAACATTCTATCAAAACACTAGATCTTTCCTTGTTTTTGTCGACATTGTCCTCCTGACACATCTTTTCACAACATCAAATTCCCTGAAGATTGGGATTGGGAAGATATTATTTCGCCTTGCCCATATAAATTCTCATAAGGAGGGTTGGAGTCTACCACCCATCCATGGTAGGTTGTCTCTGTTCCATAGGTTCTTTCTTTCTTGGAGCAAGAGTAGGTCGAACCTGTTTGATCTATGTCTTTCTTGGAGGATCTTGTCTTCTGTCCATCGGCCCTGACCACGGTTCCAAAGGTCATCTCACTTTCTTAGACCTTTTTTATTGAGCCTTAAAGTGCCTTTGAGTGTAGTGTCTAAGAGCGCCTGGGCTGTCACTCCTAACAAAGGAGAACCAAATGGAGTCGTGGCTACAAAAATTTCCCGTCTTCCTAGTGAACCCTTTCCAAGTTATGAATGGTTTCAAAGATTCCCAAGCCTTCCACATGCCCTTCCAAAGTTCTGATCCTTTTGCCATGCAAGGTTCTTTCCCAAAGAGGGCTGCTCCTATCGACATATTTTTCCAATGTTTGTATCTTGTTGTTTTTACCCTGGAGATATATTTTATGATCAGTAGCCCAAACTAATCTTGGGTTCAGATAACCTTTCAAGATCCATTAGGCCATAAATCTAGCCATATAATTTCTACATCTACAATGCCTATGCCTCCAATTGCCCTTGGGAGGGTATAACTTGCCACCTTACTTTGGCCATCTTCCTTTGACCTAGATCCCTGCCCCAAAGGAAGGTTCGAAAAAGAATGTTTACCTGGTCAAAGCCCTTCTTTGATGGGAACTAGAAGGAGATAAACTAGATTAGAGAAGGATAGATGTAGTGGTTAAGTACAACTTTCTTCTAGCAATAGATGATTGGAGTCTTTGCCATCTTTGAACTTTTGCCCTAATTCTATCTAGCACCCATTCCCATCTATCCTTATTTCCGCATTTGAAACCCATAGGAATTCTAAGAAGCCTAAATATTTCCCCTTTTTGTACACCCTTTGCTAGTCAAGACTGGAGGGGAGGAATCCTAGTTCCGAAGATACATGTCTTTTCATGGTTAACTTTGGAGCCAAAGGTGCTGCAAAAGATCTTCAAACATTTTATCACATTACCAACTGATTATTTGTCGTTTCATGGAGTGAGGTTGGTGTCGTCCTTGAATTACTGGCAAACAATTTATTCTCCTCCTTCTACCCAGATGCCTTCTATCATTCCCCTGTCAACTTCCTTCTAAGTGAGCCATCCAAGACACTCTACCACAATGGCAAAGAGCAGAGGAACTAAGGGGCATCCTTGTCTAATTGATCTCCTGAGAACAAAGGAGGGAGACACTCTACCATTTAATTCAACTCTTGCTCTTGCTTGAAGAGGAGGATATTGAAAAATTTTACAAAGTTGGGTCCAATCCCCCTATCATGAAGGGAAGCTAAAATAAAAACCCATTCCATTCTGTCGTAAGCTTTGTCAAAATTGACCTTGAGAAAATAGATATCTTGGTTGGTTTCCTCTGTGTGTTTTTAGCCGGAAAAGTAATCGAGACCAGAGGCTAGAGGCTAAGTATGGCAACGCTCAAAGGCCATAGAGAAGAGGAGATCATGAGGGCGAAGGGATGTCATAGGGGTGAAAAAGGAATTAGAAGTGGAGGGAAGGAAAAGGGAGACTATGAAACAAGGGGAAAGGGAGAGGGGGAAGAGAAGCATGTACATGATAGGAGGAGGAATGTTGAGATGTAGACATCAAGGGAAGTGAACCATACTTTATTGGAAAGAAGGGATGAGAGGGAAATATCAAAATACTAGCTAGGTGGCTTTACAAGAATGAGCGTGTCTCATCAAGGAATAGCCCCTTCCTTTTATAGCCAAAAGAGGGGGTCTCTCAACATTAATGTATCCTCCCACATGCATGGTGTGTGTGGAAAAGTCTCCCATGTGGGCTAGGTGGTTACGCACTCTCAATTGTGTGCGACAACCCTTTGCCTCAATTTTCCACATAAATCAAGCCCCATATCTCAAGTCTATGATATCCCTTGGTCTTTTTCCAATTTTATAATATGTTCAAACCTCTAGGAGGACAAGTGGAGGGTTGGCACAAGGAATCTTGCCACCTCATCCTACTTTCCCCATTATTTAACTAGCTCTCTTGGTCCCTCTATACCTCCCCCACATGGGCCTATCCCATATGGAGGGAATAACTCAATATAATATCTATCTCCACCTATTTTATATTGCTTCTCCCATGGACTTTGAGCCATATCTCACTAAATGCAACCTAGGTGGAGGGGTGGCACATGGAGGAGCCATGCCACCTTGCATTTTATAATATTACTATCATGGATTATGTACAACACACCTTATGGGTCCTCTTACATGGAAGGGTGGCACATGGTCATGCCTTGCCACCTCAACCTTGGGCCCTATGCACACCATATTTTATTATACTATTGCCACATATACAAACACACATACATATTAATGCCTTTTTCCTTAGACAATTTTATCGATAACAGTTCCCCCCCCAGGCAGGGAATGCATAGCATTTCCATGCCTGGGTCCATCTTACACAAAGAAAGGCTTGAGGTAACGCTTGTTGATCACCTTCTTGCCATATGGTTCACGCAGCTCCTGAACTTGTACAGACCCATTGCTACGTTCTTTGATGACTTTGTATGGACCAGCCCCCCACAGTGGCAGAAACTTCTTATCCATTTGGTGGTCCAATCTGTTATCAAAGCATAGCACAACATCCCCCTCAGCAAAGCGTCTTTCCCATCCCTTGCGAATCTTAGCATCCAATCGGGCCTTTTGTCGATTCTTTTGGATCTCTGTTTGGTGTAGTGCAAGGCGTCGGGTCTCATCTAACTTCTCAAGTTGTACCAATCTGGCCTCTACATGTTCATCTTCTGTCATCCTCTATTCCTGTGCCAATCTCAAGGCCGGAATCTCTATCTCTAGTGGTAAAACTACCTCAGTACCATACACCAACTCAAAAGGAGTGTGACCTGTAGAAGTTTTATGAGTGATGTTGTAAGCCCACACGGCTTCAGTGACCTTCTGATCCCATTGGCTCCTGTTCCCTGCGGCCATTTTTCCCATGGTTTTACAAAGGAGGCCATTGGTCCGCTCTGTTTGACCCATGGATGCTGGATAATAGATGCTAGAAGTGTGATGCGATCCATGAGTAACTCCACTGCTTCATTTAAGAATGGACTCCCATGGTCAGAGACTATCTCCATGGGTGTCCCAAACCTTGTGCAGATACGTTCAAAGATGAAATTTGAAACTGCCTTGCCATTTGGAGCAGAGAGAGCGATAGCTTCAGCCCACTTAGTGACATACTGAGTGGCTACCAAAAGATACTTCTTTTTGTGGGCAGTCATGGGCAAGGGCCCGACAAAATCTATTCCCCACTTATGAAACGGATGGATGGACATCACTGGGTGATGTTGCCCGGGACGCAAATCCTTCCTACCGAAGAATTGACATGGTTCACAGGTTTTGCAATACAAAGTGACATCCTTGAACAAGGTCGGCCAATAGTATCCAGCATGTAAAATCTTCTTAGCTGTATAGTCACTGGCATAGTGGCCTCCACAAAATCCATCATGATACTGCTTCAATACCTTAGGCACTTCATCTGCATCAATGGCCCGTCTGAGTACCCCATCCATGCCTTGACGGTACAACACCCCATCAAGGAGGGTGTAGCGCCTACTATCTCTGTGGATCTTCTTTCTCTCATAGCTTGTACTTTCTGAAGGAAAGGAGAAAGCGGTCAAAAACTTGTAGATACCACCATACCAAGGATCCCCA
Source organism: Dipteris shenzhenensis (assembly GCF_047967505.1). Classification (NCBI taxonomy): domain Eukaryota; kingdom Viridiplantae; phylum Streptophyta; class Polypodiopsida; order Gleicheniales; family Dipteridaceae; genus Dipteris; species Dipteris shenzhenensis. The sequence continues at coordinate 44,548,866 of NC_141600.1, read as the reverse complement.
ACTTCTATGGCTACTACCAGGGTTACATCAAGGCACTCCTCTAAATCAATTAAAGCATTCTTCAAGTTGGAACAACCCCCTTCTACAATTTTGAAAGAAAAATCATATTCTTGTAGAACTGCCAACCATTTGGCCAACCGACCCATGGGATTTGGTGATTGAAGAACCTTCTCGGGGTCAGGCTTGATGCCCTCAGATGAGACAACATGTCCCAATAACCTCCCTTGAGTGGCTCCAATGGTGCATTTCTCAGGGTTGAGACTTCCATTTGCATCATTGACCCTTTGGAAGGCCAATCTAACCTTCATGATGTGCTCCTTACGTGATGAGAATATACAGAAATCATCTAAAAACACCTCCAAGAAATCCCCCAAATAAGGAGCAAACACCATTTGCATAAATCTTTGAAAGGTGGCAGGAGCATTGGTGAGGCCAAATGGCATTACTTTGAATGCAAATGTCCCCCAGGGTGTGGCAAATGTGGTTTTAAGCACATCTTCCTCGGCAATTCTGATTTGATAAAACCCAGAGTAACCATCACAGAAAGTATACATCTCATGACCACTTACCTTCTCAAGAATGAGGTCTTGAAAGGGCAGGGGATGATGATCCCTCTTGGTGGCAGCATTGAGTTTCTTATAGTCGATGCCGACCCGCCACTTGTTGTTTTTCTTTGGGATGATTACCACTGGTGAAACCCATTCAGTATTGTGAACCGGAACAATAAACCCAACCTCTATAAGCTTCTGCAACTCTGAGCGCAAAGCATCGGTCTACAGGGGCCCTAATCTCCAATACTTCTGAGCCACAGGCTTTGCATCAGGCTTCAGCTCTATCTTGTGCTCTATGGCAGTCACATGGCGAAGGTGTGGTAGCTAGTTGCAAAGAGGTCAGGGAAATCTTTGAACATTTCAAGAAACTCATCTTTCTCACCTGGAGTGAGGTCTGGAGAAAGCATTGATTCGAGCTGTTGAGGACTAGCTGTTATCTTTTCTGCAGGTGGCAGGGTCGGAGACACCCCCATCATGTAAACTTCCTCATCTGAGAATTCCTCCCCCTCGTCTGATTCTTCCATGGACTTAGACACTGAAGATGAGATAGTATCACTGTCATGCTCCTCTTCTTCTTCCGGTTCCATGGCACCAGGTTGCACTGGGATCTTCTCCTTCGAAGCACCAAAAGACATGTGTCCTGTCTTCCAATAGCTGACTGCATCACTTTTTCTCAACCATGGTCTCTCGAGTATGGCTGGGTAACTTCGGCCTGTATCTTCAATGTCCACTACATAGAAATTGACAGTGGTGGTCAACCCATTGACAGTGATGGGCAAATCCTCAATGACTCCCATGGTGGAGAGTCGTCGACCATCTGCTACCTTGATTCGAGTGGAGGAACGCCTTGTACATTTCAAATTCAATTTCTTCATGATTCGGGGCACCATGATATTACATGCAGCTCCCCCATCAACACACACATTTTTGACATGGCAATTATCTATGATGACATCTACTGTATGTGGATGCCGATCAATTTCTTCAGAGATAGAAGATACCTCTCGTACCTTTCCCTTTTTCTTGCTCTTCCTTGTTGAGAGACCTTGCTGCAGCTCACGTCTCACCTTAGGGCTTAATGCTATTAGTTGAAGGAGTGTGATGCTCAAAGACCGATGAGCAAGGTCCTGAACGACCGAATAGTCCTCTTGCCCTGAGCCGATGGGAAAATCCGAGGGTGACCACTTACTCCTGCGAGATCTTTTAGTCTTCTCTGTTGGTGGGTCTGCCATCTCAGCATCTGAGGGCTCTGAGAAGGACACCTTCTTCCTGGGGTGGCCCGGTCCACGGTTTGGAGAGGGGTCCGAGGTGGCACGACTTCTTTTCCCGAGGTCGAGGATCTCTACATCAGAATCCTCAGTGCCCGACTCACTTAGAAGATTCACCCATATTGGGACATTCTGTGCGATAATGACCCTTCTGGTGGCACTCGTAGCATACAACATTAGCACGGTCTCTTGGAGGGCGGTTGGCTTGATTTCTGATGCCCACCATCTCAAGCCGAAGATCATTCAGGGTCTTGGCTAGGTCATTGACTCTAGGTTCTATTGCAGGGGGGGCCTCTTTAGTTGGAGGGGCCACGGGAGTAGAGAGGAGGGGGGCTCGTGGGCGAGGCTCACAACGCCTATCACACCTTTTCACAATTTTGTGTCACAGCGGCCAACTCATGTTCCAAGGGTGTTGGTCACCTACAATTGTGTCACAGCAACCAACTCATCATTGCCACCTCGTGCTGCCATATCATAAAGCCATGTCACAGCCTTGGCCACCTTAGGTTTCCACCTCATGCATGATGACGTTAGAGGCATGACACAGGATGTGCCACCTCAGCAGCATGCATGGAGCTGCATCACCCACCAACCATGCTCATGCATGCTCATTCCAATCTTCAAATCGCCTGGTCATGCCAATATGCATGGAATTCGATTCAATAATTAGCATAGGTGAATTGCATTGCTACATAACTATAATAATACACCATTTGTTTAGCATATGTTAATGTATAATGTTTGCTACATAATCAAAATGTTAGGACATAGCATTAGGTTAGTATGGGAATTGAAAGAAATGGAGCCTTCAATGCCACCCATTGGTTCTATTGGCTCTCTCTTGAAACTCCACTGAGTTTTGCAACAATTCATTACAACCTCGTTTTTTGTCTTCTTCCCTTCATTTTGAGCTTCCATTGCTTGCCCTAGCCTACAATGTTATCAGAGTAGGTCAAGGTTTCACCCTCCAGCCATTGGCAGCCCCCTTGAGCATTATTCCTCGCATTTGGAGCTGTTTGGTAGCCTATTTGAAGTTGTTTGGAAGTGTTCTATCACACGTTTGAGCTTTTATGAGCTGTTAGAGATTTTTAGTCACCAAAAACTTCATCCTGGAGTTGCTGCTATATAGGAGCCTTCATTTCAATGCATCTAACCTTTGTTGCAGGTGTGTACGGACACTTTTTTTGTAGGCACTGCACATGTTTGAGTTGTACAATTTGATACAAACACTGATAGCTACATTTAATACTATACAGTGCAGTACGAGATTGATGGCATGGATTTCGAGGCTGTCTTGACCTACAAACATGGCATTTAATGCTGTATGAAATCTGTACAACCCATTAATGGCTGTATGGATCTATCCGAAAGACTGCACAGACCTTATGTGCACTCATACATTGCAGTTCGGACCTACTACACACTCATTTGGTGTTGTAAGCCTTCCCTTGAAGCTTGTGCTGGCATTTCAAAGGTGTTTCCTTGCTGTCTCGTGCTCCCTGCCCATGCTAGAAGACATTTGGAGCTTGTTGAAGTTATCCAGAGGACTCTCCTCGAGCCCTTTCCTTCTCATTTGACTTTCCCTTACCTCAGGCTGCGAGTTCAAGCCGTGTAGGCCACAATGCTTCTATGGCTAGTGGTCAAAGGCAAGGTTTCAACTGGGTAAATCCCCTCATTCACATGTTGTCACTCCCATGATGCTTCTTCTTTGGGGGATAAGAAGAAGAAGAAGCGATGAAACTATTGCAAGAAACTTGGACATGATATTTTTGAATGCAGGTAAAGAATTGCATCTGAGAAGAAGAAGAAACAGTCTAGTCTTGCAGTATTTGGCTCTCCTAGTCTAGATGATAGACATGAGTCAGCTAGATTTGCACAAGACCAACATTTTTTCATGTTACATGTCAGTATAATCCTGATGTTCATGATGCATGCATGACAATTTTTTATGTATTTGATGACTGGTTCTTTGATAGTGGTGCTAGCAAGCATAATACTTCCTGCAGGAATCTATTCAGCTCACTTAAGCATGCATCTAGGGGGGGAACAGTCACATGCTCCTATAATGCATCATATATAGTTAAAGGCATTGAGCAAGTTGCTCTTCTTTCTGTTTCTAGTGGTCTTGTCACTCTAGAGAATGTGCTTTATGTTCCAGACATTCGCAAGAACCTCATCTCTATTTTAGCCATAGCTATTTGTGGCTATCAGTTTCTCTTTGATGGTGTTTGGTGTGCGATCTATGATGTTGCACATGCCTTTACCATGGTCTTGATTGGGACATTGACTAGAGGGATATATAAACTTGATGCCTATGACAGATGCTTGTATGATGCTGGACTTGTAGATGTAGATGCCTTTGCTGTTGATTCCTCTACCATGGCATATAACAATTTGTGGCATGAGAGGTCTGGACACCTCAACTTGGGGGCTTTGGTGAAGCTAGATAAGGATGGTATGGTTATTGATCTTCCAAAAATGCATATGCCTTTAAAGCATGTTTGTGAACCTTGTTTGCTTGGTAAGATGCACCGTTATGCATTTCCCAAGTATGGGAGAGTTGGTGCCTCATGCAAGCTTTATTTGCTCCATAGTGATGTTTGTGGGCCCATGTGGGTTGCAGCTCCTAGGGAATTCTATTATTTTGTCACATTCATTGATGAATTCACTGGGTATACTTGGAATTTTGCATTGAAATCCAAATCTAAAGTTTTTGCATGCTTCAGGTATTTTGTTGCCTTGGCTGAGAATTTGAGTGGGTTGAAAATTGCTCACCGTGATACACACTGGGGGGTGATTATATGTCCAAGGAGTTTGCAATTTTTTTGTCCTCCCGTGGCATTCATCATCAGTGCATGGTGCTTTACACTCCTCAACAAAATCCCGTGGTGGCTGAGCAGAAGAATAGATTAGGGATGGAGATGGCCAAGTGTATGTTGAAAGGAAAGCACTTGCCTAACAAGTTGTGGTTGGATGCCATTATGTGTGCTAATTACATTTTGAATAGATGTCCCATAAAGGCATTGAAGACCATCACACCTTATGAGGCTTGGATAGGTCATAAGCCAAGTATTTCTCACTTGAGGACTTTTCGATGCTTAGCATATTCCCATGTGCCCTCTCAGACATGCACCAAGTTGGACGATAAAGTTGTCAAATGCGTTTTGATTGGGTATAGTTCAGAGAACAAGGGCTATAGGCTCTACTAGCCCCGCATGGCAAGTGTTTTGTCAGTAGAGATGTTGTGTTTGATGAATCTTCCTCTATGCCTTTGCTGGACTATAAAAAACAACCCGTTGTTGATGCCCCAGATCTCTTTGACAGCTTGATACCTTTGTTTTTGGCAGATGCTTATGATGATGTCACATTTGAGGTTGCTCCTCCATCTGTTAGTCATTTGCAGCCACATGTGCAGCATGATATTGAACCTCATTTATAGCTTGATGTGCCTCAACTTGATTAAGACTTTGTGCACAGGGCTCTTGACATAGAAAGAGCCAAAATATAGGAGCCCAAAAAGGTCCCCGGTAGGCTCCTTGACATATTAAAAGACAACAAATAGGATACTCCTCTGCTAGCCCATCCTAGGACAGCTATCCACAAAGAGCATGCTAATTTGGTTGCTTGTGCATTGGTTGCTACAACATGCAATGAAGAGCCATTATGCTATAAGGATGCCTTTGAGAATGATTGTTGGTTGAACGCTATGCAACCTGAATTGGATTCTATCTATTAGAATAACACTTGTTGGGAGTTATGTGACTTGCCTCCAGGCAAGAATGCCATTAGAACTAAGTGGGTTTATAAGATTAAACTGAAAGCTGATAGTTCAGTGAACTGTTACAAAACCCATCAGGTTGCTTATGACTATGCTCGACAGCAAGGCATTGACTTTGAGGAGACTTTTGCCCCCTTTTTCAGGATCACTACTATTTGCATTGTTATTGCCTTTGCCACCCACTTTCATTGGGAAGTACATCAGCTTGATATCAAGACAACTTTATTTCATGGGAATTTGTAGGAAGAGGTATGTGTTTCCCAACCTCCTGGCTTTGAGGTTGAAGGTTTTGAAAGCAAGGTATGCCACTTAAAGAAAGCCCTCTATGGATTGAAGCAAGCACCTCGTGCTTGATATTCTAGGCTACATGCTCATTTGGCTTTCAAAACAACCCTATAGAGGATACCCTTTACATCCGCAAGAGTGAGATGGATTTGGTAATTTTAGTGCTCTATGTGGATGACATGCTTGTGATTGAGACACATGCTGAGCAAATCTGCTGAGCAAATCGCAGGTTTAAAGCTTGACTTAAAGTATATTGGATAGTTTTGCAGCGTTTTCAGTTTGAGGATTGCAAGACAGTATCCACACCATTAGATCTTGGTTTTCACTTCTCTTCTGAGGATCATAGCTGTGTATGTGATGTCACTCTCTATTAGTAGCATGCAGTTGGTTGTTTGATTTAGTTATGACATATGAGACCCGATCTTTAATATGCGGTCTCACAGTTGAGTAGATATATGTACAGCCCCTCTATGCACCCATGGTAGGTAGTGAAGCATGTCTTTAGGTATCTCAAAGGCAATCAGCATTTGGACCTTCTTTATGGGGTTGATTCTTCACTTGTTATGCTTGGATTCACTAATAGTGATTGGGTTGGATGTTCGGACACCTATGTGTCACCTAGTGGCAATTGTCTCATGCTTGGTACTTCATGCGTCTCTTGGTTCAGCAAGAAGCAAACTACAGATGCTATTGACAAAATATGAAGAGGGGAGAGGAGAAGAGTGGAGATGAGGAGAGAGGGCACAGCTAGAGAGCACACCACAAATGACTAACTGTAGACTAGATTTAGTTGAAAATGTAGAACATATACAAACCCATTTAGGGTTAGGGTTAGGGCATCTAACCCTTTCCTCTATAGCACTCTATTGGGTTAGTGCTATGCACATATGATCACATGATGGTGCTATGCATACGTGATCACATGATGTTGAGCGTGAACTCTCAACATCTATTTCTAGCTGTGAAGCTGAGTATAGAGAAGCTTTTATAGCTACAGTGGAGTGTGTTTAGCTTTAGAAGTTACTTGTAGATCTTTATGCATGTTAGACTACTCCTACCGTCATCTTTACTAGTAGTCAAAGTGCTTTGGCTATTGCACAGAATCCCATTTTCCATACTCGCACAAAGCATATTGAGGTTCACTATCACTATGTCAGAGAGAGATTATCAACAGTAGGTGATATTCAGCTACCTTATGGTCCCAATGAAGATAACTTGGCAAATCTTTTTACGAAGGCTCGATTTCCACCTACGTTTGAAGCTTTTCGGCAAGCTTTAAATTTAGTACCTTTTGTGACTTGATATGTTGTACTCTATACAATCATGGGTTGCTATATCCCTACAAGATGAACATGTGCAACCATGACTTTAGATATTTAGGTAATCTAAGCCATGCCTAGAATACTTCAGGCCATACCATGGAGGGCAGTTTGTAGGCCCTTCTATGGGCTACCCATAAGTGCCACTCATTCCTTGGTATGTGCCTTGCAGGCTAAGTTACAGTCAGTTAGGTCAGTTGGTACAGTTAGTACATGTACCACTTAGGACGATTAGGACACTTAGTCTAGTTAGAACACTTAGCCCTAGGGTTTTGTTATGTTGGCTCTCTCTCGAGCCTCCACTCAATTTTCAAGCAATTCATTACAACCGCTCGTTTTTTGTCTTCTCCCCTTCATTTTTGAGCTTCCATTGGTTGCCCTAGCCTACAATGAAATGCAATGACCTTTGGCATGATTATGAGCCATATAGCAAGCAAGTGCATGGAAAAAGAACTAATAAAAAATTGTAAATAGTGTTGGATTTATTAAAAGATCTTTGCATATGCACAAATTGCACATTTTCAAATTCTTCCATTCTAAGGTGAATCTAGATGCCAATATCACCAACTATGAATGTTTTAAGACCACCATGTAGTAGTACCACTAGTTTGGATTCCAAATTTTCAATCCATATTGGTTTTCAAGAAATCAAGAAAAAGTTATGAGGGTTCTCAATTAGGTGTGTTCTTGGGTTAAGGAGAAGCTCACACAGTGTACATTTGAATATTTACTTGATTGCATGTATGTGCAGAACAAAATTTTGGTGTTTCTGAATAAATTGTTATATCCTATACTCTTCTAGATGCATGCTTCACATGTAACATAGCACTTGTAATACTTTAATTATCTTGTTCCAAATATTTATTCCTTTTTTTTTTTGGATTCATGTCCAATATTAGAATGTATACTATAATTTAAAGACCAAGTCTATTGAATTCCGTTGAGCAATGCATAAGTTAGGGGTTAGGCAAGATACCTATGTACAAAACATGCCCTAAATCTTAGCAAAAATGGCTACACCCAAGCAAACAATAAGCCCTTCAACAAAAGTTTGCTATTGCTAAAACATTTGGCAGCGTCATCCCCCAAAAAAGATCATGCAGTCCGCTCAGCAAAAGTTTGCTACTCAGCAAAAGGTTACATGTAATTTTCAAGCAATTGAAAGTGAAATACCATAGACAACAAACCTTATGAGAGTTAAGTGCATCATATTAAGTACTCCATTTCATTTATTTCAATTGGGAAACAACATTTAAACTCACCGAAAATTATCCTCCAACAATCATTGAGTGGGTTATAAGAGAGTGGGGAGTTGAACCCCATCATCATGTATAGATATGTCTACACCAACCTCTCCTCCTTGGGAGGGGGAGGGAGAAGGGGGGGGAAGACACCCCCTCCCCTCCCTTCCCTGACTTTTCCAAACAAACGCATCAATACGTAAATAATAATAACATAACCAAGAAAACATAAAATTATTTTTTCCCTCGCCTAGGTTAAAGACAATCTTGTTACATCGAAGTGAATGTTAGCATTCAAGACACAAGTAGCCTGCATATGACATAAGCATCCAGTGTGCATACATCTTCTACAATGCATACAAGCATACTCAACTCAATGTTTGGAAGATACCACAAAAGCTTATAGATATTATGTCTTTGACATAAACAAAATATGAACAATATGTCAAATGTCATAAACTATAGGAAAATGTTCCATCAATATGAGCAAATGTTGCATGCTATATCGTCCTCATCGTAATTGGAATTCATCATCTACATCATTGCAATACGGTAAATGAAGATTGCAAAGAGACAAAGCGCAAGATGGTAGAATGACTGAATTAAGAGGAATGACATTACAAAATTACAACACCACCAAATGAAATAAACCACAAAATTACAACATGTCATTACATACTTCAAGATGATAGTTAAGTCAAAGTTCTTAAAGTATCATAACTCAATGGTACGAAGTTAAAGTGCTACTTTGTAAAACCATGCAGAGAACCTACTGCAAATATTTATGCTATAAATAATGCAAATATTTATTACTACAAAGAGAGAACTTGCTATAACTATTTCTTATTATAAATAGAGAACTTGCTGCCTATGAGAGCTACTCCTATAGCTCTAGAGATTTGTAAAAGTACCATAAGTGAGATGACAATTAAATCAAAGGTGTGAAAGTACCATAACTTAGTGGTAACCAAGTTAAAATGCTACTATTTAAACTGTTCAGTCAAATACAACAATAGTGATGCATGTATGATGCTAAAAAAAAAAAGTAAATGTTTACCACACATAAACAAGTATTCGATTAGCATTAGAAAAGGCATGCATAATCCCAAGAAATGAGTAAATGCCGCGTGCATATGAATGAGCCATCTGTTGAATAATACCATCCATCACATGAATAATAATCATCCATCATAAGAATTATTGCAATCAAAGAGCTGGTGATTGCAATGAGGAATTACATTCCAAGACACAAATTGAAATAAACTCAAACATCAAAGTGTTTTGGTAGTAACCAAGGAAATAATCATCCATCGTTGAACAATAATCATCCATCATATGAATCATTGCAATCAATGAAATGGCGATTGTAATTAGGAATTACATTTCTTAGTTTCCAAGACATAAATTGAAATAAATAGGACCATTAGAGTGTTTCAGTGGTGGTAAGCAAGTCAAGTCACTCCTTTTTAAAACTTTTCATTACACACAAAAGGCTAGTCATAGTTGTTCTAAGCTGGCCAAGCATTTCCAACCTTTGGGCTTCTTCTGCCTTGCGATCCGCAACAAAATCCCTATGTTGATTGCATGGCCTACTACTCCAATAGTCGGGTTCGTTCCAACAACTTGACTACTTAGCTACTCGAATGTAAGTTAATCCAAGAAAGATCTTCATCTTGCTGCTCATTGTGCTGCCCATGTTTCAACTTGGCATCTCTCTCTTCTTCGTGACCTATGCAGTGTGGGTATTAAGTTGTAGCCTCTTTCTAGCCGAGGATATGTTCACCCTGTTGAGGCCATTGTACCTCCTCACTTTGACAAACAGCTGTCCTGGATCCCTCTACTCAGCTCCTAAGTTGCTCTAGCCTTGGCAACTTTCTTCTGTGTATATATTTTCTTGCTAAATAGCTTAGTGTGGCTTCCATTCTCTTACTATAAGTACATATGTATGTGCCTGCATGACACACACTAAGTTTTCCACAGTCAAACATGTATATATTGGTTATGGAGCTTTGCTCACGCTGTAGCCAGCTTGCAAACGTATTGGACGCAGTGTTGCTGCTAGCAACCGAGCTCTTCCCACAGCTCACCAAAAACATATTGCCACGCAACGTCTATTGTTTCTTCTTCCAACAACGCAAAGTATATACTGTCGCCACCAAGGCTCGCAAGTAGGTCACGTAGGGTCTACACTGCCATTCACTGTTGGCAGCTCTATTCGATTCAACTCGACTCTATGCTATAGCAGGCTCTAGAGATTGTAGCCTATACTAGGCTCCTTTTCCAAGTTCTCTACTTGCTCGACTACTTAGCTGGGGTTTTGCTTTGCTTTCCAATAACTCATTTTGAGAAGCTATGGGTAGCAAGAAGGTGAAGTCTTTCGCTCAAACTGTGGCTTCCCGTTGATTGCCCCATACTAGATTAAACAATCCGCAACAACACATGAGGATCTTGAATTGGAAAACCACGAACTTTGAAAACTCATGGAAGAGAGAAGGCCAAGTCAACAAGCAACTTGGCTGTCATCTTCTTGAAGGACCTAGTAAGCAGCCTACCATAGATGAAGTAGTCAAATTTGCAAGGCTTCTCCCAGCTAGTCTGTATTGTCAAAGATATAGTTTACACTGAAGTACAAACAATCAAGAAAGAAGTTTCTGTGGAGGTTGATGCAAAGGCAAATAAAACTGATATCCAGGAAGAGATCAAGGAAACGAAGACGAAGCTAGATGTGATAATGCATTGAAGATCAGAGTAGGACTTCCTAAAGGCTCATAAAAATACGAGGATTGTTAACTTTAGCACATGTCACAGAAGCCATGCCTAGCATTGATTGGATGGTTGATGGTGATGATGAGGATGAGGACGATGATGGAGCAATTAATATCTGACACTCTAGATGACATGCTATCATTATGATCAAATTAGGTCAAAGCTTCTTTGTCAATCTTGTAAGTTGAAAGTGACTAAGGTATGGATAGCTGAGGAACTCACACAAGCTCAATCGAAAAATAAGGCAACAGAATTAGCCAAAGTTAAGGTTGCTAGGAAACATGGAAAATGGGTAGTACACCGTGTAGTGGAGATTTTAATTATGGCCAGTATATAAGATGAAATGAGGCTTGCTTTGTGCATTTGATAGTAGATAATAAGCCTTCCTTCCTGAGTTGCAACTTGCTTGCTTTGTCTGCAAGTAATATTGTCATGTTTAGAGGTATACTTAACAGTCATCAGTATTAAGTATTTAACTATCCACCACTATTTTGTGCAATGTTGTGTGCAGTATTTGAACTTCTAAATCTTGCTTGTGGGAGATGAGGAGATCTTAGGGATATTTGAGGAGTTGGGGTGTGTGTGTGGTGTGTGCGTTTCTTTGTATTGGGAGACTCAATTTCTATACTTGGTGGTGTAGAGGACATTGTTGTGTCCTCAACTTCTCTGTGGCAATACTTCTTGTTGGATTTGAGGCATGTTGGGCTCATTACTAAGGTCTAATTGTATCAGCCAGTCTTCAAGTCAAGTTGCCTTGTCATGTTAATTTGTGTTATGATTGCTACTACTCCAAATTTTTAATAAAACTAGCTAAGGTGCCTTTTCTAGGTAGCATTATGGCTGCTTGTCATCAAACACTCAGAAGTTTCTCTAGTTCTCTAGAACTTAGGAGTAGCCCTTAGAGTTTGAATGCCAGAATAGTTCTTTGTTTACCAAGAAATATTTGCAATGGGTTCTCTATTGAGAGAGAGAAAGAGAGAGAGAGAGAGAGAGAGAGAGCAACCCAAGTTGCCCAAACTGCTAGATATGGCAGAAAAGCCCAACTCGCAACAACTACTAGCCCAAGTCTTACTAGTTGTACGGCGGGCACACTTACCCTACTGACATTATCAACGAATTCCCGTGCATTAAAGAGTGATAAAAAAAGAGCAGTTATTGTAGCCTACAAGCTATGGCTATTTCTCTGTAGAATGCACAATCACAAATGTACCTTTCTTGAGCCCAACTTATTAAGTTTTGACGAGAACAAGAACCACGCAAAGCTTTTGTCACAATATTGAATCTTGTTTGAGCATAAACTTAAATTATATTGGAGAGATCAAGATGCTTGTGGCAATCCGTTCATGGCTAAGAACGAACTATCATTTATCAGACCATCCACTATAAAAGAGACTACATTATTGTTAGGACGAGATATTAATAATAAGAGACTACTTTGGCAAAATTGTACACATCAGTGAGAAAAGAAATAAATTCTTTTCTACATTTGATGCATATAGTGTGCTCTCTTTTCCATCCGTGGTCATCCGCAAATGGTCAGGCTTTTTCTTGCATACATCGTTGAGCCTAGGGAGAAATAATGAGAGTGGACCAAACAACCATACATTATCTCATAGGGAATTGGGCTCGTTGGAACGGATTGGGATGAGTATTACATGAAATAGTGCGAGCACCAAATCGTCAAATCTGCTTATGAAATGAGTGTTGCCGAGAAGAGGGGAAAGCAATATATTCGCATAATCTTCATTTGTATTTGTAATAATATGTGTTTGTATTCAGAGTTTTGATGCCTTAACAGTAAAGACATTTGTAAGAAGGCTTACATGCGTGGAAGGAGATGGAAAACTCAAAGGTGATGGCTAGAAAAGCTACTCATCTTTCCTTGCTATAGGGGATGAGCTACAGTACCAGTAGCTCCACCTCCTAGCTATGGTGATGGAGCACCTCCTCCTACAAGTTATAGATATTATCCGAAGCAAGTTGGAGAAGGCTCTAGAATTGCCATTGGGCTAATATTTCCCCCTAATTTTTTTAATGAGAGGGACTAGTAGATTCAAGCTCTCTGCACAAGAGGGCGTGAAAGGGGGGCTATGGGGGCGGCCTCTAAAGGGCCTTAGGCTGGGTTCACACTATCTAGACGCCTGACCTGCAACATGGAATGATTCCATTCGTTAAGGAGTTGGGGTGTGCGTGTCCAGTAAACCACCAACTCCCTCCCCCATGCCGCCTCTCATCCAAGTGCGAGACACTTTCAATAGCACCAATCGAAGGTCGATGCAGGCTCCAAGATTCCCTAATAGATGTGTAAGGAGTTGCTGCCCCAATTGGTGTAAACATGACGGACTCCTCCATCACTATGTTGCGTCAAGCGCTACTCCTCGATTGGTGTCCTTGATTGGTGTGGACATGGGAGGTCAATGTGGGTCGTAGGATTCCGTGACAACCAATAACCAGATTGCGTGAGGTGTTGCATTGGAGGTTGTTCACCCAAAACATTTTTAATACAAAAACCTTCAACTTCAAGATTTTGGAGGTTTTTTCACCAAAATATAATTAAAATGGGCTCAAACTTACAACTTCAAAAAACCTTATCCCCCAAAATTTTAAGGATTTTTTCTGAATTTAACAATTCACCTGACATTAAACCTCGGTTTGTGGTGAACACTGGGCCACCGTCTGACCGACTCGATTGCACACAACGGCGGACTCCTTCATCACCACACTAAAGTCACTAGGGAGAGCTGGTGACCGATTGGTGTGAACATCCGTCAAAGCCTGTGTGTGTGTGTGAGAGAGAGAGAGAAATATGTTTCTAGAATGAAATGTGGAAGGTTGCTTTTAAGGGGGGTTGCACGTGTGGAGATGCACGTGTGGAGAGGCTGTAATCTCTGTTCTTCTTCGTTTTAAGTTTTCTTTCTTCTTTCTTTTTTGTTTGTTGGCTATGGCGGATGAGCAGCTCCACCTCCCAGCTATGGCGATGGAGCAGCCCCTCGTCCTCCCAGCTATGGCGATGGACCTCGTCCTCCTCGACCGTAACCTCGTCTCCCACATCGTCTCCCTCCTCTCCTCCCCCCTCCATCGCCTCTCTGCCTCCCTCGTCTCTCGCCTCTGGAACGACTCCGTCCTCTCCACCTGCCCTCGCCTCTCTTTGCGATCAAGCTCCCTCCTTCCTCGCCTCGCCCCCCGCTTCTCCCACATCCTCTCCCTCGACCTCCGCCCTTGCTGCGACCTCCTCCTCGACCACGACCTCCGCTTCGCCTCTTCCTCTTTCACCCGCCTCGAAACGCTCTCCCTCGGCCATCCCGACTTGCCCCAGAAGCTCGTCTCGGATGAGGGCTTAGCTTCCTTTCGTCCTCTTCAGCACGTTCATCTGTCTTCTCTACCCAATCTCACCAGCGAGGGGATCTCCCTTCTTGCCCGGCGATGCCCTCTTCTGCGTTCGCTGTCGCTAGAGGATTGCACCCGTCTCACCGACGCGGCGCTGCAATCCGTTTCCCGATGTCAGATCCTTGAGGAGCTCACTCTCAAAGGAGATTCTCAGTTCACTTCGGAGGGTCTCTCTACGATCGGCCTTCAATGTCCCAGCTTGATGAAGATTAGTTTCGACTTCCCTCTATTGGAATTACGTTACGCCCTCAAATCCTTTGCAAGTTCTTGCCCAAACCTCCAAGAGATCTCTTTGAAAGTCCAGAGTGTAGATTACGATGATCTCGTCAAATGTACATCCTTGACCTGCCTACGGGTTGAAACGGAGCACAGGGTGTCTTCTGATGAAGCGGTCTTGAAGGTGGCAGAAGCCAACAAGAACCTTAGAGAGCTGGTATTCATCAGCCATACTGCACCTCTAAGCGATGCCTCAGTTGTGAGGGTTGTTCAGAACTGCCACAGCTTGGAGAAGCTGCATCTGGACGGTTCGAGTCTGACGGAAACGGCAGTGCTGTCTTTGATGGAATGTAGGACATTGAAGTCGCTCGCTCTCCATCATTTGAGGAGTACCGGACGCGGGTTACAAGAGTCGGGTTTAGGCCGAGTGGATCTGAATGAGCTTTCGTTGAGATTCGCATGTGAAATACGAGATTTGGAACTTGAGACCTTGTTGCAGGGCAGTAGGAGGCTTGAGATTTTAGATTTACAATGCTGCCATGGGCTATCACGTATTGGTTTCTCTGCCATTTCTTGTTGTAGCAATCTGCAATCGTTGGACTTGAGTTTTACTGAAGTTGATGATCTCAGTCTGAGCACTATAGCGGATGTCATCACATCGTTAAAACAGCTTAGCTTGGTAAAATGCGACTCAATCCTTGATATTGGGGTCATCTCTCGATTTACTGGACTTGAATCTCTGAATTTGGATCAGTGCCCTTTTGTGAACGACGAATCGCTTGATCATATTGCAGTTGCCTGCAAGCAGCTGGCCGATCTCAGTTTAGCATTCACGCAGACAACCGACAAGGGTCTATTCTATCTTGCATCTTGTAGGCAGCTTCGCAACCTGAGGGTACCATACTGCACAAGCTTGCAAGGACCTGGATTGATAGCAATTGCCAATGCATGTAAGAGGCTTCAGTATGTGGTGATAAGCGACCGCTTTAGGGGCTCCAGGACACTGGAGGAGTTGAGCAAGCAATGCTGTATGGTACGTCTGGAAACTGATGATATGGCTTTGGTACCCCTTGGACTCAACTTGCTCATGTAGTTTTCTCAATCCGTTTTATGGAATCGTTGTTGCTGCAACCTTTGGGCTTGAATCGACCTTATGACAGAGAAAAGCTAATCTGGTCTTGAAAATTTTAAGGTTCTTGATGATATCGCAACAAACATTTTCAGTTCGTTATCTAGGTAACATTCCTCGTTAGGTTTCTTAATTTACAATTCAGTATCCTTATTGTATCTCTCATTAATAGAGTAGCAGCACTGGCTAGGGACGCTGTATTTTTGAGTGGGAGTCAAGAAACCACGAGAAATTAATTATTCAAGAGCCCTGCCGTCAATGGAGCAAAAACTCTGTTCGTGTACTTGCAAGTAGTCCACCTTTCTGTGTGCCAATTTTATGCTCTCGAGGCTGCTGTGCCTCTGTGTGGATTATCGAGTGCCAGCTACTCTCAATCAGCTACACTCGATCTTCTTGGATGCGATATTGGGAATCCCAATGGTGTACCTAGAGGCAGTTTGCAGAGAGAGAGAGAGAGAGAGAGAGAGAGTCTTTAGAAAAGGCACTCAAATCTAGGAAAGAAAAACTGCTTGATGAGCATGTTCAGGGAGAGTCTCTAAAGAAAAGGGCAAAAGAAAAAGAACTCAAATCTATGAAAGAAAAACCGCTTGATGAGCATGCTCTCATTACTCCTAAGACTCTACTCCCATGATTTGATGATGATGGTAGCTACAAGGGATCAATATTGTGAGAAAACATGGAATAGAGCCAGTGTCACCACCTGGATGCATCGGGTACGGGGTCCCACACCCCGTTCCATAGCCATGCAGAGCATCTCCCACATCCAACAACAAGGTGTGAGAGAGGAGAAGAAGAAGAAGAAGAAGAGAGAGAGAGAAAGGGGGAGAAAAAAGCGGATATTCAAATCGGGAGACCCAATCAAATAAATCGATTTCATTTTCCAAAAATACTTATTTTTCTCTTCTGAAATAAATCATCGTCAGTATAGCCTACCGCCACTGCAGGGCAAAAAGCCGGGGGGATAATGGGAGAGGGGCTCATTATGTTGATCCACTCGAGTCAATTTTGCATATGGGATTTTGCCCTTTTAATCTTTCACGGGTCAACTGCGCGTCAAGGGGCTCCAATACCCCTCTAATACATTCTTATTACCAAGGTACCACGAGGGGTGTTAGGATCAGACACAAGGTCCCATAATTTCCAACAAATAGCTGGTGTGTGCAAATTGGGCTGTGGTGATTGGAACCAGTACTGGCATTCCACTACGTGAGGCGAAATTCGAATCGATGGCGTCACAGAAATAGCGCGGTCTGTATCGACATCTATCGACTAACAGGACGATTATTATGTAGTGATTAGGCACTCCAGAGTATTCGCATAGATTCATAGAGGTTCTCTAGGTTGTATGCCACTCGCAACGGGCGATCCTGTTTGCCTTGAGCATCCTTAGCCCTATCTAGCTCTCGACTATACATCTGATAGCGTGTGAGAAAGCAGTCACTCAGCCCCTTTGAGTCCTTCGTGCCTTGTGTTTTCTTGATTGCTTGTTCGTCTTTCAGCCTCCTTGCTCTCGCGCTCTACACTTGCATTCGCATCTCCACTTCAATGGTTATAGGTTTACGAATGCTTCTCACATAAAACTACCCCATTAGCCTCTGCCAATCTGTCTAGTTTGCACAACTTAGTGCTTCCCTTTCATCACAAGTATAACCGCATCCGCCTTCGTGGCCCTCGACCCCATCCCCGTCCTGAACGCCCGTATCTTGCTCGTCTAGAACGCCAGGCTAACTATAGCCTTTGGAAATGGAAGATAAGAATGGTCCTCGAGGAGAACGACCTCTGGAGGGTAGTTACTGGAGAATAAACCATGCCCATCGTCACCGCTAATCCTGCTCACGAGGGAGGTAGCACCTCTTCTCACGTTGACAATTGAAGCATCAACTGCTCCAGTGCAAGCCCAAACTGGCCAATCGCAGCTACACCACCTCCTCCCACGGCTTCAGCTCTTTTGATCCTCTGATCATGGCTCTAGAGGGGCGCGGCGATGAAGTGACAGTTCCCTTCATCAGTAATCGTCTTCTTCAAGACGGAGCACGGTGCAAGTGTTCAGCTACTCCTGACGAGCACGCTCTGCTGGGCGGTCTAGCAATTCTGACCAAGAGGACCTCATCCTGATTCAGGCAAGCAATACTCTTTTCACCATTCTGGAATGGAACGTCCATTTGCTCCCGGACTCGATCCCAAGCCCAAGTCTGACCCGTATGTACCAAAGATCTCAAATTGCGCGATCAGATCCGAGTGCATTTAGGAGGCACCAAAAGCTCCTGTGGCCTTGATTCAGTCTAACACGGTGGAGTTTGGGAATGCTGATATTGTTGACACAAATTGGAATTTGGTACTTAAGACTCTGGGGCGAGTTGCCAGATGAGCTTTGACCAATGCTTCTTTTCTTCGTACAAGACCCTTCCAAGCAGGAGATAACGGGTCCATCAATGCCATTCGGATTAAATCCATCAACCTTCCTTGTCATCCTACTTCAACATGTATCCACTTGCTTGGTACTATTTCTTTTTGTTTTTCAATAGTATGCTTATTAAGAAATGAAATGTTTTCCTACTGTACAGTTTTGGACAATGGGGACTAGGTCTAGTATTGTTCAGTTCTGGACAATGGGGACTAGGTCTCGCATTTGAGAGTGGACCCTCTTGCTTGGGGTTATGGGCATTAGTGACCCACAAGAGTGATGGCTTCTCTTTGAGAGGGACATCTGAAACCACACCCCACCTGAGTACCTAAACATGGGACCAATCAAATGCACAGATTGCATACTGACCTAGGAACCATTCAAGAGAATGTTCCCTGAGCTTTGGGTGTGGGCTTGGCAGCATGCCAAGAGTAGTGGAGATATAAGATAAGACGACAAACAAATGAGCCCAGTATGGCTCAATTATGACGTTAGAGTACGTCAATAGATAGTCCAAGCTGTTAGAAACCCGTGGGTGTGATCAGAATTGAATTTTGACAACTTTGAAATTTTAGGGTTTTTGGGAGTGACACGTGGAATCTGAGTTGGCAGGTCAGTCCACTTGTCCCACACATGTGGCAGCATGCATGGCAAGTGGTAGGGCATGCAGGCCAAGTGTCTGGCCCGAAATTCGGGGCAGGTTGTGGGCTGTCCTCTTTGGGACTGCAGCCCACCAAAAATCTTGGACAAGTGTCCACCTTCCACTGTAAGCCTGGGGGGGGGCTGAGCCTATAAAAGAAGGCCTCTTCGCTTCATTCCCTACATAAAAAATTTGTCACTTTTCTTCTCTCCCCTTTTGGTTGATGCAACAGAACCTCTCCAGCTCCTTGGGTGCAGCTAGCTTTTGCCCAAGCCATTCTCTCACCTTAGTAGCACATTCTCTCTCTACAATAGCACATTCTCTCTCTACAGTTCCAGCCCCTCTTCTCTAGAAATATGCCCCCTCTCCGCTCTTCTGGAACAGCAGCAGCATCCTCTCTCCTTCTCCTAGCCTGAAGGAGCTACATCCCCTTTCTCTCTCCTGTTGGAGTTTCTCTCTACTGTAAAATTTCTCTCTCTACTGTTCCAGCCCATTCCCCTTGTAGAAATCTGCCTTTCTATGCACCTCTGGAACATATATATGTATGTATGTATGTATTCTTTTCTAATGTATAATAAATCTATAGGGTCTAAACATCCAACCCAATCCTAATAGCCTTGAATATTCACCTCTACACCATATATCATGGTGTCCCAAACCTTTTTATCACTGCCCTTTGCAGCAATTCCTCTCTTACATCCCCTCCCTTGGGATCAGCATTGGCACACTCTCTCTACAGCTATCACTCCATAAAGTCTCTCTCTCTCTAGCCTACGGGTTGTTTTTCTAAGCTGTTCTCATTCCAATCCCATTTCCACACTCTCCTCACCCTAGGTAGCTTCAGCCCTCAGAGGCATCAAGGACTTCATCTACAAAAGGGTCAAGTCACAAAGGGAGCATGTATTGTCAAGTTTATCTCGTTACAGCACTATTTCATGTTTCTACTATCTTTCTAGAAACTAGTGCTTGCCTCTAATGTTGGATGTAAGTGGTGATTGTTGTCCTTTTTGTTGTCTACCTTGTACATATGCTCTTGAGTCTTGTATCTAGGTCCTAGGTTTTCATTGAGTTCATCAGTTTGGAAGGTGCATTGCACCTTGGTCTTGTATCTCCATTTTCAAGAATAAAGTGAGCCTGGATAAGGGGGGGGGCCCGTCTTGGCCCCTCAATCATATTGCAATTTCCAATGATGTCACTTTGTGTTTAAGCAGTATAGGTCTTCATTCCAGCTTAATTGCAATCTCTTAAGTTCAAGTATATGTGTTTGGCAACTCACAATCATTTCATTCAAACGCCTCTGCAAAATCCGTTGTTTGAATTGGTAGAAAGCACCGAGTAGTTTACATTCCTACCAGTAACCGCGGCGACATCCATAGCGTCCTCCACGTTCACCAATTGGCTAAGAATCTCATGTTTGTAGGTGTCCTCGATACCCGTGGCTTTGAAATTTGTTTCCATGGAGGTCAATGCACTCATTGATCAAGGCAGACTTTAGCGCACATGCTTTGTTTGCCTCTATCGTCTCAATGCCACTACCGCCTATCCCCATGCACTCGTTGCTGTCAAGGCTCATCATGACGTCCTTTGGCATCGCCGCTTCGGTCACATTAGAGGACCTCCCCAGGTTGGTTCTACTGCTGCAATCCTAGCAGGTCGTTGCCCAGCTAGCATTTTCAGAAGTGCAGTCGCCTGAAGGTTTGAAGGTCTTCTTAATGCAGGTTGCAGGCTCATAGCCATCCCATAGCCAGTAGACTTTTTGGGCCAATGAGGAGCTTTGGACAGTGCAAGGCTGAGCCAGAATCCTGAAATTCCAGAATGTTAGTTAGAGCTACAATGCTAGCCTAGCATTTGCACCCAGCCCTAGCCCTCCATGGGGTTGTGAGACTTGCCTGCTAGTGGGACTGAGATAGCCTAAGTTCAAGGTTACAACAATACATAAGGTATGTGAAGCTTGTCAATTTGGAAAACAGGCAAGGAAACCATTTCCTACACATGTTCAAGAGAGTAAGAGGCCATTGGAATTAATCCACTCTGATGTGTGGACTACTAAAGCTGCATCTATTGGAGGCTATCATTATTTTGTCACTTTTATTGATGACTACAGTAGAAAAGTTTAGGTGTATTTTATTGAAAAGAAAAGTGTTTGGGCATTTCAAAGCTTTTAAAGCTATGGTTGAAAAGAAACAGGTTGAGTGTACGGTATGAGTGTGTAGCAAATTTTATCAGATAAAAGGAGATTATTGTGTTACTAACATACGAGAGAGGGGGGGTTTGGAGGTTGGAAGGGGGGTTTGTTCATGGTAACCCTGAGACAAGGGGTGTGTGTGTGTGGCCCACCCCCAATGCAAAGGGTAAGACCACATGGTGGGAAGTAGGTCCACCATGTGGAAATTACTCCGCACCTAAATGTGTCAAAAAATGGATCTATATGATAAGTGTCAAAAGTGATTTAAAAGTGATGCCATTAGTAGATGCCTAACCCAATTTCACAATAGGGTGGAATTAAATTTTTGCACATAAAAAGTAATAATTAGTAATCAAAGGAAAGGGAATTACAACATTATCCAATGATAGAGATTTATCACATGCCTGAAATTGTCCTATGACTACAAATTAATTATACGGTACTATCTGGACTAAAGGCTATTTGGGAGATCATGTGTGTTTAGATTTAATAATCCCATGAATAAATGAACCATACAATTAATTTGATCATTTGGATAATTATTAGAAATGGATTGTGAAATATTTGAGAAAACTAAATTGAAGAAAATGTCACATTAGGAAAGAAGGGAACTCATTTTGGGGCCCTCTAAGAAATTCACTATTTACTTATTTTTGTTGCACTCAAAATAGACAAAAATGCTCGGAATGGGGGATTTGCACAAAAACGCGATTTGGCCTAGACAATTGCACAAAAATGCCAGTGCATCCGGAGCAAGCCAAATTCCCCAAATCGACCCTGGAGACACCAAAAGCCAACGCCCAGAGGCTCAGAAAAGGACAAAAATGCCCAAAATGGCAAATTTGCACAAAAACGCGATCTGGCCAGATCGCGTTTTTGTGCAAATTTGCCATTTTGGGCATTTTTGTCCTTTTCTGAGCCTCTGGGCGTTGGCTTTTGGTGTCTCCAGGGTCGATTTGGGGAATTTGGCTCGCTCCAATCGCGCTGGCGATGTCAAAATCATTAAATACTGCACATAAAATCATCTTTTGAAGATCATGTATGTCAGACATAATAAAAGAAAAAGATTTTGAATATGACTTATTTTATATTTTTACATGGTTTTTGGTATTTTTCAACGTTACTTTGGACCTCTTTTGATTGGTTGAGAGCCTATTTTTCTAAACCCTAAAAGGTCCCAAAATGAGCTCCCTTTTTTAATAATGACTATATTGCAACTATAAAATTAGTAGGGTCCCTCGCTAGAGGTGTCATAACTCTACCACCATTGGCCACAGGATGAGAAACTACGAATGGTAGATAAGATCTTTTTCTTTATATTGAGTTTGCAAAATTGGTACAAAAGTGTCAAGTTTGTCGGTAGTCTAGGCTCCGCGGTCAAGGTCAACTTACCTGTCACCATCCAAATAAACCATATTTTAGAATAATATAGCTTGATTTGGCTAGATAGGTAATGCCTTTGCTCCATGGCTTGTTATTGCTTTACCTAATACGAACAAGCACAACCTTCCAGATTCTAAGGTATTATATAAAAGTGATTGTGCATTAGATATAAAATAAGGGTGTTGTTCCACACCCATTAAGAAAAATAAAAATTAAAATAACACCAAGGGATTCTCCACCTCTTATATGTGGAAATATTTAAACAAGGTGAATTACATTCAATAGGCCTGCCGTATTTAATTTATGTTTGTATATAGAATTGAATGGTCAAGACCAGTATATAAAGTTTGTGCCATATGTCTTGTTATGGTCCATGTTTTTCCATAGGTGGTCAATTGTGGAACCATAAATAGTTGTTGGTTCTTGTATTAATTGTATGAAATTGCTTTTAGTCATGAATTTTTGGACTTGTGATGAAATTGATGAGTTGTCATAATGAATATTGAAGTCTCCTAAGATTGTAGTTGGAAAATGTTGTTTTAATTTCAAGATAATATTTTTCAAGATATTAATGAGTGTTGATTATGGTGAGGAAGGGTGTTTATAAACATTAATGATTGCAAAACTTGAATCTTCAAATGTTTTGAAGATTTTCAACAAACACTCGCACCTTGTTTTTGTAATATATTCATGCATTTGCAATTGTATATTACTTTTATAACATGTTGCAATTCCAACTCCATTGTTATTTTGCAAAGTTGTGAAATTCTCGAGAAAAGTGATTCATTATTTTGGCAATGAAGTTCTTGGAGGCATAAGATTAAGGCACTCATTAGGCTTTTGCCAGCAACAATGTCTTAATAGTGCGAAGATAATGCTCTAGTATTCAAAGATTGTAATGTCATTTGTGTGGGTTTCTTTAAAGAGTGGTTAATTTGTTGTGGAATCCATTTTTGAAGCAATCTCAAGAGTTCTATCTCTTTTACAATGTTCTTATCTATTTTGATGTGCTTAGGCTTAAGTGGATTGATGATAAATAGATTTTTTGGGTCGCGAACACGTGAAATTGCTGTGTATGTTCTTCCATGTGCCTTGATGAAGGAAGGATCAAATGCAAGATAGTCCATTGATAGTCCTTGTGAATGGTGAATTGTCCTTGTTGCGGCTGGTTGTAGTGGAAATTACCGTCTAGTAATAGTATTTAAATGTTTTTTTCCAATTTGAAATTCTCTGGTAATTTGGAATATTAGTGTCCATTGTGGGGTCGGTGTAGAGGTTTTTGTTGTTGAACCGTGTTTTTCTCCCAATGTTAATATTATTAAATTGTATCCAAATGATGTGTGGATCTTGGTCGGTGCAGGATTGTTTGAATATTCCATCCGCACCATTCACCAAACCATCACCAATGTCCAAATTTCTTGAACAAATTTCTATTATCATTCCAAGTTTTCGGTTCAATATTTGGTGCAATCTAGAAGTGTTCTTTGGAAATGTAGGAATGCTTACGGTTTTGCTACATGTTTTGTGTCTTTTGTCAATTGCTTTGAAGATGTGTGGATTCTCCTTCAGTAATGAGAAGATTTCTTCATTGTGTGCATCTCTTGAAGCGTTTATGTAGAATAAGTAGGGAATATTTTGTTTTTGTAGAGGTTGAGGAAAGTACCTATTGTTGAGATATGAGATGTCTTCAAGAGAGTGTTCTCCAATTTTAATGCGATTTAGTATGTCTATGTATGTATTATCGTTTTGCCACATTGGCTTCGTTAATTCATAGAGAAGGATATTTTCAGTCCAAAATGATGACATTGATCTTGTGTTTGACGATTGATCCATGAATATCCATGAGTCTTTTGTTGGGCTTGCTTGGCACAAATCTCCATGAAGAATAACATCAATTCCTCCAAAAGGTTGTAGGTAATTGTGTTTTATCTCGCGAAGGCACATATCTACAGCCACAAGTGTATTGTGTCCAATCAATGAAACCTCATCGAGCACTACAAGCTCTACGTCTTTGTATAGTTGAGATAGTTCTTGTAATTTTTCGGTCGAGAGGCTTATGTAATGAGATGCCATTAGTGGTAAATGAAGGGCAGAATGGATGGTTGTGCCTCCGATGTTGAAAGCTGCATTGCCTGTATAGGCAAGCAACAACACTTTTGGAAGCTCAATGTTTGTTGATTGATTGTGTGAGTAGTGGCATAAAAGAGCTTAGACTATTAGTAGTAGCGTGAATGTTTTGCCTATTCTTGCATTTCCTGTCAAAAATAGACGATGTCGCTTTTGCGAATGACATCTTTTTTTAAGCATGATGTCGTGGAGAAGCAAATGTTGTTCATTGTTTAGTAATCTTGAATTGTAGTAATATTCGTGGTTTGGTAACATATTATATTTTGGCAAAGACCTATCTGAATGTTGATTTGGTTTTACAGTTTTGGACATTTCAATTCCAATGTCGTATGTGTCGATGTTTTTGAATGTGTGCATTGATGTTGAAGATAATGTTGTTGATGTATTGCTTGAGGTTGTGGAAAACTTTGGAATGAGCTTGATAAACTTCTCTTCATTTTGGTTGATGATGTGTTTGTTGTTTGAAACATGTCATGCCATGTTTCATTACTTTCATAAGCGCAAGTTCAATATTGTGATCTGGGAAAAATAGGATACATTTTTCTCTAAAGTGATTTTTAGGATCATTGTGAAGGCTATAGTTGTTGAAGCGTATGATTTATTAATATCAGTATTTCCTCCCCATAACTTTGACATTGCTGGGTTGAAGTTATTTGTGTAAATGTCTTTGTGTAAATGTCAATTCCATATCTGGAAGAATTTTGTACCCACAATAGTCCATGATCATGTTGGCTGCCTCTGTTTTGGAACTCTGTTACAAAGAAGAAGTCGTTTACTTTTCCTAGTATTGTGTCATATTTTTTTAATAAAGTTTTAAAAGCTTGAAATTTGTGCACGTAGTATTGTGCAGTTGTGATTGGATCTGATCTTATTAAATTAGGTATTTCTATGTTGGAGTTTGAATTTGTGGATTCTTGTGATGGAGATAGTTTTCTTAAACATTATAGAAGTGGCTTCCAAAGTTTCTCTGTAGCGGGTTATAAAGAAACATGGTGGGCCTAATTGGCTTAACATTGCAAATACATTTTTTTAAAGATGGTGCTTGTAATAAATCAAAATTTGTAGATGTGTGAAGTCACGAAATCCAATATTTGACTAAAGAAGCTTTTCAATGTTAGTATCCAAGAGAGCATCTTTGCCTTGTAATGTTCTACCCTTTGTTTGTGCTTTTCGCATTTGAACCCAAGATGAAGAAAGAATTTGTTGTACTACTATTTTCATTGTTTTAAAGAAGAGGTTGTCTATGGACATTGCAAATCGACGATCTAAATAACATAGTTTCTTTTTTGTCCAAAGAAAAGTTTGGGGTATGCTAATTCTTCACAATATTTGTCTTTAAAAATACTTAGGGGAGAAAAGCCTTTGGAAGGAGCAACCACAATAGGTTCATCTTTGAAATCCACGACTTGTTAGCTTGCATATATGCCATGAACAAGAGTATCGGTTGCATAATCATCTTTGTCAATTTGCATGTGCTCTTCAATATTTTGTTTCGATGGTTCTTGTTGTTGAATATTTTTAATATGACTTTCCTAAAGAGGATTTACTATCACATCATTTTCTTTATAGAGTGGCGTGTCTAATAGTTCACTTAATGCAATCATAGTCAATGTTGGACGTACTATACCACTCATGTAGCTATGTTTCTATGATAACTTCCATTCTATTTGTTGCAGCCACTGTGTCATTCTCTCCTATGAACCTTGGTAATAATTTTTGGGCTCTATCAACATCAGCAAACACATTCACAACACTTTCATGTAGACCATATTGTCCCTCGTACGAAAGCTCGCGTATTTGTGCAAATGGTATTCGAATGGAAACTAAATGTGCTTTAGTAATGGCATCTTGTTTTTGATGACATCTCTGTTACAAATAGAACATAAGCAGTTATTTGAGATTTTATTTGTTGATAATGTAAAACAATTGCTTTGTAAAAATATTGCTTTTTGGCCTTTGAGCTTTTTCAACTTTGAAAAAAATTTGAGTGATCCACAACAAATACATGCAAATGATGGAGTATCAGATATTTTCTTCCAATATTGATCTTGATATGTATTTGCAGTTCTTTTTCTTGTTCTTGTAGAATTTAGTTTTGGAGCTGGTTGATCTTTCTTGAGTAAGTTTGATGGATCTAAATTTCCATTTGGATGAAGAACATTCTTTTGCATTTTGTATATTTTGTTTAGAACTCCTTGCATTAAATAAGATGTTTGTTCAAATGTTTGCAAAAACAATGTAGCTACTTCTTTTGTTGAGAGATAGGGATTTTGCAACAATTTATGTTGTAGTTTATTTACATCTTTGTCATTTCATATTTTGTACGTTTCTTTATTTTCCAAACAAATTAGTGGAGTTATTGTATAAATATTACTTGATTGATCTAATAACAAAGTATGTCTACTATTTCGTTTGCTAGATCCTATTGAGAATTTATTTTCGATATTAACTCCATTATAAAATAGCAAAGCAAACGATGTACCAAACATAATGTTGAATCTTTTAAGAATATCAATAATCATTGCAATTGAAGTGGAAGATGTTTGGACTAAATTTTGTATTTCATCTATTTTTAACAATGACTACTTGCACATTGTTTGAAAGATATACCATGGACCACCTAAATTGTGAAAATTTGAAATAATGTTCTCAAACAAAGTTGTGAATATTTGCTCATAGGTAATGTCATGGATAAATTTGACCAAGGTAAAAGGCATAAATATATGTGTGTGCTTGTATGTGTGGCAATAGGATAATAAAATATGGTGTGCATAGGGCCCAGGGTTGAGGTGGCAGGGCATGACCATGTGCCACCCTTCCACATAAAAGGACCCATAAGGTGTGTTGTACATAATCCATGGTAGTTATATTATAAAATGTTAAGGTGGCATGGTTCCTCCATGTGCCACCCCTCCACCTAGCGGTCCCATGCCTGCATTTAGTGAGACATGGACCAAGGACCATGGGAGAAGTAATATAAAATAGGTGGAGATGGATATTATATTGGATTATGCCCTCCATGTAGGATAGGCCCATGTGGGGGGGGGGGTGTAGAAAGTCCAAGAATGCAAGTTAAATAATGGAAAAGTAGGATGAGGTGGCAAGATTCCTTGTGCCAACCCTCGCCTTGTCCTCCTAAATGTTTGAACGTATTATAAAATTGGGAAGAGACCAAGAGAGTATCTTAGACTTGGGATATGGGGGTTGATTTATGTGGAAAAATGAGGCAAAGGGTTGTGGCACACAATTGAGAGTGGGTAATCGCCTAGCCCACATGGGAGACTTTTCCACACACACCATGCATGTGGGAGGATGCATTTATAAGGAGAGACCTCCCCTCTTGGCTATAAAAGGAGGGGGCTATTCCTTGATAGGACACATTCATTCTTGTAAAGCCACCTAGCTAGTACTTTGATCCCCCCCCCCCATCCTTTCTTTCAAATAACCTCTCTGAATCCTTTTTCCCCACCTATTGTAATGCTTCTTCCCTCACGTTCCCTTTTCCTCTATGGCCCTTGAGCATTGCCATGCCTCGCATCTAGCATCATGCCTTAAATTCTTTTCTAGTTAATAGAATTGGTGTGGCTGCTGGGATTGAAATCTCCACGGCTTGTGGCATAAAATTCGTTACTCCTACAACTGGGTGTAGTTCAGCAGCACCTTCTGTGTGCGATTCTCTGCTTCTGCACCTCCAATCTGCGTGTCTTCTGCTCGTAGTTCTCCGTCTCTACGATTGCAGAACTTCTCAGTCTCTGCGCCTTTGGCCTGCAATCCTTGCACATCTTCTGGATTATTGCACATTTTCTATGTGACACCACGCGTCTTTTGGTTAACTGCGTCTGCAAAAATGGCTTCTGTGCATCGCCATGCAAAATTGCTCCTACACATTTGCAAAATTGCTCCTCTTGTTGTAAAAAGCAAAAGTACTTCATTTCATGTGCTCTATTCATATTTGACACTAGATTGTAGATTTTGAACTTTTCAAGTTCACTCCTTAGACGCACGCCACACAAGAAGGGTGGATATTTATGTCACTTCTCGATGAGTTCAAGGATTTGGTGCTTGGTCCTCTGCTCATTACGGCTACCAATTGGTGAGATCTCTTTCTTGATCTTCATGTCGATCTTCTACAACTGATTGTACAATGCATGGTTCAAGGAGACGACGGGTGGGATGATACACCATGGATGATTCAAGGTGAAGAACTAGTGATACACTAGGAGGACTTTGATTTCGATTCTACTCATTGTGCGGTGATCGAGCTACTTGCTGCATCAAAGGTAATTTAAAGGAAGACATTCTTCGAAGGGTGGGATGCTCCCCAAGCTTGGGGGAAGATTTGGTGCCTCGGCTTATTAATTCATGTGGATAAGCTCGTCTTGAATTATTTCTTCTCGATCTCACTACAAAGGTTTCTAGGGCTCGGCTATGGTTGGTAATGTTTTGACCAAGGAATCCCTTTGTACCTAATCAACCTTTTGTGCCTCATTTTGAGCTTCAAGTGTTGTAATTCTTTTCGATCTAAAGATAAACTATCAACAAAGGATTGCAAGTTTATTTAGTGCTGAACGTCTTGCTTAAGTATTGAATTCTCCCCACCCTCTCCTTCTACCTATCTTGGACTACCGAGAAACTTGGGATGTCTAGATTTTAGTCTTGGTGTGATGACATCTTGGCTCCTCCAATTTGATGGCGCATACAAACCTTCGACCAAGGCTGCTGGTGTGGGTGTGAAGCTCACTTCACCAGGGGGTGAGCTGTATTGTTATAGCAAGTCTATACCAGCAAGTACTTGTAACCAAGCTGAGTACTCGACACTCATTTTTGGGCTACAAAAGGCACAAGAACATCACATCAAGCAACTTGAGGTGCAAGGAGATTCCCAACTCGTGTGTGAACAAGTTAGTGGAAGGTGGAAGGGGTGGAGCGAAGGCTTGGTTCCACGACATCAACAAGCATTGGAACTTTGCCAACAATTTGAAGAGAGAAAAATTCAGCATATCCCTTGAGCTCAAAATATAGTTGCTGATTTCTTCACACGTGAAGCCTGTACTTCAATCATGCATTAAGCGAGTGGAAGCACTACCCCAACAAAGCCACAAGCCATGAATGAGCGTGATCATTTGTAAGGAATGCAAAGGTTGCAATCATCATGAAAGTAAGTGTTGGGTATATTTGATACGAGTTTACTGACTTCGAAAGATCATCAGAAAGGTCCTTAAGGACATTGCACAAAAGAAGGATGCCAAACCACACACCCCTTGAAGAAATAGCATGGCGACTACAAGAACTGGAAGAAGCCGAAGGTGATATGCAAGCTCTCCAATTGTTGACATTTGTCATGGCATTCTTGTTTGCCTTGATGAACAACCTCATGCAGTGCCACGTCTCTAACCCTCGCTTGTAAAGATGGATGCAATATCATGAGGGTTGGTCCTTTTAAGATTGTCTATGAGCTATTCTATGCTGAAGATTCTTCCCATATAATAAATCACAATACACCAGTCACACCCTACCCTGCCTATGTGTTGCCTATGTGTGCTTTGTAGATGCATCTTCACCTGATTTTCAGTTCAAGCTACCTCTTTCCATTGTTTGCCAATAGATAAGCCTCATTTCGTCTCTCTCTTTTCCATCTTCTAAGCATGGCTAACATTCCCGTGTTTTGTGGTCAGGTGGAAGAAAATCCAAATGAGTATCTTGTGGCCTTAAAGCGCCATTGTGTTTCTCTCAACTTTCTTATTGAAGATAGATGGCTGTTGGTTCTTCCCACATTTCTAGAGGGTTTGGCTCTAGTGTGGTATGAGAAGCAGGATGAAGACGTTCGCCAAAGTTGGCCGAGGTTGACAGCAGCTATGATCGAGTATTTTAGCAAAGAAGAGGAGCCGCAAAATGTGTACCTGTAGGTGGCAAACCTGAAGTAGTCAGAAGGTGAGACAACGCGTCGATATGTGGATCAAGAGGACATGCTCTTGGACTGTTTAATTGCGACGTTTAATTGCCATGCAAGAGGACAACATCAGATTTTGAGCTAGAATGACTCAGCATGTGCTGGGCTACCTCGTGGCAGGAGTAAGTGATGAATTGCGCCTCAAGCTTAAATGGGAGAATCTAGAAACCATGGTGCTAGCACATGAGATTGCTCAAAAGTTGGATAAAGTTCAATCAGACCCCGCTTCAAAGAAGATGATTGTCCCTCTGCAACCCCCTCAATTCTTGCAACAACAACCTAGGGGGTCTAACTCAGGGGCATACCTCCACCCCCCATCAGGGATGTATCCACCGCCTCCACCTCAAATGTATGGTCCTCCCTTAGATGCTTACCCTCAACAAGGAGTATATCCTCAACCTCTGCTTGGAAGATTTTCCTAGACTCGCCCACGAGCCCCCCTCCTTCCTACTCCCCCGGCCCCTCTTGCTAAAGAAATTGGAGTCAATGACCTAGCCAAGGCCTTGAATGATCTTCGGCTTGAGATGGTGGGCATCAGAAATCAAGCCAATCACCCTCCAAGAGAACGTGCCA
This sequence comes from Dipteris shenzhenensis, assembly GCF_047967505.1. Taxonomy (NCBI): domain Eukaryota; kingdom Viridiplantae; phylum Streptophyta; class Polypodiopsida; order Gleicheniales; family Dipteridaceae; genus Dipteris; species Dipteris shenzhenensis. The sequence continues at coordinate 44,517,664 of NC_141600.1, read as the reverse complement.
ATGTTGTGTGCTACGAGTGCCACTAGAAGGGTCATTATCACATGGGAATGTCCCAATATTCCAAGGGTGAATCTTCTAAGTGAATCAAGCAATGAGGATTCTAACATAGAGATCCTTGACCTCGGGAAAAGAAGTCGTACCACCTCGGACCCCTCTCCAAACCCTGGACCGGGCCACCCCAGGAAGGAGGTGTCCTTCTCAGAGCCCTCAAATGCTGAGATGGCAGACCCACCAATAGAGAAGACTAAAAGATCTCACAGGAGTAAGTGGTCGCCCTTGGATTTTCCCATTGGCTCGAGGCAAGAGGACTATTCGGTCATTCAGGACCTTGCTCATCGGTCTTTGAGCATCACTCTTCCTCAACTAATAGCATCAAGCCCTAAGGTGAGACGTGAGCTATAGCAAGGGCTCTCAACAAGGAGGAGCAAGAAAAAGGAAAAGGTACGAGAGGTTTCTTCTATCTCTGAAGAAATTTATTGACACCCGCATACAGTAGATGTCATCATAGATAATTGCCATGTGAAAAGTGTGTGTTGTGATGGGGGAGGTAGCAGATGGTCGTTGACTCGCCACCCTAGGAGTCATTAAGGATTTGCCCATCACTATCAATGGGTTAACCACCACCGTCAATTTCTATGTAGTGGACATTGAAGATACAGGCAAGAGTTACCCAACCGTACTTGGGAGACCATGGTTGAGAAAGAGTCATGCAGTCAGCTATTGGAAGACAATACACGTGTCTTTTGGTGCTTCTAAGGAGAAGATCCCGGTGCAACCAGGTGCCATTGAACCAGAAGAAGAAGAGGAGCAAGACAATGATACTCTCTCATCCTCGATGTCTGAATCAATGAAAGAATCAGATGGGGGGGAGGAGTTCTCAGAGGAGGAAGTTTACATGATGGGGGTGTCTCTGACCCCACCACCTGCAGAAAAGGTAACAGCTAGTCCTCAACAGCTTGAATCTATGCTTTCCCTAGACCTCACTCCAAGTGAGAAAGATGCGTTCCTAGAAATGTTCAAAGATTTCAATGAACTCTTTGCAACTAGCTACCACCACCTTCGCCATGTGATTGCCATAGAGCACAAGATAGAGCTGAAGCCTGATGCGAAGCATGTGGCTCAGAAGTATCGGAGATTAGAAGTATCGGAGAAACTTGTAGAAGTTGGGTTTACTATTCCGGTTCATAATACTGAATGGGTTTCACCAGTGGTGGTCACCCCAAAGAAAAACAAGTGGTGGGTCTGCGTCGATTATAAGAAACTCAATGCGGCCACCAAGAGGGACCATCATCCTCTGCCCTTTCAAGACCTCAATCTTGAGAAGGTAAGTGGTCATGAGATATATACTTTCTGTGATGGTTACTTGGGGTTTTATTAAATCATAATTGCTGAGGAGGATGTGCTTAAAACCACATTTGCCACACCTTGGGGGACGTTTGCATTCAAAGTAATGCCATTTGGCCTCACCAATGCTCCTGCTACCTTTCAAATGTTTATGCAGATGGTGTTTGCTCCTTATTTGGGGGTTTTCTTGGAGGTGTTTATAGATGATTTCTGTATATTCTCGGCACGTAAGGAGCACGCCATGAAGGTTAGGTTGGCCTTCCAAAGGATCAATGATGCGAATGGTAGCCTCAACCTTGATAAATGCACCATTGGAGCCACTCAAGGGAGGTTATTGGGGCATATTATCTCATCCAAGGGTGTCAAGCCTGACCTCGAGAAGGAGAAGCTATCCTCAAGCTCTCCCCGCCAATAACCAAACGTCAGGTATACTCATTTGTCAATCTAGCAGGATACTATTGCTGCTTCATTGATCAATACGCTGCTTTGATGTGACCCATGACTATGCTATTAAAAGATGGGGTTGATTTCTCTTGGGATGAGGATTGTAATCATGGGTTTGCACAAATCAAGAGTGCTTTGGCTTCACAACCCATTCTATGCAATCCTGATTGGTCAAAGACTTTCTATATCAATCTTGGGTTTGGTGAGCACACTCTGGCAAGTGTTCTTCTCTAGCAAGGGGAGGATCGATTCATGTATACCATTCGATTTGCTTCTCAACAATTGCTTGAAACTGAATGATGCTACTCTGAGGCTGATAAGCATGCCTTGTCTTTGGCATTTTGCATTGAGAAATTTAAGCAATATGTGGCTGGAAATTCCTTCATTATAATTTGTAGCAATGGTCTTGCAAAGCAGGTTCTTTAATCACCAAATCCCATGGGCTGGTTGGCCAAATGGTTGGCAGTTCTACAAGAATATGATTTTTCTTTCAAAATTGTAAAGGGGGGTTGTTCCAACTTGAAGAATGCTTTGATTGATTTAGGGGAGTGCCTCGATGTAACCCTTGTAGCGGCCATAGAAGTTGGGGATCCATTGGTGGTATCTATAGTTTTCTGACCGCTTTCTCCTTTCCTCCAGAAAGTACTAGCTATGAGAGAAAGAAAATCCATAGAGATTGTAGGTGCTACACTCTCTTTGATGGGGTGTTATACTATTAAGGCTTGAATGGGGTCCTAAGATGGGCCATTGATGCAAATGAAGTACCTAAGGTATTGAAGCATTATCATGATGGATTTTGTGGAGGCCACTATGCCGGTGACTATACAGCTAAGAAGATTTTACTATTGGCCGACTTTGTTCAAGGATGTCACTATGTATTCCAAAACTTGTGAACGTGATGTCCATCCATCCATTTTAGAAGTGGGGAATAGATTTTGTTGGGCACCTACCCATGACTGCCCACAAAAAGAAGTATCTTTTGGTAGCCACTCAGTGGGCTGAAGCTGTCACCCTTCCCACTGCAAATGGTAAGGTAGTTTCAAATTCTCAGTTTGTGTTCACTCTATGCTTTCCTTTCAGTTCACCAACATGGTATCAGAGCCGTATGTATGATCCTCCTTAAGCCCAAGTTAGGTGCCACATCATCATCTTCTTCCTCACCTCCATCTTCCACCTTCCCTTCCAAAGTCGATTTTGGAAGTGAGAGTTCTCTTCAAACTTGCATTCTTAGCATCTCATATTTTAGGAGAGTCTTCCCAAGGTTAGGACAAATCTGCAGAATGAGATATACAAGCTATCTCGCCATTTTTGGGGCGGCATTGTCTCAGGAAGTTGCGTCGACCTTCTTCCTGGTTCTCACTGTGGAGAGCAACATTATCTAATTCCTTCTAGAGGGAGTTGGGTGACATCACGACCTTGCTACTCATCAAGTCTGAGATCATTTGGAGTAACATTCAGGTAGATTTCATCAAAAAATAGTCCACGATTTTTCTACAATGCTAGGCATGTTTATCTTCTGCGTGATTCCTTTCTAAGGGTGAAGCTCTACATGTTTACCTTCCTCTTTAGTGCAAAACCTCTCTGAATTTTGACCTCTACATGATGAATTGGACCAGATTTCTGAGCTGCCTCTTTGGCCATGAAAGCTTGACTATGCAAGTCTAAGTTTGACTTTGGACAGTCAAAGTTTGACTGGTAGTTTGACTAAGATTTGTTTTCAGTCTGCTTTGCTCATTTTCTATCATCTACTTGGTCATCTTTTGCTTAGACATCTTGCATAAATGTTGCTCTGACTAATTGCCTTATGCTTTGACATTTACTTAAGTCACATAGAGAAATCCAAGTCAAAGTATTCAAGTAGTTGCTCTTTGAAGAATTATTTTTTATTGCTCATATTTCACTTGTAAGGCACTAGACATTGCCCTCGGGTAAGACCTTGCCATGGAAGCTAAGACCTTTTTTGAGAAGTTGGATGGAACTAATTTCCATACTTGGCCAACAAAAGCCAAGTTTATGCTTTTGAAAAAGAAGATATGGAATGGAAAGAAGTCTACAAAAGAAAAAGCTAATTGGTTGATCAAAGCCCAAAAGGAAGTAACTACAAAGCCAGAGACTGCCAATCTACTTTCACTTGATGTGCCTCCACAAGATGAGGCCTCCTAGGAAGATTATGCTTTTTGAATCATCTCCATATATCTCCAGATCTCCCTTTTTTTTATGTTGAGTCAAGGTACTCAGCCTGGATAGTCCTCCAAAATGAATGAAATAAACTATTGTGTTTTGTAAACACCTCTGGTCACCATATGATGTAGGCCATGTGTATGTGTTTTGCTCCATGGTACCTCCTGTAGACATTGTGTGCACGTACATGCAGGGGAGATAACCATTGGAAGGTCTTTTGTATCCCTTTTGTTTACTTCACACCCTTGGGAACCCCTTGCTAGCATGAGAACCTATCCATAGATTTATCCTTGACCACCATGAGATGGCATGAGAAACTATGAGATAGATGTATCCTTGACATAGCCTGAGGCATTCCCTTGAGGGGGGGTATGATGGGATATCTCAACGTGTATGCCCCAGGCACACCTTGGTTTCTATGTGTGTGTGATAGAGCACAGTTAGGTGCCCATAAGCACTGTTAGGTGGTGGTAGAAGCCACATAGGATGATTGAGAGAATCTAGGAGCAGATTGAGGAGATGATTGTGGAGCTTAGAGGTCATCAGTGATGTCAGTGATCATGTAAGAGGTGCCTATTTAAGGACCTCACCTTTCTTCATTCTATAAGCAAGAATTGTGAGTTTGTGTTCACTCCATGCTTTCCTTTCAGTTCACCAACAATATGGTGTGCATAGGGCCCAAGGTTGAGGTGGCAGGGCATGATCATGTGCCACCCTTCCACATAAGAGGACCCATAAGGTGTGTTGTACATAATCCATGGTAATTATATTATAAAATGTTAAGGTGGCATGGTTCCTCCATGTGCCACCCCTCCACCTGGGTGGTCCCATGCCTGCATTTAGTGAGACATGGACCAAGGACCATGGGAGAAGTAATATAACATAGGTGGAGATAGATATTATATTGGATTATTCCCTCCATGTAGGATAGGCCCATGTGGGGGGAGGTGTAAAAAGTCCAAGAATGCAAGTTAAATAATAGGAAAGTAGGATGAGGTGGCAAGATTCCTTGTGCCAGCCCTCGACTTGTCCTCCTAGATGTTTGAGCGTATTATAAAATTGGAAAGAGACCAAGGGAGTATCTTAGACTTGGGATATGGGGGTTGATTTATGTGGAAAAATGAGGCAAAGGGTTGTTGCACACAATTGAGAGTGCGTAACTGCCTAGCCCACATGGGAGACTTTTCCACACACACCATGCATGTGGGAGGATACATTTATTGGGAGACACCTCCTCTCTTGGCTATAAAAGGAGGGGGATATTCCTTGATGGGACACGCTCATTTTTGTAAAGCCACCTAGCTAGTTCTTCGATTTCCCCCCTCCCCCTCCATCCTTCCTTTCAAATAAAGCATGACTCTCTTCCCTTGATGTCTCCATCTCTATATTCCACTTCCCAGCATGTACATGCTCCTCTTCCCCCTCTCCCTTTCCCCTTGTGGCATATTCCCTCTCTTCATTCCCTCCCCTCTTAATCGTTTTCCCCCACATATGTTAATGCTTCTTCCCTCAGGTTCCCTTTTTCTCTATGGCCCTCGAGCGTTGCCATGCCTCGCATCTAGCATCATGCCTCGAATTCTTTTCTAGTTAATAGTAAGGCTTGGAAATTTTTTTAAAAGACAAAGAATGACACTTGTGTTGAAGGGATATTTTGCGTTAAAAGCTTCATCTATTTCAAATTGTCTTTTATGAGAAGAAGTAGTTCAATATTCATTGTGACAAGCTAATGTAATTTTTATTCAATCGACTCAAAAGTAGAGAAATAAGACTATCCTTCAATTAAATAAAGAACTATAGGAGTACTTTATGAAAGCAAATGAAAAGATTATGCATTAGGATCAAATGTGATTACAAAGCCAGAGCTATTGATAGTGAAGCTTTCGCTAGGTTTTGTAGCTTTGAGATTGCTACGTGCCATCATAAGATCTTCTTCATATATTTGTAGAAAAGGAACACCTAGTGAGAGTATGATGTCCACGTAAGGGCCTCGAACATGAAGTGAAACTTGCTCTCCATTGCATTGCACTATACCTCCTGTCAAACTTGGAACTCGCTCCACATTTTGAGGGCCTTTGCAAGAATAACAATATGGGCAAAGTGGATCTCTACTCACACGAAAACCTCCACAAATCTTACAAACATGCTCCACAAGATCTGCATTGACATTCGTGAATTAGAAAATCCCAAATACCTGCACTTGTGAAAGAATGTGTTAGTACTCAATTGTTGGGTCACTAGCATTAGACAGGTAGAAGTAAAATATGTACCTTTGTGCCATAGCCTAGTCGAGAAACTTGACTAGTAAAAGCTAGTTGTGCAAGCCATCTTTGGTTGGGCCATCAAGAACCTCAGCCAAAATAGTGAAGTCAAACACACAAATTCTGCCTTGAGGAATGAAACATTCTTTAAGATATACATAACCACCTTCGTCATTGAACTCTTGCACAAGTTGAGTCAATGTGGGTTTTCTTTCATCGAAAAATGACAACTACAAAAAAAAGATTGAAGTTGAGCAAAAAAATTATGTGGGAGTAGTAAAGATAACACTAGCAGTTCTTACTTACTATAGCTTGAGTCTTCATTTCTTGGGCCATCAGCAACAATAATCTGGTCTGCCATGCCTTCTCTATTTACCACTTTGATTATCACAATTGCAATTGTACCTCCATGACATGTGAAATACTCAATTCGCCAAAGTTTATATTCTCTGCAGCCCACAAGATGTACGTGCATAGAGAATGGTTGGGAAGCAAACGAAGATTTCCTTCAAAAGGCTCACCTCTAATGATGCATGTTGTTACATCAAGAAGTAAGGAGAATCTAAAAGTTCCTCCCTCTATAGGTCATTTCACTACAACACTAGCACCTTCTATTCTATAAAACTCTCCAACCTGCAAGAAATTTACAAATTGATGAATGTAAGTAGAGGGAATGAGCAAGGAAACTGTGTGAGAACAAAACCTATCGGTAAAGTCACCCTGCAAGAATGTTGGATACTTTGGATTCGCTACTTTGTAAGTGCCATATTTGCAAAGTAGCTTTCCCTCAAACACAAATCTATGAGGAGTGCAATCTGAAAGCTAAGTTATACTAAGTTGCACTAAAGAGTTTCCCCCTCCTACAAAGTTTTCCTTTGATGGTACTATGGCTTTAGCAATAGAATGAAAATTATGGGGTGGCGAATGCAAATTCTTAGAATGATTAGGGGCATTGTAAGAGTTGACCTCATCAATTTCCTCTTTGCAAATCAATTGTTTGCTTGCTACAAGGTACAAATGTGGACGAAAGTAAGCTATACTCTATTTAAAACAACTTCATTAAAAAAAATTGTAATATCATAAGAGTATAAAAGCCTTGTAATTTTAATGTAATTGAAAATGCTTATACAATTGAAACTTTATCATGATATCATGCACAAATGAAATCGGCCAAAAGTGTTTAAAAAGCTTTTTTTTCCATTTAAATGTTTAATAATATTTATATGACAATGACCCAAACCATAACATAAATACAAAATTAAAATTTTTACAATGAAAGAGAGAGCATCAACATTTGATGCTATTGTTGTTGTGATAAAAATTCCAATTCCAATGTCTATAATAAAGCATTAATAAATAATAATCACATCTTTTATGCCCTTTTTGAAAGGCACAAGTTTTGGTTCGTCACTCTTTATTTCTTAGGAACATGTTTACGTTCAACAACAGATGTTATGGTAGACTTAAATTTAACATACTCCGGGTTTTCACGTACTAGCTACTTCACTGATACAAAAAAAAAAAGAAAAATTAAACAACATTCAAAAACAAAGAATAAAATCCAATAAAGTTTTGAGATCACCTTGAGCATATGCCTCTTGTGCCAATTTAAGGAAAGAGTGCTTCAAAGAACAGCGTGGATTTTGCTTGATTGGTGAGTTTTTAACCAAATTCTCTTATGGTGGCCTCCTTGGGCTACCGACAACAAAGGGTGTTGACCTTCGACTAGGTGGGGATGTTAATTTCTTGATGTAAGAACAAACAGAGGTAGCACAAGTTCCTATACAAATATTATTTCATTTAGTTAAAGTTGAAAACTACAACAAAATATAAACACATGTAATATCAAAACAAAACATGCATAAACTTCTTCTATTTATCACCTAAAGGAAAATTTGTTTCTAAAATCATTAACTAGTACTAAACTATCATATTTGTTCTTTGCAATTGCACAGTACCTGAATATTAAATAGTACTGCAATATTAAATAGAGTCCAAGTCATGAAAATATAAGAAAATAAAAAATGATGCTGAAAAGTACAATAAATCCTATCTTTGTGAAACTATGTAAGGTAAAGAATCTAATGTTTACCTTGTAAATGTAAGAAAATAAAATAAAAAATTCACAGCACTTTCTCTGATGTCACTCTATGGATAGCAAATTCTTTTACTACAATAGTTTAGTCTAATGATCACCCGAATTTGGTGCAAGCATGCAAAATCTAAGAAATATCTGCATGCAGATTACGAAGTGTTTTCTTTCACATTTAATGAAGTTAAGGAGGAGTGAAAGAGGAGGGAGGAGATGATAGGAAGGTGCAGAGGAGTTATTAGCACTGACGCGTAAGAGTTGCAAAGGATAGGGAGAGGAGGGAGGAAAGGATAGGAAGGTGTAAGAGAACGGAGAGGAGAGGGAGTTCACAGACGTAATAGTATTGAGTAGGAAGGGAAGAGGAGAGGGAAAGATAGGAAGGTGTAGGGAAAGTGATAGAAAGTGTATAGTGGTGAGGGAAAGTGATAGCCATGCTGTAGAAGGTGAGGTGACTCGTGTACCTAGCACCAAGCAAAACAAACGCAAAAAGAACAATGTGGGAGAGAAAACCTCACATGGATTGAACCAGTAGGCAATTTTTTTTTGGTCGGGTTACATAGAGTACGCAATCATCGGAAACACAAAATTAATCACTTACAAAGCAAACAAAAATAAATCATCATTGTAACACATACCATGCATAGCCTCACATGGCTTCGAAAGTGCTTGCAAAGGCTCATGAACGCTTCATTTCACTGAGGAAGGCTCAGGCCGGCCAGCCTTGTAGGTTACATCAAATATCTGAAGGCAACAAAATGATCACAAAGATCACCATCATTACATGCACTTAGGCTCACAAAGAGTAGAGTAACAACAATATACGATGCTATGACCACATGAAGCATAAAATGCTAACTAAGAACTGACCCAATTTAAGCATGCATAGAAATGATATGGCAGCTTCCGAGCCTGTGTGTCTGAAGGTTTTGTCTCCTTGTATGCAGCATCACTGGTGGGTGCCATTGATTTGGAATTGCTTTCATTCCACCATAGCTCATCTGCTTCCAGCTCTTTCTCAACTTGAATAGTTCCGCTCCACCATAGTTTGACTGTTGCAAGCTCTTCTTCCACTTAGAGAGAGTCTTCTCATTTTTTATGCAAAGGTGAAAGCTTGGGATACAACCACACTTGCAAAAGAGCGAGAGAGAGAGAGAGAGAGAGAGAGAGAGAGAGAGAGAGAGAGAGAGAGAGAGAGAGAGAGAGAGAGAGTGTTGAGATATGCAAGCATAAGATCTCATCACGATTTGACGACATGCACACACAAACAAGGCTTAAGGCTTTGTAAAAGCCACATCATACAAAGAGACTTGCCACATCATCTAAAGGTCATAGACCTTTGTAAAAGCCATGTCACTATAGTCTTTTTACCCCTGTCCATAGTTTAAGACCTCCCCTCTTTTTCCACAAGATCTAAGGTCCTTTTCACCCCTTTCTCTCTTTCAAGACCCTAAGGTTCTCCAACCTTTAGCCTCGCTGATTTCAAGTAAAAGACCGAGGAGTTTGAGATCCAAAGAAGGGAAAGAGCGGAATCAAAAAGTGAGTTTTGTGAGTAAAGAAAGTGAAGAGACTTTAAATTTCGAATCCAAGGATATCGAACGAATACTAGGGAAGTGGGCATTGCATTTTTCTCTCTGATATAAAGGGTTTTCTCTATGATATAAAGCATTTTGCTTTATAATTTTTGCATAAAATATATTTGTAAAATGACAACTCCAGAAAGGCACAAAATGGCTATGAAGGTTGAGGAAAGGGATAGAAAAGGAAAAGCCATAGTGATAGAGGACATACATGAGGAAATGCATAATAAAAATCAAGAGGATAATGTAGAAATGGAGGATATCGATTACGGTGATTATGGAATTATGTATTCAGAATTCATTGAATTAGAAACTCAAATGCAAAATATAGAAGCACGGTTAGGAATGATCAATGAAACATTGAAGTCCCTAATTGATGCCATAACTAAATTATCCGATTCACAATTGATAGCCCCTATTGTTGAGATATCAAGCTCTACCCCCGATATATCTCCTGGATGACTATCATTTATGTCACCGCCTATGTTAGTTGTACTCGTGGTGTAGTTAGACTACCACGTATGTTTTTGGTTTGGGTTCACATATGAACCATGTATTCTAGGTTTTGACATATAGGGTATTTCCCTCTTCTATTGTATTGTTGTTGTGTGCAAAAGTGAAGAAAGGCTTCACCCTCCAACCTTGTGTCCTCTCTCTTTTGTGTGTTGTGAAGAAAGCTGAACTTGAGTCTCCTATCTCTCTCCCTCATTCTTTACATGGTATCAGAGCCTTGTTCGTGGTAAGGAGCTCAAGAAAGCTAGCCAAGTTTGTGGTGTCCTGGTAAGAGGACCAGTGTAGCTTTCCTATTTCGAGTTTGGGAGCAAATCTCTGCAAGTAGCATAGCCAGAAGTGCAGGAGTGCACTGCTTCAGATTGAGAGGCCCTTCGCGGTGCGGCGAGAGCGCAGTATATGCTGCGGGTGAGGGCAAAGCCTTCGGTGACTTTATTTTTCTGATTTGAGGCCGTTTCAGGGCCCGTTTTGAAGGCGGAAGTCCTTCGCAGGCACTCAGAAAAAGGCCCTGTTTTTGCTGTGCGACCACTGCGCGGCTAGTCGGTGGAAAGGTGCCACAGAAATTGCATTGTATGCCTATGTGCAGAGATATTGGGAGTTGCATATTCATGCCTATTGCCTGTTGCTGCAAAATCGTCACGAGGAAGTGACTGTGTGGTAAAATACCACTTTCGTCAGTGTTGCAGATCTGCCCCTGTGAGGCTCTTTGCAGAAGTTTTGCTATTTGCCCTTCTGAGGCATTTGCTGTGTTTACAGGTTGCTGTTGCAATTCGTGATTTGTAAAATGTCTGAGAATCTGTCTACCATTGTCAGTGAGAAGCTTGACAAGAACAACTTCCAAGCATGGAAGTTCAGGATGACAAACTTCTTTATGGGAAAGGGAGTTTGGGATTACATCAGTGGTGAAACTGCAGAACCAGTTTTGGGTGCTGCTCCCACTCCTGCTGAATTGAAGGCCTTTAAAGAATGGCATGAAAAAGCCAGAAAATGCCTGTATTGGCTGTCTGTTAGCATTTCAGATTCTATGATTGTGCATATACAGGATCTAGAGACGCCTAAGGAGGCATGGGATACATTGGTGAAGCTGTATAGCACAAATACCAAAGCACGAAAGATGCAGCTAAAGCAGGAGTTGCACAATGTGCAAAGGAAAAATCTGAATATAAATGAGTATTCCTTGAAGGTGAAAGGCCTTGCAGATTCTCTTGCCTCCATTGGAGCACTTGTTGATGATGAGGACTTAGTGTCCGTGACCTTGAATGGTCTTGGGAAAGATTATGCACAATTTCGGACATCCATTGGAGTCCGTGAAACATTTCCTGATTTTTAGGAACTTATTGCTCTCTTGCTGAGTGAAGAGCAAAGGAATGGTGGTTCAGCCACCTCAACTTCTCAAGAGACTACTTTCTACTCGAATACAGGTAGAGGCAGGGGTAGAGGAAGAGGCCGTTCTGGTGGCCGTGCAGGAAATCAGAACCAACAGCAACAACAGGAAAACCAGTCCTATGGAGGAGGACGTGGTAGTTCTAGAGGCAGGGGGAGCCAAAGAGGCCGTGGTTCATGGCAAAGGAACCAGCAAGTAAATAGCAGCACAAAATGCTATTATTGTGGAAAGCCTGGACACAAGGAGAATACATGCTATAAAAAGCAGAATGACATCAAAAGTGGAAAGTTGCAGCAAAGCAACTATGCATCATCAAGTGGGCATGGTGACGACAGAAATGAGCACCTTTTTGTGATGCAGCATATGGTTAACTCCATGTCAGGAGATGCTGCAGCTTGCAATGATGTTTGATATGTTGATTCAGGTGCCTCTAACCACATGACCAGTCATGGTGAGTGGTTTCATGATGTCAGAAATTTGGATAAGCCAGGTTATGTTGAAACAGGTGATGATACTGCACACCCAATTACGCAGGTTGGTAAAGTGCCATTGGCTATGCAGGATGGCAAAACGAAGTACTTGGCAGATGTACTTCATGTTCCAAAAATCACTAAGAACCTGGTTTCAGTTGGCCAGATGGTTGAGCAAGGTTTGCAGGTTAGATTTAATCCTGATGGATGCTTTGTTGAGGACCTGAAAAATAAGTGCCGCTTGGTTGCAAAAGGCAACAAAAATGGTAGAATGTTCACCTTGGATGTTGATATGCCTGAGGTGAAAGCTGCTATGTTTGCGCATGGGAGAGGTGTCATTGCAGAATTGAGATATGGCACAAGCGCATTGGGCTTGTGAATATACAAAGGCTGAAATCTATGCAAACGAAAAACATTGTTGTAGGTTTGCCTAAATTCAGAGTTGAGGGAATGCAAAAGGTATGTGAAGCATGCCAAATGGGTAAGCAGGCCAGACATGCATTTCCCAAAAATGCTAAGGTGAGCAGAAGACCTTTGGAAGTGATCCATTCAGATGTTTGGACAACCAAAGCTGCTTCTATTGGTGGATGCCATTATTATGTGACGTTTATTGATGACTACACAAGGAAGGTGTGGATTTATTTTATGAAGCACAAAAGTGAAGTGTTCAGCCATTTCAAGGCTTTTAAGGCCATGGTTGAAAAAGAGAAAGGTGTGTATATTAAAGTGCTAAGATCTGATGGAGGGGGAGAGTACTTTTCAGAAGAATTTTGTGAATATCTGAAAGAACAGGGAATTCAAAGGAAGTACTCATGCAGGTCTACCCCTCAGCAGAATGGGGTTGCAGAAAGGAAGAACAGGCATATTGCAGAAGTAGGACGGGCGATCCTAAATGAGAAAAACATGCCTGATTATTTTTGGGCTGAAGCAGTAGCAACTGCTGTTTATATTATGAACAGAACCCCCACTGCAGCTGTCCATGGCATGACGCCTGAAGAAATGTATACAGGTCAAAAACCAGATATTTCTCACTTGAAGGTATTTGGTTGCATAGCTTATGTTCATGTTCCTGATGAGAAGAGAACAAAGCTGGATCCAAAGGCAGAAAAATGCATCTTTATTGGATATGCTCAGCACCAGAAAGGGTATCGCTGTTATAACCCTTCCACCCGCAAAATGCAAGTGAGCAGAGATGTTGTTTTTGATGAAATGAGCAGCTGGTATGCACCAATTGTTATGGTAGGAGATGCAGATGCAGGAAATGGGAATGCTGCAATAAATGCAGAGCAGCAATCTCAAGCCTTGAGTGGACCCAGAGAGTCCTCTACTAGTGGATCTAATGCATGGACAGGGAGATTGAGATCTAGTGAATCGTCACATGGCAGTCCTGATAGTGTTGTGCAGGTATCACATAAGGGAAAAGAAAAAGTGGACCATGCTCCAGTGTTTGATGTGTCTGCTGGTAGCTCTCATGTTGATGGAGAGTCAAGTGGCTCTGAAATGAGCCTTGATGAGGAACTTGGGATTCCTTCTGTTGTTACACCTGGTGCAAGGAAAAGCAGGCATGATTTAAAGACTCCTGCAACTGATCCAGTTGTACGGAGGTCCACTCGTATTAAGTATCCAGTTGACAGGCTGAGATATGATGGGTATACAGCACATCACTATGCTTATATGGTCAAGGTTCTAGAGGAGCCAGAGCCCACATGTTTTGAGGATGCAGCAGGGCATAAAAATTGGGAAGCAGCTATGGATGAAGAGATGGCTGCCTTGGATGCAAACCACACTTGGGATTTGATGCCTTTGCCTCATGATAAGAAGGCTATTGGCTGCAAGTGGGTTTACAAAGTAAAGCACAATGCTGATGGGTCTGTTAGCAGGTACAAGGCAAGATTGGTTGCCAAAGGTTTTGCACAGACATATGGAATTGACTATGAGGAAACTTTCAGCCCAGTTGCAAGGATGGCAACCGTGATAGCAGTAATTGCTATGGCTGCTGCAAAGGGATGGTCTTTGCATCAGATGGATGTGAAAAATGCCTTCTTGCATGGTGATTTGCAGGAAGAGGTTTATATGATGCAGCCAGAAGGTTATGAGGATAAAGCACACCCCGATTTTGTATGCAGGTTGCGCAAAGCCTTGTATGGCTTAAAACAGGCGCCGAGGGCATGGTCAGACAAGATAGGGCAATATCTTGTCACTATTGGATTTCAGATTTCCAATTCAGATTTTTCACTTTATGTGAAAAGGACAAACAGAGGGATTGTGCTTATAGTCATCTATGTTGATGACTTGATTATTACAGGTGATAGTGATGCAGACATTAATGAAGTGAAGCTGCTGTTGAAGCAGAAATTTGAGATGAAGGATTTGGGAGAGCTGCGTTACTTCTTGGGCATTGAGGTTATTAGATCCCCGAGTGGGATATGGCTGTTGCAAAGGCAATACGGTTTGGACATGCTGTCCAAATATGGGATGACAGGCTGTAAGCCTATCTCTGTTCCATTGGAGCAGAATGTGAAGCTCAATGCAGAGTCAGGTGAGCTTCTTGAAGATATTACTATGTACAGGCGCATAGTAGGTAGCTTGATTTACATGACTATAACCAGACCAGATTTGAGCTGCTGTGGGGCTGGTGAGTCAGTTTATGCAGGCACCGAGGAAGCCACATTTGGATGCGGCTAGGCACATACTGCGGTATGTGAAGTCCACATTGCATTATGGACTGTTTTATGAAGCTGGGTGTGCATTACAGGTACATGGATACACAGATGCTGACTGGGCTGGTAGTGTCTCAGACAGGAGATCTACTAGTGGTTTTATGTTTTCCCTTGGGAGTGGTGCCATCAGTTGGAGCAGCAAGAAGCAGCCAACAGTTGCCTTGTCGAGCACAGAGGCTGAGTACAGGGGTGCAGCAATGGCTGCATGTGAGGTAGCTTGGTTACGGAAGCTACTTGCAGATATGGGACAGTCAGTTCATGTAGCAGTTGTCATTCATTGTGACAACATTAGCAGCATCATGCTTGCTAATAACCTAGTTTATCATGCTAGAACGAAGCACATTGAGGTGCATTATCACTTTGTGAGAGAGAAGGTTCTAGCTGGTGAGATTGATCTTGTCTATGTCAGCACTGAGGAGCAGGTGGCTGATATTTTTACGAAGGCATTGGGTACCGAGAAGCTTCGCAGATTTAGGAGCTTGCTTGGAGTACGTGAGATGGATTTGAGCTTGAGGGGGAGTGTTGAGATATCAAGCTCTACCCCCGATATATCTCCTGGATGACTATCATTTATGTCACCGCCTATGTTAGTTGTACTCGTGGTGTAGTTAGACTACCACGTATGTTTTTGGTTTGGGTTCACATATGAACCACGTATTCTAGGTTTTGACATATAGGGTATTTCCCTCTTCTATTGTATTGTTGTTGTGTGCAAAAGTGAAGAAAGGCTTCACCCTCCAACTTTGTGTCCTCTCTCTTTTGTGTGTTGTGAAGAAAGCTGAACTTGAGTCTCCTATCTCTCTCCCTCATTCTTTACACCTATGGCAAAATCACTGACTCCTCCTAGTCAAGTTGATAGGTCTACCTCTCGACTTAGAGAAACCTCTAATATAACTAAGTACTTGAAGCCACCAATTTTCAGTGGTAAAGAAAAATAACACAACAAGGACACAATAAATACATTCTTGCAAAAATGGCAAGACTTCCATAGGCTCAGGAATACCACTCCTAAAAATCAAGTCACAAAGGCCATTTTTCACTAGGAAAAAAAGCATATAAATGGTGGATGAGCCTCAGGGAAACTGATAGAATTCCTATGTATTGGACTAAGTTTGAGCAATATTTCCTAAAAGAATTTTTACCTAAAAATGAATTAGAAAGAGCTTGGGAAGCTTGGGATAGCTGTAGCATGGGAAAAAATACTCTAGTCCAGTATATAACAAATTATAGGGAGGCAATCCTTAAGCTGAAGGGAATTGATGAATTTAAAAAAATAAGGGGTTTTGTGAGAGGCCTAAAAGATTCCTATAAGGTTGAGGTGAGAAGGAATTCTCCCAAAACCTTTGAGGAAGCCATAAGATATGACCAAATTTATGATGACACCACTAGGAAGTTTAGAGTAGGAACTTCGAAACAAATTGGTTTTGTTCCAAGGTTCAAGAAATTTTCCAATCGTAAAAGAAAGGGGAAATTTAGGAAGGAGGTTTCCTAAGTACCACCAAAGAGACCTCAAACTCAAAGATATCCTCTTCTAAAAAAGGAGGACTATGAGAAGGCCAAATAGGGACAATCTTTGCTTTAAGTGTCTAGCCAAAGATCATGTTACTTGGAACTGCCCTAGAAACAAACATGCGAGAGCGAAGCCCCCAAATAGACCTCCACAAAAACAAGTACACGTGGTGCAAGTTTTATCGCTTAATGGTACTAAAAAGTACACCGAGGTAGAGGTTTATCATAAGGATAGCACCCATATGTGTTGTTTATCATCATTGACAATGTGGCAGCCCACCTTTGGTCCTCATGATATAATGGGGATGCATGGAAAATTAAAGGGGCAAAGAGTTAGAGTAATGGTCGATGATAGTGCAATGCATAACTTCTTAAATTACTTGTTAATTAAGAAGTTGAATTTTCTTGAGAGTCCTAGTGCCCATAAATATGTAGTCTCTCACTTATCGCATTACCATGACTATGTTTTGTAATAGTCCAAACACTTATAGTTGCCTATATGGCTGTTTTACCCACTACTACTATAACTTTTGATCACAAAATTGTGTTCTACTTAGTGCTGGGTTATCCCCTAACACGTGGCACTCCCGGTAGACCACTTTTCTTGGAACAAAAAAGTGCTGAATAGAACCCCGGAGAAAATGTTATTTACATGAAATATTCCTTGACATATTTCAGGTCATATGTCTAGGTACACTTGATTTAAGGGCCTTTTGTCTCCCACTCCTGAGATCTCTCCTTTTGCCTCTTCTGTGTTCCTACAACCACACTCCATAATCCCTTTTGCATAAATAGAAGGCAAGTCACTAGCTGCCATGATGGAAAGTTCTTTCCCTTGAAGGTGAAAAGTATGCTGCCACCCTTCACCTTCTAGACACTTTCCATGATTACTGATTTATTAGCGCTACAAAACACACTTTTGCCAATAGATCAAGCAATGACCGTATTCTTGTGAAGATCTAACAACTTTGAGGTCTTCTTAACTCCTTTGGGACCACAAGTAGATGGGTTTGAGAGAGACAAGTGTCTGATAGAAAAATGGCTACAAAACTCTCTTTTGGACATGGACCTATCCAAGACTTCTCACATAGATAGTCCTCACAGAATCGTCCTCAAAACTTAGACACGACCCGTGGCTCTGATACCACTGTTAATATTGCATGCAAACTATCCTACCAAATGTGCAGATGATCAACACTAGACTTGATGGCAAACATAAACCATAGATAGAGAGAGTTTCTTATCAACTCCTACTACACTTAATTCAAAAACTTTAGATTCTATTCATGAGACAACTGCTCAAGCTGACCAGCCTTCTTGCAGGTTACATTGAATATATGAAGGCCACAGACTGATCACAAAGATCACCCTCACTACATGCACTTAGGCTCACAAAGAGCAGAGAGATAACAACATACAATTCTACGACAACATGGAGCATAAACTGCTAACAAAGAATCGACCCAACATAAGCATGCACAGAGAAGTCAGTGAAGATCGATAGTAGCATCACCACCAATCACTGATGATGGTCCAACACCTGAAGAACCTCCCAAGTTGACCACCAAGTGACACCGCCTTTGACTCTCATGGAGAGACCATAGACCGCCCAGAGGGAGCCGACAGAATGAACCCTTTGATGGAAGAAGAGATAAGAAGTCACTTCACATACACACCACTCACTAACATAGTTGTACGCATGGCTGCCACCTAGCTTCATTCTCAAGGATAGCTTTCAAGGTGCTCACAAGGCACACTAAGTGAAAATGATGATGGCATGGCAACACATAGTACCTAGTGGCTGTATCAAATGAATGGCTTGTGAACAACCATGCCTACAAAGTCAAGGTCTATATCTTGGATGGCTCTACCCACATTTATGTGTTGAAGGGCTTCTTACACATCCTTGGCTTGCTAATTGTAGGTAGCAGTAATGTGTGTTTATTCTCGGAGCATGTTCTCACCATTTGGCATGCTACTTTTCTGTGCAAGCAAGATGTTTAGCATTCAGCCTCTCGCTTGAATGCTTGTTCTTACTCAAAACACATTGATGCTTATGCACTACATCTCAGACCATTAGTGCTATGAAAGTGATTTCTCTTCTACAAGTGTCATGAGCGAGTGCCTCTACTCCCTCTTCCACATTCATGAAATGATTCGAATACATGGCTGTGGTACAAATAATGTAAACGTGAAACTCAAAGCTAACGAGAAGCTAACTCACAAATAGATTGAAACAAAAATAAAAAAAGATAGTGGAAAATTTAACCTGAGGATAGACTTCCCATGTTTAACACTACTTTGGTAGAAGGACATAAAAATGTCCTAGGACACTTTTATGTCCTGTCAATTTAGCAACTAGAATTATTCAAAAGCATCGATAAGGTATTTTGGGGTTTTGATTATTTTCCATAATATCTTATATGCTGAAAAAATCTTGGAATTATTATTGATTAGAACTTGCACCTATTGCTTTGAGTTCTACCTAAAGTTTTAAGGTCAACCTAACACCGACATTTCAAGCTGTGTTCTCAAGTTTCATGTAAAACGGCCATACTTCTTACTTAGAATGAGTTTTCTTAGAGTTTTTATGTCCTAGAGTATAAGGATAACTATAATACATATGTTTATATTGTGAAGATTGTGGGAGAGAGGGAAGGAGTCTCACTTGCGGCTTTCTCACATGCACAATGGGGGAATACACACAAAGGTGGAGGCTGAAAACAGTTTTCCTCTTCTTAGTTGTGAAAGCGAAAAGAACTCTAGTACAAAGAAATAGAAGAACCCTATATGTGGGTCTCAAACCAAACTCAACTAACTAAGGTGGCATACTAACTGAGCCACAAACTATAGTAGATAAGGATAGCTATCATCCAGCTATTATTCATGGGCGGTGTACCAACCGCATCTCCAGCTAACAAGTCGGTGACATAAGTACACAACGGTCACCCTGGCATATCTCGAGTGGAGCTCGATATCTCAACACTCCCCCTCAAGCTCAATCCCAAATCCTGCACACCAAGCAGGTCTCTGAACTTGCGCAGCTTCTCTGCGCCCAATGCTTTCGTGAATATGTCAGCTACCTGATCCTCTGTGCTGACATAAACTAGATCAATAAGGCCTAGTAAAACCTTCTCCCGCACATAGTGATAATGCACCTCAATGTGCTTTGTTCTGGCATGAAAGACTGGGTTCTTTGCCAAGTGTATACTGCTCATGTTGTCACAATAAATGACAACCGGCCCATCTGTAGACTGATGCATATCATAGAGTAGCTTATGCAACCAAGCTACCTCACATGCAGCCATTGCTGCACCCCTGTACTCAGCCTCTGTGCTCGACAAGGCAACTGTAGGCTGTTTCTTACTGCTCCAAGTGACTGCAGCACTCCCAAAAGAGAACACATATCCACTGGTAGATCGTCTATCAGAAATGCTACCAGCCCAATCAGCATCAGTGTATCCATGCAACTGTATCTGAACCCCAGCCTCATAATCCATACTGCAATGTGGACTTCACATACCTGAGTATGCGTCTAGCCGCATCCAAATGCGGTTTCCTTGGAGCCTGCATAAACTGACTTACCAACCCAACAGCATAGCTCAAATCTGGCCTGGTAATAGTCATGTAAATCAAACTTCCTACTATGCGTCTGTACATAGTAGGGCCTTCCAGAAGCTCACCTACATCTGTGCTCAGCTTCACATTCTGCTCCAAAGGAACTGAAATAGGCTTACAGCCTATCATCCCATATTTGGATAGCATGTCCACCAATCCATACTGCCTCTGCAAGAGCTGTATCCCACTTGGTGATCTAATCACCTCAATGCCTAGGAAATAATGCAGCTCTCCCAAATCCTTCATCTCAAACTTCTGCCTCAATAGCATTTTCACATGAAGGATATCTTCATCACTATCACCTGTGATGATCAAATCATCAACATAAATGACCAGCAGCATAATCCCTTTCTCTGTTTTTCTCACATAGAGTGAGAAATTTGCCTTGGAAATCTGAAAGTCAATAGTGACAAGATACTGTCCTATCTTGTCAGACCATGCTCTAGGTGCTTGCTTCAAGCCATACAAGGCTTTCTTCAACCTGCAAACAAACTCAGGATGAATAGCATGAACATAACCTGCTGGCTGCTCCATAAAGACCTCTTCTTGCAAATCACCATGCAAGAAGGCATTCTTTACATCCATCTGATGTAAAGACCATCCCTTTGATGCAGCCATAGCAATGGCTGCTCTTACGGTTGCCATCCTTGCAACTGGGCTAAAGGTTTCTTCATAATCAATGCCATATGTCTGTGCATACCCCTTGACAACTAATCTTGCCTTGTATCTATTCACAGAACCATCTGCATTGTGCTTGATCTTATAAACCCACTTACAGCCAATTGCATTCTTGACTTTAGGCAAAGGCACCAATTCCCATGTAGCATTAGCATCCAAGGCATCCATTTCTTCATCCATGGCTTTCTCCCATTTTTCATTTCCCATGGCTTGCTCAAAAGAAGTGGGTTCTGGTTCCTGTATCACTTTGACCATATAGGCATAGTGAATGGCTATAAATCCATCATATTTCAGCCTATCCACAGGATACCTAACCCTGGTAGACCTGCGCAAAATAGGCTCACTTCCAGGTGCTCTCAAAACATCCCTGGTCTTCCTTACTCCAGGTGTAACAACAGAAGGAATACCCAACTCATCATCAATGCTCTGTTCTGAGCCACTGGATTCACCATCCACATAAGAGTGACCTGCATTCACATCAAACATGGGCTGATCTACCTTCTCTTTTCCTTTTCGTGATACCTGCGTACCACTATCTGCATTGCTTTGAGGGGATTCTCCTGATCTCAATCTGCCTGTCCATGGCGAAGTATGTGAACCACTGGTAGAGGACACTCCAGGTCCACTGATATTTTGTGATTGCTGCTGTGCATTCTGTGCAGCATTACCATTTTGTGCATCTACATCAATCATCACATTTACTGGTTTATACCAGCTGCTCATCTCATAAAAAACAACATCTCTGCTCACTGTGAACTTATGTGTAGAAGGGTTATAGCATCTATACCCTTTCTGCTGCAGAGAATAACCAATAAAGATGCACTTCTCAGCTTTTGGATCCAACTTGGACCTCAACTCATCTGGCACATGGACATAAGCAATGCAACCAAAAATCTTCAAATGAGAAATATCTGGTTTCCTACCAGTATACATCTCCTCTGGCGTCATGCCATGTATTGCTGCAGTGGGAGTCCTGTTCATTATATAGACTGCTGTAGCAACTGCTTCAGCCCAATAATAATCTGGTAGATCTTTTTCATTTAGCATAGCCCGAGACACCTCTCCAATATGCCTGTTTTTTCTTTCTGCAATTCCATTTTGCTGTGGGGTATGACTACATGAATATTGCTGCTTTATACCATGCTCCTGCAAGAACCTTGCAAACTCATTTGAGAGGTACTCTCCCCCTCCATCTGACCTTAGGCATTTTATTTGCAGGCCTGTTTCTTTTTCAACCATAGCTTTGAAAGCTTTGAAGTGCCCAAACACTTCACTTTTCTTTTTCATAAAATATACCCACAATTTTCTGCTGAAGTCATCAATAAATGTGACAAAATAGTGACAGCCTCCAATAGATGCAGCTTTTGTAGTCCACACATCAGAGTGGATTAATTCCAATGGCTTTTTACTCTCTTGAACATGCCTAAGAAAAGGTTTCCTTGCCTGTTTCCCAAATTGACAGGCTTCACAAACCTTGTGCATTTCTGCAACCTTGAATTTAGGCAATCCTGCAACAATATTTTGGGCTTGCATTGATTTAAGTCACTGTATATTAACGTGACCAATGCGTTTGTGCCAGATATCAATATCTGCAACTACACCGGTCCCATGTGCAAACATTGCTGCACTCAATTCAGGCATGTCTGCATCCAACGTAAACATCCTGCCCTTCTTCTTTCCTTTTGCTATCAAGCGACCATTATTTTTCATATCCTCAACAAAGCATCCATGAGGATTAAATCTGACCTGCAAGCCCTGCTCAACCATCTGACCAACAGAAACTAGGTTCTTGGTGATGTTCGGGACATGAAATACATCAGACAAGTATTTCTTTTTCCCATCCTGCATAGACAAAGGAATTTTGCCAATCTGCACAATAGGATGTGCAGTATCATCACCAGTCTCCACAAATCCTGGCTTTTCCATCTTCCTTGCATCTTGCATCCATTCTGCATGACCTGTCATGTGGTTTGACGCACCTGAGTCAACATACCACACATCATTTTGTTCTTCTGCACTTGTCACAGAATTGGTCATATGCTGCACCATAAATAGATGCTCATTTCTGTCATCACCTTGCCTGTTAGAAGATGCATAATTGCCTTGCTGCAATTTTCCACTCATAATGTCATTCTGCTTTTTATAGCAGTCCTTATCCATATGACCCATTTTGCCACAATAGTAGCATTCAACATTGCTGTTTGCATTTTGGCTTCTCTGCCATCCACCACAGCCTCTTTGGCTCCCCCTGCCTCTAGAGTTACCACGTCCTCCTGCATAGGACTGGTTTTCTTGCATTTGCTGCATATTCTGATTTCTACCACGGCCTGCAGATCGGCCTCCTCTACCTCTGCCTCTACCTCTGCCAGCATTTGAGTAGAAGACAGTTTCTTTTGAAGTTCTTGCTGAAGAAGATGCACCACCATTTCTCTGCTCTTCAGAAATTAGAAGAGCAATCAACTCCTCAAAATCAGGAAAGTTTTCACGGACGGCAATGGATGTCCAGAACTGTGCATAATCCTTTCCTAGACCATTCAAGGTCACAGAAACCAAATCATCATCATCCACTGGCGACCCAATGGAAGCAAGTGCATCCGCAATTTTCTTCACCTTCATGTGGTAGTCATTGATGCTCATATTTTCTCTCTGCACATTGTGTAGCTCCTGCTTGAGCTGCATTTTCCTGGCCTGCGTATTTGTGCTGTACATTTTAGCCAAAGTATCCCATGCCTCCTTTGGCATATTTGCATCCTGAATATGCACAATCATGGAGTCCGAAATACTGATAGACAACCAGTACATAACTTTCCTAGCTCTCTCATGCCACCCTTTAAATGCCTGCATTTCCTGTTGACTGGGAACATTAGGAAGAACAGGTTCTTCTTCATTTCCTGTAATGAATTCCCAATAGCCTTTTCCCATCAAGAAATTCGTCATTCTAAACTTCCATGCCTGGAAGTTGTTCTTGTCAAGCTTTTCAGTGACAATCTGTGAAAGAGAATCAGATGCCATTACAGAACACTGCAAAATATTTTGTCACTGCAAAAAACACAGCTTTTGCCTCACACGGGCAGATCTACAAAACTGACAAAAGTGGTATTTTACCACACAGTCACTTCCTAGTGACGATTTTGCATCAACAGGCAACAGGCATGAATCTGCAACTCCCAAAATCTTTGCACACAGGCATACGATGCAATTTCTGCGGCAACTTTTCACCGACTAGCCGAGTAGTGGTCGCACAGCAAAAACAGGGCCTTTTTCTGAGTGCCTACGGAGAACTTCTGCCTCCGGGCCCCGAAATGACCTCGAATCAGAAAAATAAAGTCACCAAGGGCTTTGCCCTTTCCCGCAGCATATACTGCGCTCTCGCCACACCGCAAAGGGCGTCTCAATCTGAAACAGTGCACTCCTGCACTTCTGGCTGTGCTACCTGCAAAGATTTGCACCCAAACTCGAAATAGGAAAGCAACACTAGTCCTCTTACCAGGACACCACGAACTTGGCTTGCTTTCTTGAGCTCCTTACCACGAACAAGGCTCTGATACCATGTGAAGATTGTGGGAGAGAGGGAAGGAGTCTCACTTGCGGCTTTCTCACATGCACAATGGGGGAATACACACAAAGGTGGAGGCTGAAAACAGTTTTCCTCTTCTTAGTTGTGAAAGCCAAAAGAACTCTAGTACAAAGAAATAGAAGAACCCTATATGTGGGTCTCAAACCAAACTCAACTAACTAAGGTGGCATACTAACTGAGCCACAAACTATAGTAGATAAGGATAGCTGTCATCCAGCTATTATTCATGGGCGGTGTACCAACCGCATCTCCAGCTAACAAGTCGGTGACATAAGTACACAACGGTCACCCTGGCATATCTCGAGTGGAGCTCGATATCTCAACATATATTTCCTTGGAGATAGATAATCATATTCATTATGATCTATGGCCTTAAATGTAATTTTAGTGATTGCTGATGGTGGCAAGGGAAAATCCGATCTTTTACAAACTCTTTGACATGTCTAAGAAGTTCCAAACTCAACCATAGTACATGCCTTCAATAGGATATTATGGAGTAGTGTGAGTTTTTAGGGGAGCTAATGTCATGTAGAACACCAAATTCAAATCATATATTGATTGTTCTTTGTGTTGTAATTCATGCTAAATTCAAGATATAAGGGTTAAAGGATATCATAAGAACCTTAATACGCTTAAAATTATACTTATAGAGTGCCTTTAATCATGAATGAGTGATATCAATTAAAAAAATTTATATGCAGAACACTTATGTACATGAAAATTAAACACTATTAAAGTGAGATTTAATGTGAAACCCATTTTGGTATTGATATTAGGAGCACTTAATCTCTTTTAGTTTTAGCATTTATTGTGATGTACTAAGTTTACATTATGATATAATATTGTTATAGTTATGAGATGATGCTTTGTGGCTATTATGTGTAGTATAAAAAGATGTTTATTTATAAAATGCGACTTATAATGCAACTTGCAAGGGCTGACCATTCTTGTTAATTGATATATGAATCTTGCCAAAATTATTTTTAAACAAAGTTTTGTCACTCTTAGGTGTTTGATATACTTATAAAAACTTTGTAAAAAATGCTAGCTCCTTGAAATCAATTTTATTTTTAGCCATAGTAGATAAAGTTTCAAATCTAAGTACTGTTTGGGTGAACAACCATGTTACCATACATTTGTGAGCATTTTGTAATCACATGTTTTTTGTGCTGCTTATATTTTTAGATAATAGTCCTATGAGTCTACCTTAAGCTCAAGAGAGGAAATCACCAAAAAACACATCTACAACAAGTTGTGATTTTTTTGCTAAAACCTCAAAAGGACACTTTTATGTCTTGTTATGCTACCAAACTAGTGTTAAAGATGGTAATGCAACCACAAGAATTGGTGGAGGTACACTCGGTGGTGCAGGCTCGCTTGTTTGAGGCTTGTCAACAAAGTCCATGGGATGACCCAACACGAATATTTTATATAGCATCTTTGTAAAGTATTGTGGAATAGAGCCTCTATGTGGTGATTTTAAATAGCTTGGTGCATGCAGTGTTTTATGGGTAATCTCCCATGGTTTCATTCCGACACTCTTCACACCGATTTTAACTGCTCATCTCACTGGCAATCTCATGAATGCGGCTCAACTGCCAACCATTCGAGTCATGGTAGGGTCATGCTAACTAACTCTACCCTCCTATTCTCCCACAATGTAGTATCAGCAACATCCATTAAGTACTTCATTGCACTTTTCTTGGTCTTGAACCTCAAAGATAGCTTGTGTGGTTATGCAAGGATGATGCCATATTGCTTAGAATTGATATAAGCCCAGTAGTAGCATAACATTTACAAAAAATGCCATGAATACCATGCAATTGGTGTGAAAAATGAGGAGTTGCTATTTGAATAGGCTTAAATGAAATAACACAACATAATTAGCTACACGATCAAGTTGAATGAAATGTAATTAGAAACACATGATGCATTTGCACATGATCACATTGAATGTTATTGCTCTCACTACTTTTCATGGTTATGTCGGATTGCTCTTTATAAAAAGAATGTTCAAAATAAAAAACTCTACACACTTATACCCAAATCATGGCCGAATGTTTTCTTGAATTAGCTTTTTATATTAGAAAACATAAAATCCTAATCTAGTAATATAAAATTTTCAGCTAGGGATTATTGTTTTTGGCTATAGTTGGAAATATTTTAGCTCCCCTAGCCCTTTAGGGGTTTGAAAATAATAGTTTGTTTGAGAATTGTTCTTCTCATGCATGCTTATGTATATCTACTTCAACTTAAGATGATTGTCTTCCTAGCAATAGTACCAAAATGTTGCCCCTTCTCTACATCATTTGAAAGGTTCTAAGGCTTTTTATCACCTACTAGATATATTGGGTGTCATTGTTGTAGTATGTTTTGTAGCTTAAGAACTTAGGTTGTGGCCCTATACAAAATGTAAAGGTTGTAGTATGTTTTGTAGCTTATGGACTTAGGTTGTGGCTCAAGTGTGAAAAGTAAAGGTTGTGCATGCTTGCATGAAAGATTCATTCATCAACATCGTTGGGGTAATGAAATCTTTCACCTCATTGGGAGCTTAAGGTTTACAAGGAGGTTTGATAGTTCAAAAGGAGGTTCCAAGGTTCAAAAGAGACTCCAAGCTTTAGGATAAGATATATGGTGGAGAACTTGTCTCCCTCATAGATGTTGGAGTGTAAGGGTTGAGAAACTCATCTAGAAGACTAAAGGTTTAGTGGAAAAGTAGGAGTGGGAAGAGAAGGAATGTGTAAGATCAAAGGGGTGGGAGGAGAGAAAGAATAAGGAGAAATGAGGAGTGAGGACCTAGGGAGAGGAGTATTTACAAGATTGGAGAAGGAGAGATTGGGAGACAAGGGTAGGACATGCTATTGGACATTGATAGTGCAAGGGAGCATGGACACTCCAAAGTTGAGCTAAACACAATGCCCCAAAGAGTGTGGGCTTCTTTCCATTTAAGATATTTATATGCATTAAGAGACTACTCTCTCTGCATGTAGGAATTGTAGGACTTTTCTCTCTACAAGTAGCAATTGTAGGACTTTTTGCCTCTTTACATATAGGAATTGCATGTAGGATTTGCATATAGGATTTGTATGTAGGATGTGCATGTAGGAATCGCATGTAGGATGTGTATATAGGAATTACAGGATGCATATATTGGAATCAAATATAGGATGTGCATATATGAGTCCACGTAAGGCATGTATATAGGATTCGTATAGGAGAGATTCTTGAGAGCTTATTCCTAGGAACTTGTAAGTACAAGCATAGCTTTGTTGCTACTCTACACACAAAGTTTGTGTTGCTTAATACCTTGTTGACATAGGGTTAATATCTTTCCATGCACATGATCACACATTTTTATATATCTACTTATTTTAGTCTTTTTACCATGACAAAAATCCATGTCTAAATGAATATGTATTAAAGATAGATTATGATAGACTACAATAAACACACTAAGTTGAAAGATAAAAAGTTTACTCAAGAGATCTCATTTTCTCTTTTTGACATGTATCTCTATCACATTATGTTTTACCTCTCATAATTTATAGTATTAATACCTTATTAATGGGGAAAGCATCAATGATCATGCTAGTTATTGGTATACTTATGAAAACTCTCTTGAAGCAAGAAAGAAACTAGCACATGTATTCCCCATTCAATTATGTTCTGAACTCATACCAAACCATTTGATTAATATCCTTTAATTAAATTTTCCTAAAAGCATGCATATAATAACTTTATGGGGGAGCTTCATATCTTCCTAATTTGTGTCTCATACATCAAAACGTTGGTCTTATAAAGGCTATAATGTTGAGATTCTCATTTGATGCAATTTGGATGAGAGCGAAAAGGCTATCTGTCCTTTGGCAAGTGACATGGGACCTGAGTTTTGGTTGGTACACCAAGAGGGCTAACAAAGGCATATTACATATTTAGAAGGAGCAAGACATAAAGCCTAGTGATGTATGCTCTCCATGTTGCTTTGATGAAGCTATTGTGAATAGTAGTGAGGAAGATGCACCATCAACTTCTTCAAGTAATGGAGTTGAGATTATTGATACAAAGGGGTCAACTAAGGGTCAAAGACTAGGAATATTAACTAGATTGTGTAATGAAATCCCATGATTCTTCTAATAGACAATCATTTCATTGCCTCTTTCTATGCAAGATAAGTGGTTATTCGTACAGCTTACCCATAACACCCATAACATATAAACTTGTTTCTTTTTTTGAATTTTGGTTTGGGACTAATTTATTTCAACATTGCAAGTCCTTGAGAGATTACTTAATTCATTTATACTATTTTGTTTCCAAATTTGTTTGTTTTACCATCCTTTTGAAAAGACCTTACACTTAAGGTAGGCCTTTTCTTGCATCCATATGAAGTTTAATGAAGTTTAATTTCTAACAAGGTAGATATTACCAAAGTGATTGCAACAATGTTCTATCTTGAGGTCATATTAATTGGTGTCTATAAAGAGACTTGATGGTCTTTTCCTTTGTTCCCAAGTGGACTACCTAGACACCCTTGGACGAGCTTTGTACATGCAAGTTCCCAAACAAAGATGTTGTCTCTTGTAGTCCATGGGTTGCTATTCAAGGCAATGAGTCAACAATGCAGGAATAAACAAGAAGAGATGTCAAAATAACTAACATAGGGAGACACAATGAATAGGCAAATTGTATGAAAACAAGCACAAAGTGTTTGAGTAGAAAGAAATAGACATTTAAAAGAAAAGAAATGCAATTATATTTAAAACTATTTATCCACAATACAATAGTTCATAGGACCACAACTAGTTCAACTCAAATCCTAACTTGGACTCACCTCCCTTTTGCCTCGACTAGTCTGGAAGCTCTATGAGCCACCTTGGAATTCCTATCTTAATGACACCATAGTCTCTTGAGTCTCTTTGTAGTCTCATAATAGTCTCTACTAAGCTACCTTTAGACTTGAATCTAAATAGATGCTTCGTTGATTACAAGCTTGCCGAGTTCTAATTCTATCCCTAGCTAACTTGGTGGAATTGGTTCCACCACTAGTTGTTACTACTACTAATAGTTTTCTTTTTTCCATGATCTGTGGAGATTTCGTCTATTGATGCTGTTGGAATCTGTGCCACTTCCACGCTGTCTGCCACATCATCTTGCTGAGCTGAGTTCTACATTATCGAGTTTGCCACCCTAAGTCTCCTATTAACAAACGGTTAACACTTGCCTCAACTATATTTTATCTATGCCCTCATAGCTCATCATATTCAACACATTCTAGCCACTTCTCAATAAAAAGGGTGCCACCAATGGTACGTCTATGACCAGAATAGTATTGTTTGCATTTCCTTGGGGTCCTTTGCAATTTGAGTGTGGCTCACGTGGAGGGGACCTTCTCATGTGGGATATTGGGAGCATCTTTCCTAAGATCCTTGTTGCATCAGCTTTGTTGTATAAGCGAGTCTTTTAGCTTGCTACTCAAAAGGGTCATGAGGAGGTGTTGGCCCTAGTGGAGTCACCCAAGGTGACACATTAGGAATCTGTCAACCTATTTCCATTTGATAACTTGGAGACTCCAAACACCATGGATACATCCATGTGATGTCCACTGGTGATACTGTTGGGGTGTGTTCCCAAGCATCTATCCAAATTCTTACCAACTCACCAAGGTCGGTCTAGGCTTGAGATGTGAATGTCGTGTTGTATATGTAGATGAATTTGCCTATGTACGAGCTTGATCCACTTGGAATAGGAAGGCTGGCAAAGCTATTTGATGTATTGGAAGTATGTTTTGATGCCTAATAGTGCATTTTTGAGCATCTATTCAATGAGTCGGAAGAATTGTGCATAATAGGATGGGAGATGTGGCATAGTTGGCGGTGAATTATTGATAAGATGATGGGAAATAGCTCCCCATAGAGCTGCAAAAGCATTTTGTTGTTTATAGGCCATAGCTAAAACCTCATCATCGAACACGCTGAGCGCCCACTCATATTGTGACATCTCCTTAACTGGATCACAATTCGGATCCAAGAATGTTGACTGGAACCAATTGTTGTGGGGATTCATGCCTACCCATTTCTCTTCCATAAAAGATAAGAGCTGAGAACTCAGATGCATTCAAGTACTAGTACCTAGGTGTACTCCTCATGGGAATCCACCTCTTCTACAAAAGGTGACTCATCTTTGTACACAAAATTGTTGGCAGGCACTATCTCTTGCTCCACGAGTTGAGGGGGAGATCTTTGAGTATTTGCATTGAAATAACAAGTTGTCACCCACCTGGGACTCGGGATCCAATAGTAAGAGCATTTCAGCTATGGACTGGTATTCTAAAGCCAAATCTAGAGTTCCCTTTATGGAAACTTGCTGCAACCATCACTGTTGCACTTGTGCTGCCACACATTGTCCTCCCAACTCGAACTATGGTTGCAACATTAGAAGTCCAAGCTTGACCACCTAACCCAGTGCCATCCCCTTCATCATCTGGCTCTTATCTTTTGGGAGGTACTCCTAGGTGTTCCATGGGCTAGTTGAAGTCTAGCAATAGAGCTTGAATTTGTTGTAGCTTGGTGAGTCTCTACATCAAGATTGCATTTTCCTCATGAGCCTATTGTAACTCAGATTCTGTAAATTTCAAGGCCTTGATCTACTCCTCTTGTTGAGCCATGAGGTGCCATTGTGAAGCAATGGTATCTTGAGACAACTTCAAAGGGCTCATCAGTTCATTGTACTGGTGTAGACCTTTGTCATGATCAACTCAAAGCTGCTTGTGAGCTTAGCCGAGTTAACTTTTAATTTGTCTTCTTTCTCTTTGTATGAGGAGTTTCATAAAATCATTTTACTAGCCTTGCATCTCAAGAACATGCCATGAGTGTTATTGGCATTTATAGAATATAGGTTCTGGTAGTACCCATGTGTGTGCCACATGATGGACTATCCAAGCATCTTCCATAATAAATTCTTGTTGCAATTGCTACGAGTGGTGGGTGACCACCTATGTTCCTGACAAGTCCTTTGAAAAGAAAAGAGGGTCGATACCCTATCATGGCAATACAATTCAAGGGGGAAGGAGCCGAGGTACTCGTTGGGCTAGTAATGAGGATGATCCCAAAACTCACCAAGGTGGTGGTTGTTCTCTATCCTCCTCCTCATCTATGATTTGAATCTCTTTCCCCTTATTGGACTTTTGCTACCCTGAGTTGTTGGTGGTGGTCACAGCTAGAACTCCCAATGCACCTGCCCCTTGGGGCATACTTTTGATCCAAGCTCTTATGAATTTGTTGCAGCATTGTGGACCTTAGTGGCCCCATGGTTGTCTCAGGTGACCACTGTCTAGATCCAAACAAGCTACTAATACTCTTATATCCATGCTTGATTGATATGAAGTATTGAGGTTACTTTGGACTTTTGTGCCTTCCTTAACTGCTATCTACAAAACCTCCACTATAGCTTCCTACAAGATTGAAGGGGCAATTGTTGTGGTTGTTGAAAAGTTAGACTCTATTATGGGATTGAGGTTGGGCATGTTATGTTAGTCTTTTATCTTGAGGAGTGAATGTTTCCTTGGTCTCTTCAGTTGTCTCGGTAGATTTCTCTTCTATTGTATTGAGCTCAAAACTAGATGGCTCCTCCTTGTTTCATCAGCAATCTCCTTCTAGTCCTCTTTTCCTAGACTTTCCCATTCTATAGCATCCTTGCTAGGTGAAATTGATATCCTTGGGGGACAACCTTGTAACTTTGGATCTATAGAAGAATTTGAGGGGGTGAGCACATCATATTCAAGATTGATCTTTGGGGATGATGCAATAATGGTGGTGGTAGGAGGGTCCTCCGAAATTGGCTTTAGTGTCTGTCAATGAAGACAAGTCATAATCCAGTGAGTTTTTTGTGAGAAAATCGAAACAAAAGGAGGTGAAGGCTATGCTTCCATTAATGTGAGCACAACTACATACTCTTGCACTATAAAATTGGCATCGTCCATTATGCTTGATAGTCCTACATCCATGGTCATTTCTTCTTTCTTCACTCCTACAAAAAGCTTTCCCTGACTCACTCAATGCACTATTGATTATCAATTGTGGAGCTCATCCCTCAAGCCTGGGAGTACTTGGCTATCCCATCGCCCTAGACTCCAAACAATACCATACCATAAGTAGGTGGTGTGGGCCAACCTTATAATGAGCTTGGTGTGCCATGCACACCCCTTCAACTTATTTGTCAAAGGTCTCGATGAAGATGTCCAACAAATATATCTGAACTTTATCTTCATAGGTTGCGAGTGCCTTGACTATATCGAGGAATGTAACCTAGGCTCTTATTCAACCCAATGTATTCTATTAGAAACTTGTAAAAAGCTTGGGCAACAGCATCTTTTTCTTTGCTATTCAAGTACCACTATGATTGATGAAAACTATGGTCCTTAAAGGTGTCAGTCTCACAATGGGTTGCCATCGC
The DNA here is from genome assembly GCF_047967505.1 of Dipteris shenzhenensis. Taxonomy (NCBI): domain Eukaryota; kingdom Viridiplantae; phylum Streptophyta; class Polypodiopsida; order Gleicheniales; family Dipteridaceae; genus Dipteris; species Dipteris shenzhenensis. The sequence continues at coordinate 44,484,854 of NC_141600.1, read as the reverse complement.
TTGTTGCTCACTAGCATTGGATCTGACCTAAAGATTTCTATGAGGTAGTCGATAGAGCAAGTGGGGAAAAGCGCAACCCAAAAAAACAAGAAACAATTTGTTGAAGTGGTAGGAAAATCAAGCAAGCAAAGAAGCTAAGTATCCCATAAAATAATTGCTTGAGGTAGAAAGCATACAAAAGGGGGGGTGTGTGTGTCACATTTCTTGAAATTAGTAGTCCAAAGTTAACGACTATTTTAATGTGACCCCATTTGGGTTTGGCAATTACCCCAGGGGGTCAGTTATAAACATGTAACATAGCACTTTAGTGCATTGAGGGTTATTTTTTTAATGGGGGGGCCCTACATGCCATGTATCTGCATGAAGGGATGATAAAATAGCAACCTTGTGTAATTTGTATATGTAGATTTATGCTAAAATATCATGATTTTAAGATTGAAAATGTAAACATGTATAGGGGTTTAACCAATTACATGAGAAAATGTAAAAATACAAGAATATGGGTAATTTTAAACCCATGCTTGCTAGAACATGCTTTGAAAAGTGACCCCTTGTGTGCAATTAAAAAGTAGAGGATGTTAAAATTGGTTTTTTTTTTCCAAAATAGACAATTTCTTCTCTCTCCCTATTATGGGAAACCTTGCTTTAAATTTGGTGTAGCAAATTGGCAAAAAATTCACGAAGTTTATATTCCAATGCACACAATTTTTTCAGATTTTGTAAAAAGGCATGATATTCATTTAAATCATGCTTTGAAATTTGATTTGATATGTAACATTATGCCATTTGTTTTTTATAATCAAAAGATGCAGGGATGTTAAAAAATCATCTTTTGGGCTAAAAAACCAAACTTTGATAACTTGCAAGTATACAAGGCTATGAAAATGTCATCTTTTGGCCCAAAACATAGATGACATTTTCACACCCCTGTTTCTTTTGATTTATAAGTCCAAATGGGATCATGTTACATATCAAATCAAATGGCAAGGTGTGATTTAGATAATTATCACGCCTTTTTGCACCATCTAATAAAAGTTCATCACCAAAATATGAATTTATGTGGCCAATTTGTTGCATCAATTGGATTAGTGGGATGTAAGAGTGAAAAATTGGGGAGGGATGTTTCTGCAGAAACAAAGAATTGTTTCAAAGTGAATAGAATAAAAAAATCTGAGCATTTACATATGCATAGAATGCATACTAATCCATTCAAGGAGTCCACCCCACTTGTGTGGAAGGTTGCATTGATTATCTCAATTACTATGGTGGAAAGAGAGAACTTGATTATGCAGTACCATTTTTGTTTTTTAGTGCTTGCTTTTTATGGCTTGCTCATTTTTTGGTAATCCTCAAGATTTCTACATAGAGCCACCTTTTGAGAAGGATTCTCCTCCTAAGTATGCTAATGTTGTGTGCATCTGCCTCATAGGAGTTTTGCATTTTTGGCATGACCCTGAGGCTCCACATATCCGCCGATGGAAAGTTTGCCATACCTAGAAGCTTGTTCCTCTTCAATATCTTTATTGTAATCATGGGTTTCTTGATTGTATAGGGCCCTTGTAGCTATAGATCGACTTGCTACCTCTTTGTAGCTCATTCAACTTTGCTGGATGTAGACAAAGCCATGGCTATGATGGAAATGGGAAGCACACAGAAGACAGGGAATACAAGGTAATCAAGTTTGCTCAGGGAGGTGTGAGAGAAGATGTAGGCATAGAGATGAAGAATGAGCAAGAAAAAGTTGACCCGGTGCAATGTTCTGCATGAGCCAAGGGCTTATTTCTAATGATCCACTACTAACTAAAGCATCCATGTGACTCCTCATCCAAAACCCATTGGATGTAGTCCTCATGATTGGTGCCAATAATGGTGAGTTTAAGAGACTCGATACCACGTGACATTTGACTAAGCCTGTATGCATTGTCCACTATTACTAAACTCACTATGGCATTGTGGTAAGGCTTAACTCAACTTCCACTCAGTAGCTTAAGAATCACTTTTCCTTCCAAATCAACCAATTCAACATTTCCATTATTATGAACTTCCACTAACTTGTATGGATCATCCCAACCAAATTTGAAATTAGTCTTCATCTTATCATCCGTTATATTGTATACCAATGTAAGCATACCCTTCTTCAGACTTTTGGGCACACCATCCGCAAGGGAAAAAAGAAGGTCAATTTATTTACCAAGGCTTGATGACTGGTTCAAACTGGACTTCAACCCAATAGCGTGGAAGGTGTTAATATGGTCGACAGATGGGATGATGAGGCAAGGACGATGAATACCTCCAAAACAAACCCAACCTTGTCTGCCTATTTGAGGTAGATGTCGTGGCAATTTGGAGAAAATACCAATTGCTAAGAGAGAGAGTGGTGTAGCAAGTTGGGGACTTTTTGTGCTCTAACTTTGACATTCTGCATGAACTGATCTTAGATGCTATTTCAAACATTAGCAAAATTGCCAAGGTAGTGGAAGAAGATCAAAATGATGTTTTGCAGTGTCAATAGGTCAAGGAAGATTACTTGTCAACCTCTACCTTAGGACACAGGCTGAGCCACAAATGGTGTGAGTTAGGGCACCCCTTGTCCTAGAGTTTTAGTCAAAACTACAATCCTTGCTTGGCTCCTTTGTTGATGAATTCAGTTGGAGATACGTGCATATGAAGGGTATTGATCCCCAATTCTACCAACATCGGATCATGTTGAAAGATGATGTAAACTTGGTGCACCAACAATGATATTTGAATGACTTCAAACTATGCTCACTGCAGAAGTAGTATGCCCAATTTGTATCTTAGGACTCCACCAAGCACAGCAGGATATTGGGCACGACAGACTGATGGTGGTCCATGTGCTTGACTTGCGTGAGCCATTGCAAGGCTCTTGTCGGTCTTTCCACGTTGGGCTTGTGAATGGTGGTGAACTAGAGTCGGCCCTTGCTCTTCTGTTAGTCATAGTGGTAGACCTTGCTAAGGGCATCTAGCTTCTTCTTCATGGAGTACTTGCTGATGACCGGCAGGTCGAAGGTGGCACGTACCACATCCTCATTGATCTAGTAGTGGTTGGGAAGTGCCTATTGCATCTTGTAAGATGCCAACATTGGTGTTGTTGTTGTACGCATGGAGGAATTCTGCCAGCAACTTCATGTCTAGGTGGCATGGGAGGTGGTCTACCACTCTGCTCAAGCCAGCAAGTCTAAGTGCATCCTCCAGACCTAGCTCCTTCAATGCCACATATGCTACTGCTGTATGGTAGTGGAGAGTGTAGTCGTGACTCTCATAAGCGAAGCGCGAGTGCACAACGCACATGTCCAATTCTTGGAGCCATGCTTCTCCAAGTGGTGAGTGTGATTGGGAGTGCACGACCTTGTATTCGTCTGCTGTTGGAGCCGAAGTGCACTTTCTTGATCTTGAAGGGGATGTACTAGCTGTCATTGTACCCTCCTAGGTGGCATGTCTATTGGACACTTCTTCTTCCCCTTGCAAATCTTCTATGGGGAGCTCGGAGGCATACGGATTGTTGCAGAAGGAGTGCTTTGGGAATTTGAGGGGCCAGTGGCCTCTTGGATAGGGCGGGGATGGAGTCCCAACTCCATTTTGAATTTAAAGAATTCGTGTTCGGGATCCATCGAAAGGAGTGATGGCAATTGAGTGATGAGGGATTTGGTGGATGAGGAAGAGCATGAGGACATAAACAAACTGTTCTGGTTGGTAGTGGAAAAGGGCAAGAGGCTGTCAGAATTATAGGAAAATTTTGCAAGTCTGGGGGAAACTGCTACGGCAACAACCCGGTGGGATAAGGCCTATTTATATAGATTTTTCATTCCCATGGCCAACGGTATCTTCAGATGGCGACGATCGGTGGGGTAAGTCGATGGCAATGGCCGTGTGATATGAGAAAGGCCATGACTGACATGATACGGGATGGCGAGGGTCGGTGTGATCTGATGTTGGCAATGATCGGTGTGATCTAAGATCGCAACGGTCGACGGCGGGATCCTTCTATAGAAACAATCGGCAAGATACTTGATGGTGCTGCCTAGCAGGATCTGAGATGGCGACGATCAACGAGATACTTCTATAGCAATGATTGGCAAGATACTGACCATGTAGAGAAGTAAAAGAGGGGGGGGTGTGAAGGTGAGTGGGAGAGGGAGTAAATGGAGTGCATTTGTGTGGTGTGGGACTGATTGTGAGGCTAGCATGCAAAATGGTGAACAAATACAAAAACGGGCATACTGACCCTAATCACCTTGTGCTGGCTGTGGATGTGTGTGTGTGCATGTTCGATAGTGACTTGTAGGCTACCGTGCTAACTCACCTAGACCTAGACTTGATGATTATGAGGAATGTAGTGTGGGCGAATGCCGTGCTATCACATAGTGTGTTAAAAGCCACGTGGAGTAAGTGTCCAGCTTGTGTTTTACCTTGGACACTAGAGGCACATTGGTGTTGGAATTAGTTGTTGCGGCATGGTCTGTTCTTGGGGGAAGAGAGTTCTTGTGAGACCACCCTCCTTAGCAAGCACAGACCCTTGCTTTTGTGAGTAGGTCGATACCGTCGGAGGTGGTACAATCGCGATTACTTTCAAGGGTCTGCCTTCAAAATTAGAGGGAGGTTCTTGTGTAACACCTCGCAGGGGAGGGGTTGGTCCTTGCGCTACTGCCTAGATACCGTTGGTGATATTTGTGTTGAGTCAGAATATTCATGGTAATAGTGCGTACTCGGTACTTTGGAGCTGGCCTGCTGCGTTTGGTTTGTCGGTAGGTTCTTGTGGTGCTGCATCTCGGAATGACACAGGTTCTTGTGTTACTGCCTTTGGACCCAGGCGACCTTCTTACCTCAGCCCAAGTGTTTGGTGCTGACAGAGCTATTGGGGGGATGTGGTGGTGGATGAGGTGGATTGGAACTTGAGGCTTGAAGTGCGAGTTGGTAGTGTGTCTTCTTCTTGTAATAGATGGTTTTGAAAGAGACGTTCCTGGGGCGATTGGGGTCTTCTGTGCTACATGGACTTCCTTTGGGCGTGGGGTCCGATTAAAGTGATGGTGGGCACAAAGGATAGCCTATTGTACTTGCTATTCACACGAATTTCTTGAGTGGAGGATAGTAGTGGTGGTGGAGAGGGCAAAGGCACCAGTTTACCCCTGTAGCTGGCTTTCTTCTCCTTTCGAAGTTGGACTTGTGGTTGGGGGTTGGAGATGGATGGGGCTTCCAGTCTGCCCTCTTGTGTTGATTCATTGTTGGAATTGGTGAGGGTGGAATTGAAGGAGCAGGACTTGGTCCATACTGCAGGACTATAGCTGTTCGACCACCATTTGTGAGTGAAGAAGTCTGGGTGTGCCAATCAATTTGATAGTTCACGGTGTAGCACCAAGTTCTTCCCAATATAATGTGTTCGTTGGTTGCTTCTGTGGGGAGAACATAAAAGCGTATATCCACTACCTAGCAAACAACCATTAGACTTAAATTCACAAAACCCAAGGTTTGTAGGAGTTGGCCATTTATAGCTCTTACTAAAGTGATGGTGAGGGTTAGGGGTACCTATAGCTTTTCCCATACCTCGCGGGAGATGAAGTTGTGGCTTGCTTTTGAATCTACGAGTGCTTTGATGTGCATGCATTGAACCAGCAGTTGAACAAGCAACCTAGCTGGCTCCACTATTAGCTCATCTGTTAGTTGCACCTGTTCAGTCATTGTTGCCTTAAGTAGTGTCAATTGCTTATGCTATTGGAGCTTAGCGTTAAGGGCTCTGGCTTCCTCGATGGCCTAGCGTTTCATCTTGGCCACCTATGTCTTGAGTTCTTTTTCTCTATGCACAACTTGAAGGGTGGAGAGTGGGTGGGCCGAGGTATCTTTTTAATTTGGTCCCGTTAAGGTAGCCATCCATTTATGTCCCATTAATAGTGGCTATTCGACATAACCCTTGGGGAATGATCTCAACCATGCAGTAGGGATCCATACCTCAGTACTTCAGCTTATGTTTGGTATTACAAACACTGTATAGGAGTGCCAAATCTCCCTTTACCAGGTCCTTGTTCTTGAGGTTGTGGTCAAACCACTTTTTACGTCGGGCCTTTTCTACCCAGAGAGAGTAGGTTGCACACAACCTTGTCTCTTTTAACCTTTCGAGGTCAACTAGCCATTCTGCTAATGCATTTGATCTAAGTCTATCCTTAACGGTAAGGTGAAGGCTAGGCACTACATACTCCATTGGCATCACTGCCTTGGCCCCGAAGGCTAGGCTAAAGGGGGTACACTGTGTGGCCACTTTGTAGGAGGTTCTATAGGCCCATAATGCTACTATGAGCTTATGCTACGAGTTAGTATGACTAGCTTCTATTGTACATGGGATGATCTTACAACACATTTTGTTGGAGCTCTCAGCCAAGCCATTTGCCCTAGGGTAGTATGGCATTGACTTCCTATGTATGATCATAAACTCACTAGTCAAGATTGCTATCATTTTGTTGAGGAAGTGAGTTCCTCGGTCATTGACTAACTCCAATACTGCATTAGCCCTAATGACTCCGCCTAAGCCCTTGAACACACAGGGTGGCCCTGTGGCTAGTTCTAGCTAGTACAAAACTCAACCAGCTCTGTTACCACCACCCATATTGGGCCCGCAACCCCCACTACCTCATGTAACCCCAGTCAAATAGGTGCTGGTAGAGGAAGTGCCTAATGACTAGGAGGAGTCCGATTTAGATCACGAACCTCACGATTACTACCCCGACAAGGAGAGGAGGGAAGTGGCACCCTGAGCCACTACCTCCTGCCATAGGATCAACAGGTCCCCGTATTCCAGACCGCTCTCGTGAACGCAAGGGCAAGAGACCTGAAATCAATTGGTCAGAGACCCCTGCTCCAATGTTACACTTGCCAGGGTTCCCATAGAGCAAGTGAATGCCCCTACCAAGGTACTTCAATCCCTCCGGTGTTCTGCTTCAAATGCTAGGGGCTACATTTCTTTAAGGGATATCCATACAGGGATCATACCCCCGTTGCTCCAACCACGACCAACCCCACACACTTGTGTGTAGGGTGTGGGACCGAGCATCTATTCTAGGACTATCCCACGAGGAGACCGACAACCCCAATCATCGTACCAAAGAGTGCCAGCCTTAATCTTGTTAGCATCGAACAAGTCCATGTGGATGTAGTGCCCCTACAAGTCATCACAAGGATGTAGGCCAAGGCCTTAGGCAAGGCAATGAGGAAGCTACCAAGAAAGGATAAAGGGTCCATGTAGCCTGGCCCCAGGATCCCTCCACACCCCCTAACCCAGTCCAAGAAGGCCATTCGGGTAGGTGATGGCTTTGACTAGGTGCTTATCCAAGACGATTCTAATGAGGAGACAACCACTCTCGCCACCTCCTCTGCTTTCAAACACACTTCCATTGGGGGTGACCCTCAAGTGCCTTCGAGTCCAGAGGTAATAAACAATCCAGTGCAAGCCCAAGGCCTAGCACCCTTGCCCTCCTATAAGGAGACCTATCCTAATCCGGTCCTAGAAAAGCAATACATAAAAGATGCCCAGAACTTGGTATGAGACTACCAAGAGAAGTTTGAGCATCAACTAAAGGCAAGTAGAGGGTCAGATACTATTCATCCAGCCCACCTGATGGGCCACCAAGGGGAGAAATTGCTTAAGATGCTAGAAAGAGTGGAGGAAGAGGAACACCTCAGCTTTGATCAGTTAGAAGCTCTGGATTTGATGCAAAAAATGTTCCAAGAAAACCTAGTACTGCAAAACCTCCAGGAGGAAAGAGATTTCTATGGCTTTGAGGACCTGTTGTCCATGGAAGGAGAGGCTTCACAAGAACCCTGCGATAGTGTCGGGTTGGCTGCCTTCCTATCGACAAAGGTGAAAATGCTGATCGCATCCCTACCAAGAGGAAATCCCATCCTATGGTGTGATCTATCCTATTGGATGAACAAACTACTCTTGCCCCCAGTCCTTGCCGGCCCTAACCAATCGTCTCTGGAAAAGGGGAAGAATCTACCCAAGGTTGCCATCAACAAGCTAGGTTAGTACTTCGAGGGTGATAACACCAATGTCACTATTCCCATAATTTATCAAAACCAAAAAGTTGAGGCCATCCTACATGGGGGAGTAGGAGTGAGTGTTTGCACCAAGGAATGCTGGGTGAAATGGGGAAAATCCGCACTCGAGCAAACCCATCTGGTAGTAAAGTTAGTCGATGGGGGAACTACCAAGTCCTTGGGAGTGCTTACTAGCATAAACATTAAGGTATTTGGATTCACGTACCCCGTCAGGTTCGTAGTCATGGACTTCACTTGGCAATTGGGATATAAAGCTATCCTAGACAGGCCCTTCTTGCAAATGTCTAGACTCGTGCACGACTGGGGGTAATGATAACATCTACTTGCAGCACGAGGAAAAAACCATGAGAGTGGACTTGCACACCTACAAGGCCCACCCATTTTCAGGACACCTCTTTGCTTGTAGAATCCGACACCACCACCCAAACCACCTCTATGAAGCTATTCCAGCCTTGTAACAAGGAAGAGGATGAGACAGAGTCTGATGACTTTTAGTATGCACGTCTCCCCAAGCCAGAATTATTGTTGAACTGGATGCACATCTTGCCAATATAGATGTCCTAGAGAGGATAGGATTTTAGATCACCAACCCAGAGATCGAGGGTCTGACCCTAGTGGTTCCCCTAAGAACGTTTAACATGATCAGACCCTGAGAGGTAAGCAAGGGAGCCATGAGGGTAAAATCAGATCTCCATTGGCTCTCATACATGGGGGCCATGACAACTCACCATGAGTTCTCCAACTAGGGAATCACGGCAAGTAAGGTAACCTCCCCGTCGGCTCTATAAGCACAATGGAAGAGCCCCCTTCAAGTCTGAAGCCCCCTGTATCTAGAAGCACGGCTAAGGCCAAAAGGACCATGGCTCCTATAGAAATAAAGGAGGAAACTGAAGAAAAAGAGGACCTACAGCAGGTACCAGCCCATTACAAGGCGTACACGATTGAGGATCGCAAGATCTTATACCAATAGGCCAAAAGGTCTCGAGAAGACAGATGCTCCTAAGGGTATGACCAACCCTGGTCAAGGAGGTAAACCTAGCCTCGGAAGGGCAAGACCCCCAATCCATATTCATCACCGATGATCTCACCCCCAATAAGGAGAATGCCTTAATAGCTCTCCTACAAGAGTACAAGGGTTGCGTGGCCTAGAAGTACACTAACATGAAAGGGGTGCCTGCCAAAGTAGTGCAGCACACAATCCCCATGCTAGACGATGCTAGGCTGGTACGTCAAGGCCCCTACCCTATGAATCCGATATACACACTCATAGTGAGGGAAGAAATCCAGAAACTCATAGATACGAGATTCATCTATGAGATTGAGCATATAGACTGGGTATTGCCCATCGTAATAGTCCTAAAGAAAAATGGAAAAATTAGAGTATGCATGGGTTTGATAAATGTTAATGCCACCACTAGACATGACCACCACCCCTTGCCATTCATGAAACATGTTCTAGAAAGGGAAGCCAGAAGGGAAGCTTATACCTTCCTAGATAGATTTTTGGGTTACAACCAAGTGTCGATCACCCCGCAAGATCAACATAAAACTGCCTTTACAACTAAGTGGGGTGTGCATACAACAATGGTGATGATATTTGGATTAACCAATGCCCCTTCCACCTTCCAACGGATGATGTTCATGGTATTCAAAGAGTATCTGAGAGACTTGGTGGAAGTCTTGGACGACATCTATGTAAATTCGACATGGGATGACCACTTGAAGTACCTTAGGCTCGTCCTTGAGAAGTGCTGCTTATACCACATATCCTTGGATCCTCTCAAGTGCCAATTTTGGGTCAAACATGGTGTCATTCTTGGCCACATAGTGTCCTGGAATGGAATCTCTACGGACCACAATAAAATCAAACTCATCTTGGAGTTACCACCCCCCACCAATACCAAGGGAGTCCAATGATTTACTGGCCACACAGGCTATTATAGGAGATTCATCTTGTTCTATGTGAACATAGCCTGCCCATTATACAAACTACTAGTATCCTTTGAGTGGACTGAGGAATGCTAGAAATCCTTCGAAACCCTCAAACTAGCTCTAGTCATTGCACCGGTGTTGAGGTCACCTGATTGGAATTTAATATTCCACGTCCATATTGATGCCTCCAACTTTGCCATCAGGTGTGTGTTAGCCTAACCCGAGCAACATAATCTGGATTACTCGATATACTTTGAGAGCCGCCAACTAAATGAGGCGAGGTTAACTACACCATATCTGAGAGGTAAGGCCTGGCCATGGTCTATGCAAGCACTACTCATTGCCTAACAAGTTTGTCTTCTTTGTGGACCACCAAGCATTGTTATACTTGGTCAACAAGCCTTGCATGATTGGATGCATCACTAGGTGGATGTTAATCCTTTTGGAGTTCGACTTCACAGTCGTTGTACATAAAGGGAAAACCCATGTCGACCATCTGTTGAGAATCTCGAGTAAGTTAAAACATCGAGCAACTACGTTCAAGTGAGCCCAAAGTTCGAGTGATGCTTATGAGGAACTTTGTCTAAACCTATAGGAGCAATAAATTTTTACTAAAAATGGTTGAATCTACATGACACTATTACAGATTGTTTTTAATTATCTTTTGTATGATTCTTGGCAACTTAAAAGATTAAACTTAATATTGGATAACTCATAAATCCATGCAAGTCAGCAATCATTAAATGAATACCAAAGGGAAAATTCTTAGCAACATACAAAGAGAAAACCTATTATTCGATAAATAATTACATGCAAGTTAGCAATCATTCAATAGATACAAAAGGGGAAATGCTACAATGTCTACACCTCGAGGTGATCACTCAAAATTATGTTAAGGTAGTATGTGAGTTGAAGGGGTTTCTTTATTTTATGGAGTTACATGCATGGCAACAATAGTCCTATCGATGATATAGAAGCTCCACCTAGCAAAATCCCTCACAAACAGCTATTTGTAGCTCATCGATTTTTATGCCACCGACATGATTTGATCCATTTTGTACACAAAATAATCACATGAATAAAATGTTTAAACTATGGAACTAATAAATTATTGATCACCTTATGACCATGATGATGCTAACTAAATATGGATCCCCTTCATATGTCCTTGACCATGTATACACCTCTAGGATGGAGGGAGGAAACCAAGGACCCAAAATCTAAATGAGAAAAATCCATGGTCATAATTAAATATAGAGTTTGATAAGGTCCGACTCTCATGAAACAAAGATAAGTATAGCCTTTCTAAATATCTAGAATTTTGACACTTTAACATGATAAATGTATTCATTCATATCATTTTGATCATTTTGACTACAAATATGACCATATTTGGAGTCCGATTGACTAAGTTATGGCCCAAATAAAATTGGCAAGAGGAGCCTCCCAAGAGGCCGTGATATCACCGCCTCTAGGGAGAATCCTCCTCCCATTATTTTTTTCCTTAAAAATGGAAATTGCACAAGAAAAACACATACTTTGACCCCTTTCTTCCACCCCTCCGTCGTTGACCCTTGAAAAACATTGCCAAACATTTTCAGAAATTGTAGTTTGTCTATAAGACAATTGATTATTCACACAATATCATGGGTAGGACAGCAACCGTAAAAGTAAGCAATGCATGCTACTTTTTGAACATAAAACATCACACTAGAATATCAAATTTTATGAAATTCCTCGCTTGAATCGTCGCCTCACTCGAACACAGTCGCTCGAATTCTGGTAATCCTCGAGAATCCCAAATGGTGAAGCCCCAACGGGAGTAGAAGATGATCTCTCGGATGCTTCTCTTTTCTTTCTTGACATCATCCCTAAATGGGGTGCCGAGATCAGCCACTACTTGGCAAACAGATTACCCTTGGGCTAGGTCCTGAAGAAGGATAGAGCCCGCAAACTCATTGAGGACGCAATGCCATATCACTGATAGCAAGTCAACTATACCGTAAGGGAAAGGATGGCATCCTACGAAGATGTGTGTGCGAACACGAATACATCGATGTGCTTGAAGAAGCCCACTCAGTTGTAGGAGGTCATTTTGCCACTGATCTTATAGCGCATAAAGTGCTGAAAGCTGATCTTTGGTGGCCGACTCTCTTCGGAGACGCGGCCAAATTCATCAAACCTCGATAAATGGGGCATTGATTTTATTGGGACCATAAGCCCAATAGCTAAGGGAATTAGGGCCAGATACATCATCCTGGCCACCGATTACTTCACCAAGTGGGTAGAAGGGAGAGCCATGGTGAAGGCCGAGATCCACCGCCAAATTCTTATATGAACAAGTGATGCATTTGATACATGGGTTGGGGAAGGGACCTCGGAAATTGACATTGGGAGGTATCATGGTTTCCGACGGTGTGCATAGTAGAGTGCTGGCCTTGCCCTTAGGCGTGGGCACTCATTACAAGGGTGGTTTCCATTGCATACCCCACACCATACATTGTCTCTCCCATGGTTGTAAGACACGTTAAGACACGACACGTTAGACACGCTTCAGATACGAGTGTCTAAAGTGTCTTAATGATAAGACTTGTAAGACACGCCATTGTGATTATAATAATAAATATTTAATTAATATATGTATAAGTATACAAATGTACAACTTGCTAGCATAGCTCACTGCTAGATTCTAGAAGTACAATAAGCTACATTAAACAATGCAAGAAGGCACTTGTACAATGTAGTTAAGAGTCAAGACTCGTTACTCAAGACTTAAAACTTAAAGTTAAGACTCGCGACTCAAGAGCTCGCAAGTATTGAGTACTTAAAGGTTTAAATGTCACATGTGATATGAATGAAATCTGCATCTCGATACATATAATTGAAAGGAAACTTTCGACTCTCAAGACTCAAATCTCTGAAGATTCATCCTAATCCGAATCTATGAGGTCACTGCCACTGCTAGATCCAAAGTCACCATCGATGATAGCATGGCTAAGTCCAACTCAATGTTGTTGCTACCCCCCACCCACCCAAAAAAAAAAAAAAACAACAACAAGAGTGTCTAAAGGTGTCTTAAGGTAAGACACGTGTCTTAAGTGTCTTAAGTGTCTTACGATAAGACACGAGTGTCTTAACAACCATCGTCTCTCCGTGGAAACAAGTGGGGGCTGCTCAGTGCCTCCTTGGAGGTTCCTATCCTCCACTACTGGCCTAGCTGATCTAGCAAATTGGAGGCCAGCTCACTCATATCCAAGCCCGTGGGCTCATTGGTCTCCTTCTTGATTGTTTCTATACTCGAAGACCTAACCAATGGAGCTATTTCTGAGGGATTCGAGGTTTTATTCGAATTCACCTTGTCCGTCATGTTGTCACATATGCAGATGGCCACCTTGCTGTATAGATTGAAGGAGGTAGGATTCATCACCACTAGGTGGTAGTGTAGCTTCGGGTCTACAAATCCGATGAGGAAGTGAGCCAACAGTCGTTCGTCGCTCATCCGTTCATACGGTTCACAGCGAGCATTGAGGTGCTTTGATCCTGGCAATGTAATCCCTTAGGGATTCCTTATCGTTATTGTTTACCCCATATAATTGATTAATTGGGCTCCATTTATGGTCACTGGGGGCGAACCACACAATGAAGTCCTTTCTCAATGTCTCTGAGTTGATTTTCTCTTCTAGGGTGAGAGCCCTACACCATTGGCCTGCTTTGCCATTCAAGCTGAGACCAAACGCATTGGCCATTTCTAGGTCTCTGGGAGCACCAAAAGCTTCACAAATTTGCTCAAATCGCTCCACGTGTGGGAGACCGAGTCTCCTTCTCCCAGGAACTTGGTCACTAACTTAGAGATTGCTACGGGTCGGCTCCTCGAGGGATTCACAATCCGTGCGAGAAACACTGCGGCAGGTGGAGGTGATGTGGCCCCCCTTCCTAGGGCATTCACTAAGATATGCATTGCCTCATCAATTTTAACACTATTTGAGTGGCTGGTGGGGGTGTTGTTTCTATGGGCCTGACGAGATGCAGGGATGGCCTTAAGCCTAGCCCTGGTGGTGGTATCCACGTAGTTGCTGGTACCAGCATTGGAATGGATGTGCCAAGGCTTGCATTCATGGTGCAACAAGTATGTATGGAAAGGGACGTACTCCCAGAGGAGGTGGGTCCTGGGCCATGGGAACATTAGTTCCATGTAGTGGGTGATTGCTGGGAACTATGGTGCCCCATAGTTGACGAAGGTTGGTGGCATCTGGACTGTTGGGGGTTCATAAGGCACCCCTCCTCCTTGGATGTTCCTTGCATCCCCTTGGCTAAAATCTTTCCTTCTGAATTCCCTCATCCATGGATCTTCATCATCCATGTGTTCCCATTAGGAAGGCCACGGAGGATCCTAGGTCTACGAAGGTGGTTTCCGTCTCGGTCTATGGTTTAGGAGCTAGATGTTGCTGACCTTCCCTACCTACAAACATGTCGGCGAAGGGGTTCTCCATGTCGACCAACTCTATTTGGCCTAAACATCCAAACATGTTGGAGAATGTACCTCTTAGCCTAGATGTAACCAAAGGTGCAAGAGAGTTGGGAGAGGCCACACTAGTGAATGGGGCTTCAGAAGCCCGTGGACCCGAGGGGTCTTGCATTACTTCGTCAAAGCTCTCCATATTGTCGGAGCTAGACGGATCTTCTTGTCAGAGGCCTATTAACGAGTGGGTGCTAGGAATCGAGCTTCCGGATTCCTAGCTAGGGCACAGGGTAGGCTAAGCGTAGCTCGAAGCACTATCTTCGAGCAGAAGATCCTTGGGCAAAATTCTTCCGGATCTCAAGTGCATGTGGGAGAGCTCTAACTATGCACACTCAAGCTGAACTGAGGTTCTAGGACTTTTTAATTCACAGGTTGCCCCAGAGGTATCCCAACGGTCATGAGGATAGCTCTATGGCGATGGTCATAGAGATAGGGTATCGCACTGGATGGTAGGATAATTATAGCAATGGGCGGTACGATAATTATAGTGACGGGCGGTGGAGTAGGCGACGATTGGCGAGATAAATCTTGCCACATGTTGAACAGGATAAGACGAAAGCGGTATCCCTACGGGTGTAGGAATAAAATTAGGACAATGGATGGTGGGATAATGAGTCGATGAGATACTGATCAACACGCTGGTCGATGGTATAGTTATGGCGACGGGTGTGGAGATTGAAAATAGCAACAGGTGGCGAAGTAGGCATATTGTGAGATGATCGACGGAATAAAAATAAAAATGGGCGACGTGATAGGCATAATGCAATGATCAGTAGGATACAGATATGACCATAGGTGTGGGGGTGGGTTCACCGTGTCGGTAATGGAGTAGCAAGATGACAACAGTCAACGGAATAGTTGTAAGGCCATGGGTCAACGGTTGTCAGGTCGGCAGGATAGTTAACTCTGACACACATTTAATCAAGGTAACGGGTTAGGCTGTGGTTAGAGGTTAGATTGGTGGGACCTTGCTAACACTCTGGGTCAACGTGGTTTGACCGATGGGATATCACTAACACACCAATCGACAGGATAGCCCTATGGCGCTGACTTGTGGGGATAGTGGAACACTATGTTGCCGACTAGTTTTTGTGGATTTTTGGGGGATTTTGAATTTCTGTTCTAGTTTTGTTATGCTAGAGGGGTGCTACACTACCTAGTCTACCTACACAATGAAAAAAACTTGAAGGAAAAACAATTTTTGCAAGCAAAAATTCAAGATTTCTTGAGGGGTTGGTCCTAGCACACAAAACAACTTTGAAATTCAACAAGAATCATCATCTTTGTTGTTTTTTAATGTGTTTGGACATCACACACTCCTTAGCAATCTCACAAACTAAATTCCTATCAACTCAAAACACTAAAAAGCATTAAAAACAACCTTCAAATGCTCCAAAATGGCTTTCCAACAAAAAATGATAGCTTTCCTAACTTTTTCATCCAAACTCTCACTCCTTCACCCTTTCTTCTCCTACAACTCCACTAACAAAGCTCCAAGTTAAGCTTGAAGCCTTGTGCAATGGGTAGATAACGAAGGAAGACAAGTGCAATGCAAAAGTATATCTTTTATCCCTGATAGTGGCGCCAAAAATATGTGGGTCTCATGGAGATGTTAAAGAGATGCTGATGGAGCCTCCACTCCAAGCTACTCCTTGTGAGAGCAATGCAAGACACGAGCCATCCGTAGGTGTCAGTCAAGTGGCCTCCCGATTGTTGCAATGTGTTTCCACACGAGAAAGAGGGAAGGGGGAGAGGGGAGAAGGGAGAGAGAAGGAGAAAGAAAGAGGAGAGTGAAGAGGGATGGAGTGGCAAAGACAAGGGCACTACAATGGATACAAGAGAACACCCAAAACACTCTCTTGGAAGAGAAGAGGGAGCTTGTATTCAAACTTGTGCAAACAACAATGAAGACCACAGTCAACACTTTGGCATTTTATATCACCTTTGGAAGGGAGAGCCAACCCTTTTCCTTTTAGCACTCTCCCTCTCTTTACAATAAAAAGGCTCTTGGGCCCGTAGGGTGCCAATGCATATTGCTATTCTTTCCACCTCTCCCTACTAGCAAAAATGGTGCTTGTGTTGACCATATTAGAGCGATTGGGACAAACCTGACCTGGAGGCTCAAAACCTGGAGTGGTGAGGCTTAAGTTCAGTGAGACACTTAACAGTAGCTTGTAGCTGGAACATACAACCTGTGCACATTGCTTGCACTCTTTTGCCTCGGGGTATTTGGGGATCAAACTCCCTGAGCTTATCTTGTACTCTTTCCATGGTTGTTTTCATTGAAGTGGATAAGAATGTGAACGTTGCCTACAATCGTTGGCCTTGGGGTGTTAGCTGGAACTTACAATCTATGCACATTGCCTAAAAGCTTTGTCCTTGGGATAATTAGGGATCAAACTCCCTGAGTTTGTGCTGTACTCCTTCCATGTGCACGTTGCCTACAATCATTAGCCTTGGGATATTTGGGGATCGAACTCCTTGAGCTTGTCCGTTCAAGTAGATCATGAAGCCTAATCACCTGTAATCACTGATTACCTTGCATTCGACGATTGTACTTTGTGGATGGGATGTCACACAATGCAGTTCTACCTCTTGAACTCTTCCAGAAATGAGGTCTAGACTTTGTCGGACTATTCAAGCTAGTTGCCCACTCGTTTGGTAATCAAGGCATCCTTGTAGCCAAATTATTGCTCTAAATGGGTTGAAGCATGACTATTGCACGACAACTCGGTGGCAATCTATGGTTTAATTCCTCTATGAAATGGTCTTCACCAAATTGGGCTGGCCAATGACTAGGGTGTCCATGTCATCAATGAGGTTATTGAAGTGCTCGTGAAGCAGCACATGACTATCCATAAGAAGTCTACTGTCTACTGCACTCAAGTCAACAGCAAAAGCAAAGTCCAACAAAATCATGCAGATAGTCATGAAAAAGGTGGTGAATGAAAACCAAATCGATTGGGACCATAAGCATTTAAGGTCACCAAAATTAGTCCTTTTAAGATAGTTTACGGGATTGAGGTCATCGTGCCAAGAGAGTTTCCGATTCCAAGCCTCAAGACTATGCCTCATCCCTTCCGATCGGGGATGGATCAGCTCCGAAAATTGAGCAAAGATTGGTACATTGCCTCCTATGTCTCCAATGCAGTTTTGTACCAATGGAAAAAGTGGGTGGACCGCCATGCAAAGATCTAGATCTTCAATGAAAAGGATGCAGTGTTACTCTTCTAGTCTTGACTTGGCCCTCACCTCAGAAAGTTAAAGCTCTAATGAGCCGGACCATATTGTATTGTTAAGAAGTTTTATGATAGCACTTTTTTTTTAAAAGCATGTTGCAAGGCAAGATATTTCAAAAGTCAGTTAATGGCTTTTGCCTTAGACCCCATTTGGGGCCCATCTTGCCATTCCCATTCATGATGAGCAGCCATAGCTGCTAGCTATCACCTCAGCATGTGTGGATGCAGTATGACTGGCTGATGATGCATCATTACCCGAACTTCAAGAATATCCCAAGTCACTGTCTACTGCACTTCATGCAACACAAATTTCCAAAAATAGCAACCATGTAGGCACATGCATGTAGGAATTAGGAAGCTTACGTCCCCTTCATCTCTTTGCTAGTGCCTCCTAGTATCCCTCAATTGTGTAGTGTTTGCTCACACTTTTGCTATTGCGCACCTTGCACCCACTTGTGCTACCATCATTTGTTGCCACCATCACCCTCTTCTTGCTTGCATCTCTATTCTTTCTTATTTACCTCTGCAATCTCCTTCGGTGGTTTGCCACAATGACAATGGTGCAATATGAGATGCTCACTCCCATCAACACACCGAGCTCGGTAAATCCCAAAACTGACAGTAATTCCTTGGCACCTTACTCTTATGCACTTTAAGGCTGATAGCCTCGTGACCCAGTTAGCTCACCCCATTGATGTGGCTCAGGTGGCCAAGGACAACTATTTGCTTTCTGAGAAGCTAGTGAGCACACAACTTCAACTCCCCATGGATGGCGCAAAGGAGGTTAAGCCTATGAAGACTACAGATATGGAAGTGTTGTTTGACAAGAAGCAGGACAAGGAGTTCCTACCTAGACTTATGGGACCCAAGGCTTTTATACCATGCTACTGCTTTTCTTGGAACTGATGTGGCTCCAGAATAAGACAGTTAATGTCTCAATGGTGGCAATGGGGCAAGGTGGTATATGCACTCCATGTTTGTTGAGACATCTACTCGGATAGAAGACAATGAATGGACCTGAAAGCAAAACATATCAGGTAGATGCAGAGTTTAAACAAAAATATTGACACAAACCTTGAGAAAATATTTAAAAATTTTATGCATAGCAATTAACATGGAGGGCATGCAAGAAGGGTAGAGAACAAGCATCACCAAGAGATGGGATTTAAAACATGAAGTGAGCAAGAACCTACAAAACAAGAAATGCTATCAGCCAAGAACAATATTTAGGTGAGGATTCAAATATTTAAACATTGTGAATCTGACACTTGAGATGTTTGTTTAAAAAACCAAATGGGTAAGAAACAATTCTACCTCTATAAAGCTGCAACACCTTCATCACCTCAATGTTCAGTGATAGCAAGGAATTATCATGGTTCAAGGCCTATGGTTCCATTGATGCATGGAGTATTTGGCTCATATTTATCTGTTGTAATTGGTAAACGTTGACATATGTGTGGATTATCATTGTTCTAAACTTATTTAATATATTCTCATTGCCATGCAGATGTCCATTCCATACACAAGCAATATCTACAAAAGGACAATATGAGCAACCCATCAAAGGTAACCTTTCAATATCTAAAGTAAATAAAGCAGAGCAAAAAACCAAACAAAAACATAGTTGAAGAGCAAAGACAAAACAAAAGATTGACGAGAGAGGGACACACTCTCTCATATCATAAATAACCAAAGAACAAGTGTAGCACCTCTCTCCACACATCACATATTGATTTGTGTTCTTTGTTATACGACGTTCTTATTTTACACCTCTCTCCTCACATCACATATTGATTTGTGTTCATTGTTATACAATGTTCTTACTTTACAACGTTTTTTGTTAGTACTGCCTTGCAAGCCTTACGCTTTTTTAAAAAAGTGTCCCTCCAGTTATTTTAGGCCACCTTTTACACTTTCTATTCTGAGTGACATCTTTCTCTCTTTCTCTCTCTCTCTCTCTCTCTCTTTCTCTCTCCCTCTTTCCTCCCCCCTTCCCAAATCAACTCGTCCCTCTCTCTTTCTCTCTCGCTCCCTCTCTCTCTCTCTCTCTCTCTCTCTCTCTCTCTCCCCCCCCAAATCAACTCGTCCCTCTAAGGGCAGTTCTCATGAGTACTTGCTCTTGCTTGTTTTCTCAAATTTTCTATCAACAAATATTGCACCCAAGAAAGGGTTCACTCCTTGGACTTATAACTATTTCTTAATAATTTAGTAGGATAATAATATGTGAAGCTAACCTTTTTTAATGCATGTCCTTGATGGAGAGGCAGTGCTAGGGAATCGAAAGATATGACCATGGTGGACATGAAATGGAAGGACATCATCACCAACATTCATGGGATCAAACGGCAGATAATAACATACGAAAGGTTACAATGAATTACTTCCATGTAATCAAGGGGAGAACTCACAAGCTCATGCAAGCATGACGAACTCAACAATAAAATCACCACCCCCAAATTTACGAGGAAGATTCAATGGACCTTGTGCCGTGCCTCATATTGTAGAACATCACTTTTGAGAATTAAAATAAAATGGTACTACTAGTTCGAAGTGGCCAACATCATCTCTTGCCAACTTGTGAATATCAAGCACTTGTTTTCTTCCCAAGTATACTACGACGTAGTGCCCATATGGAGACGCACATCCTTGTCTTATGTTTCCCTCCTATCAAAGGGTGCCATCTTTGACTTGGTATGCCCAATTCTTCTTCTTTTTCTTCTTCGTCTTCGTCTTCGTCTATCCTCTTCATCTTCTTCTTCTTCTCCTCCTCCTCCTATTTGAGATAGTGCATCTAAGGGTTTAGGTGAAAGTCCCGCTTCTCAAGCTTGCTTGTGCCAATCACCCTGTAAAGGGTGCGTGGTGCACCCTCGAGCCGGAAGAGTCCATGGTGGGATGCCACATACACCAAGCCCACTTTGTGCATGTTCCCTACATCTCCTACATACACCATTCCCATGGTGCTCCTTCTGCGCCTTTCCACATCCCCCATGTCTGATCCACACATCCGTCACCTCGAAGGTGGTATGGCTCACCAATTGGCGTATAGGGAACACCAACCGACCATAACCCCACTCTTCCGCGTTTACTGTGAATGCCGTATTATTGTTATAATATTCCACGCAGAGTGGAGGCAAGTGGGGAAGAGGCATTAGATGAACAAGATTCCCGTATCGATTGGACCTTCCATTCGGAGGAGGGTGAATTCTAGAGTGGATAACATTCCCGACTAGTGAGATGCCTTTGGGGTTATATAATGGACCACAAGTCACTATATATTTGAAATCTCCGCGCCCAAGACATAGTTGACACCCTCCTCCCAGGATGGCCTTGTTGAGCCAGCACGCACAACTGTGCCAACAAATCATGGTTTTGGCGACCCACCTCCACCATCTGATCTTCCAACGCCTTGTGCTTTTTGATTTCATCCATTCCGTCCGTCCCCAACAAGCCCAATATGTACAGTATCCGATCCACGTCATACGAACACTCGCGTTAGCTAATTTGCGCTGCACCTCCCCGGCCTCAACGTCGAACCTTCATCGAGTGAAGTATCATAAAGGCTGGACAAAACTTCCCATTCATATGATTCGAAGTGCCGATCCCAACTACCGTCCAGTTCTGGTTGCCATATTTCTTTTTCGGATCCCCAATCCCACCGTTTCTGTTGGCGCTGCAAAGAACTTTGGGGGAGTATGATCCTTCTTCCACCTAGCGTCCCATTTTGCTTCCCAGTCTCGCCTTTCTCACCAGGGCTAAGCTATCACACTTTCGACATTTTGCATTGGTTTCTAGTATCTCAACTTCACGTCCCTCCCGAGCGTCCCTTACCATCCTGCTCACTAATCGTGATTTTCGGGTGATCCTCCTCGCCTAGAAGAATTCCGCATTTGCACAGTCCCACAGCGGGGGACTCCTGACGTTGTATGAGGAGTTGAATGTAAAGTTTCAAGACCGCACTTAATTTCACTAGAAATTCCAGTTTGCGAGGAAGCAGAAACTCTTGAAGCGTCCAGGCTCGATGGAACCACGGTGGAAGGCAGCAGTACTGCCCATCTCCGCTTTTTCGTATCTCACCAATTTCGTAGCCTCCGCCAAGGCAATGCATTGCAGCCTTCATTATTCCTGTAGTACGCACCCATGTGACCGATCTCTCGGCTCTGTTCGTCCGGGTCGATCTGATTGATACAGAGTGCATCCAGCCAGATCTCTTTCACTCCATTTTCATGCAGCAATCGCAGAAATTCCATCAATGACCGGTAGCATCTTATTCCATTGAAATCTTGGTGTCGAAGCTATTCACTGTAGGCACTGCTATCGAGCGAATGTCCCCTCCGGCGAATGAGGATGCCAATCTCTTCCATGAAGACACGAAGCTCCTCGGTCCAAGTGTGAGATATCGTATGAAAGTTCCATCTATTCGGGTCTGTAAAACATATCCCTCCGTTGCTATCCAAAGTAGCAGCAATATCAATCACTCGAATGGGACCTTTCAGTTTGCTGAAGGTTCTCTCGACGGAACGTTGCCCTTTCATCTCCAAGCCTTTGTGGAGAAATACGGAGTGACAGAAACTGAAGTAGAGATGGGGAAGGAGTGTCCACCCTTTTGCTCTGGATACCCAGGCTAAGGCAAAGTCAGTCGAAGCAAGGGAGCCGCTGAGCAGTAGCAGAAAAGACAGGAGCAGTAGCCAAATAGCTCAACGCTTGGAGTTAGCTCCCCACCGTCAAACACCCTTACCTTGATCTTATCCCAAAGTTCTCCCTATGATGCACGCGGCATTTGGGCATGGTCACACTGGTGGAGACACCGACACCTTCAAGAAAACAAGCAATTCTTAAATTTGATGTTTCACCCTTGGTTCGGACAGCAGATGCATACTTTGTGAACCTGTAAACCATCAAAGCACAAGCCTTGAAGAGAAGACAACAAAGGCAAGGAGACCTTCAGATTTCACTCATTCCAACGTGCAGTCAAACAAATTAAGCTCTACCAGTTCATAAATCGCGTGTGGATAACTCAACAGCAGATCGATACACTGAAACAAATTATAAGAAAAAAAGTTTCAGCCGACGCATTATACATCATTTCTAGATAATATTTTAACTCACATGAACATTAATACCCAACACTTAACAAATATGGCAATGCCCGAATAGGCCCATGGGTTCCAACAACGGGAGAATTCAAACAGCACCATATAATGGCTTTCCTTTCACCATACAATACAGACAGAAAGGAAAAGCTACTCTGTGTATCGGATACTGCTTGTTTTGGGATTTGCAGTTGTTTGAAACTTGCAGCTTGCATCGGGTAAGGAATATTCAACTTCGGGCAAGTCTACCACCCAATTCTTTACTGAGCAGGTAAGAGTTCTTGGTGATGTTTGTGCAACAGTAGCAGAGAAGAACGGAGCAGTAGCCAAATAGCTTGAGGATTGTAGGGAAGGGGAGCTGCCAGGGTTACCTCAGAGTCCACTTAGAGTCCCACCCTTGAACACCCTTGGTCACTTAGTCCAGAAGCTCTATGAATTGATCCTATTACAAAACTCTGTGTAATTCATGTCATATCAAGTTATGGTTGGTACCAAGTTGAGGAATTTTATGACCATGAAGACTTCCATTAACTTGACCTCTGAGGATGGGATGATATGGATAATGGTGATTTTGATTACTGTTCACATGTGAATCAAGAGAAAATGTTTTTCCTTTTGACAAGGTGGACATACTTGGCAAAGGGATTTGTTGTGGAAGAAACCTATGATGGTTTCTTGTTCTTTCCAAGGTAAACCTTTTATGTAGTATTGCAATAACCAAGCTTCACGCACCTAAATACTACATCATAGCTTATTTCTTTGGGTTCTCATATTTTTCACAAAGGCATGGGGAATGTAAAACTCAGTTGAAATATTTTGAAAAGTTCAAAGAGGTTTCACGAGAAGAGATTCCAAAGACTTGTTTTATAGAAATTTATGATGTAGTAAATTTATCCACTCTTCTAGAAAATTGTCATTTGCTCCATGATCTTTATTCATGTCACAAGGTTGACCAAGCTCACTAGTGTACATTAGGACAGATTTGGGGTCTCAAAAGGGCCTCCAATTAGTGTTTCCTAATTTCAAGGGTCTATTAATGAGAGTGCGGGCAATAGTATGTTGAGGTGGCATGTGGCATATCCTATGCTTAGATCATAAGTGGTTTCAATTCAAAAAAAGTGGTTTCACTTTGAAGAATAGGGAAGGAATACCATGGATTTGGGGAAGAAAACCATCAAGGGTGGGGACAAGAGAACCCGTGTGCTGCCATGCATCCCCAAAATTCAAAATCTGGGGAGGGGGTGCATTATGGTATGCCCAAAAAGTCAAAAAGAGGGGCTGCAAGTGGGATGGCCCCCATGAGTGAGCACATGGTATAGTGGGCAGAACAGGCCGTGCCTGACGCGGGCCTGCCACATGGATAGCTGGAGCTGCCACCTCCATCAAAACAGGAATGCGCCTAATAGGAATTAAACCCGCGACCCCATAACCACCACCCTTGGGACCCTACCACCAAGCCAACCACTAGTCATATGTATATCTAGGCTAACTACTTGGATATATTTACAACTTGCTAGACACTTTTTGGACTCCTCCCTCTTTATTGCTTGCACAACCACCTCTAGCTTACCAAAACCAATTGACCCTCCATTACGACCCCTCCACATAGGATGAGATTAAGTTTCATAATCCTCCCCTAATCCATTCCTTACAAGGCCCTTTTGAGACCCCATTTCTCCCCTAATGGATGTTTGCCATACTCATCAGCATCAATAAAATCTATCTTCAAAAGTAGCATGCCCTTGGCAAACAAAATACTTATCATAGTCATAGACTTCTTTCAAGTTGTTCATTCTTATTCCTATAACCATCTTGCAAGGATTCCTTAACACCATTAGTATCCCATGCCATGATTATTATCAAAGGGATCTTCATTTTGATCTTATGTTTTCTCACCTTCATGATGCCGATTGACTACATCCTTTTGCATTTTACTAGAATTTCTCTCTTTTCTCCTTGGAATGCTGAAGTGAATCATGACTGACATTGTGAAGACTTTCCTCCAAAGTTTCACCAAATTCATCATTGCCATGCTCCTTCGGCACAAAAATATCATTCTCAATGTTGAATTGTCTTTCAAGGCTCAACATCTGCAACTCTAATACAGAGATAATAGTGCAGGCCTTGAAAACAATTGTGTAGCCTTGTCAATATCTTTCAATCTATAATGCTTTCCATCTTGCACAAACTTTCTAAAGTTGAACCCAATATCCCCCAAAACTTCCAGTAGTTGTATATGGCCCCATTTCAAAATCAAGATAATCATCCTTGAAAGAATATGACCCGTTTGAGTACTAACCTATTTGAATTGCCTTTCACAACTCATGTGTGGTGACCACTAGCTACTTGAACTCAATCTTCTTGTCTATAGGGACTATGTGCAACCTAAGGCACTGGATTGACTTTCAATTTATGAAATTACTTGAGATTCCTGAGTCAATGAGGAAATAGCATATTCTAACATTCATTACTACCTTCATCCTGAATAACTTAGGCAATATAGGTTAAGGTAGATGAGAAGCATTGAACTCCTCTTGTACTTTTCGTATCTACAAATTGTTGTCAACACTTCCCATCATGCAATGATCATATGGATCAGGTTTGTCATTGGAATGCACCAAAAGATAATCTACAACCTAATGCATAGACTCAAACTATACTCTACAATAGGCCTCTAATTGAGCTTTAGCCTCCTTATCACTTAGCATTGACTATAGTGTGGTCCTAAAGAACTCCTTACTCATGTGTCACCTAGGCTGCCCTGTCTTCACTAAAGTACCCTCCAAGATAACATGTATAGCCACTGTAATGCAAAACCTCCCTGGATATAATTGGCCTACGACCATTTCAAATGATTTACTGTGGATTGCCAGTCTCTTCCTCTGGTCTTTGGATAAGTGCTTTGGCATGGTACCTATAGTTAAGAAGCAAGCCATTTCTTCATACAATGACCAAGGAATATTAGGAATTACCTCTTCATCCTGATTGTCGGTCTCATCCTTGAAAATTGCGGACAACTCTGCATCTAGAAAGTCGTCTTCAACGCCCGTGGTGGGTTCTCCATTTAGTTGTTGTTGTGAAAGGTAGTCGGTATGACGTGTTGTGTTCTGGGATGATGAAAGACTTTGAATTGGAATTCTTGAAGTAGTAATACCCATCTTGCTAGTCGTCCTATGAGATTTTGCTATTTTACCAAATACAGTAGTGCAAAATGATTGACATGAAATACAAAACTGTGCCCTAGAAGATAGTGATGAAATTTCTTGACTGAAAAAATCATGCCAAGACACTCTGACCAAATAGTTCTTTTCTGCTCTTGTCATTCTTCTACTGGCATAGTATACAAGTCAATACCAACGTGCTTTATCTTGTTACATGAGGACACTTCTGATTGCTCTGTCTGATGAATCTACAAATACGTGGAACTCTTTGTCCCAATCTGGAGGTATCAAAACTAGGGCTCTGGATAGTTGTACCTTTAGTTGTCGATAACCCCGATCACATTCCTCAGCCCATAAAAAGATTTTGGGATTGACATGAGCCAATGTGTTCAATGGAATTGCTATGTGTGCCAAGAGTCAGAGATCTGATTTGCCCTAAGAATATTAGACATTCTTTTGGGGGGGTTGGTGGCGGAGCTTGCATTACTACCGCAACTTTATCTGGATCTACTGCAATACCTTCTGCAGAGACGATATAACACAACTTCAAGTGATTAAGATGATTAATGTGATCACTGAAAACACTGAGATCATCCAAGAAAATTCTCATGAAATCTTTCAAGTAAGGTTAAAAAATTTCTTGTATCACCCTTTGGAAAGTTGAGGGGTCGTTCCTTAATCCGAACACATTACTGTACAAGCATATACTCCCCATATGATGATGAATGCTATTTTTGGTTGATCTTCTTCTGCCATTCGGATCTGGTTGTAACCATTGTAGCCATCCAAAAATGAATAAACTCTGTTTCCTACCACATTGTCTAGAATGGAGTCCATATATGGCAAGGGGAATGCATCAGATACAGTGGCTGCATTAAGCTTTTGATAGTCGACGCAGATTCAGTACTTTTCAGGAACAATCACACCGTTGGGGTTTTCTGGACCCATTCACCGACCGTCGACCGCACCTTTTGTTGTGCCTGCCAGTCCAACGCCATAGGTCTCCCCTTCTCTTGCGGGGCCTTGTATTCCCGCACCTTTTCCTGGGATCGTGTGACCACGAGCACATCTCCGCTCGCACTTCCTCCCACTTTGCCTTCAACAGGGACACCCGCCGGTACTTCCGGTACTTCTTCGGACTTCGGACTAGGCTCCTTGCTATCCTGTTGCTGACTGGCATCATCGCATTCGATAATCAAAACCGCATTCACTGCTGGTGCGGACTTGCCTTCTCCGGATCCCCGGGTTGCTTCCCTTTCCGCCTTGTGGTGCTTAAATAATTCGCAATCTACCTTTCGATGTCCGGGTTGATTGCAATAAAAACATAGGAACGTCCGTTCCCCTGCTGGTTCATCTGCACCTGTTCCAGCCGTTCTCGGCCGCCAAGGTCTTTTCGCCGGTGCGGCTGGTACCGCGGCTGGTGCTGCGGCTGGTGCCGCAACTACCGCCGCCACCGCTGGTATCGAGGCTATGCGTGCGTTATAGCGGCAGATCTCCGTGGTATGCGTCGCTGTTTGGCAAATCGCACACCACCGCTCATTCAAACCGCATTCCTTTGCTAAGTGTCCTGCATTCCGGCACCGATTACACCAAGTATCCTTGCGAACTTTTGAAGAGGACCCTATTCCACTATCCCGGCTTTTGGCTCCGGCAGCAGAGCCTTCCGGAAATAACTTCCCTGCCGCTTTTCCAGCCTTCCGCCTCATGGAACGTTTGTCCTCCTCCTCATCCGACTGATCCGACTCCTCCTCATTATCGGTATCGGAGTCTCCCTCAGCCTCCTCATACTTCACTTTTCCTTTCCTTCCCTTGGAAGTAAACAGAACTTGTTCCGCCCTCACCGCTGCTTGGATGACTTCTTCCAATGAAAGAGCTTCCAGATCCAACGATGCCAGGGACCTTTTCAATCCTTTATTCAGCCCCTCCATGAAGTAAGCATTTTGGATGGGGACTGCCGGGGTAGTTGCTGCATCGAGGCGGCGGATCAACGACCGAAACCTGGCCGCATACGCCTCCACTTCTTGGTTCTTCTGTTCCAGTTTCCCCAGTTTGGCCAGGACATGAACACGGGTCTTGTCCTCCCGAAACCGGAGCAAAAAGGCATCCCGCAGTAGATCAAACGTGGCGAAATGGGTAGCTCCATATTGCGCGATCCATACTGCCGCCTGCTTCTGCAGTGTCGGGATGAAAGTCGCCATCTTCATAAGATCTGTCGCCTGCACTGGTGGAGCCGTATTCACCATCCATGCCATCTCAAATGACAGTATATGTGCATCCGCATCCTCCTTATCCCGTCCCGAAAACTTGGGGTACTTCACCGTCATCCTGGGTACCAGTGGTGGAATAGCCGCGCTACTTACCGCCGGAACTCCACCCCCGCCTCCGCCTCCACCGCCTCCACCTCCCCTACCGGGATCTGGTGACGGACCTGGGGCTCCGCTTCCTGCAGGCACACCACCCCTCCGTCTCCTGGGACTCGGTGGTGGGGAATTCCGCAACGGTGACGCTTCATCTTCCGGAGGAGTACTTGTTAAATCGAACGGGCTACTGCGTCCGAAGGATTCGCCTTCCTCCTGAACACCGGAAACGACTAGACCTTCCTCTCCTGGGATCAGCGGAGGTGTGTCAGAGCGGCTACTACTCTCACTATCCGTGAAGAAGCCGAAGATCACGTTGAGCCACATATCTGTCATGCCGTTCCTCGCGGGTTGTACGTGCCGATACTGGAGTTGCAGGCTGCCGAGGCCGTTCCGGAGAGCGCGATGTTCCCCCTGGCGCACTCCCAGCGTCATTCATGCGCTAGTCCACGCACCGAGGAATCAGAGTATTACAGATGGGGAGCATCCAACCTCTCCGGGGTATCCACCGCGACAAACATGGAAATCTTCCGTGGTCGCCAAAGTGTTAGCCCTCTCTACTCTGAAGACTAACTCGAAACGCACTACTGCGACAGATTTACATGCGTAATCGTACTTCAGAACTGCGTATGAAAATTCATAGAGTAGAACAGTGATCGACAGAATCATTCATGATAAAACAATAAGATAGATGCAATAGAATATCTGTATTACACTTCTCCGAGCAGTACAACACCGTACTCTCTGATACATAACAATGTTCCTCTTCTGATCACACTGATCCTTGCTCCGATCCTCATCAATGAGCCCCCTGAATGATCGCTCTCTTCTCTCTTATCTAACCGGCACACATAACTCCTTCACGGTTGCCGTGACGGTTGCCGTGACGGTTGCCGTGCCTATTCAGTTCTCCGCCTAGTCCTAGAACTTCCGTCTTTTCATATCTCACTATAAACTAGATACAACGTATTAATGATAATGATCTAAGGACTAATGATCTAAGGACTCCCCCCCTAGTTCCTCTTTGCTGTTGCTGCTTTTGCCCTTAACAGAGATATCCATTGTGGGTTATCAATAGGTGCAATGAAGCCTACCTGAAGAAGTCTATCAATCTCCACTTTTACCTGCTTGGCGATATGCGGGTTTGTTCTGTATCTCTTCATTTTAGTTGGAGTTGCATCCTTTTTGAGGTTGATTCAATGCTGATAAAATCTTGTATCAAGACCTTTCATATATGAAATAATCCCAAGCAAAGATGTCAAAAAATTCAGTAAGAATTTTCAGTAAATTATCCCGGACATCTTCTTCTAACAGTGTGTTGATTTTTACTGGCATCTGACCATCTATTCCCAAAAACACGGTGTCCAAGATATCTTCCTGAACTCTTGTGCTGTGATCCATTCTTTGCTCAAATAATCTCTCATGCTCTAGTACTTCCTTGAATTCTTCTGTGAGTTCTTGAGTAGAGGGCAATTTTGTTTGCTCTTTTGTTTCTAGAATCACCCCTACTGTGCATGCTGATTGTGACTTGTATTGATCCGCAATTGCCTTAACATGAACTATGCTAAATGGTACCAAGTTTGGATTTGCTTGGAGAAAGGCTTCTTCCTTGTCTTCTACGAGACCATCAATCATATTGGCTGTTTCCACATATAGTGGTCTGAGTGCATCATGTAATGTGGATGCATCTTCCATTGGTATGCGAACTTTCTTCTTACCCCTGCATATGGATAAAGTGTTCTATTGCCAAATTTTTTTGACTCTGGCTTGTCTTAGCCCTGGTCTTCCCGGCAAGAATGAGTGCTCTCGAGATGGGCCTTCCATATTGAGTACAAGGAATGATACTATGAATATTATTCCTACTATTTCCAGAATTATGGATTTCAAAATCCCCATTGGTCTGACTCGTCTTTGGTCAGCCATTTGGACATAGAAAGGTGCTGGTTCCCATTCTAACCAACCCATTTCTTGATCGGTCTTTAGTGTTACTATGTTAACTCTTGATCCAGTGTCAATTAACACTTGGTCAAATGACTGGCCTTCTGCTTTCATTATGATGACGGGAAACTTCATATTTGTCAATGGTCCATCCGGAAGAGGTGTTGTTGCGGCTTGATAGATATTGACCTCTTTTGCTTTCAGATCTTTAGATACTTTTTAAATGAATTGCTTATGAAATTCCAGAACTAACCTCAGTAATTGACCTAATGGAATCTGGATCGGTGCATCCATGATTACCTCGATTGCTTTGTCAGAGTTTGGCGTGCTGCTTTGTTCCGGTATTTCTTCATTTACCTCTTCTTGTGGATGTTACTTGTTTGCTGGTTCCGCATCCGTTAGTGGTTTCCTAAAAGTCATCCGTTAATGGTTTCCTGAAAGTCATCCATTAGTGGTTCCCTGAAAGTCACCTGTTTTGGGGCTTTCCCTCGAGACTTGGCCTCTGGTATAAGTGATGGTTCATCCTCTTTTATCCATTCGACAACTTGTCATCGGAATGTAACACTATTTTATCCTTCTTTGTTAGGGGTATTACCTTAGTTCCAGTTTGAGTGATGACATTGATGTCTGGTGATTCGCAATGGTCCACTTCAACAATATGGACCATTTGGCATTTTTCCTGCTAGCTTCTGCCTTTCTGCTTTTTGTCTGTCATACTTATGAGCTTCTGAGCATTCACTTCTCCAATGCCCTTCTATGAGACAAAATAGACACATTTTGAGTCTATTCATCCATGGGTAATTTCCTCTTCCATGTCCACGGCCACGACCTCTTAGTCCATAGTCGCCCCTGACGCTGATGGTTGGTTGTTTTCTTTGATTGCCTTGTCTTGTGTGAAGGACTCTCTAGGATCATTGTTCGCGTGATTTCTGGCTCTTTGGCCTTGTCCGTTATAATGACACTCCATTGTGTTGTGAGTGTTTGTCATGCAAGTGGCACACCATTTTTGATTCATCGCACAATCCCTGGCTAAGTGTCCTGAATTTCGATTAACTATGGTTAATGTCGTTCTCAGATTACGAGACAAGCCAGAAATGAAGTAGTCATTGAGAACTTCTCTTGCAGGCCTTTGAGTAGCTCGTATTCTTTGCATAAGTTGGCGGAATTGAACCGTATAATCCTTGACAACTTGATCGTCTTTATTCAGGCATCGCAGTCCCTCTAGAGTTTGCGAAATCGTCTTCTCCTTGCGAAACCATCTCAAGAATGCTGCCTGAACTCATCATACGTTGGGAAATGGTCCACTGCGTATTCTGCTAACCACCTAGCTGCTTTGCCTTCAAGAGTGGTGGGACAGAATGCGATTAAAACGTATATATTTTGTTTTTCTAAATCATCTATTTAAAAAAAAAGATTAAAGTAGTTTTTATGCTATTTTTCAAATTAACGAAGTTTTTAATTAAATATAAAAACGTTTAAATTTTGTTTTTTAAAAATCATCTTAAGAAAAAAAGAAAATAGAAGTTTAAAGCAGTTTTTATATTATTTTTTAAATTAGTGAAGTTTTTATTCAAAATGTCAAAACGTATATATTTTGTTTTTTAAAATCAATTAAAAAAAAAAAAAGAGATTAAGTAGTTTTTATGTTATTTTTCAAATTAGTGAATTTTTTATTTAAATATAAAAATGTTTAAATTTTATTTTTAAAAATCATCTATTAAAAAAAAACAAGAGTTTAAAGTAGCTTTTATATTATTTTTTAAGTTAGTGAAGTTTTTATTTAAATGTCAAAACGTATATATTTTGTTTTTTAAAATCATCTATTAAAAAAAAGAGATTAAAGTAGTTTTTATGTTATTTTTTAAATTAGTGAAGTTCTTAATTAAATATAAAAACGTTTAAATTTTATTTTTAAAAATCATCTTTTAAAAAAAAAACAAGAGTTTAAAGTAGTTTTTATCTTGTTTTTCAAGTTAGTGAAGTTTTAAATTAAATGTCAAAACGTATATATTTTGTATTTTAAAATCATCTTTTAAAAGGAGAGAGATTGAAGTAGTTTTTATATTATTTTTTAAATTAGTGAAGTTTTTATTTAAATATAAAAATGTTTAAATTTTGTTTTTAAAAATCATTTAAAAAAAAAAGAAAACTAGAGTTTAAAGTAGTTTTTAGATTATTTTTCAAATTAGTGAAGTTTTTATTTAAATGTCAAAATGTATATATTTTGTTTTTTAAAATCATCTATTAAAAAAAAAAGAGATTAAAGTAGTTTTTATGTTATTTTTCAAATTAGTGAAGTTTTTATTTAAATATAAAAATGTATAAATTTTATTTTTAGAAATCATCTATTAAAAAAAAAGAAAACAAGAGTTTAAAGTAGTTTTTATATTATTTTTCAAGTTAGTGAAGTTTTAAATTAAATGTCAAAACGTATATATTTTGTATTTTAAAATCATATATTTTTTTAATTTAAAAAAAGAGATTAAAGTAGTTTTTATATTATTTTTCAAATTAGGAAAGTTTTCCTTTAATTGTAAAAACATATATAGTTTGTTTTTAAAAATCATATATTAAAAAAAAGAGAAAACAAGAGTGTAATGTAGTTTTTATATTATTTTTCAAAGGGTAAGGTTTTAGACTCTATACTTAAAAGATTTAGTCTACAACCATCATGCGATCGATCATATAGAAATTCATCGCATGTAGTCTACAACCATCATGCAAGCGATCAATCGATGTGTAGGGTTGTAAGAGAACCAAGCAATAGGTGATTGAAATTCATATAGAAGTTAGTACCTTAAAGGGCTATTACCAAGCCATGGAACTTTAAATATATTGATCGAAAACTCAATGTGTAATAAATTGTAAATGAAGTGTTCAACTTCAGAGAACATAGCTCTACTAAACTTGTCCTTCTAGTGTATTTGCCAAAATGGTTGTTCTCTTAGCATATATTATCACCATGTACGTGACCCCACTAACTATACAATAGAAAGTGTAGCATCTTTAACACAAAGTTTGAAATTTCTTTTAAAATGAAATAAGACCAAGGATGTACATCTAAATCCCTTTGGCAATAACACCGTTAAATAACTATCGTGTGTGCATCTTCCATTGAAGAGTGGAGCAACTTGGAGCATGCAAGAGTGCATGTGTTGCATTTGCAACATAGCAGTTGTAGGCATAGCCACAGATTTGGCCCATCTACCATTAGGTGCATAGGATGATCCCAATCCTATGATCCCAAGGACATCCTACCTCATCAAGGAGTACTTGACTAAGTGTAATCAATCAAACAAATAGGATGATTTGAACAAGACATTCGCCTACACATCATTTTCAAATCATATGGTGCGAGAGGTTGATGCAAGAAGAGGGTAGATCATGTGGCTACAATCCCTTTAGGTGGCACGTGAAACTATAGAAATGGGGAACTAGGGAAGGTTGTAGATCTATGTATGGATATAGTTACATAGACAAATACAAAGACTTATGTGATTCCATGAAACCTTGTCATGAGCTTTTGCAAAAATTCAATCAAATTTGGCTAG
Organism: Dipteris shenzhenensis; assembly: GCF_047967505.1. Lineage (NCBI taxonomy): Eukaryota > Viridiplantae > Streptophyta > Polypodiopsida > Gleicheniales > Dipteridaceae > Dipteris > Dipteris shenzhenensis. The sequence continues at coordinate 44,451,000 of NC_141600.1, read as the reverse complement.
CTAAAAGTTTTCATTACCCAAATAGAATATTAAGTCCCACTGAATAGAATATTAATTTTCATTACCCAAATAGAATATTAATTTCCATGTGTTTTTTTGTGCATGCACTAGCCAGCGCGCAGGTTCTCATATGCACATAGTGATTTTGAGAGCTGAGATGAGGGCACTGCAGGATGCTGGGGCACCCCCTCACTTGGTCGTGAGTCTTGATTCAGTCATCCATGCTCTAGGTCGATTAGACACATTTGAGGACGTTTTGGATACCTTTTAGGCACAGGCTGAGGTAGAGATCAATGGTCATGGCTTGGGTTGGAGATCCATTCGAGAGTTGTTTGAGCGTGAGTCACCTCACAGGCAGGTTGTAGAGGATATGTTTTGGGATGGTCACACTGAGGCGATACAACCACGATCAGGGCAGCCCTTTTATATTTTACGTTGTAGGCACCCCGTCATAGTAGCGCATATTTATCTGAGATATTTCGCTGCGAATGGTGGTCGATTGCCTCACAACTGTTAGATAGCCAAGTCATTTGCCATGTAGCTATACGCCAAGTTTGTGCTTGGTCATCGGGTAGACTACCTTAGTGACAAAACATGTGTGCCTCAGGATCTATGGAGCGCTCTAAAGTGGATGGAACCTATCTGGAAACATGATGAAGAGAGTGCTCATGACATGTATCTCAAGTCAATTAGGTTCCAAGATAGATTAGCTTGGACTCATAAAGAGAATCTTGAGATAGTGCAAAGTGTTTGATTTATATTACTTCAAATTAACCTCCCTTTTATAGGTGAGGGTACTTACATCCATTTGCTTGCTCACATGTGGGATATCTCCTCCATGCCATGTGGCAGCTTGTCCTTTGCTCATACCTTTGCTCTACATGTGCTCATGGCACCACAACTCTCAACACCTCCCCTTGGTGCCATAATCCTTTGGCTACTGCAAGGTGGTCAGATGTGAGTTACATTCCATCACCTCCCCTTAGTGCTTGCATTGCTACTTAAGGTGGTAAAGTGTGGCTTTTACATGTCAATACCTCCCCTGGGTGCTTTCATAGCTACTCTCAGGTGGTCTCAGGGGGGTCACTACATATAAACCCTCTATATCACGTGCATTCAAGGCCTATATTTAAAGTCCCTTATCTGTAAAAAATTTCATTAATAAAATGTACCCCTTTTCTATACAAATCTGTAAATTTTTTCCAAAACTATTTTAAATAGTCCCTTATGTATATTTATTTCTGTAAATTTTAGAAATTAAAAAAATCCTTCTGTTGAACTCACGTGATAGGGTTACATATGATGAGTGACCCCCCCGAGCAGGTGGTCAGGTTTGATTTACAAAATATAGGCAAGGTTGGCAAGGTTTTTGCTTTTCAATACATTCCATTGATGTCACCTTTTGGCTCATGGCTTGATGATGACTCCACGTAGTTGACTTGTTGATTCTTCAATCTGCAATCTTCTTCCTTGTGTCCCAGCTTCTTGCAATGGTGACACTTTGGTTTGTTCTTCAATCTGTAGTCACTTTGATAGTGACCCATCCTTCTGCAATGGTAGCATTTCACTGATGTTTTACTGAATAGTGCTTGTTCTTCATTATAGCTATTGAGTGTTGATGTCGATGTCGATGTCGATGCCTTCAACTCTCTTTCTTTTTCGAGAAGAGAGGATACACATTCTTCAAACTTTGGATCTGGCAAATTCTTCAAAGTGGTTGTCAATGCACTATACTCTGTAGGCATGCTTTTAAGGAGAATTGCAAGTGCATCTTTCTCTCCTACTTTTGCATTTATGCCCTCTAGTTGAGTCATAATGCTTTTGATTTTGTTGACAAATTGTGCCATGGATTCATTGAAGCCCATGTGCATACCATAAAATTCAATCTTAAGATGGATTTCTTGGTTTTTGGCTTTTGCACCAAACACTGTGTTCAACTCATCCCATGCATCCTTGGCATGATCCTTAGAGTCTATATGATGAATTATGTTAGGACCCAAGTGCAATCCAATGAGTGATAGTGCTGCTTCATCTTTTTCCTTCCAAGCATCATTTTGTGCAGTGGGTATATCTTTTTTTACAGTCTTCCAAAGCTTTTGGTGCATTAGGAGATATCTCATTTGTGTAGACCATGTGTGAAATCCATCCCCGGTGAACTTCTCAACAGTTGGGGTGCGGATTGCCATTGCAAAGGTCTTACCAGTTGATGATATTTTCAAATCTGGCAGTGTCTAATTGCATACATAAAATCTGAGTTGACAGGTGCGTAGAGCTCAAAAAACTGGTTATTTTTCCTTTTTGGAGCGTGTACAAATTCTTCCTGGATTGCAAGTTATGGCTTGTTGAAACTTTTGTGAAAAAGAGGGGGCCTTATGATGTGGCAGAGGGATTCACATGCAGAATTGAAACTGTGCTTACAAAGGGACTGTGCTTGGGTGGCACTGTAGTGACCAATTACCCCAGTTTAGTTAACCACAGTTACTTAAACTGTACCAAGGTTCAATTGACCTGAACAGTTAACTTAACCACAGTTAAAAATTACCACCTTATCTTGCCATGTGGCATTTTGTGGTGAAACTTTGAAGAAGGAAAAACTTTGCAGACGCGTGACGACGACGACGATGGGGAAGACGAAATGGTGTCGAAGGCGCAGAGGAGAGTTCGGTGCTGCGATGTCATGGGCGCTGGAGCATGGGTTAACCGTGGAGGTAAGGATCTCGTAGGAGCTCACCATTGACGAAGCTTCTCAAAAAAAGGTGGTGTTCAAAAACACCATTTTAGTTTAGTTGGAGAAAAAGTAAGAATGCAACACTAGTCCTTGATATTTTGTCGAGTGTGCAAAACTTGCAACCACAAAGCAATGGTCTGCAAAAAAAAAGATAAAGAAAAAAGATCAATGTCATACCTTCCAAATATTTGTTAGTATTCAAATAAATTATTGTTGTGCAAGGAAAAAAAAGTCATGCTTTTCAAGTACCTTCACTCCATTGTGGAGTCAGCATCAGAGTCGGAATCTGTTCTATGAGCCAAATTAGATAAAGCTCGCTTGCGTGCAATGGTTGGTATCTTCACCTTGATGGGGAGGTTGCTGCTCTTCGAGGAAACCTTCTTTGAGAGGTTACATTTTGGAACCCATGACCATACAATAGCATCAACAGATTCCCAACGTGGAGGATCACCTTTATTGCACATCCAAATCTTGTTCCAACAATCTGCATACACCTCCTCAATTTCTGCATTGTGTCTTTTGCATATAGGTGCCCAATATTGTATGAAAACCTTCTTGAAATTTTTAGATTTATTATCCTTCTGTACATTAGTTTGAGCAATGCCTAGCCAAATTGGGTAAATTTTTTCTGCTAGTCGGACCAAAAGAAAGTGTCCTTTTTGTACATCAACCATTGGATCAAACGATTGTTTTGGCTTTTTCCTTTGAGGTCCACAGTAATGATCATTCAACTCTTCAATTCCTTGAAACTCATCGTTTTCATTATCAAATACTTGCACACAATCAATATGTTGCGTCTTTGGCCAAAATCTCTCGTACATGCCCTCTACACTATTGTTTGGTTTATCAAGTTCTTCCAGTACTTCACTACTGGCTTGTAAAACTTTGTGAAAGATGCATCTGGACCTTGCAGGTGTGCCCATTTTTCCCAAAAGCGTACATACTCCTTGATACCAACTATCACATCTAAGTGATCCTTCACATACTTGAACATGGTTACATAAGGTGGCTCTCCACTTGGTAGCATTGGATGACCATCCGGATGTCTCTTCCACAACTCAATGCCACCTTCACTTGGTTGCCAATCTAATGATCGTGGATGCACTTTATATTGCATATGATAGGAACTTCATTTCGCATAAAGAACCGAAATTGGAGAGGCTTTGAGTGTCCCACTAAAGAATCTTTCCCATCGCATAGGCATCCATCAACATAGCTCTTGAAATCAGGGACTTCGTTACCAAAAATGGCGTTGGAGAAGACTCCTCACATTGTCTAAAAGTATCCATGAGATGTGCAAATGTTAATGTTTGGCTAGTTCTTAACCTCTCTGAAAACCTGCTAAACATTGCATCAATATCCTCATGTGTATGCCCAACCATCAAGAATCCCAATTGAATTGACTTGAAAATCCCTCGAGCAACAAGTAATGATAGGTATGCAAACAAGTACCTATTCTTGTTTTCAGAACCACAATTATCCAACTGCAACAATAGGTGTTCGGGTAGTTTCTTATAAGGATTTTCTTGATGGGAACTTCCAAGTCCAAGGTCTTTGAATGTTCCACCCACTGCTCCAAGATGAAGTTGTTGCTTGCCATTAGAAACAAAGTGAGAATCCAATGCTTCTCTTGAGGTTAGTGCATTTAGCAGAGCGTTGTCAGACCTTGGCATCCCATCATGTACCAAATCTCTAAGTGCATGGTTATCAAGTCTTTCAAGATTTCTCAAACACAAAGCCAATGAACCAATTGTGAAGTTAAGATCCGATGGCCACAAGGATAAAGAAAAGTGACCATAACGTCCTTGACCATGTCCATGTGTTATCATGCCAGTCAAAGCCACTGGGAGTTGAAAGGACTTGTCTGTGTCCTTTGAACGATTGCGTAATCTAGGGATGGCTGTCTTCTTTTGGTCCATCTTATCATGGATAATGCATAAGTATGTCTGAGGATACATTTCAAAAAATCTGCGCCAAGTGTAGCCAGTCAAAGCCACTGGGAGCTGAAAGGACTTGTCTGTGTCCTTTGAACGATTGCGTAATCTAGGGATGGCTGTCTTCTTTTGGTCCATCTTATCATGGATAATGCATAAGTATGTCTGAGGATACATTTCAGAAAATCTACGCCAAGTGTAGTACACATTTCTACAACTTTTTTGTTGTAACATGTGTTTTCTTCTATCTTCCATCAACTTATTACGTTCATTTTGGCATTTTGTCGCTGCAAGTTGAGCCTTGATTGCACTACATAAACCACACTTAGAGAATTCACTTGTTTTTGACAAAGTTACATGCTTGAATTCAGAGTTCCATATGCGGTTGAATGTGGAAGTTGACATCTCCTTACAACCCAAACTATGCTTTAATTGCATGTTAACTTCATAAAGAATATCAGCCTGCTTGTATACATCCGGTATCACCAACTGTGTTTCCCTTGATCCATCCTGAAGTGTTCTACTTTTGTGTGGCATATGCTCAGAATTGTTATCCACAAAATCTTGGATTATGGCTCTACCCAGTTCTGTGTGGTCCCAACCTCTTCGCACGATTCCTTTATTACCATGTATGCACCTTCGTATACCAATTTCAAATTGCTCCCTGTATCGATAAAATGTTGTTTTTGGAATACCATGCATTTCATACCATGCTCTACAACAAACTTGAATACCATTCAATGAAAAGACATATTTGAACTGCCCGTTGTCATCTTTTCGACAAGCAACCCCAAGAGTGTCATATACATAATTGGTGCGAGCCTCCAAACTTTGGCCCCAATACTCTATGCGTAATTTGGATATAATTTGATGATCGGCAAATTGACAACAATTTTGTTTACAACAATCAATCATAGATACTTTTATGACTGCATCCCTTGTGAGTCTAGATGATGCTAATGGCATATCATGTTTTTTAGCTTTTCTCTTTATCATGCAGTAACGCCTCTTTTTTGTGGATTTTTCCATTGGGTCCTCATCTTCCATGTGCTTTTTCCCAGAACCACTTGAAGAATTCATGGTGTCATCAATTCTTAATGAAGTTCCATCTAAAAAGGTTATTTGTGCAATGGGCCATTTTATTAAGTGGATGGTATCGATGCGTGATACATCACTATGATACTTTTCAATTCCCAAACCTAGATTACCTTCACCAAGCATCTCAAAATTTATAGGTTCAAATGGGTAGACATACAAAACAACACCCTCTGCAATGCTCTTGGTTTTCTGCTCATCCCATATTAAGACTTTCTTGTCCTTCCATGATTCTCGAATGGAAAACTCATCATATTCACATAGAGGTTCAACGTCAATGGTATCTGATGTTATATCATTCATTGGTACAATAGCTCCATTGACATTGTCCACACAACTCATTGATCGTGCTTTCCAACGAACAACACTACCTAAAGCCTCATAGACTAAGAATGCATCCATTGTAGGAAATGGAAGAAGTGCACTTTCATCCATACAAATATCGATCGCCACCGATACATTGTTTTCTCCCAAGGGCACACCTTGGCACATGTCATCATGTGATGTAGAGAATATTGTCCCAATGGCAACAATCTTTCCACTGACAAGCAAGTTGACTTTAACCCCCACTTTCAATGTGGCACCTGCATAGTACATAGCATTTGTTATAGTTCAATATTGATATCTGATGGTGTGACTTAGGATGAAAATGCTTTACAAGATTTCATTGCAAGACCAAATCTTCCTAAACCTTGGTGCTTTGAATTTTAGGCAGCAAAATTTGGCTACATGGCCAAATCTTCACAAACCATGGTGCTTTGAAAGGGAGATAGCAAGATTTGTCCACACAACCAAATCTCCCAAGACGCTGGTGCTTTCAAGAAGCCATCAAGATTCATCCACACATCCAAATCTACTTAGACCTTGGTGCTTTGAAAGAAGCCCACAAGATTTGGCGACATGGTCAAATCTCCCCAGTCCCTGGTGCTTTGAAAGGAGCCAAGAAGATTTGGCCACATGGCCAAATCTCCTAAGACAGTAGTGCTTTGAAAGAAGCAATAAGATTTGGCCACACGGCCAAATCTGCTCAGACCTTGGTGCTTTCAAAGAAGCTAGCAAGATTTGGATGCACGGCCAAATCCTTCGAGACCTTGGTGACTTCTTTCAAAGCACTGAGAAGATTTGTTTGTGGCATTCTTTCAAACTTGGGGAGATTTGGTCATGTGTCCAAATCTTCTAGGCTTCTTTCAAAGCACTAGGGTATGGAGAGTTTTGGCCGTGCAACCTCCTCTTGCATGCTTCTTTCAAATCACCAGGTTCTGGGAGATTTGGCCATGTGGCCAAATCTTTCAAAGCATTAGGGTTTGGGAAGATTTTGCCGTGCTACCAAATGTTTCTAGCTTCTTTCAAATCACTAGGAAGATTTGGCCACATGGCCAAATCTTCTTTCAAATCACTAGGAAGATTTGGCCACATGGACAAATCTTCAAACGTTAAATTTAAAAATTGAAAATCCAGATTTTAAAATTTAAAATTTAAAGTTCAAAATTCGAAATTCAAAATTTAAAATAAAAAATTCAAATTTCAAGCGTCAAGTTTCAAATTTTGAAATTCAAATCTAGAGATCCTACTTTCAAAAAAATCGTCATGATTCACGCTATTACACTTTAAAATCATACTATTACTTTAAAAGCAAACTAGAAAATCTAAAGCTAGAGATCAAGGCTAAAACAGGCCTAGGAAGATGGCGAATAGATGCAACATGGGGCGACTATCAGGTCGGCAGGATCTTTGGCAAAAATGCCTTGCAACAGGGCATTGGTGAATTATAGATAGAAGTGCAAGAAAGTAATTGTGGCAAAGCAAAAATTCAAGTCACTTATACTATAGAGATGGTCTTGCAGATGAAGAACTAGTATTGCATGGTCGTAGGCAAATACAACATTTGTCTTCTATGTCCCTTTGCCATGAGTAGTCTTTCTCTGTATGCATTTGAGGGTTGAATAACATTGCATTGTTGTTTTGTTAATGGCGTGTTGCAGCTTCTACTCCTTGACATGGTCTGCTTTCCTCTTAAGGTCACATTGTACATATGGGCCTACTATACCATGGATGTCACAGGTGGTTGTTTATAGCAGAGGTGTAGGAGTATATTCACCCCACGAGCGTATGGATTTTGTATAGACCCAGGAGCAAGGGTATATATGCTTTGTATAGACTAGGGAGTATATTCATTTTGTATAGATCTAGGAGCCAATATATTCATTTTGTGTAGACTTTGGAGTAAATTCATTTTGTATAGAGTTGAAGCCAATATATTTGTTTTGTATAGAGTCAAGAGTGAGATGTATAGTATATTCATTTCAGGAGGGTTATTTTTTTTTTGTATAGATTCATGGGGATATTTGTTTCATATTGATCCATAGTATGTTCCTTTTATTTGGGTCAGCAAGCTTTTGCTTGTATTTTAAGATTAGGGCATCGTGTCTTGGAAATCTCGCCCTTCTCGGATGTTCTCTCTTGGAATGCATTGATCTCACAGGATACACATAATAGGGCCAAGGTGAGTAGGCAAAGGTGTTGCCCACCTAGGCTGGCTACCCGGATAGCAAGGTGGAAGGGATCACTGATAGAGAGTCTACATAAGCTCAGTGGAGCATGTAGTATTAGGGATTTGGAGGTGACAGCAAGATAGTAGTACAACATTTTGGTAAGGTCAGAGGACCATGTATTTGTGGGACTCTAAGCCTCTCTTTTGTATTGTGCCCTTCTGTGGTTGGACAGAAATATCTTTGGCAATAAGAGGTGGAGTGGAGGGAGAGCTAGGAGATTTGCCACGTGTTGTTATGGTGCCCTTTCCATCTTGACATGCCATAGCAAGGGCACTTGGGCATCACTGTGTAGGAGCAAGGCAAAAGAGAGAAGCCATCTACTAACACAAGTGAGGACTCAGAGGCGGCAAGTCATGACTGTAGACATCAAGCAGATATGAGTTGGGAACTTTGGCAATGGGACTGACCAGAGATGTGAGAATAGATTGGTGTCACGGTGATTGGTCTTCACAGCTAACGAGTGATGGAGTGGAGTGGAGAGTGTGCATAGCAAAGAACAATCGCGCAGATTGGAATGGTCGAGCTGAAGAATTGGCTACACACTGGTAGAGTGGATGGCAACACAGAAGAGCATGGTTGGCAATGCAATAGACAGAGCACAGTGATTGACCTCTTTTGCTGTTTTATCAATAGTAGAAGGGGAAGCATAGTCTAGATGAGGGGTTGCGAGGTAGGTATGTGTCGGTCCACATGGATGCACATTGTCTCTCAGATAACCACGAGGCGAGTTGCTGACGTGCGATGCCACAATAGTGATCGGTTTAAATGAAATATTTTTTTTTCAAAATTTTGTGCTTAGTTTATATATTCACACACACACACACACACATAACATTTTAAAAACCTTTTAATAATCCTTTGTCAAATGCTTTTCATTTAGTTTTTATTTCTTTTTGAAGGCGAGAGAGAGAGAGAGAGAGAGAGAGAGAGAGAGAGAGAGAGAGAGAGAGACTTTATATTATGTATACAATATTTACATATCATGTTTAATTTATATATATATACACATATATAAATTGCCTTTTAAATTAATCCTTTTTTAAATGCTTTTCATTTAATTTTTATCGCTTTTCGGAGGCAAGAGAGAGAGAGAGAGAGAGAGAGAGAGAATATTATATATATGATATTTATTTATATTTATACATTTCATGTTTAGAGAGAGGGAGAGAGAAGAGAGAGAGAGAGAGAGAGAGAGAGAGAGAGAGAGAGAGAGAGAGAGAGAGAGAGAGAGAATATTATATATATGATATTTATTTATATTTATACATTTCATGTTTAGAGAGAGAGAGAGAAAGAGAGAGAGAGAGAGAGAGAGAGAGAGAGTAAACATACGCGCACACAAACACACACACACACACACACACACATGTGGGTAACAAGGCAATAGGGTGGGTTTATGCTTTATTTTCAAATATGTGGCACATTGTGAGGGCTCTAGAAGATAGGCTCAAATGACTCCACATGTAACAAGAGAGGCTAAGACACAAGCTTGACAACCATGTGTGTGGAGTGGGCATGCGGTGAGTTATTGCCATGAAATGACACATGTGGCCTTTGTGCAACAAGCTACCACCTTCAAGCCTCTAGCCATACCCGAACACGTGCGCGTGCACACACACAAGTATGTACATTTATACGTACATACAAATGTACATACGTATGTACGTACGTACGTGTGTATATATGTATGTTTATAAAGATAGAGACATGGTGCAAGATCGATGGAATTGACACACTTATGTGCATGGGTGCAGATATTCTAGCCATGTGCATTCAAAGGTGCACATACATCACATGAACATATACAGACACTTATAGGGACACAAGCACACATGTACATGAGTACACAATCATATTGGATTGCACATGGACATATAGATACATACATCCACTTGCATTCATAGACACACATGCAATCATCCACAATGCACAAAAAAACCCACACACTCCTAAGCAAACATACAAACATTATCATCATACACACACCTCTTCTTTAAAAACAAGCTTCTCCAAAATTGCATTTCTTCAATTTTAGGACTTGACTTTAATTAACATTATTTTAATGTTCAAATAAAAATTCTTCGTGTGTGTGTGTGTGTGTGTGTGTGTGTGTGAAATAAATAATATATATTTTATTCATACCTTCAAATGAAAAATCAATATATAATAATTAATGTGATGATTGATTATAGTCAGCCAATTTAATTCAATTAATTTAGATCATATTATTTCTCTATGTAACTCACAAGTAGCATGACCCGTCTACGACGAGTTAGAGACCCGCTTCGAAGGGTCTCAAAGTTGAGACCATAAGTTGCCTTTAATTTCAAAGAATTAAATTTAAGGTTTTATTTATAACTTTAAAAATTTTTCAAATTGTATCTCCATTCTCTCTCTCTCTCTCTCACACACACACACACATACAAATCTTAACATTTGTAAGCTTTCTATTAAATTTTCTAATCAAATCCAAATGAATCCCTGGGAGTGTTTAGGAGATACAATTTAATTGCATTGACTCTAGTAGCGATAGATACAAATTGTATATCTCCTGATGAACTAGGAGGCAGTGCGTTCGAGCATTCATGCTCTCTTGTTGCGGAGGTTACGACGTTCTGACGCCTAGATGCAGGTGAATCTTGACACATGTCGAAAGAAATCCCATAAGTTGCTGTGTTAAGAAGCGGATGCGAGTTACATAGTGCTTGGAATAGCAGGACGGATGTCCTGCAGGTACTGTAAAGGGGTGATGGGTGGCTAGGCGAACAGGACTGAACCCCTGTACGCGGCCCGTTAAAACGAAAGCTGGTGGCGGATGCATAGGTGTGGCCTTGTACTTATCGTGTTTCCCGGTTGCAACGTTCGGGAAGAAAGGCCACCCAGGGAGCATGACCTGGTTCGTACCTGCTTGTTGGAGGCTGTGTGTGTACGGTGTACGTGCATGCATGGAACTGTTGACATATGCCGACCCAGAACAGCTCTGGTGCCGGTTGCGGGGTTCGCATTAGAAACATGCAGGAGCACGAGAAGGTGCTTGGACCATGCATACGCCAGCCAGTCGAAAGATTCCCCGGTACCTTTTGCCAAGAACTATTCCACACAAATATGTGGCGGTCTCTGCCTCACGTTTTCTTTATAATTCTCTTTTTCCGTTTATAATGGAGTGTAAATCTCTTTTCCAAAGTACATCGTCAAGCTCCTAGCGTGTTAACTTCTTTTATAATGGAGTGTAAATCTCTCTTTCAAAGTGCATCGTAAAGCTCCTAGCGTGTTGAACGTAGAATTTGTATCGAGAAATCAACTTAGATTTACCATAGCACCACGCTACTGTGGTCCATTCCAACATCTTGAAAAGAATCGGGACTCACGTATTGATTAGAGTTTCCAAAAAAGGATTAAGGTCATAATGTGTTTCATGTTAGTATTTTAAGAAGTACGTTGGAGATCCAAGTCACATGTTTGTGTAGGAACAAATTGATGTTAGAGGGTCCGGACATCTAGTGTGAAGATGTACTCGAGTTTGTGGTAGGTCAGTAGGTGTGAATGAGTGAATCTAGGAGTGTCGAGTATGATTGAGAGATTCATGGAGATGTGGCATGATTCTAGGATCTTGGTGGTTTGTACTATAACATCATCTATGATGTTCATTGGTGTATCTTGGTGCCTAAATATTGGTCTTCTACTCATGAATAAACAATCTACTTTGTGTCTACTGCCTCCATCATGCGATTTGCCTCTACTTCCTCTCCATGGTTCAACATGTGGTATCAGAGCTGCATGATTTCCTGATATATCTTTCCTAGTTGAGCTTGGGAAGCTCGTTGTTCTTCCACTTTGTGATTTCTCATGGAGCTGCCTATTTTTCTGAACGTGGTAAGCTGGAGGCATTACCTTTTGCTGAAGGAGATGTTGCGCTGCTGCTACTGGATGCATTCCACAAGCCCGAACACTTGTGCCACTTTTTCATCAAGATGACGTGCGGGTATATAGCAGTGTCACTCCATCTCTTTGCTTGTGAGTTGCATGATGACCAGCTAGAGCTACATATCCATCGAGGACGATTGAGTTCCTTCCGTAATCTTCCTATGGCTCAGGCAAGCACTCTCACGAGGTCTAAAGTACTCTCACGAGGTCTAAAGTTTGCAGCATTGCAATGTAGCTCTCGGGCATGAGGTCGCATTGGGGGTGGAGCAGTGAATGACTCTTTCTGAAGACGACTGTTCTCATGTTGCAGTACGTTGAGCTCTTCCTGCTGCAAGTCGGTCAAGCGCTTCTGGCTCAGGAAGGCACTAAACCCACCAGCTCTCCTTCACACAGAAGTCACAGGAGGGCTCGATGAGGAGTCACTCGACAATTTGAGCATGTCTTGTGGAGCATACTGGCGAATGTCTTTGGTCAATTGATCATAACCATCAGCTAAAGAGTGCTGCAAATGCCATTGCGTTTCAATAAGTGGAGCTTCTTCTGTCAGCCTATTTCTGAGATTTGATTCTGTGTTGCGATGGTGATCTGATCCATGAAGGTTTACAGCTCTTTTGCAAGGCGATGAGCTATCATTTTATGCAGTCTATCTTCGTCCAGTATGTGAATGCTTGCTTGTGGACCTGAGGCTCCAACCTGTGAGCATACATGAAGCATCAGCTGCTGCTGAAATTCACATTTGTTTGGGCAATGCGGTGCTCGTGGTTCTTGCCTGTGTAATCACCTAGATGCCCATGTTTCTGAGATATATCTCCAGTGCGCAACAGTTGTAACTGGAGCGTTGTCAAGCCTATCTATGATAGATTTATTACTGGAGGTCCTATAGCTGATCACCACGTGAGAGCTAAAGCATCTCTACTTTCTCAGACTCTCAGCATCACGTTTCTTCGACATCTTCTAGATCGATGCTCGTAGAGAAGTTCATGGGGGAAGGCTTCCCACTATGGCAAACAAATAGGAGACTCCTCTTGATGCATAAAGGGCTCTGGGACCTTGTAAATGGAAGAGATCAAAAGCCAGACTTAGATGAAAGTGAGATTTTCTTATGGGAGAAGTCCAATGACAAAGCCTTGGCTATTATCGGACTATACTTGGCTGAAAACCTTATTCACCGTGTTGCTTTTGACAAGCCAGCAAGAGAAACATGGGAGAAACTAGAACATTTGTTTAAAGAGTAGGGTCCTTTGCTCTGGGTTGTTTCCCAAAAAATGAAGGAAATAATGTGTTGAGTCAATAAGGGTTCTCTGCCCTGGGATGTCCCCCTTAAATGATTATTTCTCATTTATTGAGTTTTAGGGACTTGCTAGACCTTGGGATAGTCATTATCCTAACACCCACCATGATTGTAAAGTATTGGGTTAGAACCTAGATGTATCCAGTGAACCTCTATGCTATGTATCCATTCGTGACCTCATAGATTTGTATCCAAGAGATCCTAGATGTATCAGTCCAAAAGGCCATCAATTTGTGGGGGGGTATGTGGGAACAAATTGATGTTAGAGGGTCCTATGGTCTAGAGAGACTATGGACAGTTATGTGTGTGAGTCAGCGGAGGACATCTAGTGTGAAGATGTACTCGAGTTTGTGGTAGGTCAGTAGGTGTGAATGAGTGAATCTAGGCGTGTGGTGTATGATTGAGAGATTCATGGAGATGGTGGCATGATTAGAGGATCTTGGTGGTTTGTACTATGACATCATCTATGATGTTCATTGGTCTATCTTGTTGCCTATATATTGGCCTCAGTTCATGAATAAACAATCTACTTTGTGTCTACTGCCTCCATCATGTGATTTGCCTCTACTTCCTCTCCATGGTTCAACAGTTTGGAGATGGTCTCAATGTTGAGAAGTGGAAGTTGAGCCTGAAATGATGCTTGAAAGATGCGTTAAGAAACTTTGCCATAGAGACATAATGGATGTGGAAATTTTATTTAGGTTATGTGACCCGTTTTTTAGTCAAGGCATTGAGGCAATGGGCATGCATGTAACATATCTCTCTCTTTATGTAATCAACAGGGTTAGTGATCATGGCTTCTTGCCATGTTAAAGTATATTTACACAATATTGAGGTTGAGATTTCGATTTCGATTTCCAACACCGTCAGTGCAATGCCAAAAGTCAGTAGCTCTTAGTCTTCAGAAATAGGAGACTTCAGGGCAGTTTAGGGCGGGAAGTATGCTGTTATCTCGATGATCAGTGATACCGGGTGCTCATGTCAGTTTCTCGTGGATGTCTTCATTGATTGTGGTGTATTAGGGTGTAGATAGACTAAGTGCTGTCTAAAACAAGAATGAGAGTCAAAATTGATTTTCTGGTTTGAGCTCTCTTTATTTCCCTGCCCCCCTCAAGGATTTGTAAAGTGCCACTGTTAGCAGTGCCCTGCAGACAACACTCTCCTGGCACATTTCTAAAAAATGTGTCCTGTTAGGTAGGGGGGAATTCTCCTATAGTCCTATAAGGGTAGGAGGTACATAGGCACGGATTGGAGGGTGCACATGCAAACGGGAGGAGAGCTCGAAGAAGAGGAGAGCCCACATCCTTGGGGCGAATGAAGTGTGGGTGGCAGCTTGAATTGTAGACAAGTGAGCTCCCGTACTAACTCAATCTTGCTCCTGTCCTCCCTCCCTGGCTCCCCTCTTTAAGAACCTACATTTTAAAAGGCCGTAGTGAGTTGACAAATGTGCTGAACAGCATGTGTAGGACATAGATTTGATACCATTTGGAATGTTAAGATTCCAGAAAAAAAGTGTGTCGTGATGCGAATGCTTTTGCATCAAACTAACATGAGATCTTTCATGATTGAAGAGTTGGATGGGTGTTGCAAAAGATGCCCAAGAGTGAAAGAGGCGTTTCACATTTTTATGGTATGTCAAGAGCGGGTAAAGTGCACGAGGATCCAATGCAATTGGGATGTCTACCTTTAGTGTGAGGTGCAGGGTATGGCAGAAGAATGGGCAAGTTTAGGGCCTTCGTATTGTGAGCTCTATGGATAGGTCATAACAACTGTGGTTTGCTCATAACAACTTCATACTGTCTTGATGTGCATCGAGCTATCTAGACTTTTTGAAATGTTTCATGATCAGATAGTTGGATGAGTGTTGCAAAAGAGGCCAAGGAGTGAAGCAGGATGTACGTTTTTATGGTATGCTGTCAAGCAAGGGGAGCCTTGAGAGTGGGTGGACAGCACAGGGATACAATGCAATTGGGATGTCTGCCTTCGGGGTGATGTGTCTTAAAAGAAATTGAAGTGCAATTAAGAGCACAGGACTGGTTTTCGCTCTTGCTTTTCAGTAGATACTTTTATTTTGGAAATCTCATGATAATTTTCTAACTCTATGCTTTTGCATTAATTGCTGATGCAAGCATGTACCTCTCTTATTAGCTTGAAATGGTTGGAGCTCTGTCATGCACCCTGAATGCTTGCACATTTGAATAAACAATCTACCCAACTCATGGCCAGTTTCAATAATACTTGCAAATGTCATTTCCCCTAACTTAATGTTGCAACAACATAAGACACAGAAAAAGTTAACACTATCTGCCTCCATCTTCCCTTGTTGCTTATGCTAATATAGTTGGAAGAGGCTCTTGTTCTATGTAGGCTATATGCTGCAGTCATAGCAGGTGACAGGGCCCATGGGTGCGCTTTAGTACTTATCAAATACTTCAGAGAGGTGCAAACATGCTTGAGAATGCTCACAGATATGATGCTTCTTGGCTGTATGCCTTCCTGCAACATTAGCTGGGAAAGTCTAACAGCCTCATGACCATAGCCATGTTGGGCATATCTTGCAACAATCACTAGCTAGTCATATCACCATGTTCCATCCTTCTAGTCTTCCGAGCAGCCCATCAGCATGGAGGCCCTTGTTAACAATAGCTTTAATAGCTGCCTTCAAATTCTGCTTAAACCTCCACACCTGCATAATCTCAGCACTAGGCTTCTAACAGAGAAGCTCGTTGTGCAAGAAAACTTTTACAGACTGCCTTGCAAGCTCCTTAATCTCAGGGAGAACCCTCGCAGACTGATGAACATAGAAAAGCTCCGGCAGCATAATGACAGACTTGCCGGCAAGTTGTCCAATGCAGCAGAGCTCTTTTAGAACAATGGTGGGCTTGGTGGTAAACTTGTAGCTTGCACCACCCCAAACTATGCCTCCCGCCTTAATCATCTTTTTGAGCAACACAATGCCTTGCCCCTCTGGTATGCTTCCATGTGACCTATCACCTGGCAACCAGGTGCCTGAAACTTACTGTCAATTGTTGTCTTGCTGTCTGAGGTCTTATTGGTCTTGGACCCTGCTTGCCCTAAGGTCTCCTGATACTTCTTGTTGAGAGGGCATTTGGGTGTGTGACTCTTGCTCATGAGCTCAAAATTCTGAGCACGCTCATGAGCATTGTTGTACATCGCTGGAACATACCACTGGATATGCCAGACCTAAGAAGCTTACTGATCTGGTTCTTGTCTGAAATCTGCAACTTGCGTGATGCGATTCACATGTTTGTTGATTGAATTCGTGGCCCCTTGAACTAGCTAAAAGAATTCACGGTCATGTGTTGTGGTGGCAAGAATCAAGATCGAATGTTCTTGAACTCCACCAATCATAGTGAGCTATCTGGAGTATGTCATTGTTGTGCTACCAAGTGACGACTTTGCCTGTCAAGGGCATGGAAGCTAAGATGCACTTTTCATTGTCCTAGTTTTGCACAACAAAAAATAGCTCTCGCTTGGTTGAGCCAGCACAGGAACTAGCAGTTCTATCTTTCCGTCATCTTTGTCAAAGTTAAGCTTCCCTGAAAAAGAAGGCTTGACAGGAGGGAAATCTGGTAGCAAAGCTCAATCCCATTCGCCCTTTGCTTCTCGAACCTCCCAACCACTTTCCTCCTTTGCTTCTTGCACCACTCAGCGACGCTCTTCTCTGGCTCCTGGACAACTGGAGCTGACATTGATTCCTAAATGACGAGGAGAGGGACCCCTTATACAGGTTCAGCCCTCCTGTTGACGATCGAGTGGATGTTGATCTGGATGACCCCCTCAGTAGACCCAACTGGACTGTTGCTGCTACGTTCTACCACGACTAGCCACGTGTGATCTGGCAGTCAGCTACTTTTGTACCTGGTCTACCTGCTGTACAGCCATGTGGCAAGTTTGGACCCGCTGCTTGAGATAGCCTTGACTAGTCACGTAGAGTGAATGTCACTTTATCTTTAGTCCTCGCAGTATTTTTAAAATTCACATAGAAACCTTAGAATGGGAGACTGGTTGAGGGGCCAAGGTTGGGGACCTCCGCCCATAGGTGAACTTTTTCCCAACACAACCGACCTTCAGGATCAACCTAAAAGGCCTAGGGACCAAGATAATCAGAGCCTGACCAACTGTATATGCTATATACAAGGCTTTTGATTGGGCTCAACATGAGTGAGCCATGCCCATTGAGATATGACTATGTACTATTGGTTTTAGATTCTATGGTGCAATTCAGTGTGCACTATTCTGATGAAGAGTGCCAACCTTAACCAACCAGGGCCTAGATTGAGACACAAAAACAAGTCAGCATCTCACTGATCACCGTTAGCCAGCCAGGGCCAAAGGGAGTGAGCTAAGTTCAGTTGATCATTATAACTAGCAGTTTTTCTTCTAGTCCGGAGGGCAGCTTGTTTATTGCAACTTGTAGTGGCCAGCAGGCCAGAGTGGTTATTCACCATAAGTGCTTCTGTAGACATGAGAAGTCCCTCTTGGGTGGCAGGCAAAATAGCGGGTATTTTAGGCAAAAGAAGAGCAAGCTGCTCGAGAGATTTTCCCACAGGATGTGTTTTCAGTAAGGGCTGGAATGCACATGACGTAGAGGCTCGTTCAGGAGAGCGCCGTTGCAGACTGAGAGCAAAAGATTGAAAAAGTTTTGTTGCATTTTTTGACTCCACGCACAGGTTCGTTGCAGAGGCTTTTATCACAAATGGACTGATGGCATGGGGAAGCTGGTGGTGACTTTTGGAGCAGATTACGGCAACTGCTTCTACAGAGATAGCTGATCCAGGCTGAATCGTACAAAGGAGCAGACTGGGTCTAGCATAGGCAAGCTATTAGAGGTGAGGCCAGGGTGGAAACAACTGCTGGAGCGGCTGACTGTGTGGGCCATATATGATATATAGCAGCGTGGGAAGGGCTGGTCTTCAGGTGGGATAACAATGGAGAGGATGGAGGCGCCAACTGAGAATGTCCCGGATGGCCACGGAATGCTCATCGCTCTATACCCATTCGCCAGCCTTGCACAACTTGTGCACTGACAACAAGTGAAAGTCCAGTGATGGTACAAACAATACCTTTGAGTTGCCTTCTCTCTCCACGAAGTGGAATTGTGGAAGTGTCGCCGAGGGACACATTGCCTGACTGCAACCAAAGTCATAGAACTCTACCGAGGAGGAGGCTGGAAGAGAATGTGGAAAGGGAGGAGAGGCTGCTCCAACGCTTGTTGCCCACAACACCTTCTCAAGAGTTCATTGCATACCATGCCTTGCAACACCTTCTCCAAAGAATTGCCTTCTACCCCGAATTGTCCTCGCCTTCTTCAAGTGCTCCTCCGCATCTGATCCGTCCACTCCTTCAGCAGCAAACTCCATCAGCCCCTACTAGATCTTTACATGATCTCGTGCAAGACATTGGAGATGGTTTCACCCATGCACGATGCAGTAAGTGGGGGTGCTTGCTCCTTGACACGTCCCCAGCTCTCGTGAAACCTTTGATCTGCAAGCAAGCACAAGAACACACCAACGTGAGGAAACTGAGCAGGCTGCTCACCACCCAACCATGACATCTACGAGATGAGATCCCGAATCTGGAGATGTCCCCTCCGAGCCATGAACTGAGCTACTGGCACGAACTCCCAGCCAGATTTTAACCAGCCTGGTGTCCCATACCAACAGGTGGCGCTGTGAAGCCTGGGATCTGTTGCTAGGCCTTGGGCTACGCTATGATGGAGGCGCACGTCCGCGACTCAATCCAGGATCAGACCTAGCACATGGGAACGAAACTTGCTCCCATCGGCTCCCTGAGAACTAAACCTCTGGGCCCCTTATATAGACTCGGGTCCCAAGCGCCAAAAATAGCGAAGACCTCTAACTGGTTCGTACCCTTGCCACTCAACCCGAGAATCAAGCCTGCCTAGCTCTAAGCCTCCCCTGGCTACTTGAGCTAGTCTTGTGTACACAGTACACATCATACCAATCCGTGCACATGACATACTTCCCCTCCTCTAAGAACTCACTCTTGAGTTCGCTAAAAAACCCGGGAATGTCCTCTGGAGGTTCTGTAATATCTCCCATGTTGCATCCTCCTGAACACGATCCTTCCACTTGATCTTGTATTCCGTGATAGTTGTATTACGAATCTGTCGTTCAGGAAATTCAAGAATAGTCTAAGGCTCGTGTGGAATAAAAGTTAAATCTATAACTTCTATTATCTCTTGGGGAGAAACAAGTTGATCATTCACACCCAATACTTCTTTCAGTCTACTGACATGAAATACTGGATGTTTTTTAACATCAAGAGGCAATTCTAGTCTATATGCAATTGGTCCAATTCTTTTAACGACCTTGAACGGACCACGGTATCTGGGAGATAACTTCAAAACCAAACCAGTACTTAGGCTCTTGGATTCCTTGGGAATTCGCAAATATACCATCGTTCCTTCAGAGAACTCTCTAGGTAAACGATGTCTATTAGCATAAAATATGTCCCGATCTTGGGCACTTCTAATAGACTCCTTGGCAAACTGCAACATTTCCTGCATGTCTAGCAAGAAGGTCTTTGCAGCATCATTTTTTATTCCTTTTAACCCAACCATAACTGGTGACTTAGGTTGAAACCTGTACATAAGCATAAAAGGACTGTAACCAGTACTCGAATGCTTTGCATTGTTATAAGCAAATTCTATCATAGGTAGATAATCTTCCCATGAAGACTGTCTCTTAGAAACATATGCCCGAAGCATATCTTCAACCAATTGGTTGACCTTCTCTGTACTACCATCAGTTTGTGCATGATCTGAAGAACTCATACTTAGAGTAATTTCTAACTTATAAAAAATAAGTGTCCAAAAGTTACTTGTAAACTTCGAGTCCCTTCACTGACTATGTCAGAGGGCAAACCATACAGTTTAAACAAGTGGTCCACAAACTCGTGAGCCAGCTGAACAGCTGAAATAGTTGTTCTAGTAGGTAAGAATCTAGCCATTTTTGTCAGACGGCGGCTATATACCAAGATATCATCTAAGAACACTACAACGAATTTGCCCAGAAAATCTCGGAACAAATCGTTCATCATTTGCTGGAAGGTGGTAGGAGCATTGGTCAATCCAAAAGGTAATACAAGAAACTCATAGGAGCATTGTTTAGCATAGATACGGATTTGGTGATAACCTTTACGCAAATCAATCTTAGTGAAATACTTCGCTCCGGCCAAATGGTCTATTAGATCATCAGAACGAGGTAGAGGATATCAATTCTTAATTGTCACTTTATTCAATCGTTTATAATCTATACACATTCTCCATGTAGTATCTTTCTTCTTTCTTAAAAGGACAGGTGCTCCCCAAGGTGATTTACTTGGGCGAATATAGCCCATTTTCAAATAATCATGTAGCTGTGAAACTAACTCATCCTCCTCAAGCTGGCTCATCCTATAAGATGAAACACTAATAGGTTGAGCCCCAAGTACTAAATCTATGCAATGGTCTACGGCCCGTTCTGGAGATAAACCTTCCGGCAGTTGAGCAAGGAATATATCCATGAAATCATCTAACAACGTTCTCAATTCACGGTGTTCAAACACACTTAAATCATTCTTGTTATTAACAGAGACAACAAATGAAGAAAGCGGAATCAAAACACACTGATAGACATCATAATGAGAAGTGTTTAAAATATTTCGAAGCTGCATCGCACATACAATAGGTCTCTGAGAAGAGGGAATATTATCACACTGAATACAAAATTGGGTGTCCTTATCCAAAAACGAAAGAGTATGTTCCTTCCATCCAATCTGAATATCATGGGTTTTAAACCACTCTTCCGATTAACAAGTCCACATGCTCCAAGTGCATGACATAGCACGTAAGCCGCTGTGTATTCTTGAATCCGGATAGAAAGCGCTTCAATCTTGCAATCTTAAAAGTGCTTCCCAGTTGGAAGCTGCACCTCATAGGTGTGATTGCTAGGTATCGTGGACAGCCCCATCTTCTGCACAAGTTTATAATTAACAAAGTTGTGAGAGCTGCCCGGGTCAAAGAGAATGTGAACTCTTTGGTCCCATAACTTCTCCATAAACTCGGAAAAGATAATGGGAACCAAATAACGAAGTATTAAAAGTGCAATTACAAGAAAGTGGACAGGTAATGACATTTACAGAAATACCTGTCATTGAAACTTGATTAGCTTCCTTAGCTTTGGTACTCGGACCCGCCTGAAGCTTCGGTATGGGCGCTTGCTTCTGGTTCTTGCGCTTAGGACAATCATTCTTAGTGTGGTCCCGCTCTTCGTAGAAGAAGCAACGTCCTTCCTTCTTTAGCTTCAAGGTACGAAGGAAACGGGCATGATCATTCTTCGCCTGACTCCCCGGTGACTGGAAGAACTTCCTCTTGTTCTTCCCACCTGTGTCGGCAACTGTGGTTCCCTTTGCACTGGCCATGGTATCATCATAAATGCGCATGTAATTCATGGCCTCTTGTAACGTGGTACACTTGTTCTTGATCTGTAACTTGTACGAGTCAGGCAAACCATCCACAAAGAAACCTAACAAGGTCACTGGATCCATCTTTGTAGCTCTGGTTTGCAAATCCCGAAACCTCTGAAGATAAACCTCAAAAGTCACATTCAGCTTGGACATATCGAGGGCTTTGAGCTTGCCGACCATATCATAATCTTTCTCCTTCAGAAACTCTTTCCTGAAGACCCCTTCGAATTCTATCCATGTTGCAGGCTTGGGTTGGAGTTCCTTCCACCACAATAAAGCCTTTCCTGACATAAACCCGGCTGCAAGCTGTATTTTCTTGTCATCTGGGTAAGGGTGAAACTGGAAGTGTACTTGCCACATGTGCAACCAAGTGTCAACAACCTCCTTGGTACGAGACTTCTGATCTCCGAGAAAAGGATCTGGAGTGATGTTCGGACCTAACACAGAAGCCATGGCATCCACATGCGTGAGCGCCTGAACAGTGCTAGTCAAAAGTGTGAGTGAAGTTTGAATCCCTTGGAGTTGCTGTGTCAACCCTGTTTGATTCATGTTAACTTGCTTAAACTTTCCATCAAGAGCAGTGGTAATCCTCCGCATGGTAGTTCATACCCTTGTCTCCCATCGCAAGCTCAAGGTCTACAGAATCAGCCATAAAGGATGTGGAGTGAAGGAGCTCGGAAGGCCAAAGGGTAAGGAGAGAGGGTCGTGAGGAAAGGAGGGGGCAGCAGAGAAAACGGAATCCTGAAGCAGGCAGTAAACAACGATCTGCCTGAAGATTTTGATAGAGGGGAGAGCGGTGAAGCAGACGAGCAGTTTGATGGTGAACTGGAAGGCTATGAGAGAAGGGCTATTCCTAACTCAGAATTGCGATACAGCAGCTTGAGCTAACGGGTGATACGAGGTGAGGGCGGGTGGATGGTTGGCTATGTGCACTCATGGACTGCGAACTAGAGCATGCGAGATGGCCGCCTGAACAAAGAGCGCCGTACTCCAGGCTTATAGCAACCTGCACGCCAAAAAAAACAGACCCCTACTTTTCGTAGGGATTTTGCTTTTTTTAGCTTTCCAAGCCCAAATTTGGATGCAGCTTTCCCCAGCCTGATTCGCACCCAAGCCAGTCCCTCGAGACTGTCATCTGCTGCGCACCTCCATCCTCACTCCAGCCATCAATACCCGCTCCCTACTCTCATCCTGAAGGTTGCCTACGGCCTGCCATCTCGTCCTTGCTCTCTGCTTTTATTCTGAAGCTCGCTCCTACTTCTTTCCAATGCCAACTCCTACAACTAACGAACTGCTCCCAAGCTCTTCCCCTTACTGACGACCTTTCTCATGGCCTCTCTTCCACTCCACCTTGCTACTTGCGAATTCACCCTTTCTCTCTGTCTTTCCTTCCTTCTTTCCCCATCTAGCGGCCACCCTTAACCATGAACCATAAGGCACGTGCAAAAGGCACGTGCAGGGTAATAAACATGAATTTCGAAATTAGGGCATACCTGGAGGAAAAAATCGTCCAAAATTCTTGGAACATAAGTTTCTACCTCAGGAGTTGGCTCTGATACCAACTGACACGTCCCTAGCTCTCCTGAAACCTCTGATTCTGCAAGCAAGCACAAGAACAACCCAACGTGAGGAAACTGAGCAGGCTGCTCACCACCCAACCATGACATCTACGAGATGAGATCCCGAATCTGGAGATGTCCCCTCCGAGCCATGAGTTGAGCTACTAGCACGAACTCCCAACTAGATCCTAACCAGCCTGGTGTCCCATACCACCAGGTGGTGCTGTGAAGCCGAGGATCTGCTGCTGGGCCTTGGGCTACGCTATGATGCAGGTGCGCGTCCGCGACTCAATCTAGGATCAGACCTAGCACCTGGGAACGAAACTTGCTCCCATCGGCTCCCTGAGAACTGAACCTCTGGGCCCCTTATATAGACTCGGGTCCTAAGCGCCAAAAATAGCGAAGACCTCTAACTGGTTCGTACCCTTGCCACTCAACCTGAGAATCAAGCCTGCCTAGCTCTAAGCCTCCCCAGGCTACCTGAGCTAGTCTTGTGTACAGAGTACACGTCAGATACCAATCCCTGCACATGACACTCTTGTAGCTCCCTTGACCCCAGGTTTTACTCGCTTTGCTTCTCTAATGCAATGTGAAAGTGTAGCAAAACGCGAACAACAAACTGAGAGCAAACTTGAATAGCATAAAAAAATGCCATAGAGGAAGACAGTTGACACTGACTGTCAGGAGAAAACTCAAATGGAACTTCTGAGAAAAACGTTAAGTATAAGATGAAAATGAAAAGGGGCAAAGGGCCCTATATATAGGGGTGACTCCCTTGCAATCCGACTGCTTGTGCAGGCCGACCTGGATGACCAGTAAGTTGGGCTAACCCAATTAGGTGTAGTCGAGTTTTTTTGACCAATGTGATTGGTGTAACCCGACCATGTTGGGTGGCCAAAATGGCCCCCAAACTTGCCCCCAACCGCACGGTACCTTGGTAGGATGACAACGACATGCCTTGCCCTAGCCTTGGCGGCACCCTCCTGATCTACCTCACACTAGGCAAGTCGCACAAAGTAGACCTCACGCCCTATTATGTCAAACTCCAACATATTACTCTTGTGGAGTGAACTATCAAGTGCATCAATGTCTTGAGTTTCTATTAAGCACTACGTACTTGTGTCCAGCATTGCTTTGGCTCGTGACATGGGCCACAATTATACCACCATCAATAAATTGGCCATGTGAGTTAGGGATGTTCTGGGTTTGCTTAACTGCATGCTCCACAACCTCTTCTACGGCATTATTCTTTCTAAATCCACTCTTTTTTAACATATTCGCAACGGAGACCATACGTCAGTTGCTCTATTTTGTGCACCAGCTCTATCGTATGGTCGGTGGCCTATTTTGAGACCAACCCCCAATCGACCGTTTTGGGTGGACTGGGTCGTGGAAGGACTCAATGGATCCATTCGTGTCTTGATTAGAAAGAGGCATGGTCCTTGTTACATGCACTCACATTTTCATTACATAAAACAACCAGATACAAGCATTAAAGGAGGCAAAGATTTCAACAATCGTGGAAAGCCAAAAAAGATTGGCTAAGAGCAGAGAAGCGAGTATACTAGAGGCAAGGTGCTTGATTCAGGCTTTCAAAAGAAAATACATGACCATGCTGAATTTATATAGTAATTTGAGTGCCATGGGAATCCCCGCATTGGTAAGACTTTCATAGACCTCATAGTCTTTTTTGGCTTTCCACGATTGCTGAAATCTTTGCCTCCTTTAATGCTTGTATCTCGTTTTTTAATGTGATAGACATATGGGTGCATGCAATAAGGACCATGCCTCTTTCTAATCAAGACACAAATGGATCCATCAAGTCCTTCCACAACACATTAAAGTCCAAATTCTTGACTGGGAAGAGAACTATGTATGGTAGGCGTGTGTATTTTGGTTTATACATAAGTTGTTCATAGCTTGTTTGTTTTCATATTTTTAGTATGCAAACATGTTGAAAAAGAGTGGATTTAGAAAGAATAATGTCATAGAAGAGGTTGTGGAGCATGCAGTTAGGCAAGCCCACGACATCTCTGACTCACATGGCCAATTTATTGATGGTGGTATGATTGTGGCCCATGTCACGAGCCAAAGCAATGCTGGACACAAGTACGTAGTGCTTAATAGGAACTCGAGACATGCAGGGCTACTTGTAGATCTGTATAAGACATGTAGGACTGCATTTCAAGACATAGATATGCATGGCTACTTGTAGAGAGCTGTACAAGATATGTAGGGTTACATTTACATATGTCTTGAAACAGCTTGTCTATTGGATGGTGACACCTCGAGATATGTAGGGCTGCTTGCTCTACAAGACATGTAGGACTGCCTTGTAGAGCTTCTACAAGGCATATAGGGATGCCTCGTAGAGCTCTACAAGGCATGTAGGGATGCTTCTAGATAGGCAGGGTAGCTTCTAAACAAATATATCTTCATGTGATAAGCAAAACATCCCATCGTGTGCAATATGCAACAAAGGTAGACCTCCCTGTACTCTTTTCATAGTACCTTGGACATACGTGTACACTAAGAGAAGTTGAAGACATGTACACCGACTTGGAGCATATGACATGACATGAAGACATGTCTAGGCTTGAGAGATGACACTTGTCCATTAGACACATGAGGGCACCTCGTGACATGTATGGCTGCTTGTCTTTAGAGCTGTACAAGACATGTAGGGATGCATTTACATGTCTTGAAACCGCTTTTCCATTGGACCATCATATGAAGGCACCTTGAGACATGTAGGGTTGCTTATAGAGCTCTAAAAGACATGTAGGGATGCTTCTAGATAGGCAAGGCAACTTCTAAAGAAATATACCTTCATGCAATAAGCGAAACATCCCATCGTGTGCAATATGTAACAAAGGTACATAGCATACATGCTTCAAAATACTATGAAAAGAGGCTGAAATTAAGACTTAGAAAAGCAAATGCCTACACAAACAAAAGGAACAAAATGATAGTGCAAGTGCTAGAGAATGGGATTATCTTGAGGCATGTTGGGAACCAGGGCCTTTGAAAGATTATTTATCGCAAAAGAAACATCGCGTCAAAGCTCTTTTGTAATTCTATCCTCTCTTTTATGGAGGCCGGCAACATATCGTTGGACCCAAAAACATGCTTTTGGGGAGGTAACAAGATCAATCGTTGTTGCAATGGCTTTTGAGGGACCTACATGAGGAAAACTTAAGTACACGTGCGTTGTGGAAAAAATTAAAAGAGTCAACATTTTGCATTGCAACAACAAAAACAAGCATACGTATCTGGAGATGATATATTGCAATTGCTTGACTTTCATTTTTCACGCTTCATAAAACTAATGGCTCTACTGATGGTCGATTCGCTTGTAGTACTCCATTCTGAGCTCTACAAAGCCACTAATATATGCTTTTTTCTCGCCACTAATGTATGCTTTTTTCTCACTAGCTAGCAAAAGTGGAGACAAGGGAGGTTTACCCTCCCAAGATTTCTCCCACTGTTTGCAGGTCTTTCATATTAGCCTTTGTCTTTGTTTCTTGAATGCCCATTCAGCTTGCTTGGAGTGGGCAATAGCAGAGTCTACTTCATCACGAAGTAGCTCATCTCCATAATGGAGACCCATCCTCTCCACCATCGTAGGAATAGGGCCAAGCCCTTGGGCTCGTCTATGATGGTTGTCCAGTGAGGTCTTTAGGGGGAACAGGGGCCTTTCGGAAACATACTTGCTAATTTTGCAAAATAAGCGATGTTTGGGTCCTTTAACGCGCTCCTCAAACTACAATCTCTCTAACATTATTTATCATGCAACAAAGATCCAATGCACCAAATTGAATGAAGACTCATGCAACAAAGATCCAACCCAGTAGATGCAATGACACAGATTTCTTTAGCTCTCAGACGTAATGACAATTAAACTAGGAATTTGAAACAAGAGAAAGAATCAGGCGATGGAAATAAAAATATCTACAAGAAATGCAATGGCAATTGAATCCCACAATTCGGAACAACAATAGTACGTAGGCCACAAGATCGTGAACATGCTATAGTAGCATGCTTTGTAACAAATTGGCGTGCTACAATAGGAAACATGGAGACCCAATAGATCTTTACTATAGGCTAAATATGGAAAACACTATTGAGTCAAATGAACAACAAGTAAGCAAATGAAGAGAAGATGTCATTCACAACCTTCTACAAGTAGTAGAAGTTTGTGTCCTAAATCAAATCCACTCTTGGTTAGGTGCCATTGAAAGAGTAAAATATATTATGACACGCAGGAATTAAATTATTGAAAGATTATATTGACTTAAAGATCTAATACAATTTGATGAAACACTTTTAGTGCATTGTCTTACAAAACAACTTTTCTTTCTTATACACAGTTGATCAAATGGTTTAATTTTTATATATTTTGACATTAAGATGGGTAGGTATATATGGAGTCCACGACCATAGAAGAGGTTTATTCAAGGCAAGCATGTCTTTAGATTTAGATAAAAGCCCAATGACTCAAATGGTCAAATTGTAAACGGTCTTTATTAGTATAATTTATCATTTATCGTGTTTTGGTCTATTGGTTCAATTCAAAGCTCTAGCCTTTGCAAAAATATAGCTTTTAGTTTAAAAAGGCTAGATTTGGAAGCATGAGTATGCTAGCAATTATCTTCTTGAAAAATTCATGAAGTTTTGGACTCTGGAATCCACTATGTTGAGAAGCGTGAACATAATGATTTTTTTATCTTAAAAAAAGTAAAGTTTTATCGATAGAACAAAATTTTTATAAGAAAAAGATGAATTTTGATTTATGAATAAACAAAAATATCGTTCAAAAAACACTTCGTCTCACATAAAACTGTCATTAACGGAAAATTTTCGTCGACGAAAATTTTTTTCCGTCGATGGAATTCGGGATTCCAGAATCCAGTGGGATTCTTAAATCCTGAATTTCATCTACGATTTTTTTAAAAAATTTCATCGATGGGAAAAAAAACATTTCTATTGATGAAATTTGGGATTCTAGAATCCCACTGGATTTTGCAATCCCAAAATTCATTGACAAAAAAAAATTATGTTAATGGATTTGAAATTTCCGTCGACGGGAAAAAATTTGTCGATGGAAATTTTTCGTCGATGAAAGTTTTAGAAAGTTTTATGTGGTGAAATGGTTTTCCTTATACTAGAAAGACATTTGCATTCACTCATATTAGGAATTTTTCTTTTTTCGAATGAATTTTTTTTTCATTGACGAAAATTTTTATCCGTTCAACTTTATCACCAACAAAGTGGATTCCAAAATCTAGATTTACATCCTTTTTAAAAAGGACAACAGTTTTCATCTCATGATTCATATTTAGATCAAATAAAGTAAACCACTAAATTATACTACTCACAATCGTCTAAAATTTGATCGTTCAAATATTTGATTTTGTTTCTACATCTATCAAAATATTTTCTTTCAGCAAGCCTCTTCTTTGTCTATGGACGACATATACCTACTTATCTTAACACCACATATATTCTCTAATTCAATGATAAGGATGAACTTCAATGATTGGGATGAAGTTTTCATAGAAGAAAAAGCACATTTTTGTAATTCTAAGTAATGTATTATACTTTACGTAGACATGCATGAATTATTTTTAATTTGTCATTTGATGTGAAAAGTAGAAACTTTTTCATCTTTTAATTAGCAATATGTACATTTTTCAAAAGAATTTTGAAACTATGCTTATTTTGTAAAAGTTATGAAAATAGTTCTCATTAATGTCTCCAAAAGATTATAAAATTGATCAATATTTAAGACAAGTGAAAAATCATAATAGCCTATTGCAAATGGCAACTCATGACTCATTGTCACTTTTCATGACTCGTTTTAGAAGGATCCTTCTGCAGATTGACAGTTTTCCACCTATAAATGTCTAAATACACTTGTCATTCACGGATGTTTATCAATAAGGGAGCTCTTTAAATTTTATATATATGGTTAAAGTTACAATCACATATGGCATTTTGATTTTCTCACTTGCCAATTTACAAGCTTTAAAATCACATATGATATCCTCAAAACTTTATTACATGGCAATCTTACACGTTCACTTGTTTTCTCACTTGCAAAACTGAAAAATTAACACATGGTAAAAGTTAGAGTCACATGACTTATTTTCGCGTGGCAATCTTACATATTCACACATGGCATGGAAATCCTTCACATTCACTTATGTTCTCACATGTGTAACTTAAAAATTGGCATATGGTAAAAGTTTACATCACATGCGTGTTTAATATTTCCACATGGAATCTTACATATTCTCATGTATTTTCTCATATGTGAAACTTCAAAATTAGCAATGGCAAAAGGTAAAATCATATGAATGTGGCCCATGTTTAAATCACATCTAGATTTTGAAAGAACTTTCTTAGTTAAGTTTCCACATTTGCACATTTTACCATATGTAAAACTGATTGTCACATGGTAATCTACCACCTTTACATATGGCAAGCCTCCAAAAACAAACTTTTCTACATGCAAATAGGATGTTAGGTCCGGGCTGTTGTGTTGAAGTGGATATTGTAGGATGCATTATAGAGGTAAATAGGACTGCAATACACACTGTTATTGCTATAGAAGATGTTGGGGCAAAGTATGCAATAATAAGAGAGGCTGTAGCAGAGGTTGCAGCAAGACTTGCAGGGTATACAGATGCTCTAGGAGTAGACGTTGTAGCAAAGTATGTAGGAAAGTATGCACCTATACAAGAGTATGCAGTAGGGTTTGCTATTGTTGCTGAAGCAATGTATGCATTAGAGGATGTATGAGGGAAAGAGTATGTTTGGGTTGTTTATAGAGCTCTTCATGTACGCTTAGTTCTGAAGGAACTATACCTTGATCGACCACCCATGGCTTCTCACCTCCTGCATTGTGATCAGGTGATCAATAGCCTCAGGGCGTTTAGTTTAACTCCATTGGGTTAGCTACTTAACAGCCCATAGAGCAGCATGTGATGTCCTATAAGACATGCCTGCATGTCTAATCAATGCTCAAGACAAGTAGCATCTATCTTCAAGAGGAAGTTGCAAGCATTTAATAGCTCCACTAACACTGTGACCTACCCTTACTTTCGGGTGAGGATATATGTAGAGCTCAGTACTCTCACGCACTGAGCTCTTCGAGCTCTTATGAACTAGTAGACAAGCATTACATTGACGTATTTTACAATAGAGAGGGGGAACAAGGAGAACTTACCATGTCTTCATGATGCCCAAGGACCCACTTGTTGTCAAAATCATCTGTAGACACGCTTTCCATTGAAATGTCTGATGCTTCCTTCTCCATTTCATGGCCATCTCCCATATTGGTGTCTACCTCTCCTTCCATGCTAGACTCATTGGTGTTGGTGATCGCTTCTTTTCCTACGAAGCAATCATTCGAGTTGGCGTTCGCTTCTCCTATGTTGGCTATGTTGCTGTCATTCAAAGCCATGGTTGCTATCTTCAGGAGAGCAGAGGCTACTTTAGAGGTAGAGGTTGAAGTTGGAGGGTAGCACTCCATCTCGTTTTCATGCTGAGGATTGGAGAACCTCAGGTGAAAGTCAGGTGAGCTCTCTGAAAGAAGCGGTGGGCAATTTGGGAAAATTTGAATTTGGCGATAGTGCATGGCCTAGTGTCAGTCCATTAAACATGCTACCATGCACATCACAAGGTGGTGATGATGTAGCTAGTCAACTAGGTGGGTGACTAGGCAGGCACAAGGGTGAACTAGAATAGATTTTCCATGTAGGCATGCCGGCTTGGATCGCCGAAGTTGACTGAGACTATTGTGAAATGGGCGTTGAATGGAGGATCCCATATGGTGACACATGGAAACGAAAAGCATCGTGCTCTACATATATCCTGGTAGGGAAGGGAAGCCTCCCCATCGCTCACGATTTTGAATGATTGGGAGCTTGTTGTTCAAGTTTGCTTTGGTTCTTCCCAGACACCTATCACCATTGGCATCAATCTCATCACTATGCAAGGGATTGTCCTTTACGATTTAAGGATCTTGCAGCTGCTGTTTCGGTTCCAAATCTAATGCTTCTAATTCTTCAGACAAGGAGGATCCACTTCCAGCCTCAGTTGCCCATGTCTGTGCTGCTCTTACCAAAGAAAACGTGTGGAGTCATTGTCTAGCAAGGTGAAGGGTGACCCTCCTCATGTCTAGCTCCTCGCATATGTACGACACCCTCTCAGGGGAAGCAATTGCCAAGTTAGATGAATGCTGAGAAGTCTTGCCAAGTGGTAGCCAACAAGGGTGGTGATTAGCAGCTTTGGAAGTCGTGTGCTTTACAGCATGCTTAAGATGCATGTAAACTACTAAACTCGGCTTGCCAAAGGGGTGGCACGAAATAGGCAACCATTCGCGAACCCTTACGCCCCGCTTTAGAACATTCCAGAGGACGAAGTTGCTGATCTACTTCCTGATGATTAAGCTACACATGTAGTCTTGTAGCTTTTTCCCATGGAATGTTTGAGGTCTATGCACTTGGTGGAAGCAAGTAGTGGTAGGCAGGATTTTAAATTGTTGGCTGGCAGACATCCACACTTTCCAAGAGCGCAAGATGAGTGCCTCCTTGTCTGCGCACTGGGAAATTGAAAAAAGAGTGTCAGTATTGAGACGAGGATCAATCAGTTGAAATGCTTCGAATCCACATGTTTACTTAGCTTTTGATGATGGATCTTTTTTGGCAGTGGAGATCTCATTTCATGGTTCTCCTGTTTATTTCGTCTCCATCTACGCACCTAAGAATACATCGCACACAACTTTGGGAGAATCTCCAGTTCCAATTTTTTGTGAAGAAAGCTATCTTTGTCGGGGATTGGAATATGGTAAGACCATTCACATAGGTTGCAGCGCATATCTAATTATGAACTTGAAGCTTGGTAGACCACTTGACTATGGTCTCGTGGATTGGTGCTCGCTATGTATGCTCCAGATGTTGGATAGGTATACCTGGCACAGTTGGCATTCTTGGCGTGCCACTCGTCTCAATCGATTCTCTCTCTTCGATCGTCCTTGGTGGCTTGACCCCCAGCTCTTTGGTTAAATTCTGGATTCATGCACATCTTCATATCATCTTCTAATCTTGCTTTGTTTTTCTTTTCTTTGGCTCCTCAATTGCTTCGAGCGGTAAAGGATCGTCCCGCTTTCAAGATTAATACACATTTTCTAGGATTTCTTGCCTATTGAGAGGTAAAAACAAGGACAAAGTATTAGTTGTGAGTGAAGGTGGCAAAGAAGAATCCAGGATGATGGTGGAATGATACAAAAATTGACATTGAGGGCTCTCCTTAGTTCTCCACCTAGCCACGACCTCTAAAGTGCTCCTCTCACGACCCCGTGAACTCCCCTTCGAGTTCCATCTCTTTTTCTACTTTCCTTTGTGGAGCCTTTCTCTGGAAATCTCCCTTGAACCCAGTGCTTTCCACTTAGAACCCTGAGTGCCACATGTCCATGAAGGACCTTAACCTTGCACTCCCCCACTCTTTCCTAGGCCTAGGATAGTTCCTAGTCCTCGACCCTCCAGGTTCTCATCAATCAAGCACTGTCGAGCCCTCTGGTTTCCCACCTAGTCATAACCACACCTCATGTTATCGTGATTGCAGCAACTGATGTAACATTCCCTTCCCCTTAATGGTTTACATCCTCAAAAACAAAATTGGGAAACCTCCTCTGGAGATTGCTTACCCTTTCCCATGTTGAACTCTTTTCAGGTCAATCTTTCCACTTAACCAGACATTCTTGCCATATTGTATGTCATGTTCTTTTTTCTTGCCTGTCTAAATTTATTTTTGGTTCATGTGGTAAAGATGGAGGTTCAATGAGTTCAACTAGGACTTCATTACTAATGAGATTATCATCATGTCCTAACTTTCTTTTAAGCCTACTAACATGAAAAATTGGATGTACCCTACATTCCTCTGGTAGCAAATTCTCCAATTCTCTTAAGTATTATGAATGGTCCACAATAACTAGGAGAAAACTTTGGACAATTACCTGTCTTGAAAGTTTCTCCAATTCTCTTAAGTATTATGAATGGTCCACAATACCAAGGAGACAACTTTGGACAATTACTTGTCTTTACACTTTCTAAAGATTCAGGTACTTTTAGATAGAATTTCTCATTTTCTTCGAATTCCACTTTTCTACAATGTGGATTAGCATAACTTCTTGCTCTATATCTTGAGCCTTCATAATGCTATCTTTAGCTAATTTTACCATTTAGATTCAAGCACTTTTAGATAGACTTTCTCATTTTCTTCGAATTCTACTTTTCTATAGTGTGGATTAGCATAACTTCTTGCTCTATCTTGAGCCTTCCTAATGCTATCTTTAGCTAATTTTACCATTTGATTCATATCTTCAAGAAAGTATTTGGTTGCTTGAACCTTCTCTTTTTTCAGTCCCATTGCAATTGGGGCTCTAGGTTGAAATCCATACATCATCATGAATGGACTAAAACCTGTAGCTGAATGCTTGGCACTATTATATGCAAATTCTAATATGGGCAAATACTATTCCCAATTAGTTTGCCGTTTACTCGCATATGCTCGAAGCATATCCTCAATGATTTGATTGACCCTTTTACCACTTAATTCTTTCTTGATAAAAAATGATCTCAAATTTGGCACCATACAAATAGTGCCTTCATTTTTTTAAAGCATAGACTATAGCATACAGTTCCTTCTCATATGTCGAGTAATTCCATTGGGCACGGTCTAACTTTATGATTTCAAAAGTCACTAGTCGACCCTTTTGTATAAGTACTGCTCCAATAGCAAAATCGTTAACATCCGTCTCAACCACAAATGGTTCATTGGGATCCACTACCTTTAAGACAGGAGAAGCTACTATAGCTACCTTTAACTTCTCAAAACTTTTCTTTTGAGGTTTATCTCATCTGAAGGTACTTCCCTTTCCCTTAAGATGGTCCGTCATTGGAACAACAATCCTAGCATAATCTTGGATGAATCTCCAATAAAATCCAGACAAACCTAGAAATATTTGTAATTCTTCCGGATTTGTAGGATGTGGCCATTCCAGTATGGCCCTTACTTTTTCAGAATCCATACAAATTCCTTCTTGGGATATTATATGTCCCATGTACTTTACTTCTTTTGCAAAGAATTCACATTTGGATTCTTTAGCAAAAAGAGAGTTATCTCTAAGCAACTGGAAGACCTTTCGCAAATGTTCCAAATGCTTTTCTTGGTTTTACTATAAATAAGGATATCTTCAAGATATACTACAGCAAAATTTCCTGAATTGGATCTTAAGGCCCTATTCATTAGTGTCATGAAAGTTACTGGAGCATTTGTTAAACCGAATGGCATTACCTTAAACTGATAATGCCCATACCTAGTACGAAATGATGTCTTAGGGACATCCTCTTCTCTAATTTGTACTTGGTGATATCCTAATCTTAGGTCAATTTTAATAAATATTTTGGCCTTTGCAATTGATCAAAGAGCTCATCAATGCAAGGCATACGAGCTTTTTTTTAATGGTGATTTTATTTAGTGCTTAGTAATCTATGCATAAATGCATAGTACCATCCTTTTCTTTACCAGTAAAACTGGTGCAAACCAAGGTGAGCTACTTGGTTAAATTTGGCCCTTCCTAAGATATTCATTTAGTTGTCTTTCGACCTCAAGTTCTTTCATTTGACTAAGTCTATATGGGGGTTTACAAACTGGGTAGATCCTGGAATTAACTCTATTTAATGATCTACTTCTCTCTCAGGGGATAAACCATCAAGTAAATTAGATGAAAAAACATCTTTAAACTCAACCATTAAATCATTAAAAGAAGCTTTATAATTTTTAACATCATTAAAAATAAAATTACTTCTTTCTGATGCAGAAGACATAAAATCACCAATATAAGTTCGTTCACAAAAATATACCTCACATTCTTGTTGGTGCAGTAGTCGTTCCAATTCCATCGAACAAATAAGTGGAGAGTTGGGCACATCATGTCCTCCCTGAATTTGGATGACTCTACCATCTTTTTTAAAACTAATGGAGTTATTCAGATAACTCTCTTGTAAGGTATGCCCAAGACTATACAGTCATTCTTGACCAAGAACAACATCTGTTCGATCAAGATGCATAATTTGGAAAATCAAGGCATCCTGATAGCCTTGAATATTCACCTCTACACCACATATCATGGTGTCCCAAACCTTTTTATCACTGCCCTTTGCTAGAGAGACTACATATTTATGGGCATTAGGACTCTCAAGCAGCTTTAACTTCTTAATTAGTAATTTAAGAAGTTATCCATTGCACTATCATCAACCCCATCACTTTAACTCTTTACCCCTTAATTTTTCCATGCATCCTCATTATCATGAGGACCAAATGTGGGCTACCACATTGTCAATGATGATAAAAAACACATATGGATGCTATCCTCATGATAAACCTCTACCTTGGTGTACTTTTCAGTACCATTAAGCAGTAAAACTTGCACTATGTGTACTTGTTTTTGTGGAGGTTTATTTGGGGGCTTAGCTCTTGCCTGTTTGTTTCTAGGGCAGTTCCAAGCAACATGATCTTTGGCTGGACACTTAAGGCAAATATTTTCCTATTTGGCCTTCTCATAATCCTCCTTTTTCACAAGAGGATATCTCTGAGTCTGAGGTCTCTTTGGTGGTCCTTGGAAAATCTCCTTCTTGAATTGTCCCTTTCTTTTAAGATTGGAAAGTTTATTGGACCTTGGAACAAAACCAGTTTGTTTCGAAGTTCCTACTGTAAACTTCCCCATGGTGTCATCATAAATCTGGGCATATCTTATGGCTTCCTCGAAGGTTTTGGGAGAATTCCTTCTCACCTCTTATAGGCATCTCTTAGGCTTGTCACAAAACCCCTTATTTTTTGGAATTCATCAATTCCCTTCAGCTTAAGGACTGCCTCCCTATAATTTGCTATATACTGGACTAGATTTTTTTTTCCCATGCTACAACTATCCCAAGCTTCCCAAGCTCTTTCTAGTTCATTTTTGGGTAAAAATTCTTTTAGGAAAGCTTGCTCAAATTTAGTCCAATACTTAGGAATTCTATCAGCTTCCCTGAGGCTCATCCACCATTTATATGCTTTATTTCCTAGGGAAAGAATGGCCTCCACGACTTGATTTTTAGGAGGGTTAATCCTGAGCCTATGGAAGTCTTGCCATTTTTGCAAGAACGTATTTATTGCGTCCTTGTTGCCTTCTTTTTCTTCCCCACTAAAAATTGGTGGCTTCAAATCCTTTAGTATATTAGAGGTTTCTCTAAGTTGAGAGGTAGACCTCTCAACTTGACTAGGAGGAGTCGGTGATTTTGCCATAGTGGTTACTAATTGTGAATTGGACAATTTAGTTAGGGCATCAGCTAGGGACTTCAATGTTTCATTGATCATTCCTAACCATGTTTCTATATTTTGCATTCGAGTTTCTAATTTAATGAATTTCGAATACAGAATTCCATAATCATTGCTATAACCGATATCCTCCATTTCTACATTATCCTCTTGATTTTTACTAAGCATTTCCTCATGAGTATGTCCTCTACCACTATGGCTTTTCCTTTTCTAGCCCTTTCCTCAACCTCGGTAACCATTTCGTGCCTTTCTGGAGGTGTCATTTTACAAATACGTTTTACCCATAAATTATAAAGTAAAACGCTTTATATCAGAGAAAAACGCTTTATATTAGAGAGGAAAATGCACTGCCCACTTCCCTAGTATTTGTTCGATATCCTTGGATTTGAAAATTGAAGTCGCTTTGCTTTCTTTAATCATGAACTCGCTTTTGGATTCTGCTCTTTCCCTTCTTTGGATCTCGAACTCCTTGGTCTTTTACTTGAAATCAACGAGGCTAAAGGTTGGAGAACCTTAGGATCTTAAAAGAGAGAAACGAGTGAAAAGGACCTTAGATTCTTTGGAAAAAGAGGGGAGGTCTTAAACTATGGAGAGGGGTAAAAGAACTATGGTGACATGGCTTTTACAAAGGTCTATGACTTTAGATGATGTGGCAAGTCTCTTTGTATGATGTGGCTTTTACAAAGCCTTAAGCCTTGTCTATCTATGTAGGTCGTCAAATCGTGATGAGATCTTATGTTTGCATATCTCGCCGATCTCTCTCTCCTGTGAGTGTTGTTGGATCGTAGGCTTCCACCTTTGCATAAAAAAGGAGAAGACTATAAGTGGAAGAAGAGCTTGCAATAGTCAAACTATGGCGGAGCGGAAGTATTCAAGTCGATGAAGAGCTTGCTGCAAATGAGCTATGGTGGAGTGAAAGCAATTCCAACTCAGTGGCACCCACCAGTGATGCTGCATACAAGTAGATGATGACCTTTGGACACACAAGTTCGAAAGTTATCGTACTAGATAAGGTAAAAAAGCTTTGCATTGCCAATTGCTAGAAGACTTGCTATTACATGGCTGTCTCTCAGAATACAAGATCAGCCTACCCACAACCACCTAGTAGCGAGCAATCCAAGATGCAATAGCTCACAACAACACAGCTCGTGTGCATGAGCGAAAGATTGACATGAAACAAAGTACACCATTTACGTAAAACTACAAAGGTCACAACTCTTTGATAGATCCACACTATTCACTCAGGAGTTAGATCAGCTCTGATACCAATGATACAAAAATTGACTTTGAGGGCTCTCCTTAGTTCTCCACCTAGCCATGGCCTCTAGAGTGCTCCTCCCATGACCCCGTGAACTCCCCTTCGAGTTCCATCTCTTTTTCCATTTTTCCTTTGTGGATCCTTTCTCTAGAAGTCTCCCTTGAACACAGTGCTTACCACTTGGAACCCACTTGAGTGCCACATGTCTATAAAGGACCTTAACCTTGCACTCCCCCACTCTTGCCTAGGCCTAGGATAGTTCCTAGTCCCTGACCCTCTAGGTTCTAGTCAATTAAGCACTGTCGATCCCTCTGGTTTCTTGCTTGACCATAACCACACCTCATGCTATCATGATTATAGCTGATGTAACATGGAAGTAGATTTTCTTAAAGATCAAGATTGGGCTTTTTAGTGTAAGTATGCTCTTTTTTATATAGTGTGGGTTTGTTTTTCGTATTGATTTTGTTGTAGTACTTTGTTTTGGAGTCCTTTGTGAGCATTGGCGATTTCCTGATAAAGCTCTTTGTGAGCTACTAGTCGAGTTTTTCTTCCCATTTCGGTTTATGGGGGGTTTGTTAGCATGATAGTTTTCTTAGTAAACCTCATGGGGGGGAGTGATTAAAATTAAGGGACCTCTATGGTCCTTGAGAATGAAGCCAAGTGGTAGCCATGCATACGACTATGTTAGTGGTGTTTATGTGAAGTGACTTCTTGGCTCTTCTTCCATCAAAGGGTTCATTTGGTCGGCTCCCTCTGGGTGGTCTGTGGTCTCTCCATGAGAGTTGGAGGCGGTGTCCTTGGTAGTCAACTTGGGAGGTTCTTCAAGAGATGGACCACTGGACCATCATCAGTGATTAGTGGTGATGCTACTGTCGATGTTCACCGACTTCTCTATGCATGCTTATATTGGGTCGGTTCTTTGTTAGCAATTTATTCTTCGTGTGGTCATAGCATCGTATGTTGTTGTTGCTCTACTCTTTGTGAGCCTAAGTGCATGTAATGAGGGTGATCTTTGTGATCAGTTTGTTGCCTTCAGATATTTAATGTAACCTATAACAAGGCTAGTCGGCCTGAGCAGTTTGTCTTATGAATAAAATCTAAAGTTTTTGAATCAAGTGCAATAGGAGTTGATAAGAAACTCTGTCTATCTATGGTTTATGTTTTGCATCAAATCTAGTGTTGATCATCTGCACATTTGGTAGGATAGTTTGCATGCAATATCAAATGGACCCTACATGATTTGACAAAGATTACTCTATTGTAGCATACCCTGCATAAGGAAGGGATGTAACACTAGGAGGGATCTAGTAGACTCCAATATTATTAGGATGTGATATTTCTTGAGAAGAAGACACGGTGTGTGGAGGTTCAAGCATAGTAGGAATCTTCACCAATGGAGCCATAGTAGATCTATCAAATTCATCCCATCAAATGCATTTTGTTCTAGCTCGATCATTACCAATCATGAACTAATCTTACTTGTGTATTGTTAATAATATAATTAACTAGCACTTGGCTAGTACCTAAACAATATTGATAATAATATGCCATTAGGGGTCGAAGCAAACTCCAAATGAGTATCACCAAAATCGATTGACATGTTTTTTATGAGTATGTTTGAACAAAATTTGGCTATAATCTAAAAACCTCAAAGATTATCCATAAGGAATTTCACAAAGAAGTCTTTTTGCTTGAGGGTTTGACTCATCAAATGATGATTTTGCTATGAGGTTATGCATGTATTTTCTCGTAAGGGAAAGGCATCTTCATCCTAGGTAAATTTGAGACCTAGGGTTGTTGACAATGGATGCAAATTCACTATACCATTGCAAATTTTTAAAAGTTTTATTTGCAATGGAATCAATATGGATTTCTTAAACCATTGGGAGGTATCCATTTACTATGAATTTCATAAAGATCATTCTAGATCCTCCTACATTGCACATTACAAACAACTCACATGGAGTTGTTAGTTCCATGATTTCAGGAGGAAAATTTTCCCTTATGTATAACCCCTTTGATTTCAAGTTTTGATTGAGTGGATCTCTCATGCTTGAGAATGGTGTAAATTGCACCATAGAGGTAGGGTTCATGGGACAAACCCTAACCCAACCTTCAAGGATGAACATGTATATACTCTAACATCTTTGGAATACAATGTGTGCACTCCTCTCATCCTCCTCCTCCTCCTCTCTCTCTCTCTCTCTCTCTCTCTCTCTCTCTCTCTCTCTCTCTCTCTCTCCATCTTCTTCTACATGGTATCAAAGCCTCCATATGTTGTCTGAGCTCCATCTCCCTTAGTAAATGTAACCCCTTTCTTTGTCAAGGTAGAAGCTCTCACTTTGAGGCATTCCTTCTTCTTTGATGAGGAGTGTGTAGAGCTCTTTGAGTTTCTTTAGAAATCTGATATCAAGAACTCAAGTCATGGTTCTATATGTTTCTTAACTTCTTGACAAAGACTATTAATTGTCTTTCCTTAGTATTGTAAGGTTTGAGACTGTTTGAAGAAAAGAAAGTGCAAGCAGATACAAGGCACATCATTACAAGGAACATTTTTTTCAAGCCTAAAGCAGATAAAAGGAATATTGTTTTTAGCCTAAAGTAGCTTCTGCATATTGAGCCTTGTTTGAGCCAAAGATCCATGCACTAGAGGAAACATCATTAAGAAAATTTTGATACCATAAAGTAATCTTTTGGGCATCATTACTCGCAGCATTAGTGCGATTATCAAAAAGTTTTTTTAAACTATTTTGTCTATATCTTGGTCAGAGTTTAGAATAATCTTCACTAACTAGTTTAGCCTATCTAATGCCATTATTTTGAAATCATTTTAGTATTTTGCAGCTTTGGAAACTATAACCCACCTCGATCAAGGTTCTTAACCACAGTAAAAAAAGGTTAACCTCAATCAACCAAAATACTTTTGTTTTTTTTGTGCACCGATTTTCTTGGTGGGGATGCCCACAGAGACTAGGACCAACTAACTAAGGTGGCATACTAACTGAGCCACGAACTAGTGTAGATAAGGATAGCTGTCATCCAGCTATTATTCGTGGGCGGTGTACCAACCGCATCTCCAGCTAACAAGTCGGTGACATAAATGCACAACAGTCACCCTGGCATATCGCGAGTGGAGCTCGATATCTCAACACTCCCCCTCGAGCTCAATCCCAATTCCTGCACACCAAGCAGGTCTCTGAACTTGCGCAGCTTCTCTGCGCCCAATTCTTTTGTGAATATGTCAGCTATCTGATCCTTTGTGCTGACATAAACTAGATCAATAAGACCTAGTAAAACCTTCTCCCGCACATAGTGATAATGCACCTCAATGTGCTTTGTTCTGGCATGAAAGACTGGGTTCTTTGCCAAATTCTCTCTTCCAAATATTTCATCTCACATTATGAGTCAGCAGTTCTATAAATCCCTCTCTAGTCTGTCTTCTCTATCTTGACCGCAGCTTTACAACTAAACACTTCTTCCACTTTGCTCTTATTACCTTCCTCCTCTCCTCAAGCTTACTCCTTCCATCTTGCCTGTAGCCTTACTGCAAAACAATTCTTCCACTTTGCTCTCGTTACCTTCCTCCTCTCCTCAAGCTTACTCCTTTCATCTTGCCCACAGCCTTACTCTAGAACTTGAGTCTACTTCCATTATCATTCTTGCACTCATCTCATAGCCTTACTCTCAAACTCTTCTTCCATCTCACCTTACTCCCTCACTATCTCTTGTTCATGTGGTCTAGATTTTGCATGCAAGAGCTAACAATTAATGGGTGTTGTGGTTATGTGCTATAACTATATGTTGCAAGTATAAGAGAGTGTAAGGGGCCAAGGTTGGTTACAAAGAGGAGTCTACATTAGCATATGACCAAGGACCAACTCATTTGGTATGTAGCTAGTGGATTGTTTAGGACTTGGACACATGGCAATTACCACGTTGGGACTTGCATCTCTCATGTAATCGGATTCTGGAGGTATATTTATGAGCCTTCAAGCTGCATAAGCTTTATACTCTAAAATTTTCCCCTATCTTTGAAATAAAGATTCCTAAGGGGGGCTCCAGCCCATGTTGGTTTTGTCTCTTGTATTGCGTAGAAAGGAGAGAGAAATAGAGAGCACGCCTGCACGCGTGCGCGCACGCACACACACACACACAAAGATGGATAATCGTCTGATCTTTGTCAAGACTTGATTTTTGTAATTGTTCTAGATAATCAAACTACATATTTGATTGGAGGATCTTGTCAAGCTCGTCTTTGTTTTGATTGTAGGACCTTATCCAAGCTGGACTTTGTTTTGATGTCTTTTGTTGTGAGTTAGTGGCCTTGAAACTTTCTTTTCCTATCTATATCCATGCAAGCCTTCCAACTTCTTGAAAAGCAAGCTCATTGTTTTCAACAAAAATGGTGATGCAATGCAAAAGCATGGCATCTATCTTTGGGATGAATTTTACACTATGATTGCTTTGCAGATTTTTTGGCACCCGTGGGTGTCCAAAGAATAAGGTTAGTAATCTTATTCTTCTCAATGTACATCTTTGAATATACATAACAATTTCTATTTTTGGGTTGGTTATTGTTGCTAATACTTGACTTTTGCTTTCACACATAGAATTTGCACTTATGAATGTATGCAAATAGTTTCTCTTTGTTCTCATCTGCATCATCTTTGTGTTATTGCGATGTCATTCTATGTCTCCTTGATGCTCTATTTTTTGGTTGAAGTTGAGAGTTGGAACCTTGTATGATCATTCCTTTTGCTGATTATTAGTTTCACTTCTTGTAAATAAGCGTGATGCTGAGAGGTGTAATGCTTTCATGGGGCTTTCATCATCAAATTTAGCTACATGATCCATTCATTGATAAGTTATTGAACATTGAGGGCCTTTTAAGTGTGACAACTATGGCTTGGTCATTTCAATTGATGTGGCAAGACGGATTGTACATCATCTAGGCTATTCGTGACGTTGGTTCCTCTCATAATATAGTGGACTGTGTAATTTAAGTGAATGCTATGCAAGGGCTATTAAAACATCCCTCTAGCAAGTTTAAGTTGCACACTTCTTGGATAGGTGTCTTTAATTCCATATGGGTATGATTAGCATAGCATGGAATTTTGTCTTTCTTGATATCAATCCTGCAAGCATCTGTTTTAGCAAATGCTTAAATCATTCAAGGAATTGAGTCGCTCTTCTATAGCATTCATGCAAGAACTTTACGGTGCTTTTGTCTATATGTATTATTGGAAGATGAAGAAGAATCTTGTGCAATAGCAATAGGTGTGCCTATGATAGTTTGCTTGTCGTGTTTGCTTCTATTGGCTTCAATTGCTAAAATTGTTGGCTTGCCCTCTTTTTTCTAAGATAATTCATGTGACAAGTGATTTGAGACTTGGTCTTGGACATGCAATGAGTGTTTCATAAGAAGGTATTTGTGATGCCATCATAGGATTCTCTTGGTCTTCCAAGCAACATTGAAGGCAATTTGGAATTCTTGTCTGATGACCATGGGTTAGATTAGCCGCATTTGGCAAGATGCTATTGTTGCCACTATGTATTGTACGCATTACTTGTACTTGGATGGCAAAGGTGTTGGTTGTAAGGTCTTGAATTTGTTGCTATCATGTGTTCTAGTGATGCGTGATTACTTGGGGAGAATCTCCTGAATTGACTATGCGTGATTACTTGGGTACATTTAATTCTACACAAATCCATGTCGACAAAGCAAAGTATCATTATGCAAATAGTTGCTAATATTATAATTGTCTTTCTCTTGTGTGAATTGTTGACTGACTTTTGGGCCTTTCCATTGTATGAGTTTCATGTAACATCTTGAAGCTCAATGTGGTCCTTATGTTTTTGTAATTGCCTTATTCTCTTGTTGAGCTACAATTAATTAACCTGGAGCCTTATGGTGGCTTATTTCCAAAACTTCTTTATTGAGCCAACACTCTCAACTATCATGTACTGGTTGTGCCTTGTTTGTGAGAGCCAATATGAAAATTGAGGTTAAAAGAGAACTTGGATTAATTAATTAGATCAAAATTTCTAATACACAAGATAAATCTTTGGTAGGAAGGATCCATTGTTCCATTGTCCTATTGTGAGGAAAAAAGGAAACTAGATCAATTATCTCATGGAGTTTATTTGGGAAGAAAATTCCTCTCTGAGACCTATCCCTACATTTTAGAAGGCCATAATGAGTAGATGTAGGACAGCATATTAAGATTCCAGAAAAGAAGTTTGTCTTGATGTGGATGTTTATGCATCAAGCTATCTCAACTAACATGAGATTTGAGTCATGAAA
Organism: Dipteris shenzhenensis; assembly: GCF_047967505.1. Classification (NCBI taxonomy): domain Eukaryota; kingdom Viridiplantae; phylum Streptophyta; class Polypodiopsida; order Gleicheniales; family Dipteridaceae; genus Dipteris; species Dipteris shenzhenensis. The sequence continues at coordinate 44,406,476 of NC_141600.1, read as the reverse complement.
GTTGGATCAGCGTCATTTTTGCCCAAGAGTGAAGGAAGATGTCCTTTTAAAGGTATGCTCTCAAGCAAGGATAGCCTCAAGAGTGGGTTATAGACTGAACATGGATACAATGCAATTGGGATGTCTGCCTTTGGGGTGATGTGTGGGATATGCTGGAAGAAGATGTGTAGCTATTAGGGCCTTCATATTGTAATAACACTAACTCTGCTGTTGCACATGAAAATTTATTTTGGCTTGGCAAGAGTTGCAGCAGATGACCAAGAGACAACAGAGACTTACTGTCACATGCTGCCTATGCCATTCATGAGATATCACTAGACTTGAAGAAATGGGAGTGCAATTAAGAGCACAGGACAGTGCCCCTCGAGGTGCATTGCAATGAACTTATTTTACTTGTTTTTGCTCTTGCTTTTCAGCAAGGACATATGTCTTGCCTGTACCAGCTAGGTCATTTTGGACATCTCATTTTGTACAAATGTTTTTTGGTTGTTGTTGTAGCATTACAACTCATTTGTCATCTTTTTTAGATGATCAATAAATCTCTTGTGATAAAAATACTTTAGATATTTATGCATTTGAAATTTATTTGTGGGAGTTCTAGGATCTCCTTGTTGAGTTCCTTAGATCTCTTATGAGATAAATTTATTTGTGAGAGTTTGGGGATCTCCTTGTTGAGTTCCTTAGAACTCTTGTGAGAAATGTGCTTGTTTTTGTGTCTATGAAATTTGTTTGTGGGAGTTCTAAGATCTCCTTGTTGAGTTTCTTCGATCCCATGTGGATAGATTTTTGTATGTGGGAGTTCTAGGATCTCCTTGGTGAGTTCCTTAGATCTCTTGTGATAAATGGGCTTGTTTTTGTGTCTATGAAATTATGAAATTTATTTGTGGGAGTTCTAGGATCTCCTTGTTGAGTTTCTTAGATCTCTTGTGAGGGTTTTTGTACATGGGAGTTCTAGGATCTCCTTGTTGAGTTCCTTAGATCTCTTGTGAGAAATGGGCTTGTTTAGTCATTTTCACATGCAAAAGAAAAAGATATAGCTGGTACAATGCCATTTAAAAATAAGGCTACCCATCTTCATAGTTTAACCTGTTGCAAAGTCATGGTAATTGCCTTACTCTATGATCTTGCATTACTTGTTGATGCAAGCCTTAAAGTAAACGTCTAATTTTATTGCTTTTATGAATACTAGCTACATCGACCCAAGGGGGACGAGTGACATGCTAGAGTGTGGCTCACTTCTTAGCAATATCTATCAACATGAAAATGGAAAGGAGAAAGTAGCAAAAAGCCAATGCACTATGACATTTAGAGCTTTAGTCAAGCTGAACTCTTTCAATGCTTGCCTCTGTAGAAGGCAAATATATTCATACATACTTGTTAGCAGTCAACTTGGACTCAAACAATCATGCTGCTACAGAGACACGATCCAAGAACACGATCCAAGAACTAGGAGGCTGGCACCTTCCTCATAACATTCTAGAGGTGCACATTTTAGGGAAATTTTCACCAACACACACCAATGACACGTGCCCAACAGAAGCAAATGACTTTGACAGCCAACTGACACTCATAAACCCGTTCACACTTCAGGGTGACCCACCAGGTATATCACATTCACATACAAAGACTAAGATTTAGAAAAGAAAATAATATTTTGACAAAATAGTCTCGTCGTCTTCTCGCAAACGGTCATGAACCAACACTTACCATCGAGGCAAGGCAGCTTTGAAAAGAATAAGTCTTCAAGAAGGCGCTATCACAAATGATACTAGGTAGATTCTTCCAGCAGGTTTCTGACAACAGTCTATACATTGGTGCTCCAGAAAAGCTAAATCATTTCTCTGCTCATCGCTTGACAAGAATGCAAGAAGTTTATGTGAAACAGTAACTCTATTCTCTATGTAACATATTAAATGAATAACGCATTCACATATCATGTTTCAATCACAATTTCAGACATCGAAACATGTCATACCATTACTTTGAAACAGTGTGGATTGCAGACGGAAGAGGTAGACTGTCACGGACGCTTCTACCATTCTTGCAGCAGCCTCAACGGCCTAAAACTCACTCCTAGAGCATTGTACCTGTTAGATAAACAATAGGTCCCTAATAAGATAGTTCGAGCTGAACAGCAGAGGGTCCGAAGCTTCAAATAGTGATAAATTCTTGGGTGCCTTCTATTGACGTCTCTATATGAGAGACGATCCCTCTAACATTCAGAGCCTTTGGGCTCTAGATGGCCATTTCGGTGGGACATGACAATAACCCAGTGCAAAGTAAAGGACTACATATCCATTGGAAAAACTTCAATCAACCCTTTTCCATCCCCAATTAGCCTTTTCATTGATTGTGCTGTTTTGGCTCTTTGCTTGCAAGGCACTATTCAGCTATGCCACTTGTACCTGCAACTTGATTTGCCCCAAATGCTATTTTGCAGATTTGGTCTCAGATTTGGAGATGGTTGCATGCATACTTTGTCATCATTTCAACACTTTTTACAGAGCCGTCATCGCTGTTTAGCTTGCATGATGCCGGTCTGCAAATGGGATTCTTCTGCTTCTGGAAAGTGTTGAGCAGATTGCGACATCTTACCACGAAGATTTTTTCTTTTCATGTTACAGCCTACAGAGGCTTGCTTAACAGCGCCCTTTCCACCCAGGGAAAGGAATACTTATTTGTCCAATGTGGTCTCCTCTCATGACAACCAACCAGACTGCAAACCAAACCAGATACACAACAATACCAACCTCAGCAGTGAAAAACTTTAACCAGGTTAGCCACAAGCTGTGGTAAAAATAATCTATACGCCATATCGAGGCAGTATGCCAAAAATCATATTTGTTGAGGACGTGACTGGCTGGTCTATCCGCAATAGGCCAAGGTTCCAAGTCTACTTGACAATCGATCTTTTAAGCTGTGGTAAGGAAAATAATCTATATGCAGCACTATGACAAAAATCATGTAGGAAGGCCCGTAAAATAATACTACCACCAAAAGCAAAACTCAAAAACCAACCTGGTAGCCAGGCCGAGATATTTAAAAAGGTACTGGGGAATCTATGCTCTGCTCCCTATGACAAGCTGGTAAAGCATGTGCCAAGTGCCCATCTTGATTTTTGGTTCATCCAAACGCTTTTGTCGAATGCGTCCACTCGACATCCCCCATCGCATTCGTGAACAGCGCGGGTTCTCTCGTCCAGAGCAGCTCCTGGGGAAACCTTCTTTTCCTGAAGCTTGCAAGGGAGTGTCAGGGCAGCAGCCTCCTGGGGAACCTTCTTTACCCGAAGCAAGTCGAAGCAAGGGACTCTACCATATCCTGATGGGCTGGCTTCAGCTATCATGAAGCTTCCATGCTTCAGCTACCTATCTTCTTTAAGATGAGCCACGTGCAGAAGTCCAACCTTGTTCGCCTAGCCACCCATCACCCGTTAACAGTACCAAAAGACGATTATTTCATGTCTTGAGTAGGCAATATGTAACTCACATCCGCTTCTGCACAGCAACTTATGGGATATTTCCAACGCTGCCTACTGCCATTCACTCCACAAGTTTGCAACTGCATACATTTCTTGTTCTTTTGCAGGGCCCGGAGTCCATACCTGTTTTTTGGCCTGTCTGAGAAGGAAGGACATAGTAATGATTTCGTAGTTTAGATTGGAAACCATTTTTGACACGTATTGATTTTTTTGTATCAATTCATTCCTCTTGCCCTTTAAGGACAATTTGGTATTCGCCACGCAATCATCAGAGTGTTCCCCAAAAATATTTTTGGTTGCGTAATGAGAAACCTGATATCTCAAAACTTACAAGTCTTTGAATCAACCTAGCAATCACAAACCTGAGATATTATGATTCAGCCTTGTGAAAAGGGAAATTTGAGCACTTCAGCACATTTGAATTTTATCGTGTGTCATCATGGCCTTAGAAAACTTTCAACCATATTTCCAAAAATTTAATAAATCTTAAACTTATATTTTACAACTACTCTAAACAATTTTATAATCATATATTAAAAGTTTACAAGGGAACATTGCTAATACATTCTTGAAAATATAATGGTACTACATTCATGACAAGATGTGGATATATCTTCATAAAAAAGCAAGAAACAGCTTCAAGGAGTCATGCTACATTATCATTTCACTCACTAAAAAAGCAAGATACAGCTCAAGGAGTCATGATACATTATCATTCTAATTCACTGTATGCATGTCTACACGTTTTGGCTACATTCCGCCATAATTGTATAGCCGGCACAAAATCAAACTCTGCTAGAGGTGGTCCTTCGATTGAAATCCACATAAGTGAATCCAAGTTCTTGGTTTCCAATCTATTTCTCAACTTGTTCTTGATGATGTTCTGAATACTGAAGCCCCTTTCACAAATAGCTGTGCTGGTGCACTACAACAGGGCAATTTCTGCAACTCGAAGAAGCATAGGATACTTATCACGAAGCCCTTCATTTCTACTAATAAAGCACCATGCATCTTTCAACACTTTTCCTCTCCAATCTGATGCTGCTTGTATCTTAAAAATATGATATTCCCTCTTCAATGCTCTACCATCAATCAAGCATCCTACATGTGTACCATCCACTAACATTGCATCATTTCTAAACTACTGTGCCAACACTCCCAGCTCATCTCCTCCATAACTTTTAAGCTCTTGAGTTGAAGGAAACATGGAAGGTGCAAGGATTTTGAAGCTCTCCAACACATGATTTTCAAAAAACCTAGATCGCAAGTTTCTTTTCACTTCATTACAAAAAGCACTTTGAAACTCAAGAGCTTCAGCAAGATCACTACCAATAACACATCTATCAATTTTTACCCCATAGTACATGTCCCCTTTTAAAGCTCTATGCATGGAATATAACCATCCATCTTGGCCACCAAACATAGGAATAGAAGGAAATCCATAACTTGTGAAGATAGTGGGAGAGAGGGAAGGAGTCTCACTTGCAGTTTTCTCACATACATCACATACACAATGGGGGAATACACACAAAGGTGGAGGTTGAAAATAGTTTTCATCTTCTTAGTTGTGAAAGCCAAAAGAACTCTAGTACAAAGAAATAGAAGAACCCTATATGTGGGTCTCACTCGGATCTCAAACCAAACTCAACTAAGGTGGCATACTAACTGAGCCACGAACTTGAGCAGATAAGGATAGCTATCATCTAGCTATTATTCATGGGCAGTGTACCAACTGCATCTGCAGCTAACAAGTCGGTGACATAAATGCACAATGGTCACCCTGGCATATCACGAGTGGAGCTTGATATCTCAAAACTCCCCCTCGAAATCAATCCCAATTCATGCACACCAAGTAGGTCTCTGAACTTGCGCAGCTTCTCTGCGCCAATGCCTTCATGAATATGTTAGCTACCTGATCCTCTGTGCTGACATAAACTAAATCAATAAGACCTAATAAAACCTTCTCCCGCACATAGTGATAATGCACCTCAATGTGCTTTGTTCTAGCATGATAGACTGGGTTATTTGCCAAGTGTATACTGCTCATGTTGTCACAATGAATGACAACTGGCCCATCTGTAGACTGATGCATATCATAGAGTAGCTTATGCAACCAAGCTACCTCACATGCAACCATTGCTGCACCCCTATACTCAGCCTCTGTGCTCGACAAGGCAACTGTAGGCTGTTTCTTGTTGCTCCAAGTGACTGCAGCAGTCCCAAAAGAGAACACAGATCCACTGGTGGATCATCTATCAAAAATACTACCAACCCAATTAGCATCAGTGTATCCATGCAATTGTATCTGAACCCCAGCCTCATAAAATAGTCCATACTGCAATGTGGATTTCACATATCTGAGTATGCATCTAGCCGCATCCAAATGCGGTTTCCTTGGAGCCTGCATAAACTGACTTACCAATCCAACAGCATAGCTCAAATCTGGCCTGGTAATAGTCATATCAATCAAACTTCCTACTATGCATCTGTACATAGTAGGGTCTTCCAGAAGCTCACCTGCATCTGTGCTCAGCTTCACATTCTACTCCAAAGGAACTGAAATAGGCTTACAGCCTGTCATCCCATATTTGGACAGCATGTCCAATCCATACTGCCTCTGCAAGAGCTGTATCCCACTTGGTGATCTAATCACCTCAATGCCCAAGAAATGACACAACTCTCCCAAATCCTTCATCTCAAACTTATGCTTCAATAGCATTTTCACATGAAGGATATCTTCATCACTATCACCTGTGATGATCAAATCATCAACATAAATGACAAGCAGCATAATACCTTTCTCTGTTTTTCTCACATAAAGTGAGAAATTTGCCTTGGAAATCTGAAAGCCAATAGTGACAAGATACTGTCCTATCTTGTCAGACCATGCTCTAGGTGCTTGCTTCAAGCCATATAAGGCTTTCTTCAACCTGCAAATAAACTCAAGATGAACACCATGAACATAACCTGGTGGCTACTCCATAAAGACCTCTTCTTGCAAATCACCATGCAAGAAAGCATTCTTTACATCCATCTGATGTAAAGACCATCCCTTTGATGTAGCCATAGCAATGACTGCTCTTACAATTGCCATCCTTGCAACCGGACTGAATGTTTCTTCATAATCAATGCCATATGTCTGTGCATACCCCTTGACTACTAATCTTGCCTTGTATCTATTCACAGAACCATCTGCATTGTGCTTGACCTTATAAACCCACTTACAGCCAATTGCATTCTTGTTTTTAGGCAAAGGCACCAATTCCCATGTAGCATTTGCTTCCAAGGCATCCATTTCTTCATCCATGGCTTTCTCCCATTTTTCTTTTCCCATGGCTTGCTCAAAAGAAGTGGATTCTGGTTCTTGTATCACTTTGACCATATAGGCATAGTGAATGGCTGTCATTCCATCATATTTCAGCCTATCCACAGGATATCTTGCTTTGGTAGACCTGCGCAAAATAGGCTCACTTCCAGCTGCTCTCAAAATATCCCTGGTCTTCCTTACTCCAGGTGTAACAATAGAAGGAATACCCAACTCATCGTCAATGCTCTGTTCTGAGCCATTGGATTCACCATCCACATAAGAGTGACCTGCATTCACATCAAACATGGGCTGATCTACCTTCTCTTTTCATTTTCATGATACTTGCATACCACTATCTGCATTGCTTTGAGGAGATTCTCCTGATCTAAATCTGCCTGTCCATGGTGAAGTATGTGAACCACTGCTAGAGGACACTGTAGGTCCACTAATATTTTGTGATTGCTGCTGTGAATTCTGTGCAGCATTACCATTTTGTGCATCTACATCAATCATCACATTTACTAGTTTATACCAGCTTCTCATCTCATCAAAAACAACATCTCTGCTCACTGTAAACTTACGAGTAGAAGGGTTGTAGCATCTATACCCTTTCTGCTGTAGAGAATAACCAATAAAGATGCACTACTCAGCTTTTGATCCAACTTGGACCTCAACTCATCTGGCACATGAACATAGGCAATGCAACCAAAAATTTTCAAATGAGAAATATTTGGTTTCCTACCAGTATACATCTCCTCTAGCATCATGCCATGTATTACTGCAGTGGGAGTCCTGCTCATTATGTAAACTGCTGTAGCAACTGCTTCAGCCCAATAATAATCTGGAAGGTATTTTTCATTTAGCATGGCCCGAGAAACCTCTCCAATATGCCTGTTTTTCCTTTCTGCAAGTCCATTTTGCTGTGGGGTATGACTGCATGAATAGTGCTGTTTTATGCCATGCTCCTTCAGGAACTTTGCAAACTCATTTGAGAGGTACTCTCCCCCTCCATCTGACCTTAGGCATTTTATTTGTAGGCCTATTTCTTTTTGAGCCATAGCTTTAATAGCTTTAAAATGCCCAAACACTTCACTTTTCTTTTTCATAAAATGCACCCAAACTTTTTCTGCTGTAGTCATTAATAAAAGTGACAAAATAATGACAGCCTCCAATAGATGCAGCTTTAGTAGTCCACACATCACAGTGGATTAATTCCTATGGCTTCTTACTCTCTTGAACATGCCTAGGAAATGGTTTCCTTGCCTGTTTTCCAAATTGACAGGCTTCACATACCTTATGCATTTCTACAACCTTGAATTTAGGCAATCCTGCAACAATGTTTTGGGCCTGCATTGATTTAAGTCGATGTACATTAACATGACCAATGCATTTATGCCAGATATCAATATTTGCAACTACACCGGTCCCATGTGCAAACATTGCTGCACTCAATTCAGGCATGTCCACTTCCAACGTAAACATCCTGACCTTCTTCTTTCCTTTTGCTATCAAGCGACCATTATTTTTCATATCCTCAACAAAGCATCCATGAGGATTAAATCTGACTTGCAAGCCCTGCTCAACCATTTGACCAACAGAAACTAGATTCTTGGTGATGTTCAAGACATGAAATATATCAGACAGGTATTTCTTTTTCCCATCCTGCATAGACAATGGAATTTTACCAATCGGCACAATAGGATGTGCAGTATCATCACCAGTCTCCACAAATCCTGGTCTTTCCATTTTCATTGCATCTTGCATCCATTCTACATGACCTGTCATGTGGTTTGATGCACCTGAGTTAACATATCACACATCATTTCTTTCTTCTGCACTTGTCACAGAATTGGTCATGTGTTGCACCATAAATAGATGCTCATTTCTGTCATCACCCTGTCTACTAGAAGATGCATAATTGCCTTGCTGCAATTTTCCATTCATAATGTCATTCTGCTTTTTGTAGCAGTATTTAGCCATATGACCCATTTTACCACAGTAGTAGCATTCAACATTGATGTTTGCATTTTGGCCTCTCTGCCATCCACCACGGCCTCTTTGGCTCTCCCCTGCCTCTGGAGTTACCACGTCCTCCTCCATAGGACTGGTTTTCTTGAGTTTGCTACATATTCTAATTTCTACCATGGCCTCCAGATTGGCCTTCTCTACCTTTGCCTCTACCTCTTCCAACATTTGAGTAGAAGACAGTTTCTTTTGAAGTTCCTCCTGAAGAAGATGCACCCCCATTTCTCTGCTCTTTAGAAATTAGAAGAGAAAACAACTCCTCAAAATCAGGAAATTTTTCACGGACGGCAATGGATGTCCGGAACTGTGCATAATCCTTTCCTAGACCATTCAAGGTCGTAGAAACTAGATCATCATCTTCCACTGGCGACCCAATGGAAGCAAGTGCATCTGCAATTCTCTTCACCTTCATGTGGTAGTCATTGATGCTCATATTTTCTCTTTGCACATTGTGCAACTCCTGCTTGAGTTTTCCTGGCTTGCGTATTTGTGCTGTACATTTTTGCCAAAGTATCCCATGCCTCCTTTGGCGTACTTGCATCTTGAATATGCACAATCATAGAATCCGAAATACTGATAGAAAGCTAGTACATAACTTTTGTGGCTCTCTCATGCCATCCTTTAAATGCCTGCATTTCTTGTTGATTGGAAACATTAGGAAGAATTGGTTTTTCTTCATTTCCTGTAATGAACTCCCAATAGCCTTTTCCCATAAGAAAATTCATCATTCGAAACTTCCATGCTTGGAAGTTGTTCTTGTTAAGCTTTTCAGTGATAATCTGTGAAAGAGAATCAGACGCCATTGTAGAACACTGCAAAATATTATGTCACTGCAAAAAACACAGCTTCTACCTCACACAGGCAATTTTGCAAAACTAACGAAAGTGGTATTTGACCACACAGTCACTTCCTAGTGACGATTTTGCATGAACAAGCAATAAGGATGATTCTGTAACTCATAGTATCTCTGCGCACAGGCATACAATGCAATTTTCTGTGGCAACTTTTCACCGACCTGCAGAGCAGTGGTTGCACAGCAAAAACAGGGCCTTTTTTTTTTTTGGTGCCTGCGAAGAACTTCCACCTCCAAAACAGGCCTCGAAACGGCCTCGCCACACCGCGAAGGGCGTCTCAATCTAAGACAATGCACTCTTGCACTTCCAGTTATGCTACTTGTAGAGATTTGCTCCCAAACTCGAAAAAGGAAAGCAACACTGGTCCTCTTACCAGGACACCGCGAACTTGGTTTGCTTTCTTGAGTTCCTTACCATGAACAAGGCTCTGATACCATGTGAAGATAGTGGGAGAGAGGGAAGGAGTCTCACTTGCGGTTTTCTCACATACACAATGGGGGAATACACACAAAGGTGGAGGCTGAAAACAGTTTTCCTCTTCTTAGTTGTGAAAGCCAAAAGAACTCTAGTACAAAGAAATAGAAGAATCCTATATGTGGGTCTCAAACCAAACTCAACTAACTAAGGTGGCGTACTAATTGAGCCACGAACGAGAGTAGATAAGGATAGCTGTCATCCAGCTATTATTCATGGGCAGTGTACCAACCGCATCTGCAGCTAACAAGTCGGGGACATAAATGCACAAGGGTCACCCTGGCATATCACGAGTGGAGCTCGATATCTCAACATAACCATCATGCCCTTGCATATTGATGTTGATGTCTTGAGGCCCCATAAATTCCATATCTAGCATAGTGATGGTAGAAGCCACTAAACTAGGAAGAGTTGTAACATCCACATAATAGTTTTGAAAGGCATATGGCAAGCTTGCAAGATGATCAATCACATCACCGAAAAAATGCAACATGTACATGAACTTAAAGTTTGCAACCAATTTAAACACTCTTGTATTCTCCTCTTATAAGCATACCAAAAGCGGCTCATACATTTCATAAATCTTGGAAATTACCTTAAGTCTACTCAACCATCTCATCTTGTGTATCTTTTCCATCATCAAGCTTAGAAAATCAAGATGATTAGCCAACTCTGCCAATCTAGATGACCTTTTAGAGCTTTTCTTGAAAATTCCAGCAACTTCATTCAACACACAATCCACATGTTGTGCATCAGAATTTTGTTTAAAAGTGTCAAAAACACATAAGTGAGTTCGGTGTGCCACACAATGTACTGATGTCATGAAAGGACTCCTCTTCAACAATGCAGCCAATCCATTTGTCGAACCAATCATTATAGATGCACCATCCTGACCATTTTTCTCTCATCTATACCATATTCTCTAAAGAATTTTATAATTGCAGTTTCCAAGCCCCTAGCTGTCCTATCATGTATTTCAAGCAAACCTAAGAAAGAAACCCAAGGCTCATGATCATAGATGTAAGTGGCATACATAATGAGATGCTCCATGACTGAAATATCCGTAGACTCATCAACTAAGAGACCAAAAAAAGGTGATTTGTTTAGCCTCTCTATTATTGTGTGCAAGATAGACTCACTAATATAAGTGGCAAATGTCATTGTTGCTTTTTCATTACGATATAACTCTCGGGGCACTAATACACTTCCACACATATGCAATAAATCCAAAATTGTAGAAAATTTCAGAAATGCCATATCTTCCTTCGCAACATGATAAGAAGCTCGAAGTAAATTCAAAATTCCAGCATTAACATCCCCTAATTGCCGTTGGATACCTTCATGGAGGGCTTTTTTCCCATAGTTTTGTGAGTATGATGCCCACTTGTGTTGTTTTGAAGTGGCATGACATCGTATCGCACTAAGCTGAATATTCACCGATCCAATATTGCCAAATTCACTGCGACATTTTCTCATTTTTTGGCATGTTGTACAAAAAATACGCCCAAGCTTTTTGTCAAAGAATGCCCATTCAAAAGAAATAACCCAAGAATAAGCAAGCATTTTTAATTCTTAAGACATCATTTTCTTCACCCAGTCTTAGTATCTCTTCTAGATCTGAGTCACATGTCACATGAGATGATGATGCTACATCAGACAAGGATTTTCTCACACTCTTTCTTTTCACGAGAGGGATCAATCTGGTCATTCTAGGGTGTAAATCTGTAAAATATTGCAGTGCAATGACTACTTGGATGCAAAATTCAGGTCAAACAACAAGCAGTTGAAAGTTGAATCAATAATTCTACATTTATTTATTTAGCATAAAGTTCATGCAGGTCAAAGAATAGATTCAAGCTCTCAAAAAAAAACAAATGCAGCAATCAAGTCACAAGCATATGAGGTAAAAAGGAAGCAAAGATGGCCTAAGAAAACAACAGACCTAATACTGAGGAAAAAAACATCATAATAAGTATGAAAAACTTGCCTAGCACCTGACTAGACCTCACATAAAAACCCCCTTTTAGAGAAACCAAAAGAAAGTAGTCGGAAGAATTTGTAGTACCTGTATATCCAATAATGCAAAAATAGCATTACAAGATAAAGTATAGCAAATACATGTTTTATCAGATGTCTCTATGGAAACACCAACTGATGCTTTTGTAATGATCATTAGATATCTCCGGAAAGACCAATAGAGATATGTATCTAAAAAGAAACCAGCAGATTTATGATATGGTAGAAGGTAGTCTAAGCAGCCTGATAATCAAGAGCATAACTCTACCTATGACATATAAAGTGTGGGTTGCAGAAAGTATAAAGACTAGTCCAAAGACAAAGGAGGTGCAGGGTCACCAACTCAATCGAGGGAGTTGTTTTGCATCAGAAATTCAACAGTAAAAATGGCCACTCCTCCAAGGATGAGCAGATTATTTCTGAGAACTTGACAAGTTTCTAGACTCACAAGAGTTAAACAATGGAGAGAGGAAATTTGCAGGGCAAAATTATGTTGATAGCATCCCTAAAAAGCTGAGATTGTGAGAAATTCTTATGAACATCGGCATGTCCAAATGCAGTTTAAAGTCAATTGTCCAAAGGGCAAGAATGTGCGGCAACGATAGTTCGTGCATACAGATTTTCTAAGTCTGTTTCGACATTCCTGCTCCTTAGCACAATAATAAGCTTACAAAGCGTAGGGGTTTCCAAACGGATTTACAAGACAGGACGACCAAAAGCCACAAGGTAGGATAGCACCTCCTAATCATCGTGGGAAGACTGCTCCATCACTGTATCTCCACTGTCCACGATCCATCATCCTCTTCTTCTCTCTTGTTCTTATTTGTACTCCACCCTTGTGCATGCATTCGTGCTTGCCTTGTAATCTCTAGACACTTTATGTCGTCTCATGTTTCGTCTTTCCTTTCGATGTCAACCATCCACTACCTTCATCATTGCCAAATTCTAGCTGGCTTATCTTCTCCATACCCATCATGGACAGCGCCCTTCCCCTCGTTACGTCACGATGCTCAACTGATGCGGTGATCATTCGTCTAGGAACAAATGTGGCCTCACAGGAAAATAGAGTTAGATGCATGCCTACGCTCCTAAAACTGCCCTCAACATCTCACCTTTCTAGCAATGGAGGGGGATAGCTGTGATTGATTGTGTATGTAGCAGCAGAGGCTATGGCGTGTATCCCTTCTCTATCATTTGATGGGAAGTGGATACAAATAAGGAATCCAGCTAGTAGGTTGCTGCAAAGAATCCATTTAAAACTTAACATCTTTCCGCTGTTTACTAATTGAAGTTGCTTGACCTCAAAGTAATTGGCATAACATCAAGCCAGAGCATGACGGTCGATTGTTTTCACCTATACGACAGAAAGGACGATGCTCTGCTATCGGAGATTATTAGGGAGGAGTTTTAGGCTGCTCTTGCCACTTCCTCTAGGGTGTTTAAGGGCAAAAGCTAGGTGCATTAACATTACGATCGTCACACACTTGTATCCTCCACAATTGCTGCAAAGAGCATGCACTCACCTGCTTCCAAAAATTTGGTAGACTATCAAACAATTCCTCTCGAGTTCTTCAAACCCTAGGAGAAAGAAGAGCCGCATTACCAGTGGCACCCGCCTGAGACTCTCCTCCATGGCCCACTGATGGCACAGTCAAACTTTGGGATGATCCAAGTGATTGCGTTAGAAATTAACCACCTTACTACCTTGAAGAGAAGAGGAGTGAAGAGAAGAGGAGCTACAAAAGATGGAGCGAAGAGGAGAGGAAGTCGACAAAGAAATCTTACCTCAGAGCTGGGGATCATTTGATGCAATCATGGTGCAATGCGGAGGCTAAGACACGAGCCGGTATGCGGAGGAGGGAGAAGCCAACAAGCTGGTATGCTGAGACATTAGCCGGTATGTGGAGGGAAAAGCCAACAAAGGAGTACACTAATGAAAGAGGGCAAATCTTGTTTTTAGAGGAGACTAAGCCAAACGTTAGAAGGGAGATGAGGTTATCTTGATCCTCCTCCACAAACCATAATTCATCCAACTAAAACCCATATAAATTTAACGTTTTTATATATGAAAACATGCACACTTTAAAAACCTCCATTTTATATTCTAGTCGACTAAAAAACAGGCATGTTTTATGAATGAAAAGCCATAAATTTTGCATTTTTAATCTTCCAAGTGTAATACCTATGAAACACTTACAAGAACAATTTCCATAAACCTGCAAATAGAAAAAAGCTAGGTGAAACCTAAAACTTTGCAGTTCCCTTGTAAGGCTTAGCAAGTTTTTGGGGAACACTGAATCAATAGGTTGATTCACAGAATGAATTTGAAGGATTAAGCTGTTTACATGAACATCCCGAGATGATTAAGCCACGTGTCAAATTTTACACCTTAGATTGTATATATGAAAAGCTAAAGGTAACACAATCTCATCATAGATTGTATTTGATCTAATCATATCAAATGTTGCATTTCAAAAGCAAGTTTTGAAATACTTGGGTGCAACTCTAGCATTCCAATTAAGGTGTAACCTTGTAGCCCTGTGAGGGGGTTCGGATCACACCAAGTCCCCATAGGCTATATTTCCAACACCCCCCCAAACACCACGAGTGTGACCTAGTTAGTCAAATACCACTGACCACCCACATAGGGCCAATCAATCAGAGAATTTGATCACCCACATAGCGCTGCGTTAGACCAACAAGGGGGTTTGGACCACACCAAGGCCCCATAGGCTATATTTCCAACACCCCCCCATGGTCCAAACACTACGAGTGTGACCTAGCTGGGCCAATACCACTGACCACCCACAAAGGGCCAATCAATCACACACTTTGATCACCCAAGTAGGGCTACGTCAAAACAACAATGATGACCACCCACACAGAGCATGATCAACCAATCAGATACAAATGAGCTCACGAATCACTGATGCAGACCATCAATTCCCATACCAGCCGACTTTGGATTTTTGTAGTAGCCCGTTCTGAACACATATCTGGCCATACAGCGACAACCACCGCCCACCACTTGTAGACAAAGTACAATGTGGTTCACCACTCCCATGTGTGTGAAGTTATTGCCAAGCCATCATTGTGCTAGGACTTTTAATCACAGCTGTCAAGTACATAGTTGTGCACAGTTGCCACATGTCCTCATCACAGTTCGTAGGCCATCTTCCTGCTCTGACACCATATTGGAAAAACTATAGATGCTACCAAGTGGTAGCCACAAAAGCTATAGATGCTACCAAGTGGTAGCCACAAAAGCACCGAGTACACGAGGGTCCCACTCCTTATGCCTCCTAACCACGTCGTCTCTCTCACTCTGAAAAAGAGTCGACGTGATATGAGAGAGGCTTCACAATCACCTTTTATATACCAAGTGCATTTATTGCATCCCATGCTTATTGGATTTGTATTTCTTTTATCCTCATGTCAATTGCCCATCAAGGGAATCCTTTTAACCACATTAACCCATAGGTGCCCATGAGGGGGTTTGGAACACACCAAGGCCCCATAGGCTATATTTCCAACACATACTAGCTTTTGTGCATATTAGACTTTTCCTACACTTGCTTGCTTGTACCAGATCTGACATGTGGTCTTTAGAACTTGTATTAGGGCTCACTTTTGGTAAATTTGGTGTGAGAGGTGGCAAAAACAATAGATGTAGAGGTGGCAAAATTTGTAGCAATCTGAGGCCCGACGGAGTGAGAGAGTAGATTTGTCAACAAGTGGGGTGGAACACTCGAGTTATAGCAATACGTAGGCAAAATCAAGAATGGTGCCTCAAAAACCTCTCCAATGTGTAGGTGTGCCACATTTAGACCACAATACCTTCTATAAATAGAAGCATGTGGACGTAATGTGGGACTCGAGTCTCAATGTACAACATATGTATAGTCATCATTCGGTAATTGTGCCCATCATGTACACAAGTGGGCAATGGCTCTCACTCTCAACACCCCACCTCCTACATCACTCTTCCCACTCCTAGACCTTGTCTTCATCTCCACTCACCCACGTCCATTCATCCTCCTACATCCATTCATCATTTTTGCAATGCAATAGGAATGCGATCCATTAGCATTTCTGAGTAAGAGGTGCACATACAATGAAGAAACACACAGAAGGTACCCGTTCACAAAATTTTCTAAATACTTGTCTAGTTTTTGTGTTGAAGAAAGCGATTTGGGCACATCAAGGTCTAGCTAGTAGGCCAGTTTCTTCATCACAAATCCTAAGAATGTGCTGAAGAAAATGAGTTGGGCATGTGCAGGCCTAGCCAATAGGCCAAATTGCTTTCTTCAGCACAAATCCTAAGAATGGGCTGAGGAAAGCAATTTTGGCATGGCCAATAGGCCAAATCGCTTCACAAATCCTCAGTGTGTGCCAAACAAAGAGATTTGGGCTTGTTTGAGCTTAAATCAATATCTATGGAGTCTTACACATTTTAATTTGTGTTTTTTTAAAACTTCCTATGGATAAAGCCAAAGGACCCCAAAAGAAGGAATAGAAATCCCTTCTAATGTTCTGGTCAAGGACCATCCTATACTAGATAGGATCATCTTTCTTGGTCAAGGCTACTTCTTATGATTGCATTTTCATTGAATGTACACACAATTTTGGGGAGAGTCCTCAACAACCCAAATCACTTTCTTAAGCACAATCAGAAAGATGTAGTACATCATAATAAAAATTCTTACATAATTATGAATACTCACTATAATTCTTCAATGGGTCTTATTTTGGTCTATTCATAGTTGTTGAATACCTCCAAAAGCTACAAGAGAAAGAAATGCACCCAAAAACACACGCAAATAAGAGCTATAGAATAAATGTGCTTAAGAACGAAATTTGTACTATTGGTGATAAATCCAATTGGCCAAGTCTCTTTCCTAAGAACAATTGTAGGATTCTAATTCCTATCAGGACTCCAAAATCAACAGGGAGTGTGAAACAAATGAAATGTTCCTAAGAAAGCAATTTTGAGTGTTTAGGGTGAGCCCAATAGCTCAAAGCACTTTGTTAAGCACATTCAAAAATAATTTATCAAATTTTCAACCCTACCTATAGAAAGAGTAGATTCACCCATACCATCTTTTGTTTAAGAGATTCTACTTTCACCTATGATAGAATTTGCTTGTAGGCTAACTTGCAATAGATTCAATAGGCATAAGAGGCAACCAATTCAGTAAGCATTAGAGTGGTAGTATTCGGTCGTCAGTGAGCAAGGCAAGCAAAAAATTCAATCGACGGTGAGCAGTAGAATCATGCGAATAAACAA
This sequence comes from Dipteris shenzhenensis, assembly GCF_047967505.1. Lineage (NCBI taxonomy): Eukaryota > Viridiplantae > Streptophyta > Polypodiopsida > Gleicheniales > Dipteridaceae > Dipteris > Dipteris shenzhenensis. The sequence continues at coordinate 44,389,035 of NC_141600.1, read as the reverse complement.
AATAAACTTTGTTGAGATCTATACATAGGGTAACGTGGTGCCTCGAAAAGCAAGCCCACATGTGTGCTATAAATGGAGGTGTGCCGCATTTAGAGCATAGTATCTTCCATGAAAAGAAGCATGTCTACATAATCATACCCTCCTCAAGATTCGAGTCATTGTATTGGGGCTTGGCCAACACTCCAAATCGCTTTCTTAAGTACATATCTAAAGAGTGTGATGAAGAAAGTGATTTGGGGATTTTGAGGCATGGCTAACAAACCAAATCATATTTAGAAGCACAAATTCAAATATTTATGTCACAAACTTTAAAATTTGTGTTTTGTTTTCAAGATCCAAGGGATAAGGGAAAACTACCCCAAAGAAGGAAGCTAGATCCATGCCTTCTAATTTTACTATTAGAGGCAATCCTATACCAAGTAGAATTGCTTTTTCCTTGAATGTGTACACTATATATAAGAAAGAAATTGGATTTGTGGGGAGCCTTCATGTTCACTAGGTCTTTTAATGATGTTTAATTCTCCAAATAATGCTTTTAGAAAGCGATTTTGGATGTTGGAGTTTTGTCCAATATGCCAAATTGCTTTGTTGAGTATAGTTCTATAAATTGTGCTTAAGAAAGCAATTTGGCCTTTGAGGCCTATCTAACAAGCCAAATCGCCTTCTTGAGCACAAATCGTGACACTTTCTTGAAATAAGTCCACATAGATATTATTTCTATGAAATAAGTCCACATAGTTATCTTAGGTGCAAAATGGATCACAGCAAATCTAGTTTCTGTTTGACTCCTACCAAGTTCTTCATTCTTTGGGGCAATTTGTATAGGTCTTCTCTATTTCTCTTTAATTTTTGGTTAGTGATATCAGCTTTGGAAAATGTTCGCTTTTTTAAATCCAAAAGAGAAGGGTAAGGGCCCCCAAGAGCACACTTCTAATGTTGGAGTCAGGGACCATTCTAAACTAGGTACAATCATCTGATCCTTATGTTTTCTTATTTTGGTATTTTCAAAGAATGTACTCAAGAGATCAATTATTCTTGTTGGGGGAACTAGTGCCCAACTATTGAAATTATACTTGAATGTGTTTGTCTTTTTCACACGTCTAAAGGGTACACTGCTGCTGCTGTTGTGCTAGAAGATGTACCTAACAAAGCAATTTTACTTGTTGTGAAAGCCTAAAAGTAGGAAAATCTCTTTCTTTGAAACATTTTCTAGATTTGTGCTTAAGAAAAGAATTTGGGCTGTTGGACAATTCCTTAGTAGACCAAATCACTTTCTTAAGTCCATTTTCTAGGATTGTGCTCAAGAAAGCGATTTGGCCTGTTGGACAAGCTTAAAACATCAAAAATCACTTTCTTAAGCAAATTTTGTTTGTGCCATCCCATCATGCTAGATATTTCTCTCATCAATCTTTGAAAATATGTTTGCTTTATCCGATGTAAAAGACAAGGGCAGGGTTTCCTACAAGAGGACTGTGGACTTCACTTTTGATGCTGCCCATGTGGAGGAACCTAAATTTGGTAGACACTTCTTTTTATGTGTCTTCATTTTCTTGTGTTGATGTCTAGAAGTAGATAATGATGAAAAGTTTACAATGATGTTAAAAAATGGAAAAGGACTCCAGAAAGAGAATCAACTATCCCTAAGGAAAGGAGATCACTGGGCCTAGAAGGTTCGAAGTCAAAAGAAAAAAGCAACCCATGTGATAAGCATTTTTTTGACTTCCTCCATAAGTGCAATGCCCAATGTGATTTTCACATTCTCTATAACATGCTCAATAAGGAGCTCCATTATTCAGATTTGGTTGATCAACATAGGGAAATTATGGCTAGTGTCTTTCAAAATATAACAAGGGAGGGAAGGGTTTGCATTGCAGACATATATTATAGACACATCAAGGATATAATGAGAGATAATAAGTTCAGGTCTTCCATTCACAAAAGATATGAGTTTCTGCCAAAGGGTATCAAATCAAAAGTGCAAACTTCTAGAGGAAAGTTTGTCATTTGTGATGTATCTAAATTGTCACCAGGTTGACATTGAACAAGGCTTGAAGATCTAAGAGGAGGAGGAAGAAGAGAGGCCCTAGGATCAAGACCCAGAAGGCCAAGATACAAAGAAACTCCAAGAGGAGGGGGGAGCAGTAGAGGAGGAGGTGACAAATGTAGACAAGGAGAGAGATGAAGCTACTACACTGGACCTTGTGGCACTAAGATCAGAGACACTTAACGGGTCTGTAAGTATTAATGTCCTTGACATTGAAAGCTGTAGCCATGTTGTAACATTGCCCACTTTCAAAATTGGAGATATGGAGTATGTTCTTCTTCAAGACATTCAAGAAATATTCTGACTGGAGGGAGGATTACATGTTAGTAATGATTGCCCAAGACTTCCAATTTGATTCTAAGACTATCACAGAGGATGGCCCTTCCCATAGCATAGAAGACAACTTCAACTCAAAGGAATGTCGATCCATGTGCTTTGAATCAATTCAAAAATGTAAGATAGACTATGAGATGGATGATGAGACGTTCTTGAAGATTCAAAGAGACCTCAAGTTTTGACCATATCAAAAAAGGAAGGACCAACAAAGAATATCAGAAGATATCATAGAGAGAAACATCTTCCTTTGAAAGGACAAGGATCTAGTTGGCAGATGAGAATATGAAGGTGAGTAATCTATCTTTTGTTATCTTTATTCTCATTTTCATTTGAGTGATTTTGTCTTTTGGTATCTCTGTTCACATTGCCTTTAATGGAATGCCCATTTTGATTTATTTGTGTAGTTGTATGTTGAAGATTATTCAATCCTGGTGAGGTCTACTATCAGGAGTAGGGACAGGTCTACCGGGAGCAGGGAGAGAGGTCTTGACTAGCTTGATTATTCCTTCCTGGTGAGATCTATTGGGAGCAGGGAGAGAGGTCTTGGCTAGCTTGCTAGCCTCTCTCACTATATCAAGAGTCTCTCTTCTGCAAAATATTAATTTTTCATTGACATTTAAGCAATTATGGTGAGATGGCTTTTTGGTTTTTCAAACCTCCTATGTGAAAATAACGCTTCAAGAATTTTATTTAATAAAACACTGCATCCCACATAGCCAAACCTAAAAGGTAATCTAGTTTGACATGCAAAAAATTCAATGTACTCACAAGTACACAATTAATACCATTTATTTTTTGCCAAAATAGTACTAAAATCAAACACCGTATTGTGCTTTCACTCACCTGTGCCCTTGCAAGCGGCATTACAAGCCCTCTCAACTTAGATCCTCATAGAAGACACCTTCTTCTTAGGTTTAGAGAGGCAACTTTAGCATATGAACTCATTGGATTGGAAGAAGACAAAAAAACAACAAACAGAGAGTAGACAGAAGATGAAAAGGAAGAGGTGCAAGGCAGTTCCATCGATCGGCTTCCACCAATAAAAATTGCAAGGAGGGCCTTCACTCTTGTCGTATAGGAGAAAAGTAGTTGGATACATTGCAAAACTTGCATCATCTAGTGCTCAAACTCTATTTGTCCACGTGTACACTTTACAAAAATCAATTTATGCCTCCATTGAATAGTTGTAGAAAACAAAAGGAGAGTAGTTGTTTCAAATTTGAAAAACTTGCATCATATAGTCACTGATTTACTCTAGCAAATTTGCAAAGTTTACATAGTTTAGTCACTGCTTTACTCTACTAATATGTACATTGTACATTGTACATTTTGTTACAAAGTTTTTAAACTCTATCTGACCACTTGTGGTTCACAAAAGCCTTTGAATGCCTCTATTCTACATGTCTTTGTGCAAGTGTTGAGTTATCTAGGATTTGCCTTCTTCTTTCTTTTTGGGCCATCCTGAATGCTAGTTTGACTTGTGACATTGCCACTTTTTTCTTACATTGTAACATTTTTAGCATATATCGATAGAATCACACAGGGTGGACATTAATGGAATTTGGTGGAAGATATTGTACTCCATACTTGTTACTATAATACCTCTTTGCCTCTGGACTCTTTGGCCTCTCTTACTTCCTTGCTTGTTGCATTTCCACTCGTCAGAAAGTTCTACCCTACTTCATGGTCACATCTCACTTGCGGCTTGCTATGGCATCAATTTAGGTGCTAATTCTTATTTTAGTCTTCTTGCAAGGCTGACTTGCTCCTGATTTTGCATGATATTCATAGTTCTTCTAGCACTTGCTTCTCTATCTCCTCTTGGGTTCTAGTTTGCACCGATTCTCTGTGTTTTTTGAGTTTTCATAGTAGTACTGCTAATTACATATCCTCTTCTTACCTTGTGCTAACCATTTTCTTCAAGTGGTTACCTTGCTATAACATGTAGATTGTCTGATAAACGTTATGTGGTTGTATATCAAACTTTTTGGGATGTAGTGATGATGGGATGCTGACTACTCTTTAAAATTTTATTGTGGTTATGCAGGTTTTCAACATATATCACTCTTGTTAGACTCCCTTATGGCGCTTTGTTTTTTGTGATATCACTTATTTTGCTAGGGTATTTTGGATGTTCATTAACCCATTGCTGTTTGAGCTAAATGGCTTTTTTGAATTTGTCGAGTTCTACGTTTGCAAATGGTTTGTGTTTGCCTACTTGGCTCTTGTTAAAAACTTCACAGTTGCAGGCGTACTCTTGGGCAAGTCTCTTATGCGCACCCACAAGACTCTATGCTTGTTTTTCTTTACAGTGTTTGGAGTTTCTGATGGCTTATTTTGTGTTTAGTGCCTGAGTATTATGTCTTTGTACTACATTACCGAGTTTGTGGATTTGGCAAACCAATAATTATTCCACTTCCTTCAAAAAGTTAGTTATGTGTTGATATGATAGTTTTGAGCTGTTTGGGTGTCCCAAGCAATTTACACTCTCAAACTACCTTAAATGTTCTGGCTTTGGCCTACTTTGGAGTTAGGATTTGTGATAGTATTACTTGCTAAGCAAAATGCCAAGGCAATAGTGTCATTTGGCTTGTCTTTCTTCTTTCTGGCAATAATTCTATGGTTGCTTTCTGGGGTTTTGTTTCTCTCGCTTCACAAGTGTACAAATTTATTTTGCAATAGGTAATTGTTTGTTAGGAGTACCTTCTCTCCTTATAAGCAATCTTTATGATTAAATTGTTTGTCTTGACAATTGCAACTTGGCCTTCTGGCCAGCTCACAAGCTTTTCACTTGTCTAATTCTCTTAATCTCCAAGAGGTTCTAGTTGGTTGTTTCTATTCTCTTGATTTGTTAGTTTATATATATATATATATATATATATATTTGTATTGTTGTTTACTCATATATGCATAAGTATCTTTGTTATTTCATGCTTATTATAGTTATGGTTAAGGTTATAAGGTATTTTTAAAGTTAAAATTCTATGAGTCTTTAAGGCGGGTTTTTTCTTAGATATATATAAAGATTTATTTTTTTAATGTCATTATTGTAACTTCTCTAACCTTTTCTAACTATTCTTACTTTTATAGAGTTAGGTTTTCTAACTTTTGTATCTATTATTCTTTCTAGGCTTATATATATATATATATAATTCTATAATTCTACAAGAAGTATCTTTATGTCTAATTCTACAGGTAGGCTTGATAAGTCTAGTTTTTTTACTTTACTAACTTTTCTTAGTACTTTATTGATTTATTTCTACTAATGGTTTAATGTATACTACTTTTTTATTGCACTAACATCTTTTATTTTCAAGTACTAATTGTCTAAATTAACTTTTAAAATAGTAATTTGTTTCTTCAATATTAGTTTTCTAACCTTTTAAAGCACTTTTAGTTTGTCTTTCATTTCTTCAACCTGGCCTTTTCTTTGGAGCTACTAATTTTCTACATTTGGTTAACTTTTGGCAATCATAAGTTATGTATTCCATGGACATATTGATTTGCAAAAACGCTTCTCTATGGTGATATCCCCACACTTTGTACCTCAAGAAAGTGTTATGTTTGTGTACTTAATTAGGATGTTTAATAATAATAATAATGAACATCTACTTATAGAAGATGATATCATAAGATCATCTTTCCTTTGTGCCTCGGGTAGAAATGTCTCTCTCTAAAAACCCCTCTTACCCTTCTCCAAAAATTCCCCTTATTTATCTGTTAACTCCCCACTTATCCACCTTCTTAGACCCCCTAGTAAACCCCTCTTATCCTCCATTTTAAGCCACACATTAGAGTACCACTTGCCTTAATGATTAGTAAAAAACAATTGAAAAATTATCCCCCTGCTTGGCATAGTTTATTTGAGAATTTATCCCCCCGCTTGAAGACCTCTTGCTATGATGGTGTTTAGAACATTTTAATATTTACCCCCCGTTTAATGCTGAGTAGTCTACTATTTTTTCTAGTATTAATTGTGACATTGATAACAAGAGTGTGGGGGATGCTTGGATACCTAGCTCCCACACAATTTCTGGATCATTGGCAAGTATAATTCCCTACTCCTTAACTAACGGTAGAAGAAGGCCAGCTACATGATCTTGTATTTATTCAAATGTTTGCTATTCAAGATCTATTCACAAATGTATTGTTTTATTTTATTATATTTATTATATTGTTCTATTCTAAATAGATTGTATGATTCAATTTATTGATAGAATTTGTTACTTCTACACACACACGCACATGCACACACACACACATGGTACATACGTATGTGTGTGTGTATGTATGTACATATATATATACATATACGCATATGTATGTATGTATGTATGTATGTATAGATATACATATACATATACATATGCATATACATACACATATACATATACATATACATAGACATATGCATATGCATATATACATATACATATACATATACATATATATATATATATATATATATACATAGACATAGACATAGACATAGACATAGACATAGACATAGACATATACATATACATATACATATACATATACATATATGTATACATATACATATGCATATACATACACATATACATATACATATACATATACATATACATATACATATACACATACATACACATATCTTTTACATATTAACCACAAACAACCAAAAGACACATGGAGGCTTGGAGGCACATATCATGACATGTGTTAAAGTTCTACGAATCCAAAATTCAAAATGTCCCTAGAATTGCAAATTCAAAGAATACTGAATTCAAAATGACAAGGAGATGAAGGTGAAAGGACACCATGCATTTGAATTGAATGATGAATAACTTAGTTATAGGTGTGCCCATATCTTCTAATGCTAACAACCAGTGAAGGAACATTTGCGATTCAAAACTACGATTGGAAGAGTCATCACCATTTGTTTGTAGACAAAGATAAGAACTTCAAAATTTTGGCCAAAGATTAGGGCATCTTTGTGGACGGAAGTATGGCTGAAAATGCGGATGTGACAATTGACGAGGTAATCAGCAAGTCCATTGAATTGATTAGGAGCATGAATCAATATGCCAAAAACAACAATAGCAATACCTTCGTCAACAGCAATATGATATGTTAGGGATTTCTTCATGTGAGCCAGGATGAAATGTCAGACGGAGCTGGAAATGGTGATGAAATTATGGATGGAGTCGGTGACAGATGCCTTGATGCCAAATTGAACGTAGTTGGTGATGGGAGCAAGAATGACATTTGTGACCAAGAAAGGGACTAAGTAGAAAACATAGCTAAGCTATTGAATCTCTTTATCACAAGCTTGAATCATGCTGCTCCACTGCAATGAAATGATGTGACACAATCCGATTGATCCACAATTGTACACGTTGAGAAGAGCAATTGAAACTAGATGAAGAGGTAGACAAAAGTGGATGCATCTAACACACACACACACACACACACACACATAGATAGAGAGAGAGTGAGAGTGAGCACTTTCTGAATTCTTTGAATGACAAATCCCTTGCATGCTTCTTGGTTGTACGTGGAAACCTTTGAGTTTGATGTTGTAGCATCTTCAACAATCATAGGAATTGCCCTCGAGTCAGTCCAAAAGAAGGTGCAAATTCAACTCCAGCAAGCCAATTCATGTTCCAATTCAGATGCATAGTTATGGAGTGTCAAATGTTATCAGGTGAGCATAAAGTTGAGTGTGAGTGGGAGGAGGAAGCAAGAAACTACCTTTTTAGGCATTTCTTAGCTCGATTTTTTGGTTGTTTCAAAGTAGAGAGCATGGATTTAGGATGGCAACTCGGTTGAACATGGTGATGCTGGGACATTTGTTTCTGATTCGGGACCTGAGAATGTAGACGTGTTAGCAAGCACCAACACACCATCACATGCAACATTTCAAGCTATCAAAATTGTCCAATTGCTTTACCATAGTGGTTTCCGCTCACACTCAACATCTACCCATTTCATCATGCTCTACGATCCAATATATTGTGAAAACAGGTATACAAAAGTGGACGGGGGATGTGAATCATAACAAACATTAAGCATGGGGGTTCACGCAAGGATTTTTTTAAAATCGCATTCTGAGCAATATCAAGACTCTTTCCCGAGCCCAAACGCTACTTTCCTTCGAGTATATACATAGGATGGACATCATTTTTTGAGATTTCAAGGTGGTTGTCAACATAGATGGTTGCACATGTTAAAGTTTGATGTTAACACTAGTCTTGTAATCGAGCCACAAAAGTGGCACAGGCTTGATTTCTTTAATGTCATGATAACTTCTACATATGGTGTCAAAAATGTCATATAATTACATCATTGTGATCTTCTAGTAGAATGAAACATGTTGATACTATTTGTGAGTCAATTTTGACCTTATAAAAATTTTCAATTTTCAAAAAGTGCCCAAAAATGCCCAAAACAGGCGACAACACATCAACTTTGAGGAGCTAAAATAGTTGTCGCATTCTATCCAATGGTCGTGATGTTTACCTTGGGTTATGTTTCTTACATCCGAAACATTTACCCTCCGTAATTAGCTTTTTCTTCTCATCGTCAGTCATGGAAGGAAATGGTATCCATCCAAGACATGATTGGCTATTAACATTTTGTACAATAGCTTTCTCTTTTCCTTTGTTGAAAGGCTTTCGAGGATTCAATTTCCTCTCAGCAATCTCAGCCAATTTAGTGAGGTCTTTCAAGGGGGTTGGGTTGAACATCTTAACCTCATATCTCACTCTCAGGGTTAGGGCTGCTAAATACTTCTTCGTTCTATCATCCTCGCCCTTCTCAGGTAACTCTAAAGAGAGTTTCTAGAACCTAGTTGTAAATTCAGCGTTACTCTCATTATCGAATTGCCTGAATCTTTTCCAACGAAAGGTCAATTCTTCTTCATGCCTTAGAGGCATGAAAGTGGCCTTAAGCTGCTCTACAAATTTGGACCATTGAAGAATAGGCTCTTTTACCGTTTGTGATAAGGACCACCACATCAAAGCATCCTTTTGTAGATGCAATGTGGCAAGAGCAAGCTTCTCATGGTCAGTCTTATCCTGATGGGCAAAATATAACTCAAAATGGTGAATCCAATTGAGGATTTTATCCGCCTCTCTTGCTCCATCATACTTTGGGAATTCTATTCTCTCTCGAGGTTGAAATTTGGCTCTCTTCATCGAGGGGGTACCTAAATCTTCATCCCCAAAATTCAGCACTCTCTTAGTCCCAAATTTTATCATAATGGACTGTTCAATCACATGGCTAAGCTGAGAAACCAATGTTGTTGGGTGGAGTGAACAATGGAAGCAACAGGAGACGGAGGCAAGAAGCAAAGCGTGCTGCTGAAGTTGTATTACAAAAGTTATAAAGAATACAAAAGATACATCTAATATAATGAAACCCTAACTGGGTGTCATACATGTACTAGGTGTCCCAACTGGAACTAGTACTAAGTGTACCATAGGTCCTAACTGATAATATCTAGGCCTACAAGGCACATACCAAGGAATGAATGACACCTATGGATAGCCCATAGAGTGGCCTACAAACCCCCCTCGATGGTATGGGTTGAAGTATCCTGGAAACGTGTCAAGATACCTGAAAGACTAGGTCATGGTTGCACAAATTCATCCAATGTGGATATAGCAACCTATGACTATACAGAGAAGGTAGATCACGTAACAAAAGGGACCAAGTGTAAAGCTTGTCAAAAAGCTTCAAAGTTAGGCCGCGGAAGAGCCTTAGTGAATAGATCTGCCAAGTTGTCCTCAGTGGGAACATAAGACAACTTGATGTCACCATCTGACCATCTCTCTCTGACATAATGATAATGAACCTCAATGTGCTTTGTGCGAGCATGAAACACTGGATTTTGTGCTATAGCCAAAGCACTCTGACTATCAGTATGGATGACGGTAGGAGCTGTCTGACGAATTGGAAGATTTGCAAGTAATTTCCATAGCCAAACACACTCTACTATAGCTGTGAAAGCTGCTCTGTACTCAGCTTCACAACTAGATGTGGCAACTGTAGCCTGTTTCTTGCTGAACCATGAGATGCATGAAGAACCAAGCATAAAACAATTGCCACTGTGGGATCTACGCGTATCATAGCAACCAACCCAATGACTATCAGTGAACCCATGCACGATAAGTGAAGTATCAGCCCTATAGAGAAGGCCCAAGTATTGCGTGCCTTTGATGTACCTAAAGACACGTTTCATTGCATGCCAATGGTGATGAGTGGGACTGTGCATGTATCTGCTCAACTGAGAAACCACATACTGCAAGTCTGGCCGAGTATGACATAGATAAAGCAAACAACCAACTGCTTGCTGATAGGAGGTAGCATCACATGGACCACTGCCATCTTCAGTAGAGAAATGAAGACCAGTCTCTAATGGGGTGGAGACAGGTTTACAATATTCCATCTGAAATCTATGTAGAAACTGCCCAATGTACTTCGATTGTGACATCATAATTCCCCCCTCAGATCGAGCAAATTGAATGCCCAAATAGTAGTGCAACTGGCCAAGTGAGAGTGCTCTCAACGGAAGCAAGAACGGAAGAGGGAGAGAGAGCGAGAGAGAGAGACAGAGAGCCACACAAGTTTTGGTGGGTGCAAAACCACCCTAATCTTCTTTTTCATTCATTTATATATGTGTTTGAGTATTGTACATAACCGGGGTAAAGGCACAGTGACCTTTAACCCCCACAACCTCCCACTTAAAGGACAATGTGCCTTTAAGGGAGAACAACCAGTGAGCATACTATCCAATGCCCATCAATACACGACAATACTCAAATCGCTGACTAGGTAGACTCTTCGTCAGCATATTTGCAGGGTTATCATCTGTATGAACCTTGACAAGCTCTATGCGCTTGTCCTCAAGTACCTCCCTGATGAAATGGTACCTGACCTCAATGTGTTTGGTCTTTGCATGAAAGACCGGATTCCGTGCTAGCTGAATAGCACTCATGGAATCACTATGCAATGTCGGTACACCTGTATGAATCCCCAAATCTCCCACTAGCCGATCAAGCCATATAGCCTCCTTGCAACCCTCTGTGGCTGCAACATACTCAGCCTCTGTGGTAGACAAAGCAACACACTTCTGTGCACGAGACATCCACGACACTGCACCACCTGCAAAGGTGAACACATAACCAGAAGTGGATCTCCTACTATCCACATGCCCTGCATAGTCTGAATCTGTGTACCCAAGTACACGCATGTCTCCTTTACCAAAGCAAATGCACATCTCCTTGGTACCCTTCATGTACCTCATGATGCACTTAACTGCCTCCCAATGCCTCTTTCCTGGATTAGCCATATACCGGCTAACAACTCCCACTGCAAATGCAATGTCTGGTCTAGTAGCTATCATAGCATACATAGGACTCCCAACTGCTGATGCATAAGGAACCTTGGCCATCATGGCCCTCTCCTCATCTGATTTGGGACTATCTGTATGACTCAGTTTCACATATGGAGGCAATGGAGTACTCACTGCCTTCCCCCCCTCCATATTGAAACGCTGTAATACTTTTGTAACATACTCTTTTTGTGAAAGCCAAAGGAGTTTCCTACTCCGATCACGCGTGATGCGCATACCAAGAATATGACCTGCAAATCCCAAATCCTTCATATCAAAGGCCTCATGCAACTTGGCCTTTAATGCATCTAGCTCATAAGTATTCTTGCTAGCCAATAGCATATCATCCACATATAGTGCCAGGATTATCAGGCTACTATCCTTAGCCCTTTTAGTGTAGAGGCAGTGATCAATTTCACTCCTTCTAAAACCCTGGGACCGAATGAAAGCATCAAACTTCTGATACCATTCTCTAGGTGCTTGCTTAAGACCATAGAGACTCTTCTTCAGCTTGCAAACTAAATGCTCTTTGCCCTTTTCTTCAAAGCCTTCCGGCTGCACCATGTAAATGTCCTCATGCAAATCCCCATGCAAGAAAGCTGTCTTGACATCCATTTGCATAAGCTCCATATCCTCTATTGCCACTAGTCCAAGCATGCATCTAAGTGTGGTCATCTTCACAACCGGAGAGAATATCTCATCAAAGTCCACACCCTTCTCTTGCTTGAACCCTTTAGCAACCAAACGGGCCTTGTACCTAGGCACATCATCACCTGTGACCTTCATTTTGTAGACCCATTTACATGGCAATGCTTTCTTTCCATGTGGCAAAGAAACCAAGTCCCAAGTCTTATTCTTCATAAGTGAACTCATCTCTGATTGCATAGCATACTCCCACTTGCGTTGATCCTCACGCATCATAGCCTCTCTGTAGCAAGAAGGCTCCCCGCAATCAGTAAGCATCACATAGTCTACCCCTGGAACAAACCTATCAGGCGGTCTAGACACTCTAGATGATCTTCTCAAGGGCATTTCAGCCATTAGGGAAAAAGGGAACTCATTTTGGGGCCCTATAAGAAATTCACTATTTTTTGATTTATTTCTCTCCTAAAAGACCTCAAAAATAGTAAAATACGGAAACGTGGCTCAGATTTGTCAGTAAGGACTACAGAACTGTCAATTCAAAAAGGAATAAGATAATCTTTTGTCTGACTAACACGATTTTGTATTAAATATCCTCTTAGATTTTTTTTTGTTTACCAAAGATTCCGCATCTCTTTGGCCGACGTGTGCAGGTCTTTCATTAAGAGTCCATCACTGAACTTAGTGATTGCAAGTTTTCAAAATATTCACATGGATACTGCCACACTTCCACGATTCATGTTACAAAACGACTATGAGATTGAAAAACAAACTTCGCAACCTGAGGAGCACAAAAAATGGCCGATACTAGTGAGTCACTATCTGAGAAGAAGCGATTACACCATCTTCACATCGACTTGGAAGAACAATATGCTCCAGCACAAAAAAGACGAAAGGATACGGTGCTGAATGCTCAACAGCGGGAAAATATGAGAAGAGAAGGGCTTCAACATATTGACTTATGGTGCGACGGAAGCATATATCCAAAATGTCAAGTAAAAAACTCTACACCTCCATTTGTCAATCCCACCACATTACTGAGGTTTGCCGGCGATGGACAAAATGGACTTCTTGGTTATATTTCAGCGCAATCTGCATTTGCGGAAACGTATAAAATGATGTACCTACAAGAAAAGGGGGCCAAGATGGAGGAGATAGCCATTCGTGCAAAATTGGAGCAGCAGTTGCAGAATGAAATCGAGGAGCATTCAAAGAGTAAAAAAGAATTGACAAGAGCAAGAAAGAAGAGAACCGTGCTTGGAGACAGACAACGTACCAGGAAGATTAAAAACATTGCAAATTTGAAGGCTGGGACTGGTGGATGCAAGCGACGAATTCAGGAAGCAAGGTTAGATTGAAATTTATCATTTTGTATACTCAAAAAGGCTCTCTTCCAGACTATATCTATTTCGTTGATTGTCGCAAAATAAGAATGGAGGTGCTGAATAATATAGTCATATAATGTTGTTATTACAGGAAATTATTGGAGCCTGCAAAAGAAAATATGGACCCGAACCTTCTTCCTGTTAAACAAATGAAAGGATTGCTTTCTTGCGGTGTAGCAAAAGGTTTGATTGAGGAAAAAAAATACAAAACAGTCAAACGCAATGTTGTAGAGGACTTTGTATCCAATAATCAAGTTGATGGCACTATAATGCAAGAGGCTCTTGATGTTAGTGGAGTTAGCAGGAAGGGATATAGTTCGATTTTCCATGCGATATCCTCAACTTTGAAAGATCAAAGGATTAAACGAGTTTTACTGCCAAATCCAGCAACCGTGTGGAGGATAAGAGGTCATTTGAATGAAAGTATAGATGAATTTATTGGGCAGTATATCCATATTGAAGAAATATTTCATGGTGTTAAAGGAACCACTGTGTATGATCCTTGGAACAATATATTTTAAGATCTGCAACAACTTCAAAAAAGAATGGTCGAGTTTTATGGAATAACATTTGAGGAGTGCAAAGGCATTTTGAAATTTGTTATCAAACTGGATGAGTGTGAGGTTGTAAAGGAAAAGAAAATGGAAAGAGTTACTATTACATTGATGAATGGAGCGATTGATACATCATTGACTGAAGCGAGTTCGAAGTATTTTAGTGTGCAGTCAGAGAAACACATATGGTGGTTAGGCTCGTTCCAGGTATGATCATGGGCTGTTTTATACTTGATTTTGATCATTGTTATCAAATCTGATATAGTAATACTTTTGTTTTCTATAATCTCGCAGGTGAAGACCGAAGACCATGAAACACTAGATTGGGTGTTTCATCACACGGAAATACCAACAATAATCAAAAGACAAGTGCAAGGCGAGAATCTCCATGTTGCAGGAAAAGGTGATTTTCAAGTCGAGTGGCACATGGCCGGGGATCTTAAAACACTTAAGTGCATGTATAACATTAGTAAAGGAGGCAACTCAAAGTCTCCTTGTCTTTACTGCAAAGAATCAGCTCAAGTAATGGATTCAAAATGGTGGAAGAGAGCACCTAATAGAGATAAAGTTGACCCTGACTTCAAGGCCATTCTGGACATTCCACTATGTAATGTTCACATCTGCACATTGCATGGTCTATGTCGAATTATTGAGAAATTGGTATTTTTATATATTGGATTTGCTTGGAAACTCCGTCCCGAAAAAAATAGAAAGGATGCTCTTCAAGCATTGGAAAAAGTGTTATCCGATATAGGTCTGCATGGAGGAGATGTTCAAATCACAAAGGATTTTAAAAAGTCTACCAATGGCAAGGAGGTACCAATCAAGCCCTCTATTGGTGGTGTTAAGGCAAGAAGATTCTTGTCTCGACCCAAACACATTAAGCAAGTAAGGCAAGGTAGAGCAGTTTCAAAGATTAATTATGGATTGTGGAAGCAAGTCCATAATGCTGTGAAAGATCATGAGGCTGATGGGGAAGCACGAAATAGGAAGGCAGAGGTGTGGAGGTCTCTTGATCAACTCTTCATGTTCTGTGACAAAGTAACATGGACAAAGAGTGATTACAAGAACTTTGAGGAGGCAATTAAACATTTTGGGAAGTCAATGAAAGACGCGTGGACAGCCTGCAATATAACTCACTACATGGTAAGGTTCTGTCTTTTTCTTTTACTTAAGTGTGATCCTCTTTTTTTTATTACTTACTATGCATTCTTATGTCTTACAGCATATCATATACAACCACCTTCCCTATTTTGTCAAAAAGTATGGATGCCCAGCTATTTGGTCTACCCAAGGCATGGAGAAGTCTCACTACATGGCACGTAATGCATTTTTTAGACACACACAACACTATGGAGGGAGTCAGAAGGCGAATAGTCTGAAGGAAGTCTTCCAATGGTTTTACCGAGGCATACTACAAAGGCTGCATGCTAAAAGAAAAGTTGCTAGCTCCAAAATCAAGCTTGCTTTTCTTCTAGCCCAAAAGCAAAGACGAAGACAAGCTCTAGACAATTCAATTGCAGCAGAGAGACATAGACAGTGGAGGGAATCGAAGATATTTAGAAACCATAAATGGACAAGTAAACATGAATAGGACTCATTTGTAACATATTGGGGTTATGTCCACATGTTTTCAAACTCATTCAATATAAATTTTTTTAGTGGAACAAGTGACTCTTGGTGTTATGCATGAAAAAAATTTCAATGTGAAACATATGATCTGAACTTAATACAATTTGTTTACAATTTCAATATATTGTTCATTTAATATTTAACGACACCACTCTATGTAAATATACAAATCATTTCATCATCAACTTATTAATCATTTATACAAGATCATACCAGATATCAAAGACTTTATACAAATCAATTCAAATTTAATATAATGTTTGTGCTATATTCGATGACTAAATCCTATTTCTCCCAGGGCCTGTTCATCGGAACTCTCTTTTTGATCTTGATTGGAGTCTTTTTCTTCTTTATTGGCTTGATGTTGACTGTCTCTTTATCCTTTTCTTCAACTCTCTCCACCTGTTCCTCTTCTTGGATTGTGTGGCCTGATGCAATCATGGGTGGCTCTCGAAACCTTACAAGCTGGTGTTTTCCATAGCCCTCCAGATATTTGGGGTCCTTAACACCACATGCTAATGCATAAGAAGTGTAAGACAAAAAGTAAGCGGCCCTAGAGGCCTGCTTATTCACATAATCTCCAAATATATCTATGGCAGACAACCTCTCTATCAAAATGATCTTTTCCTTTTGCCATGAAAGAGCATGTCCACCTAAAGCCTTGGACAAACATTTTAGGAAGTAAACAATGGCTTCTCCATTGGTGCTCAACTGCCTATGGTAAATCAAGATCTTGGCACTGCCTAGATCATGAATATAATGAGCTAGGCCTGACATTTTGCCAAACCCAACCTGCCTGCTTCCACTTGATCTCTGGAGGAATGTGTCATCCTCAATTTGTAGCTGCAACATATCAAAGGATTGGAGTGAGACAATACACAACCTACAAAACTAAAGTTAAGCAGAAGTCAAAGTATATGATTTGAAGTACCTTCTCATTTTCATCAGCAACAAGCAGTTCATCTTTCCAAAGATTTATCCCTCTCCCTTCTTGTACAGCCTCTTCTCTAGTCTTTTCTGTGTATAGAGCTGGGAGATTCATAGCTTCCTGTGTGAGCTGGAAGGCAGCTTCATCTGGCTCTTGGAACTTTTCAGCCTCTTTGAAACAAAATGAAAGGGCCTCTACAGGATCAAACATTGTTTCCAAAGCCAGAAGTGATTGGTCATCCTCTATGCCAACCTCCTTGTCAAGCCTTGAAGCCTGGGCAATAAGGGAAATGGCATAGTCCTCCCTCAAATCAAACATATACTCTATATCATGGAGGAAAACATAATCCTTTCCACCAATCAACACACCTGGAAGCATGGGCACTGCATAGTTGCTGCTTTGAACATCAAAATCTTCAACTGGCTCTGCTCCCCTCAGAGTTTTATTCCTCAGTTGAACAAGGTCAAGAGCAGCCACTTGCAGCCCCTCATCCTGAAGGTTGATATCTTCTTCTTGCTCTGCCATTTCAGAGCCCAAAGAAACATCCTCCTTTTCAGAAGCTTCAGATGTGTCTTCTTCTTCTGTTTCCTGCCCTTGTTCATCCAAAGACTCCTGACTGAAGACAATGTACATGAGAAATGCCATGCTCTCCTCCAGCACTCTGCACTTTCTGGTGTGCAAAGTACAGTTGAATTTATAGTGATCAGGCAGGCTGTCAAATCTTCTGCTCACATGGTACCTCAGCCTGTCATTGGAGACAATATGATTAATGTGCACAAAAACCTTTTCACCTCCCACAATTCTTCCTGCCTCTGTCAGTTCTTTGAAGGCATCCCAATAGTCTGAAAGAAAATCTTTGTGTTGCTCCAGTACAGAGCTCATTGAGAACTCCATGTTGAAAATACTGTGGTATAAATGGAAGTTACTCTGAGCCTTGCATTTGTGAAGAAACTCAAATAGGAGCAAATCTGGAGAACTGTCCTCTTCTGGTTCCATTTGTTTTTTGCTGGAAGAATCAGCACTCTGCTCCAGCCTCTTCTTTTTGCCTGTTCAAAAACTTATATACTATGAATTCTATATGCTGACATAAGCAATCAGTGAGTGCATTGTATATCACCAGATAATTCCTTCATGACATCTCATTACTCACCTGGTGATTGCTGAGGTTTTATTATAGCAGCAGAAAAGTCCAGCTTCCTCTTGAAAGGTGGGGCCTGGGAGCCAGCTGTTCCAAAACAAAAACATTTCTCATCATCAAGGAAGATCTCCACAGGGCTAAAGGTAGCAAATTAATGAGGTAGAAGTGAGAAACAAATAATACACAGGAATTTGCAGCAAAATGCGATATGGGCTGTTTAGAGAATTGTAAACCACCCTCCTCGCATTTTGTTGCAAATTCTCAAATTCTGGTCATGTGCATGTCAAATCAAGAACTTGGTTCATCTCAGTGATTCCTGGACACTATGATCTCATATACAAGAGAAATAATGGAATGAGTGATACTATTCATGAGGAATGTGTCAACAACAGGAATTTGCAGCAAAATGCGATATGGGCTGTTTAGAGAACTATAAACCACTCTCCTCGCATTTTGTTGCAAATTCTCAAGTTCTGTTCATGTGCATGTCAAATCAAGCACTTGGATCATTTCAGTGATTCCTGGACACTATGCTCTCATATGCAAGAGAAAAAATAAAATGAATGAAAATTTTCATGAGCAAGGAGTCCACAAGAGGAATTTGCAGCAAAATGCGAGATGGGCTGTTTAGAGAATTCCAAACCACTCTCCTCGCATTTTGTTGCAAATTTCTTGGTTCTGTTCATATCAACCTACAATCTAATTTCTGGGTGATTTACCACATTGTGGAAGAAGGATGGAGCTGAGTGAAGACATTGGGACATAAAAAATCCAATGGCTGGAAGAAATAAATGTTGAAAAACATTGAAACCAAACTAGAACTCTGACCTTTTTTTTCCTTTTCCATGCTGAATGAGTTGCTTTGGTGAATCTCCTGCTCTTTCTCTATCTTGAACCTTGCACTCTAGGTAACCTGGAGATCTGAGGCAGGTTGCAGTCTGGATGGAGTGTGCTGGGTAGGAGAGAATCAGAGAGAAAGGATCAGGAGAGAGTCGTGGCAGGGATGAGAGATTGGAATCCAGGGGAGGGAAAAGTGGTTGTGGTATTCATGATGAAATAATGAATGGCACAAGTTCCAAGGAATAAAGTGTACTTTCACACGTGCCAGATTTCAAACTCCAAGAGATCTGGGTCCCATCCACACGTGTGAAAAACGACTAGATTCCACACGTGTGGGATTTAGTGATTCTTTAATTCTATTTGCACTTCTTTGTGGTATCCTGTTTTAGAACTCTTGCCCTCCAATCTCTGCTCTCTTGCCTCTGCAGCATCAGCATCTTGTCCAGCAGCACAGAATCATCCTCAGCACAGATTACTCCTCAGCAGCACAGCACATCCACAGATAGACTCCAGGTCAGGAACAATGGGTTCTCCCCTTAGTCTCTGCAATCTTTTTGCTTAAAATAATCAAAATACATACTGTATGGAAATGCATAGACTCAAACCAAGACAAAGAAATCACTGTGGGAAAGCAGATCTTCAAGTGTGGTATTTGCATGTGATCTTCTTGCATAACCTCCATTCATACTGTATTTGGTTGGAGAAACATAGAAATCACTGCAGGAGTGCACCAGCATGTCATTTAGAAAATTTGCAGCAAAATGCGATGTGGACCTGTTTGAAATTCCAAACTGCTCATATCGCATTTTATTGCAAATTTCTCTATTTGGCTTCTTCCACCATGTGATTGCCTTCTTTGTGAGAACATGTTCTGGTTTTTTGACTTCCATAGCTGTAGTCTGCTTGCATAAACTCCATTCATATTGTATTTGGCTGGAGAGACAAAGAAATCACTGTAGAAGTTCACCAGCATGTCATTTCAAAAATTTGCTGCAAAATGCGATGTGGACCTGTTTGAAATTCCAAACTGCTCATATCGCATTTTATTGCAAATTTGTCTATTTGGCTTCTTCCACCTCTGTGATTGCCTTTTCTTCATGAGAACATGTCTGGTTTTGTGACTCTCCTTAGTCTCTGCAATCTTCTTGCCTAAAATAGAAAAATTACATCCTGTATGGAAATGCATAGGCTCAAACCAAGACAGAGAAATCACTGGAGGAATGCAGATTTTCAAGTGTGATATTTGCACGTGATCTTCTTGGATGACCTCCATTCATACTGTATTTGGTTGGAGAAACATAGAAATCACTGTAGGAGTGCACCAACATTTCATTTAAAAAATTTGCAGCAAAATGCGATGTGGACCTGTTTGAAATTCCAAACTGCTCATATCGCATTTTATTGCAAATTTCTCTATTTGGCTTCTACCACCCCTGTGATTGCCTTTTCTTTGTTAGAACATGTTCTTCGTGTCTTTGATCTCTTTCCAATCCTTTGTATGCAGTTTTTCAGAGTGATGGCAAGGACCAAATCAACTGCAAGGCAAGTTGGCAAAGGACCAGGTCTTGCAGCAACAGCAGCTGGGACAGGTTCCAAGAAGTTTAGTGTGCCTCCAAAGGGAAGAGCTTCACATGGCAGGAAGGGTAAGCCAATGCGCTTGCTCAAGCAAAAGGCCAAAAGATTGAATAAGGGTGCAGGTGTGCTTAGGGAAATAAGGAGGCAACAGAAAGCCATAGGTTTTGCAATATCCAAAGCACCCTTTCAAAGACTGGTGAGAGAAATTTGTGACAGTTGGAACCTTGGGTTCAGGTGGAATAGAACTGCCATTCTTTCCTTGCAGGAAATGGCAGAGGATTACCTGGAGAAATATTTTGAGGATGCAATGCTTGTAGCAGCCCATGCTCACAGGGTGACTTTGATGGCCAAAGATTTCAACACTTTGTCCAGAGTGAGATGGAGATATGACAAGCTGGTTCATCCTGTGGAATGGCAGGACATCAAAATGAGAGATATATTGCTAATTCCACCCACAAGGAAGGTCAAGGTTGATGAGGTAAAGGTTGTTGAGGTAACACACTCAAAGAACACCAGAGGGAAGGCTGCTTATGAGGACTCACTGAAGCAGCAAGTAAAAGAAACAAAATCTGTGATAGATGTGGAAACTGGAAAGAAGGAGCTACACATACATAGAAGGTTGAAGGAGCTGGGCCCTGATGTAGTTGTACATATTGAGGATGAAGTTTCAGTGAATGATTTTGATTTGACAAAACAATGCTTAGCAGCATTGGCTAACAAGAATGAGTATTGCTCAGATACTCTCATTCTTGCAATGCTCTAGTAAGTGTCTTTAAATTTTACATTTTTTGCAAATCAATCCTCCTTGTAACTCTTTTATAACCTACCCTAATTATGTTCTGATCCTATGCAGCATGATGAGAAGCTGGCTTCATCCCTCTGTACAACATACAGTCCATATTGTTGATCCAGCCATTTCTTCTAGATTAAGAGATGCAAAAGAGACTCCCATGAGTATTTCCAGCTGGTTCAAACACTGCAATTTTGAAGTAATTGACATTTTGCTACTTCCATATCATAGCAGGTATGTGGGTGACTACTTCTTTTAAGATTCTTCTTTAATATTGGGAACTCTTGTAGCCTTTCATTTGCTTATGCTTTTTTCCTTATGCAGTGACCACTGGAGTTTTGTGTCTATTGACATCCAGCAGAAGCAGTGCTTTCTATTCAACTCTCTAAAAAACACACACAGAGAGCTGAAATTGTAAGTACTGTGTGTGCTTTTTGAACTCAAAACTTTATTATTTTGATACCATACTAACTAAATTATACATATTGCAGTTGTATTAGAAGGCTATTAGATGCATTGGATCATTGTCCTCCAAATGTCTCTCTGTTGGATTCAATAGAGCCATTAAGTCTAGAGGTAAAAAGTCTATTAAATGCTATGTCTTTGAACTTATTGAATAATTTTGTTTTGTGCTGATGCTCACAGTTTCTAACATTTTTTTCTAACTGTCCAGACACCACAACAAAATGATTCAAGTAGTTGTGGATGGAGGGTGCTGATCAATGCAAAATATATACTTTCAAGCTACTTTGAAAAGGAACAGCCAGATATGGTAAGGAAAAATACTTTTCATTTAGCTTGAATATAATTCATAATGATACAAAGTGTTCTAAATTATCCTCTGCCATTGCAGATGAAAGAGGATAGCTTCAGCCCCAACTATGTACATAATTTTAGAGCTCATACAATTTTGAGGTTTTTGAGCTATGCCTCCCCCAGACCTATTGTAGCAGCTACTGTGGAGCTGGGTGAAAGCTCTAAAGTACATGAAGGTGTCATACACCTTGATCCCACATATGAAGCACCTGATGTTGAGGACCAGAAGCCACAGGAGCAATCACAGAGTGCTGAGGAGGAGCAGACACAGGAGCAAAGACCTGCTGCTGATGTTGAGGAGAAGGTGGAGAAGCAGCAAAGAGAGGCTTCTGGGGCAGTGGAGGAGACAAGATGGAGCACGGACAGGATGGAGCAGCAGAGAGAAGATCCTCCAGAAAATGTAGAGCAGCCTCTGGATGAAACTGTACATAAATAGAAAATGGATGTTAGAAATATGTTCTACAGATTCAGCTAAACAATTCTGTACAAAATCTTACTTGATTGAATACAAAACCTTTCTTTATGGAGTATGTGTGATCTCAATTTTAAAATTTTCTATGTCTTTGCATTTAACTGAGCTCTCTCTTCTTCTGAGTAACTGCAAAAAAGCAATATGAATTAGAGTGGTAAATAAAACTAATAGCAATGCTTATAGAGACTAGGATAAATCAGATGGTGTACCTTTCTGTTCTTGTAGATAAATAAAAAGTCGTTTGAGATAGAACCTTCAGTCTCAAACAGAATGTCACTGCGTAATTGAGCTAGGGAGCAACATTCTCTTAACGAGATACTGGCTACCACATCACCATTCTCAATAACATCAATATCAATAAGTTTATTTTGTGCACCAAACGACTCTTCATCTTGGTCCATTGGGACAAGCTTTGAACCTAGCATTCGACTGCGCTTGTAATAAAAAGAGAAAATAAAATTTTGTGATGCAACCATGTACTTCAGTTGCATAGAAGGTTGGACCACCTCACAAAACACTGAACTACATGTCTTCTTATCCCAACCTTTATCCAAAAATTGTGGCATGCATGCCGAATTTGTTGCTTTAACTGTGAGCATTGTTTTTGAAACCTTTACTGGAAAGGTATTAAACAAGTCTACAAAAACTGTGAGAGGCATGCACAAAGAAATTTTTACTATCCTAGTGGCAATATTGGGCCTCAGAGCTTTCTGTACTTCTGTAAAAAGCTTCGCCCTATATGCCTCTGTAACACTAGAATGTGGGTGAGGCCAATCCACCGAATTCCACGCCGGAAGGTCTTGTTTTATTAATACACCATGTGTGTTAGCTTTGTCCAGCAACTGATAAAAATGATCAGTAAAAAATATACCCGATTGAGCTAGCTCTGTTGCACATCGACCTTGGTATTGTTGTTCTCCTATCGATCCATGCAGAACATCTATAAATCCCAGAATACAATCGATGTTTTGCCATGTCTCATACGATGAAGGATATAAATCTGAAATAAAACAACACAAGAATGTCAATAAGTTAAGAGAGAAAGCTTCATCTTAAAAATCCATACACCTCATGAAGGAAAAAACCAGAATAGAAAAATATACAATTAGGCCTGTGTTGCGGAAGATTTTTTGGATAGTCTCGCAAGACAAGTTCTTTATGCATATACACGTGCTGAATCAAAACTTCTTTCACGGATATCTTCCCTTTGGTGATTTTAAAATCTCGTACTCTTCCCTTCCACGATGCCAAGAAAATGTTTTTTGTCTGGGGTCTTTTTCTTTTGCTAGGTTGCATGAGCACCCATGCTCCTTTCGAAACACTAAACCTTTCCCAAGTTCCTTCTGTTTTGACTGTACTTTTGACTGTACTTGAATTCTCTACCGACGAAATAGAAGAAGCAGGTCGACGGGGTAAGGATGTTTGGTATAATTCTGCCTTCGTAGCATTATCATCCACAAAGCGTCTTGCACAAGAACGGCCGTGGTTTTGGTTCACCATGGAGATTTTCTGAATCTGTAACAATAGCAAAGTAATGTAACTAAGATAACAATTTGAAGTTTCAAGAAAGAGAAAGTGGGCAAACAGACAGTAGACGAGAAACATCTTACTCTACGCCAAACAGGATCAAGGGAGCAGTTTTGGAAAAGGAAGGCAGTTGCACAATGAGGCAATGGTGTAGAATGGTAGACCTTTCGCACGAAAGGCGGCACAATATTTGAAAATTCAAAGGAAGGTGGAAGCGGGAAGGATCTTGTCAGATAAAATGTCAGTTTAGATTCTATCTTCTTGTCCAAAGATCTTCTATTAATAAAAAACCAATCTCCTCATTAATGTAGCACGCTTGTACTTACATAAAGTATTGTTTCTTTTTTCTATTTTCTCTTATTTTCGTGAATTTTCAACGTTACGTTGGCCTTCTATTGATTGGTTGAGAGCTTATTTTTCCAAACCGTAAAAGGCCCCAAAATGAGCTCCCTTTTTTCCTAATGTTGCTGTCCCACTTGCATATCAGCCACATTTGGCTCATCGTTTCCACCAATAGATGATCCATCATCTACCCTTGATTGTATACCTGTGGGAGTACTTGGTGGCACCATTTCTTGCACATTTGGTGCATGGACAGCTTGCTGTCTATCAACATATGCAGGTGGATTCACATCCTGGAAAGTGATTCTCCTCATTTCCACATCCCTCATGGGTGCCTTATGCATCTTCTTCTCATTGAAGACCACATCATGGCTGCGTATGATCTTCTTTGCTTCTGGATCCCAGAGACGATAGCCCATCTCTCCACTTTCACCATAACCTAGAAAGATGCATTTCCTAGACTTAGGATCTAGCTTCTTTCGAAGCTCTTTTGGCACATGTGCATATGCCTCACACCCAAATATACGCAAATGAGAGTAAGAGGGCTTCTTGCCACTCCATGCCTCTTCAGGAATACCACCATCCAAACTCTTACTAGGTGATCTATTGATCACATGCACTGCAGTCTTCATTGCCTCAGCCCAAAAACCACCAGAAAGACTTGCATTGGAAAGCATGCATTGCAACATTTCTTGAATGGTACGATTCATCTTTTCTGCAACTGGATTTTGCTCTGGAGTACGAGGGGATGTGAGCTCCCTCTTAATCCCACGTGTATCACAGAAATGCTGAAAGTCATGAGAGAGATACTCTCCACCATTGTCAGTCCGTAGGCATTTAAGCGTTCTAGCTGACTGATTCTCAACCAAGGCCATCCATTTCTGAAATACCTGGAACACATCACTCTTCCGAGCTATAGCATAAGCCCACACTTTCCTAGTTGCATCATCAATGAATGTCACATAGTATTCAGCCCCGCCTAATGACCGTGTAGGCATGGGACCACATACGTCTGAATGCACCAAATCAAGCATTTCAAACTCTTTCTTTCCCCTTCTTTTATGGGCTGATTTAGTCTGCTTCCCATAGAGACAGTGCTCACAAAATTCAAAATCAGAGAAACTCAAATGCGGTACATAACCCAAACGGCATAAGAGTTTCATTCCATTTTGGCTCATGTGCCCCAACCTCTGCAATGCCACAAAGAAGTGCTTGGCTGCTCGGTTATTGCAACAACATGATCAAATACCCCTGATACATGTAAGGGATACAAAGTCCCACACTTGGCACCCCTGGCCAAAAGCATAGAGCCCTTCTGAATTTTCCACCTTTGAAAGCCAAAAGTGGTGTGAAAACCAGCATCATCTAGTTGACCCACTGAAATAAGACTCTTGGTCAACTTAGGCACATGTCTCACATGTTTCAAAACAAATGCAGACCCATTTGCAAAAGAAAAATTTATGTCACCTGCTCCCACTCACCTGCTCCCACTATGTCACATGCATAGTCATTTCCAAGATGCACACAACCTGTCTTTCCACTATCATAAGTGGAGAACCATTCCCTATGGGGAGTAACATGGAATGAAGCACCAGAATCCAAAATCCAATCCTGGGAATATGCATCATCTGAAGTGGTAAGCAACTCTGCAGATAAACTAGACATGAAGAGAACATCATTGTCACTATCACGTGTGACTGCATTGATCTCCTCGATCTTCACTTTTCCTTTGTCCTCCCTTGGACTCTCTTCCTTTTGATTTGCACCCCAATTTGCATTCTTTTTCTTATCCTTTTGCTCTCTTTTCAGCTTGTAGCAATCCTTTTTCATATGGCCCTTCTTGCCACAATGGTAACACTCAATGTTCCGTGCCCTGGATTTGCTACGAGACTTCTCTCTTTCTTGGGACTTCCCCCTGAACTGTGATCTGCCCCTTTGCACATTTAAGGCTGCATCCTACTTGTTGCCATCCATAGACTTCTGTCTAATCTCCTCGGCCAACAAGCTACCCACAACATCATCAAATTTCAGTACTCCACCAGGTGCAGAGTTACTGACAGCTGTACGATCAAATTTCAGTACTCCACCAGGTGCAGAGTTACTGACAGCTGTACGGAAGGTATCCCATGAGGATGGCAATGAACATAAGAGAAATATTGCCTTAGTCTCTCCGCATCAAAATTCATTTTCTGAGCCTGAAGCTGGCTGAAAATAATATTGAATTCATTCAAGTGAGAAGCAATGGAGACCCCTTTCTTCATCTGCAGCTCAAACAACCTCTTCATGAGGTAAACTTTATTACAGGCAGTTTCCTTTTCATAAGTGGCACACAATTTCTTCCACAAATCTTCCGTAGTCTGCTCATTTACTACTGTGAAATAAACTGACTCTGCAAGATGAAGTCTAATAGTAGACTTTGCTAATGCATCCAACTCATTCCAATCATCCTCAGACATATTTGCAGGCTTAGCTTCAATCCCTGCCAAGGGTTTAATCTGCTTCTTTTGAATAAGCACATCCCTTATCTGTTTTTTCCACAAAGAAAAGTTTGTCCCATCAAACTTTTTAATGCTGAAAAACTCCTTTTCAGGCATGGAAGAGGATGCCATGATGCAAATAAAGCAAAATCCCAAATGCTAGTGTCTGCAAGAGAGAATCACACCAAATACCAGGTGCACCCAAATGTGTATGCCACAATAGAGTGAAATATCACCAAAACTCAAAACTCAAAGCATCAAAAGATGCATCTGACTCATGTGCATATACTATGCATCCATATGAGCAAATCTGGCCCAAAAGAAAATGCCAATAAGTGCCAAATGACTCAAGCATAAACACTGTCCACTGGCATATGCATCAATTATATCTCATCCAAGAGAGCATAGCACTATCAGTGCATCACCAACAATGTGTCAAAGCTGTCCCTCAGCATAAAATAGCATCCATGTGCAAAGCGTCCATAAAAATAGCATCCCACAAGGCAATTTGGACCTATCAGCGCATCCAACAAGGACCGCAATGCATCCAAATGGCCTATAAATCATCCACTGCAACCCAATGCATACCACGAATGAGCGCACACTGCTCAAACTGCAACCAGAGTGATCTGCATAAGGTATGCTCAAGAAATCATAGTCCCACGGTAATGAGCGCTACTGAAAATAGAACCTGAGATGCCTCAAAACATGGGCGCCATTGCATAATCGGAATCAGCAAGAAAATCTGCAAATATCTCTCTTCTGCCAGAACTCCAAAATCCCAACCGATGAATGAGAAATGGGAGTCAACACTTATCCACTGCCATGTGGCATAAATCTAAGGTTTCAAAACCTTAGCATGAAAAATGCATAACAGAGAGACGAAATCGAATACACAGAGATTTATAACTCTGAAAATCCTCCACCGAATCACGCAAGAACTGATAGGTAGGGGTTTTTGGGCGTCCAGAACGCAATGGGACAGACGGTTTTGGAAACCGTGGTCTCAATCACTGGGTCCAACACACGGACTGAAAAACGTTTTTGGAAACAGAGCTATCTGTAAACTCCACCGGAGTGCGAATGATGAGCAACATAGAAGTTTTAGGACCTCCTGAGTCCATCGGAACTGACAGATCTGCAAATGGTTGCTCCAAACTTGAGTTCCAACACCCGGGCAAAAAACGCAGGAACTGACACAGTGACTCAGAAATCCAATGAAATGATCCCAGATTCAGGAATGAAGGTGTTTCCAGGCTCCTGAAGTAATGTGGACACCAAAAGCAAGCAATAGTTGCCTCTACAAGTCAATACGGAGTCTCTGTCATCGAACGGAACAGGGAAAAGCTCAAAAAACGACTCTTTCCTTGAAAGCTCTTAACAGGCTCTCAAAACCACTTCGCAAAGCCAAAGTGACTTTTCCAAAGGTTCCTCCAAGGTCTCTGCACACTCGGATGCAAGTAAAGTCACCCACAAAGCTTCCCACAGAGCTTCTCCTTCCTTCCACAGAGCTGCTGAGCTTCAAAGCATTCACGCACGCTCAGCTAGATCACCCGGGCTCTGATACCAGTTGAGAGTGCTCTCAACGGAAGCAAGAACGGAAGAGGGAGAGAGAGAGAGAGAGAGAGACAGAGAGCCACACAAGTTTTGGTGGGTGCAGAACCACCCTAATCTTCTTTTTCATTCATTTATATATGTGTTTGAGTATTGTACATAACCGGGGTAAAGGCACAGTGACCTTTAACCCCCACACCAAGATCAGTCATTGAAAAAGACTACTGTAATTCCTGCTTGAAATCTGCAATTTTCTCGGGATGTGGCCCAGTGAGAATCATATCATCCACATAGAGGATCAAAATCAGCAAATCTTCCCCCCTCTTGCGGATATATAAAGTAACTTCTTTAGGACTATTCTGAAAGCCAAGGCTGAGCAAATGAGTGTGTATCCTATCATACCAAGCCCTGGGTGCCTGCTTCAATCCATATAAGGCTTTCTTAAGCCGGCATACCTTGCATTCAGACCCTTCAACCTCAAAGCCTGGAGGTTGAGCAACATAGACTTCCTCTACCAAAAGACCATTGAGAAATGCTGTCTTTATATCCAACTGATGCACCTCCCAATTATTATGGGCAGCCATGGCAATAACACATCTAATGGTGGTGATGCGTGAAGTAGGAGCAAAGGTCTCTTCATGATTAATGCCCTCTCTCTGAGCATAGCCTTTGGCCACAAGACGGGATTTGTACCTATCAACTGAACCATCAGCTTTTCTTTTTACCTTGTATACCCACTTAGTCCCTACTGCATGTTTGCCTGCAGGCGAGTCACATAACTCCCATGTTTTGTTTGCATGAATGGAGTCCAATTCATCCTGCATGGATTTCATCCACAATTCATTTGAGAAAGCATCTTTGTGACAAGCAGGCTCCTCATCAAATGCGATAGCAATCAATGCATGAGCAACTGAGTTTGCCAAATCTCTTTTGGCTGCAGCTCTCGTACGTGCCTGCAAAGGAGCATCAAGTTTGTTGTCCTTCAGAGTTTCAAAGAGCCAACGAGGAGCTCTTTTAGGTTGTCTAATATCAGCCAATTCTTGCTCTACTGCCTCTTCCACAATGTCCTCAGAAGCACATGGCATCCATGTCAAAACATGTGGCTGTCCGGACTGTGTAGTAGGAGCATAACCCTGTGGTGCATCATCTGAGTCATCAGATCCAAGCAATGGCACAAGACTATCAAAAATATCTGAGACACCAAGTGTAGACTGCACTTTGAAGTCCCGCAAGGGCATGGAAGATGTCTCATCAAAGATGACATCTCTACTGACAATTACCCTCCTGGTGGAAGGCTCATAAAGTCTATAACCCTTACTCTCTGCACTGTATCCCAAAAATATACATTTTATAGCCTTATCATCCAGCTTTGTCCGCCTCTGTGAAGGCACATGTGCATAGGCCAAACACCCAAAAGTACGCATGTGAGAAATGGTTGGCTTGTGTCCTTTCCAAGCCTCATAGGGTGTGAATGTTTTTAATGCTTTGGTGGGGCTCGTGTTGAGCACATAATTGGCACATGTGATTGCATCTAGCCAAAACATATTGGGCAAATTCTTGCCCTTAAGCATACACCTAGAATACCCTTAACCATATATGATGCATTGTTGGCACATGTCACGGAACCCCCCTTTGGGGCATCAACAAGAGAAGTAAACAAAGTTTTACAGGAGGTGATGTGCTTAGAAGCACCACTGTCAAAGAACCATGTAGAGGCTGAAACTGCCATACAAGCATGTGAATATGTATCATGCACTGGAGGATTGTAATGGCATTGAACAATGAGGCCCCAATTCTGATCCCTGACATAATTAGCTTGCTCATTAGCATGCCCATGTGTATTTGCATCAGTGCCAGAGGTAGATGTGACTGAAAGTCCAGCTTCTTTCTTCTTCTTTTCAGAAGCAATCCTCTTCCTACATTCAGCAATTTCATGGCCCGGCTTCCTGCAATAATTGCACCTCTTTTTCTTCTTCTGATTACCCTGAGAGGATGAAGTAGAAGGCTGATTATTTGCTGTATTTTTAGAGACAGATTTTTGAAATCTTCCCTTATTCCGATCATTGGCTGCAAAGGCCTGATCTGAGTGATCTGAGTGCATACTGGCATTCCGATTCACACGGCTCTGTTCCTCCTGCAGTAAAAGTGCAACCAATTGATCAAAGGAATAATAGTTGGCATTGCCCATGGCAACCAACCTCAAGGTAGTGGCAAAACCTTGGTAAGAGTCAGGCAACCCATCCAATGTGCCTGATACAAGTTGTGAGTCAGGGATGTCCTCATCAATATTAGCCAATTGCTCCTTTAAATCTTGGATAGCTGTAAGATATGCATCCATGTTATCACCCTCATTCAGACGAGTATCCTTCAGCTACTTGCGAAGATAGGCAACACAGGCCTCATTGCGTACCTGATACAAGAAAGCATGCTTATCCCAAGAGTCCTTAGCAGTAGTGCATGATCTAATATGAGGTATAAGACTCTTCTTAACAGAAAGAGCAATCAATGCCTGTGCCTTAGCATCACGGCCATCCCACTGAATCATCTCCTGAGTAGGAGGTACAAAGGCATCACAGGAAGAACCACTGGATGTGACATCACAAGTGGAAGATGTAGCCTGCCTGACAGGCCTAGGCTCATTGCCATTCACAATATTCCACAAATTTTTGGCCACCAAGACATGCCTCATCATAAATGACCACACAGGGTAGTTAACCCCATCGAGTTTATCATCAGCACCGAAGACCCCAAAGAAATCATCTTTGCCACCAGCCATTATGCAGTCAAATGCACAAGAATGACAAAAACAAAGAGCAAGAGCCTCAAGCTCTCAACTGCAAGTATCAGTGGACTGAATGTGTAAGCCTCAAGGCTTTTCAAAGCATACCCTCAACTGAGCAAGATCACTGCCAAAGTGTACTGCTGTCCACTGTCAAATGGTACCTGAAAAGCCAAGTCCAGAGGCACAAGGGCATTGCCAACTATGCAACAGAAAGAACAGAAGCTTACCAGATGAACCTGTGAAAGAAAGACAACAAATGTCCACCAAAGAATGACCAAATATCAGCCCAGAAGCTGAGAGAAGTCAATGACAAGCACACAGCCTGTATGCAGCAGTCAAAAGTGACTAGAAATCAGCAAATGGTGACTGAATATCACTCTAGATGCCACCAAAATCAGTTCGCCCAGCAAAAGAGGGGATTCTGGTGCAAGATCTGAGTGTCACGGGCACAATGTCAAGTAGAAATGACCAAAAAACAGCAAAATATAATTGCTGTAGCAGTAAATCTCTGATTTGAAAGTGTATTCTAGCTCCAAGAAGCAAACCAATCACTCAGAAAGTGACAATGGTGCTATCCAAGTTGAAAAACAGCAGGAAAATGCCTGAAATGCAGTCGCCCCAGCCAGGAATGCAACCAGATCCAGTTGCCCAGCTGAAAACCACCAGGAATAGGTGTCGCCCAGCTAAATGGAAGTAATCTGGAGAAACTTTTCGTAACAGAAACCTTCGGGACGGAAGCAGGAAGCCAGAAAGAGAGGCGACTTGCTGAAAATCTGTCCTGAAAGAAGGTAGGCAGCAAAAGTGAGATCCAGACGAAGTTTTTACGCGGGGGAAGGCTGGAAACCAAGGCAAAGCTGCTCTGATACCACTGTTGGGTGGAGTGAACAACAGAAGCAACAGGAGACGGAGGCAAGAAGCAAAGCGTGCTGCTGAAGTTGTATTACGGAAGTTATAAAGAATACAAAAGATACACCTAATATAATGAAACCCTAACTGGGTGTCATACGTGTACTAGGTGTCCCAACTGGAACTAGTACTAAGTGTACCATAGGTCCTAACTGATAATATCTAGGCCTACAAGTCACATACCAAGGAATGAGTGACACCTATGGATAGCCCATAGAGTGGCCTACAAATGTGTCATATACATATAGACATATTTTTCAAAAAAAGATTAGCTTGCTAAAAAACTCTTTGATAAAGTTATGAACAAACAACCTAGAGCGACCACTTTTTTTCAAAAATGCGTCCAAGATGACTCTCAAAAAGTATGTTTTTTAAATCTTCTTTATTGTTACTATTTTTTTTCAACTACATACTTGTGATGGGTACAAATCTCTAGAAGGAATTTCTTTGAAATTGTATAGTCAGAGATAAATAGAATTTCTACAAACATGCCATATAGCCACAAAAGTGGCTTTCTTTTTACAAGACTAGTGTTAAAGATTATGTTTGGGAAAAGCATTACATGTAAGACTTCTAATGACTGTGCTCATTCATTGCATTTTGAAACTATCTTAGTGAGATTTTTGGTGAGACAACCAACATTAAGATTGTTGATTTTGGATTCGCCAAGATGATCAATCAGAGGACATACACACTCTCTTGCATTAGTAGGGAACTTCCATATGAGGGCAAGGTTATGGATGGTGATTCTAACATTAATTCCAATGACCATGTTCATTCATTGCATTTGAAACTATCTTAGCGAGATTCTTGGTGAGACGACAAACATTAAGATTGTTGATTTTGGATTTGACAAGATGATCAATCAGTGGACATACACACTACAATGATTATAGATGTTTCCACCATGATTGATTGACGATTGTGGCATGATTCAAGGGAGTGCCTCAATTGAGTGAATCACAAAAATGGAATGAAAAATGCAAACAAAGTGGGGGGGAAACACGAGGGAAACGATTGAAAGAAAATGAGGCAAAGAGAATTATATCATCGAAGAAGAGGCGAGGCTAAGGAAGACCGTTCCTCCCCATTAAGCTTAAGAAATAGAGATGTGCAAGAAAAGACTCTCCTTAGAACTTCCAATGATAGAAGTAAATGAAGGTCCATACATTTATTAAGGTAATTTTTTATTCCAAAACAAAGTTGGAAAATTGTATTTGCATAAAGCGATCTCTTTAATTTCTCCTTTTGGTGGTTTGTTTAGGTGATACAAAGTTTGAACTGATGACTGGACATACACACTCTCTTGTGTTATTAGGGAACTTCCATATGAAGGCAACAGGGTGCACTTTTTTGGTGAGCAAGTGTCAGCGAGTAGTTTTTGAAAAATGACGAGCGATTCCTGCTTGGTTTTCCTTTGTATCGCTCTCTACTCTGCACTTTCTCTCTCTCTATCTGCTGTCTCGCATTCTTTGCACATGGGGGAACATGTTCTTTTTCATGTGTTTGATCAGTAAATGGCCACAAGCTTGCTCAAGGAAAAAATAGTGCAATATAGAGTGGGCTTGTTGGAACATGCTTTGGTTTAGGGATTTAGGGTTTAGGATATGAATATCTGTGTCATACAAACCATCGCCACATGCATAAAGTATGAAGACAAGCACACACAAGGTGAAAATAACACATAATTGAAAGTGGGTTTGATGGAATTTGCTTGGTTTAGGGGTTTGAGTAGCAATCAATATTTTTGTCATGCAAATCATCTCTGCACACATGGAGCATGAAGACAAGCTTGCACAAGGTGAAAACTATGTAGTATTGAAATTGGGTTTGGGGAAAATAACTCCGACTTAGGGGTTTGAGTTGGAAATGAATATTTTTGTCATGCAAACTGTCTCTACACACATGGAGTAGGAAGACAAGCTTAATAGAGTACTGAGAGTGGGTTTGAGGGAATATGCTCCTACTCAAGGGTTTGAATAGGAAATGAATACCTTTGTCATGCAAACTGTCATGCAAACTGTCTCTACACACATGGAGTACAAATACAAGCTTGCACAAGGTGAAAATAATGCAATACTAAGAGAATTTGGGGGAATATGCTCCGGTCCAATGGTTTGAGGAGGAAATGAATATTTTTGTCATGCAAACCGTCTCTACACACATAGAGTATGAAGACAAGCTTGCACAAGGTGAAAACAACGTAGTATTGAAAGTGGGTTTGGGGAAATATACTCCAGTTCAGAGATTTGAGCAAGCCCATGCAGCCATTTTTTGTCCTGATTTTTTTTTCACATGTGCCACATAGGCTTACCAATGATCGGTAAGCCTACATGGCTCGCACGTGCTAAATATATATAGCCATGTGACACATGTGAAAAAAAAATTGAGGAAAAAAATGGCCCTGTGGGCTTGTCGATAGCCCCCTATGGTTGTAGTGCATTGGCAAGCCCGCGCGGCCATTTTTTTCCCTAAATGCCTATGTGGCACATGTGAAAAAAAAATCAGGGAAAAAAATGGCCGCGTGGGCTTGCCGATGGCGCCCTATGGTTGCAAGGATTGAAGTTGTTCCTTAGCCTCTTAGCTGGAGTATTTACCACCTCAATCTGCATATTGGAACTCAGCCTACCCCTTACTCATGTCAGTTGAGGTTTCTCCTAACATCTCCTCCTGGCCTTTTTCAATTGGCCTTTCAGGGGTCTTGTCCACCTCCTCTCTCAAACCAGAATAATACTACTCATCCTCAGACATGGACTAAACCTCTTTCCCTTCCCCTCTATCATCTTTCTCTTGGATATGAAGTGTGGTTCCCTGCAAGTCTCTTCGTGAACCTCCATGCTTGTTGCCTTTGCCCCCTTATACACTTCCACTCTCCTTTCCCCCTAACCTTGTTTCTTCTCTCTCTCTCCCATCCTTTTTCTTTGACACAGTTCCTTGCAAAGTGCCCCTCCAATCTACACCTAAAGCATCTACTCGGTAGATTTTGAAATTCCACCACCTAATTGTATCCTATAACATCTTCTAGCTTAACATGCTAATAATTTTTTCCACAAAAGGCCTCAAAACTAGCGGGAACCCTAGGATTTCAATCCACACCATTGCCTTAAGCGGTTTCAGCATTGTCATCAAACTCATTGTCCACGGCATCAAATGCATGGCACAACCCCAAACTGTCCATGTCAAGTTACCCAACACTCCGGAGATGAAGGGCAGACTCAGCAGTGGCCTGTAACAAAGGCTAGCACTAGAGGAGAAGGCTAATAAAAAAGTAGTCAACATTCTTTTCATCAAGATAAAACTACTTGTGAAGACTCAACGATTTCCTTTTAGACTCCCAAAAGAGCATCAAAGCAAAAAAAAAAAGAAAGCTTAGACCATCTAGCTAATAGGGCAAGGCACCACTTAAGATAGAAAGAATTTTTCACAATAGAAGTAGGCCACAACATGGATGAAAACTTCACAAGGTGAACATACATACACACACACACACACACACACACACACACACACATATATATTTTAATTTGTCTTCGGGAGGCCTCGTGGGCCTATGAGACAAAGTACAATCCCCCTTGAGCTCCACACATCCCTCAACCAACGAGTCAACAAGTCCAACGCGGCCTTTTTAATTCCTGAATTTTTTTTTTCACATGTGCCACTTAGGGCCTACGTGGCTCGCATGTGCAATATATATATATATATAATTATTTGAAAAAAAATATTTTTTTTCGCACGTGCGAGCCACTTAGTCTTACTGATTATCGGTAAGCCTAAGTAGCACATGTGGAAAAAAAAATTCAAGAAAAAAAAAGGCCTCATGGGCTTGTCGATGGCCCGCAACCATAGGGGACCATCGACAAGCCCATGACAAGTCCACATGGCCATTTTTTTTTCTTGAAATGTTTTTTTCACATGTGCCACGTAGGCTACCAATGATCGGTAAGCCTACATGGCTCGTACGTGTGGGAAAAAATAGGCTTACCAATGATCGATAAGCCTAGGTGGCACATGTAAAAAAAAAAGGCCACGTGGGCTTGTCGATGAAAGCCTACGTGGGCACAAAAAAATTAAAATTTCAAGAAACAAAGAGGCTGCATGGGCTTGCCGATCATCGGTATCCTCACCACCTTTGGTTGCGAGCTTGATGATCTATAGTGACCATGTATATTCTTGAATACTGGACATAGATTCCTCAGCTCCCCTAGCTTCCTTAACCTCCGAGCTCATTAATTCCCTTCACAATTCAACCTTCTCTTCCTTCCCTTACACTCAGAGATCCACTGCTTGACCACCTTATGGAAGTATGCCTTAGAATGACTAGTAGGATGATGAGTGTCAGATTACAAAAGCTCCTTTTATGCAAGGGAAAATATCATCACGTGAAGTAAAATTAATTTCTTGATGCTCGAATTGTTGCAAATTTCCCTAAACCCACTCTTAGTACTACGTTATTTTCACCTCGTGTAAGCTTGTCTTCGTGCTCTACATGTGCAGAGACAGTTGCATCACAAAAAAATTCATGTCCTGCTCAAATCTCTGCACCGAAGTATATTCCCCCAAACTGACTTTAAATACTATGTTGTTTTCACATTGTGCAAGCTTGTCTTCACACTCTGTGTGTGTAGAGATGGTTTGCATGACAAAAATATTCATTTCCTCCTCAAACCATTGGACCAGAGCATACTATTCAACCCCAAATCCACTTAGTATTGTATTATTTTCCTTGTGCAAGCTTGTCTTCGTACTCCATGTGTGTAGAGATAGTTTGCATGACAAAGGTACTCATTTCCTATTCAAACCCCTGAGTAGGAGCATATTCCCTCAAACCCACTCTTAGTACTACATTATATTCACCTTGTGCAAGCTTATCTTCACTTCGAGGACCAATCCGGCAAGTAAAATGAAGCTCAACTATTGCTGAAACATTTCTAGCAGCAACTCGGAGAATTTTGTGTATACCTTGATACCTTATCTTGAGACAACCAATGACGTCTGGCCGTGGAGCCTCTCCAGTCCTTAATTGCCTTAGAATTGTAAGTCCAAGGTTCATAGCACTCCACACCATACACATACATGTCATACACATGCACATACACATGCATCCATGCATATATGCATACATACATACATACATACACACACACATGTATGTACATACACATGCACATACATACATACATACATACTTTATAGGTTCATATCAAGGTTGCATTGTTCACATAGTTGAATCTAAGAACGAATGAGGACCTAACCCATCTATTCTTTTTATCAAGTGCTCCAACTTCAAAGAATGGGTGTTTGAATTTGTAATTCTCCTTCTTGTTTGTGCTCATAGTAGTCACGGAGGCTTCAGAGTATCATTCAATCTATGGAGAAAGAAGGATCATTGATACAATGTATCTCTTACACAATCATAGATTAGCGGTGAGCAATGAAGGGGTTGTTTATATATAACCTCCATTGTAATCTTCTATCGCCAAACAAGGTGTTTTGTCTCACCAAGCAAAGGACCTTCATGGTGAGTATTACAGTCATACCCCTAGCACATAGCCTACTTTCTTGAGTCTAGTATAATCCTACAACAATGCATAGGTTTTCTTGCTCCTTTCTTGATGGAAACACTCCAAGAAGGGGCACTAGCTTTGATAGACTTAATCTTCACTTCTTGATTCCACATGCAATTTAATATATTGCATGCACAAGACATAGGAAAGCACATTTATGGTGATTACCAATACTACAAGTGTTAGTGGATCATTATCCAAACCATTACAAAAAATGACACCAAGCAAGCTCCAACATAATTCAACAATCCAGAGAAGGTTGCCGTAGCAACGCACGGGTTTTCCACCAGTACATATATATACATATACATGTACATACGGTTTGGAAATTCAAAAAACTCTTTGGTGAACTGAGGGTAGGATTATGCTTGATTGAAAGTTGGTGTATTTTTGCACGACCACATGAAAATGGGCTATTGGTAAACGTTTTGTGACCGTTTACAAGAGCCCCCTCCCTGCTCCTTTATAGCTATTCTTGGCATCGTTCGCTTGTGTGTAATCACGAAATAGGGGTCCCCCGTTTCTAAAAATACCAAAAAACCTAAATTAAGAGGGGCACTAATTAACACAACTGTAAGGGGAATTTAACAATAATGGATGCAGCACAAACATTCTCCTGTGCTTCAAGATTCTATAATAAGAGTGTGGAGCCAGCAGCTCCGTCGCTTGCTCTAGTTCTCACGATTTTTTCTATCGTCCGTCCTCCGAGCATCTCAAAAGTTTCCGTGAAAAATAACCTAATTGATTCTAAGCGAATTGGGATGAGATAGAAATTTTATAATTTTTGAGGAGCCATTCGGAGAGTGATCGTTCGTTTTATCCTTGCCCTGAAGCTCATGAGGCGCCAGAAGCTTGCCGATGCTTCTCGACTCTTCTTCTTCATCACTATAAACCCACAGCAAACCCACCCCCATCGTCACCTTCCAAGCTTCAATTTGCCTCTGAAATACTCCCTCTGCATCATCACAGCTACCTTGCATCGTCATGGCCCTCGCTCCTTTCTTTGGTCGCCGACCTTCCTCTTCCCTCTTCGATTCCGCCATCGTCGACCCTTTCTCCTGGGATCCCTTCCCCCACCCCTTCTCCCTCCTGCGCTCCTCCGATCTTGACGCCCCTTTCCGTCAATTGTGCCGTGATGCCTCCTCCGTCGCCAACACCCAAGTCGATTGGAAGGAGACCCCCGATGCCCATGTCTTCAAAGCCGATCTCCCAGGTTAGCTCTTGATCAGTGAAACCTGCTTCTTCGTTGCAAAACGCTCTACGTTGCCGGTTTGCTGTGTGTTTTGTTGCATGAGTTCTCAGGTTTCTTTCGACTTTCCGCGCAGGTCTCAAGAAGGAAGAAATTAAAGTCCAAGTGGAAGACGGAAAGGTCCTGTGCATTAGCGGCGAACGCAGTAAGGAAGTGACTGAGAAGAACGAGAATTGGCACAGGATCGAGCGTTCTCACGGCAGTTTCCTACGGCGATTCCGGCTCCCTGACAACGCCAAACCTGACGACATGAAGGCGCAAGTGGAAAACGGGGTTCTCACCATTACGGTCCCCAAGGTTCAGCAACCAAAGCCAGAAGTCAAAACCATTTCCATATCCTGAGAGGACAATGGGTTTCTTGAGAAAAATAGTCATACTCTCTGTCATCTTTAGTGTTACGGCAATGCGTTTCTTGACGTTGTCATGCTATGTCTTAAAGACTGTTTCTCCCATACACTTACGCTCTTTGTGATCATAGATGTGCGTAGAGTATAGAGTGGCGAAAACCGCCCAAATAAAGAGGATATAATCCAAACATCTCTTTTTTATTTGATCTTGAAACTGTTAAGTCCTAGTGCGGCGATTACTACAATTTAAAGAAATACCTTGAGATTTAACTTTTGAATTCGTTTATGCATGAAGATCATTGCAATTGACAGAAACACGCCAAATTCGTCCACGCAATGATAATGATACTGCAGTTGACAGAAACATGTACAACAAACATGTAAAACATACTTGTAGCAATATGTATTGAACGATATTTAACGATATTTTGTTGTAATATATATTGAACGATATGTAACCATGTAAAACTAACATGTTTTACAGCAATATATATTGAACGATATTTAACGATATTTTGTTGCAATATATATTGAACGATATTTAACCATGTAAAACAAACATGTAAAACATACTTGTAACAATATATATATAGAACGATATTTAACGATATTTTGTTGCAATATATATTGAACGATATTCAACGATATTTTGTTTTATCTCTGCTGATCGAAAATACTGCACGTATATATGCTTTCTGTCGCTTTGTGTCAAAACAGTGTCTAAAGGTTATAAATGGTTATAAATATGAATTTTCTGCTACATTTTACATGTCAAATTTTTTACCACATTTTATTGCACATTATACCAAATCAGCAAGCTATACTTGTGCGACACATACTCGATGCCTTCTTAGTATACACTCTGCGCATGTTCCTCGAAACATGGTTGACTAATATCCTGCAAAACCCACTCTTAGTACTACATTATATTCATTTTTCTCAAAGTTTTAAAAACTAATTAAACGTTTGTTCATCAATCTCATAATTTTGTTAAATAACTGTTCCCATTCTCATAATTTCATTCTCATAATTTCGTTACATAATTGTTTCCCTTCTCATAATCTCATTCTCACCGAAGCATTGATAAATGAATGAAAATTAATTTCGTTATTACCATTCATGTTTCTCAAAGTTTCGTTCAAGCAGCGCTCAACCATTATTGATAAATGATCCACAAGAAACTCTAAGCCATGGTCTATATAATTAAAAAAAAATTGACTAGATACAAACGAATATATCTAGTACAAATCCGAATTATTAAA
The DNA here is from genome assembly GCF_047967505.1 of Dipteris shenzhenensis. Classification (NCBI taxonomy): domain Eukaryota; kingdom Viridiplantae; phylum Streptophyta; class Polypodiopsida; order Gleicheniales; family Dipteridaceae; genus Dipteris; species Dipteris shenzhenensis. The sequence continues at coordinate 44,348,494 of NC_141600.1, read as the reverse complement.
ATCCTAACATTTGCTAGTTCAAGTGTATAATAAATAATTGCACTATATAACAAACAATTGATTTATAATAAATAATTGCAATTGCACTATATTCGGATTAGTAAAATCTAAACATTTCCTAAATCAACTGTATAGTAAATAATTGCACTATATAACAGACAATTGACTCTATAGTAAATAATTGCAAATGCACTATATAGCAAACAATTGACTATATAAGCAAATTTGCAATATGATTTTACTAATTACATACAATAAATTTATCTATATAGAAAAATAATTTACTAGTTAGCAAATATGCTATAGAATTTTACTATATAAAAAATTTCCTATACAAAATTTGCTATATAGATAAACTATTTTTTTCATACACAAATTTGCAATATGATTTTACTAGATTACATACAATAAATTTATCTATATAGAAAATAATTTACTAATTAGCAAATATGCTATAGAATTTTACTATATAAAAAAGTTCCTATAAAAAATTTGCTATATAGATAAACTAATTTTTTCATACACAAAATTCTATATAAAAAATTTCCTATAAAAAATTTGCTATACAGATAAACTAATTTTTTCATACACAATGTTATGTTTATCTATAAGAATCAAAGCTATGAAAAATTACTTACTATAAAAAATTCGCTATATAGATAAACTATTTTTTTCATAAACAATGTTATATTTTTCTATATATATAAATAAACCATAGAATCAAAGCTATGAAGAATTAATTTACTATATATTAAATCTAAATCTTCTATGTTATAATTTTATTATAAATTATTTAATGAAAAAGAATCAACTTAAGCAAGTCTAAAGTCTAAAAATTTTTAATAAGAATTTTATTTATTTAATAGAAAAAAATATACTCAAGCTTGAACATATAATCGATTCATATTAACATCATCTTTAAAAGAAGATTATAACATAATTAATTAAACTCAATTTTGATAGATTAGCTTGTTACTAACATGCCTCCAATACAATATATTATATTGAAATTTTACTTTAGTAAACAATATTAAGAGAAAACATTGCATTGCAAATTAATTAAACAAGGTGAGAATCGCACTAGGGCTCTTCTCTCTGCAATGTTTTAGAGAAAGAGAGAGAGAGAGAGAGAGAATGCATATATTGATGACCACCAAAATTTCAAGTTCTTGCGATCCAAGAAAAACCTGATCCTAGGTCGTGGTGTCCCTTGCCTTGTGAGCACAAGAACTAGACACTTCTTCCCGTATCAAGCTCTTGATTTAGATATGAAAGCATAAGATTACATTACACATAAAAGATCAAACTATACGAATGCATATATTCACAACAATCAATATTTCAAGTTCTGAGTAATGTAACAGAAACATGAATCATAGGTCATAGTGCCCCTTAGCCCCCCTACCTTGAGAGCACAGGAACCAGACACCTCTTCCCATACCAAGCTCTTGTTTTTAGTATAAGAGCATAAGATTACATGGCATAAAGAAGATCAGACTATATGAATGCATATATTGATGCTAAAAGACTAAGAGAAACAAAAAGCCCAAATCTATACACAACTTGGTTAGAGACGATGCATTAGACGACTTGATTCTATTTGCATTCTGTCGGGAAATTGCAGACCGTGTCTGTTAGAAAACAAGGGCTATCCGTATGCACAGTGAAAACTCTGATGCGAACACGTGGACCCACGAGAGAGCAGTAGAAAAAGGGGTAATAGAGATCTACTGTATCAAAACTTTTACACCAACATGTGTCGACAAAATCACTCAAAGGACACCACCATAGACATATAGAAGCACCAAAAAGCTATTGCATATACAAGACAAAATAGACACAAAAGTTCCCTTACACTTGCAGCAAGGATAAACCCTGGGATACTCCAACAGTAACCGTAGATCCGATGATGAGGATGGCTCCCTCCACAACCCTTGAGTCAGATCCAGACTCCCTTGGTTGATGGGTGAGGGCAAACAACTCCCTCTGGCTTCAATTCTGCTCCAGACTGAGGTACCAATCTACTGCTAACTGCTGTTGCTTGCTCAGTCCCTTAAGGCGGCCAGAAGACTACTTTAACTACTGAACTCTGTTGTGTATAATGAGACCTTGGAGGCCTCCTTTTATAGAGGCAAGTCTTCCAATCTGGGGGTCGGCCAGATCTGGCCGATCTGCCCTTGTTTTGGCAGACTATTGCCTCGCTGCTGCTGGCCTACTGCCCATACAGGCCAACATGTAGATGCTTCTGGCCAGCTCTATTCAGTCTGATGTCGCCTCCATGCAGGCTCCTCACTTGTGCGCAGTTTTTCCCTGCATTCTGTGCGACTTTCCCTTGCTCCATGCCCTGTTTCAGGCCGCCTCTGATCAATGTGCACTCTTTGCTACCCATAGCCATGGCAATCTGCCCTGCATCAAGCTCTCCATCTGTGCACATCTTTTGCTGAATCTGTCCTGCATGTTGCTGCCTAGAACTTCTGCAAAGATCCACGGCATCCTGGCATATAAATGGCCAGTACACTGGGGATTGTCCTAGACCCAAGGATGGTGCAAGCTTATCAATGCGGATCTTGTCATGGACACTAAGCAAACACAAACACATAGCAAACAGTAGGCTGATGTTCAACCACCCAGCTCATTGACTTCAAATGGGCTTCACTTTAGATTGGGGATCACATCCAAGAGGAGTCTATATTTTGTGATCCAATTTGTTAAGCTAGGCAATCTCCAATTCTCCAGGACCAGATAAACAGGTACAAACACCACTGGTGCCTCTCCAAATCCTGTCAAAGAAACCCCGAATCGGAGGCAAAAACCACAACCAAAGAAATGTCAAAAGCCCCGGAGGATAAACCAAATAAAAAAATTATTTTAAAAAAAAAAATTTTCTGGTCTGACCAGATCTGGCCGACCAGATTGACCTGGTCGGTCAAATCTGACCAGGTCGGTCAACCTGTTGGTTGACCGACTTAAAGCCCCTTCCTATTTAAAGGGGGGGGGGCTAGGTATTCAAACACAATCTCTCTTCCAGCTCCAGAGGTTCCTGCACACCCTGAGCCACTTCTGCCTCCTGGCTGCCTCCTCTGCTGCCTCAACTTCTGCCTCCTGGCTGCCTCCTCTGCTGTCCTCTTTTCTGCTCCAGATTTGCTCTCTTTTCTGCCCCAGATCTGCCCCTCCTTTCTGCTCAGATCTGTCCTCCTTTCTGCTCCAGATCTGTCCCCTTTTTCAGCTCCAGATCTGCCCTCTTTTCTGCTCCAGAACAGCCTTCCTTTCTGCTTCAGTTCTGCTCTCCTTTCTGCATCAGATCAGCTCCAATTTCTGCTCCAGATCTGCCTTCTTTTAGCTTCAGATCTGTCCCAACTTCTGCTCCAAGATCTGCCCTCAACTTCTGCTCCAGATCTACCTCCAACTTCCGCTCCAGATTCTGTTCTTTCTATTCCAAATCTGCAGCAACCCCTGCATCAGTTTGCTGTCTCAGATTTGGTTCAGTTCCAACTTGTGGAGCTAGTGCAGAAGTCCACTACAGTTGTCAGGACTGACGTTTGTTTCCTCCAGAGCTTCTCTCATATCTTCACTTGTACTGAGTTCCGTTTGTGATATATATATCTTCTTCAGCCATTGATTGTCTTCAGTATTGTTTTATTTGTCTCCAAGTATTTTCTTTATATGGTATCAGAGCCAGGTGTGCCAATCGACACCTGAGCCTTGATCTGGAAAGCTTGGAAGATAAATCATCACCTGAAGATGTCTTCTCCCTCTTCTCCGAAGCGATCTCAGCCTGAATCAACCTCTATTCAACCATCACCTTCGACATATGTCGAGAGAGAGTCTGCTAGGATTGAAGGTGATGAATACCTCTCCAAACTCTTTAAAGAATTTGCTGAATTCCAGAAATGGAAGGAACTTGAAGCAGGTACCCGCACACCTCGTGCCTCTACCTCTCCACGGTTCTCTTCAATACGTCAACAAGGACCTCTATTCAACTCAGAAGAAGCTGAGCAACATCTCAAGTTCGGTGCCAACGAAGAGAACAAGTATCCCCTGACGAAAGAGGACAGGCCGGCATGAGAACATTGGATTATTCGACAGTGCCTATTCCACAAGAATCAGTGCAAGGTATGATGCCCTATTCCCTTAGTGCAACTCCTTCTGTTATGCAAGGCATAGGAACAAGTAATCACGAGGACACAGATCCATACATGCATGTGAACACTCGCAGACGAGAAAGGAGAAATGCGTCTGACAATGAGTTTGCTTTCAGTTCACATCCCTCCCTCCCTCCCATCCCTCTCATCTCTTCCACTGCCATCTTTCCTCCAGTGGTTTCTCATCCTCCTCCTTCTCCCATGCCACTGGATTCCTATAGTTTATTTCCCTCTATCTCTCCCGCTGCCTCTTTTTCACCTCTCATGTCTTATCCCGCCTCTCATATTCATCCCTCCCCCTCAGGACCTTTTCCAAATTCTTTTATTCCTCCGGTGATGCCACCTCTCCCTTCTTCTCACTCTGCTACTATTCCAAATTCTCTTCTGCCTCCACCGGTTGCTTCTCCCTATCGTTCTATTTCTTCCCCTCACCCTGTCTCTGCAACAGCCAAACATGCTTTCACTGATATGACTCGTTTTAACGGGTCTAATTATACCACATGGTCAAATCTTATGCGCCATGTGCTTGATTCTCAAGACCTATGGGAACTCGTTCAAGGTACCGAATCGCCACCTAATCCTCATGTTTATCCTCCTCAGGTAGTTCGTTCGTGGCGACATCGTAATGCCACTGCCATTGTTGAAATTATGCAAGGTCTTTTACCTGAATTTCACTCTCAATTACAGCATTTTGATCTTGCCTCTGAGCGATGGGCACATCTCACTGACCGCTATGCAGCTCGAGATCGTACTCGTCGCATCAATCTTGACCATGATCTCCAACAATTCCAGATTCTTGCTGACGATGATCTCAAGGTTAAACTAGCCGATTACCGACGGTTAGTTGCTGAATTTGCCACAACTGGTCCTCCCAAATCCGAGGATGACCAAGTTAATTTCTTTTTAAATAAACTTCCGCCCAAGTATTTCAGTTTTATGCAACAAATCATTTCTCAACCTTCTCTTCCTACTTTTTATGAGTTTGAATGTCAACTTTTGCGTTATGCTCGTCTTTACTCTCAGGTCCACCAAAAACATAGCATTCCTGCTTCAGAGGGGGCTCTTCTCTCCGGGATTCCAAAAGATCAACCAAGCTCCGGAAAGCCCTCTCCTACTCCTAACCCCTCTAGTAGTAAACCCGCCTGGCACTCCCTTCCCAAAAAGAATAGGTTTTGTCAGCATTGCCAGAGAGTTGGGCATATTGACGATGAATGTCGCTCCAAAGCCAAAGGCCTTCTTCCTCAGCCTCCCACCATGACTCCTCAACCACCCCGTTGGACTCCTCAGCTCCCTACCACGACTCCTCAACCACCCCGTTGGACTCCACAGCCCCCTACCACGACTCCTCAGCCACCTCGTTGGCGTCCTAGGGGTGGTCCTCCTCCTCCTTCGAACACTGGTCTCTGGAGACCCCAGGGCCATGTCACTAATCACTTCACTCCATCTCCTCCCTTTATAACTCCTGAAGGTCTGTCTGACTGGTCCACCGGAGATTCTCTAGACTTCACTTCTCAAGCCTTGATCCATATCACCGAGCTTGACTCCTCCTCTCCCTTATCTGGGTCAGCTTTTCATACTCTTCCATGTGACTCTAAATCTTCTTGGATTGTGGATAGTGGAGCCACTTATCATATGACCCCTCATCCTGATCTCTTCATTTCTCGCCAACCGGCAACAGGGGGAGTTCGTTGTGGCAATAACTCTGTTGCTACTATTCATGGTGTTGGTTCAATAACTTTTGATACTGACAAAGGTCCCAATCTTGCTCAATTGGATCAAGTGTTTTATGTGCCCCAATTAGGGGTCAATCTTCTTTCTGTTCATCAACTTTGCCTCCTTGGTCGCACAGTGCTATTTACAAAGATGCATGTTGACATCATAGATGAGTCCTCGGGACTCCTTCTAGCTCGAGGTGATGCTCAACCTAATGGTCTATACTTTATAAATCAATTTCTTGCGACTCCCTCCCATTGGGGTTCTGAGTTTCATCGGCTTTACGGTAATGCTACCCTAAAAGATCCAACTGACACAGAACGATTATGGCATTATCGTCTGGGACATTTGTCCTATGACTCTTTATATGAAATGTCTCGGGATCATCTAGTTGATGGCCTACCTAAATTATCGCGCGCTAAAGATATTTGTCATCCCTGTCAATTAGGTAAACAAAGCCGCACTCCTTTTCCTTCTCATTCCACTTCTCGAGCCAGTGAGATTTTGCGTCTAATTCATCTCGATATTAGTGGCAAATCTCCTGTTCCTTCCCTCAATGGTTCACATTATTTCTTCTTAATTGTGGATGATTACTCTCGCTATCAATGGGTGTTTTTCATGAAAGAGAAATCCGACACTTTTTCTTTCTTTGCTACTTGGGCTCGCTTGGTTATGAACCAAACAGGCAAGTCTATTGGGATTGCTCGTAGTGATAATGGTGGTGAATTCATTTCCCATGAATTCACTCACTTCCTTCAAGAGCATGGTATCCAACGCCATCTTACATCTCCAAATTCGCCTTCCCAAAATGCTCGTGTCGAACGGCGACAACGTACTGTCATGAACATGGCCCGTTCCATGCTTTTTGCAGCCGAGTTGCCTGAACGTCTCAAGCCGTCAATACTTCTGTCTATATCCTTAATCGCTGTCCTACTCAACCCATCCTGAACATGACGCCTTTTGAGGCCTTCTATGGCTATCGTCCTTCCATTTCTCATCTTCGTATCTTTGGCTGCCGCGCGTACACTCATACTCCCAATGATACTCGCGGTAAACTCGAACCTCGTGCTGAACTTTTTCTTCTAGTTGGCTACTCGGCAGAAGCCAAAGCTTATCGATTATTTGATCCTCGTACAAACAAAGTTTTGGTTCGCCGAGATGTGGTCTTCGATGAAAGAGCAGTGCTTAAAAATTCCTCTATTCTCTCTACTGATGACGTCTCTACTCCAGTTCCCTCCGACAATTCTCCACCCGAAATTCCTTCCTCTCCTCCCGAAACATCTCTCCCCCCACCCATTGCTTCTCCTCACGACCCACTACCACGCTGGTATCGTCAAACTATGAAGGATTCCGGGATTATTCCCGTCGAACTTTCTCCTTCTGGTCCTCACCGCTCTACTCGAATAACTTCTTCTACTGCCACTGCCTCTTTTTTTACCACGGCCTATATCATACATTCTGAAACTGCCACTTGGCAGGAAGCAGTTAAAAATCCTGCGTGGCATCGTGCTATGGAACAGGAGCTTGAAAGTATTGATCGCAATCAGACCTGGATCTTGGTCAATCGACCCACTCACAAAAAGGTCATCGGGGAACCAAGTGGATCTTCCGAACAAAACTCAAAGCCGATGGCACCCTGGACAAATACAAAGCCCGCTTAGTAGTGCAAGGATTCCGCCAAAAACATGGTATCGATTATGAGGAAACCTTTGCCCCTACTGCTCGGTTAACTTCCTTTCGTCTTCTTCTCGCCTTAGCTGCTCATCACCACTGGACTATCTATCAAATGGATGTCAAGAGTGCCTTTCTCAATGGCTACCTTGATGAAGAAGTCTATGTGACTCCCCCACCAGGTTTTTCTCCTCCTGGCCATGAAAATAAGGTTTTCCGTCTCCGCAAAGCTCTTTATGGACTCAAACAAGCACCTCGATCATGGTTCCACCGGATAGACACCTTCCTCAAAACTAATGGTTTTCATTCTACTCCCTTTGATCCAAATTTATATATCCATCATTCGTCAAAGGGGGCCTGCTTTATTTTACTCTATGTCGATGATCTTTTGCTTTTAGGCTCCACTCCCACTACACTTCAGTACATTAAAACTCAACTCAGCATCACTTTTGAAATGACTGATCTCGGTCGGCTCTCCTATTTCTTAGGCATGGAAGTTGTACAACATTCTGGTGGTACTTTTGTTTCTCAACAGAAATATGCTCTTCAACTCCTTGATCAAATCATTCCTCATGAGCCTAAGCTGGCTGCCACTCCCTTAGATCCCACCGTAAAGCTCTCAAAAGACTTGGAGTCTCCTCCCTTTGATGAACATCTCTATCGCCAGGTTGTTGGCAAACTCCTCTGGCTCCTTCACACTCGTCCTGATCTTGCTTACTCCGTCTCTATTCTCAGTCAGTATTTTAATGAACCCAAGCTCACTCATTGGCATGCATGTATTCGTATCTTGCGGTTCATTCGTGGTACTTACTCTTATGGTTTACATTTCAGACCAGGACTAACCCTACAGGGATACACTGATTCCGACTGGGCTGGTGACCCGGACAATCGTCGTTCTCATGGCGGCTATATTTTCTCGTTTGGCTCGGCACCTGTTTCTTGGTCTAGCCGTAAACAAGAGACTGTTGCTGGTTCTTCTACTGAGGCTGAATACCGGGCCTTGTATGATTGTACCACAGAGGCCATATATCTCCGACAGTTTTTGGCAGAATTGCACTTTCCTTGTATTGAACCCACGATCCTCTACGTCGACAACAAAAGTGCCATTGCTCTCGCAGGCAATCCCATTTTTTCCAACCGCACCAAACATGTCGGTGTTCACTTTCATTTTACTCGCGAGCAAGTGGAATTAGGTACTATTCGGTTGATCTATGTTCCAGCTGCCGATAATCATGCTGATATTCTTACCAAGCCGGTTAATCGCCCTACTCTTGAGCATCTCTGCCCACGGTTGGGGATTGGTTTACCTCCTCTTTAACAGTATTTTTTCTCTTTGTGTACTTAAGGAAGTGAACAAATCCCCTGCGAGGGCACTCCTTCAAGTCTTTTTTTTTTGTACCATCATCTGGGCATTTAGTGAAGATGAAAACCTACTCTGTAGGCATCTCCATCTAAATGAAAACCCCAAAAAAAAAAAAAAAAAGGGCTGATGAAGATGATAGATCACTCATGGAACACCTCTTTGCTTCTCCTGTCTGCATTGGACATTGAGAGGGGGTGTTAAGCTAGGCAATCTCCAATTCTCCAGGACCAGATAAACAGGTACAAACACCACTGGTGCCTCTCCAAATCTGTCAAAGAAACCCCGAATCGGAGGCAAAAACCACAACCAAAGAAATGTCAAAAGCCCCGGAGAAACCAAATAAAAAAATTATTTTAAAAAAAAAAATTTTCTGGTCTGACCAGATCTGGCCGACCAGATTGACCTGGTCGGTCAAATCTAACCACGTCGGTCAACCTGTTGGTTGACCGACTTAAAGCCCCTTCCTATTTAAAGGGGGGGGGGGGCTAGGTATTCAAACACAATCTCTCTTCCAGCTCCAGAGGTTCCTGCACACCCTGAGCCACTTCTGCCTCCTGGCTGCCTCCTCTACTGCCTCAACTTCTGCCTCCTGGCTGCCTCCTCTGCTGTCCTCTTTTCTGCTCCAGATTTGCTCTCTTTTCTGCCCCAGATCTGCCCCTCCTTTCTGCTCAGATCTGTCCTCCTTTCTGCTCCAGATCTGTCCCCTTTTTCAGCTCCAGATCTGCCCTCTTTTCTGCTCCAGAACAGCCTTCCTTTCTGCTTCAGTTCTGCTCTCCTTTCTGCATCAGATCAGCTCCAATTTCTGCTCCAGATCTGCCTTCTTTTAGCTTCAGATCTGTCCCAACTTCTGCTCCAAGATCTGCCCTCAACTTCTGCTCCAGATCTACCTCCAACTTCCGCTCCAGATTCTGTTCTTTCTATTCCAAATCTGCAGCAACCCCTGCATCAGTTTGCTGTCTCAGATTTGGTTCAGTTCCAACTTGTGGAGCTAGTGCAGAAGTCCACTACAGTTGTCAGGACTGACGTTTGTTTCCTCCAGAGCTTCTCTCATATCTTCACTTGTACTGAGTTCCGTTTGTGATATATATATCTTCTTCAGCCATTGATTGTCTTCAGTATTGTTTTATTTGTCTCCAAGTATTTTCTTTATACAATTAATCCACCTTAGATACCAATGAAGCACTTCACCAAAGATCCCCCATTTAACATTGACTTCACTTAGTTTTCTTCATTTGTAACAAAGTGTGTGAGAGATACCAATTCCGTTTCGCACATGCTGAAGATCCAGAACTGAATTACCCAATTGAACACACAAAAAGAGAGGTTTGATCCCCACAAATGTTGGCAAGTAGAGTTAGAAACCATGCACCTGTAGCTTGCGAGAATTCTGCCCAGGAATTTCAGGACAGCGAGCAAGAAAGATTGTGCAAGGATGAGCTGGAAACTGAAAGAGAGTGGAAGAGTAGGCAACCAAAATCTGATAGTGGAATGCGAGTGAGCTCGAGGGCCAATTTATAGGTGAGGGCTGGTGCCAAAAGCTGAGCGCCCAGTCCTATTTGTGGAGCTGCTTCCATCGATGGCCTCCAATTTCGGTCCTACAATTTTGGCAGTGCCTTTCCCAAAGCTGGGCGATTTCTCTGGAAGCCTCTGAGATTTTTTAATTGAAAATCTAACCTGAGCTGATTTTCCAGTGAAGTGCTTACCCTCCAAATCAATTCTTACTTTCTACTTTCCATATGCGATGCTTTTCCTCAAAAAGCAACATGCTTTTCGACGATTGTGCAATCCCCGACTACTCCTTGGTTCACATTCATCCTCCATTGACAAAAATCATCAATTCTTGATGAGAAAGTCGGACGGGATGTGATCCCGAATCAGGAGATGTCCCCTCCAAGCCACGAGCTGAGCTACTGGCACGAAATCCCAATCAGATCCAAACCAGCCTGGTGTCCCATACCACCAGGAGGCGCTGTGAAGCCCTGGATCTGCCACTGGGCCTTGGGCTACGCTAAGATGCAGGCACGCGTCCGCGACTCAATCCAGGAATAGACTTGGCACCTGGGAACGAAACTTGCTCCCAACTGCACACTGAGAACTGAACCCCCTGGGCCCCTTTTATAGACTCGGGCCCCGAGCGCCAAAAATAGCGAAGACCTATAAATAGTTCGTACCCTTGCCACTCAACCCGAGAATCAAGCCTGCCTAGCTCTAAGCCTCCCCAGGCTACCTGAGCTAGTCCTGTGTACCTAGTACACGTCAAATACCAATCCGTGCACATGACATACTCCCCCTCCTCTAAGAACTCACTCCTAAGTTCGCTAAAAAACCCGGAAATGTTCTTTGGAGGTTTTGTAATGTCTCCCATGTTGCATCCTCCTCAACACGATCCTTCTGTTCATTGCATCATTCCAAGAGATCGGTTGGGTAGACCTACATCCACGACCTTTCAATATGTTTGTCAGAGGTGCCGTGATATGTGAATAATCACGCACAGACTTCCGTAGAAATACCGTAAATCCTAGGAAAGAACGAAGTTGTTTCACAGTCTGAGGGATAGGCCATTCTAAAACCTTCTGGATACGATCCAGATCAATGCTAATACCTTTAGAAGAAATCTTGTGTCCTAAGTAAATGATCTCCTTCATAAAGAAGTCACATTTACTCATCTTGGCATAGAGCTTATGCTGTCTTAGAATAACTAAGACAATCCGAAGGTGTCCTATGTGATCCTCAAGCGTTCGACTATATACCAAGATGTCATCTAAGAACACTACAACAAATTTGCCCAGAAAATCCCTGAACAAATCGTTCATCATCTGCTGAAAAGTAGCAGGAGCATTGGTCAAACCAAAAGGTAATACGAGGAACTCGTAATGACCATACCTAGTTCGGAATGCGGTTCTATCTATGTGTTTAGCATAGATACGGATTTGGTGATAACCCGTACGCAAATCAATCTTAGTGAAATACTTCGCTCCGGCCAAACGGTCTATCAAATCATCGGAATGGGATAGAGGGTATCGATTCTTAATTGTCACTTTATTTAATCGTTTATAATCTATACACATTCTCCAGGAAGAATCTTTCTTCTTTCTTAGGAGGACAGGTGCACCCCAAGGTGATTTACTTGGGCGTATATAGCCCATATTCAAGGTAATCCTGTAGCTGGGTAGCTGACTCATCCTCCTCTACCTGACTCATCCTATAAGGTGGTGGTACACTGATAGGTTGAGCCTCTGGGACTAAGTCTATGCGATAATCTACTGCCCGTTCTGGAGGTAAACCTTCCGACAGTTGAGCAGGGAATACATCCTTAAAACTATCTAACAACATTCTCAATTCACGGTGTTCAAACACACTTAAATCATTCTTGTTAATTACAGAGACAACAAATGAAGAAAGCAGAATCAAAACACACTGATAGACATCATAATGAGAAGTGTTTAATATATTCCGAATCTGCATCGCAGATACAATAGGCCCTTGAGAAGAGGGAATTTTATCACACTGAATACAAAATTGGGTGCCCCTATGTACAAAAGAAAGTGTATGCTCCATCCATCCAATCTGAATATTGTGGGTTTTAAACCACTCTATTCCGATCAGCAAGTCTAGATGCTCCAGGTGCATAACATAACACGTGAGAACCCCTGTGTAGGCTTGAATCCGGATAGGAAGCGCTTCAACCTTGCGATCCCAAAACTGCTTCCCAGCTAGAAGCTGCACCTCATAGGTGTGATCGCTAGGTACTGTGGACAGCCCCATCTTCTGCACAAATTTGTAATTAACAAAGTTGTGAGAGCTACCCGGATCAAAGAGAATGTGAACCTGTTGGTCCATAACTTCTCCATAAACTCGGAAAAGATCATGGGAACCAAACAACGAAGTATTGAAAGTGCAATTACAAGAAAGTGGGCAGGTAATGACATTTACAGAAATACCTGTCATCGAGACTCGGTTTGCTCCCTTGGCTTTGGTACCTGTACCCGCCTGGAGCTTCGGTCCAAGCACCAACTTTTGATTCTTGCGCTTTGGACACTCATTCTTGGTGTGGCCCCGCTCCTCGCAATAGAAGCAACGTCCTTCTTTCTTAAGCTTCAATGTGCGAAGGAAACGGGCTCGACCATTCTTTGCCTGAGTCAAGTTTTTCTTGGAGGCGTTGTCCGTAGACTTCGTCTCCCCGGTACCAGTCGTAGGCTAAAAGAACTTTCGTTTGTTCTTTCCACTTGTGTCGGAAACTATAGTTGCTTTTGCACCGGCCATGGTATCATCATAAATACGCGCGTAGTTCATGGCCTATTGCAACGTTGTGCATTTGTTGTTCTTTATTTGCAACTTGTACGAATCTGGCAAACCATCCACGAAGAAACCTAACAAGGTCACTGGATCCATCTTTGTGGCCCTGGTCTGCAGATCCCGAAATCTTTGAAGATAAACTTCAAAGGACAAGTTTAGCTTTGACATATCGAGGGCTTTAAGCTTGCCAACGATATCATAATCGTCGTCCTTCTTCAGGAACTCCTTCCTGAAGACCCCTTTGAAATCTATCCATGTATCTGGCTTAGGCTGAAGTTCCTTCCACCATAGCAACGCTTTACCCGACATGAAACCGGCTGCAAGCTGGATCATCTTCTCATCTGGGTACGGGTGGAACTGGAAGTGTACCTGCCACTTGTGTAACCAAGTGTCAACCACCTCCTTAGTTCGAGACTTTTGATCTCCCGGAAAAGGGTCTGGAGTTATGTTCGGGCCTAGCACTGAAGCCATGGCATCCACATGCGTGAGTGCCTGCACAGTGCTAGCCAGAAGGGTGAGAGTCGCCTGAACCCCTTGGAGTTGCTGTGTCAACCCCGTTTGATTCGCATTAACCTGCTCGAATTTTCCATCCAGAGCGGTGGTGAATTCACTGAAGGCCTTTTTCGTAATCAGGTCATCATAAAGACCCTGATCTTCCTCTCCCATAGGAGTGTAATCCAAATCCTGCTCTCCCATGGTGAACTCGGGATTTGCAGAATCAGACATAACTGAAATCTGATTTGAATATAAACTGAGAGAAATAACTGAGTGAATCGAATCGGAAAGGAGAATGGAGCAGAGGAAAACCGTCCCAAGAGATGCTAAATTCCTATTCTATAGTGGACCCCCTTAGGTGCTTTTTGTTTAGCGTCTTATCAATGGATAAACATCAAATGAATTGAGTATGTAGTTTTAAATTGTAAATTATTTTGTCTAATTTACATGAGAACGTTTATCATGATTTGAAACTATTGCATCTACTTTTTCCATTCTCATAAACACATTTCATTAGATACGCATCTACTTTATCATGATCCAAAGCTCGTCCATCTATTTTTTCCATTCTCATGAGCACGTTTCATTAGATACACATAATTAATAGGGTTGAGCATCCCAATTATATTAGAAACTTATATACAATTAATGTTGCAGATGTACACATGTTCCCCACTTGACTTTTGTACAAGGCTCAATTATGGGAAAGTGGGCCTCAAAAGTGCTAATAATGTGCTAATCAAGGAGCAACTATGTCTTCTTAAAAGACTAGTAAGGGACTAATAAGCCATATGTTCTCTCATGTTAATTGGTACGGTACCCTCCTGCTGACCATACAGGTGATGCAGCTGTACGGATGGCTGACGTGGCTGTACGGCTGCTGACGCGATCCGTACGGACGCTGACGCAGTCCGTACAGTTGCTGACGTGTGTGTACCGTGGCTGACGCAGGCAGTACGGTGCTGACGTAAGCTGTACAGCCGATGACGCAAGCTGTACGGCCGCCTAGCGCAGGCTGTCCCGAATCTCGATGGTGCAGTCACTTCGTAGGACAGAGAGGGCTCCTTGCAAGGCTATGGCTGGGGCTGGAACCCTGTCCAACTAAATAGGGAACAAGGCTGCCTAATTAGGAAGCCCTGCTTCCAAAAAAGGCTCACCCTCCCAGCTTTGGAGGGTGGTGCTTTTTCGAAAAAAGCAACACCTCTCGCAGGGTGGCCGCACCCTGTTCCAGCTCCTTGCGCCTCTCCCTACCCTGGCCGAAAATCGTACCAGCCATGGCGCACAATCACCGCCTCCACCGCAGCCCCGTCAGTCACTATCTGCTTGCCTGCAACTCAGCTACCCTATCGCCTCTCTTTCCTTCTTCTCTGCTCTCTCACTGCTACGTGCATCCTTCTCTCTCAGCACCCTTCAGGAATTTCGAAACTCTCTCCTTCTTCCTCCTACCTTTTCCCTACATCCTAACCACCCCTCATAACCCAGGAACCAAGCAGAATTTGCAGCAGCAAATTTCGAATTTTAGGGCATACCTGGAGGAAGAAATCGTCAAAAATTCTCGCATCAGAAATTCCTACCTCAGGAGCTGGCTCTGATACCAACTGACACATCCCCGCACTCCTGAAACCTCTGATCTGCGAAACAAACACACACCACGTGAGAAACTGAGCAGGCTGCTTACCACCCAACCATGACATCTATGGGATGTGATCCCGAATCAGGAGATGTCCCCTCCGAGCCACGAGCTGAGCTACTGGCACGAATTCCCAATCAGATCCAAACCAGCCTGGTGTCCCATACCACCAGGAGGCGCTGTGAAGCCCTGGATCTGCCACTGGGCCTTGGGCTACGCTAAGATGCAGGCGCGCGTCCGCGACTCAATCCAGGAACAGACCTGGCACCTGGGAACGAAACTTGCTCCCAACTGCACACTGAGAACTAAACCCCCTGGGCCCCTTTTATAGACTTGGGCCCCGAGCGCCAAAAATAGCGAAGACCTATAAATAGTTCGTACCCTTGCCACTCAACCCGAGAATCAAGCCTGCCTAGCTCTAAGCCTCCCCAGGCTACCTGAGCTAGTCCTGTGTACCTAGTACACGTCAGATACCAATCCGTGCACATGACAACTAATTTCTGAAGCACTTCGTTTCTGATTTGGAATGCAGGAGAAGAAGCAAGCTAAAGTAGGTCAGTCAAGCCTTACGAGATTGAGACTAATATCTTTGGTGTCGATTCCGCTTGAATCAACATGCGATTCGCACAACCGCGGGGAGCTCAGCAATCCAGAAGCATCCATAATTCACAATTCAAAAGTAACTGTGGGGAGCTCAACAATCCAACCACAGTTACGCTGAAACGCGTTTCAGAGCCCAGCCAGGCCTGAAACGCCGTTTCAGAGAAGCCCCATTTCCTGAAACGCGTGTCAGAGTCTGAAACATTTAACGGCAGGCTGAAACGTTTCAGCCAGGCTGAAACGCGTTTCAGAGCCTTGAAACGGGCCATTTCAGACAACACAGGCTGCTAGGTCTCCAAAATGACGCGAAATCTGCCGCCAGCCCCGTTTTTGGTCTTTTTGCTTTCGATTTTAGCCTCCTTCCACTCCTTCAGCCTCATACTCTCTCCATCCTCAAGGTTTTCCAACCCTTCTTGAGCCCCATTCACTCCTTTCCTCTCCTTTCTCTCCTGCAAGCTACTTTAGCCCTCCATCATCATCTACTCCCCTCCAGCCCCCTCCTTCAGCCCTCTCTTTTAGCCTTCTGTTCCACTCCCCTCCAGCCCCCTCCTTCAGCCCTCTCTTTCAGCCTTCTGTTCCCTCCTCTTTCAGACCCCACTTTCAAGTTTCAGCCCTCTCTTTCAACCCTTAGCTCTCTTTCAAGCTGTAGGCTGTAGCATTCTAAAATGTGTGTTCTCATCTCAAAACCCCCTTTGCTGAAGTGGCGTTTCCCCGTTTCAGCCCTCCCAGAAATCCCGAAACGTTTCCGTTTCCGTTTCCGTTCCCCGTTCCCTCGTTTCTGTTTCCCCTAACTGTGAATCCAACACAAAATGCAAGGAAATCCATTAAGATCCAAAAAATAGCCATCCATGAGCTCCTTCCCTCTCTTCTTAGATCAAGTGCCTTGAACTGACACTTCTAAGGTATAAGTGTCACTATATAGCGACACTTAGGGTTAAAGGTCGCTATATAGCGACTTTTAGGGTTAAGTGTCGCCATATAGCGACACTTTTAGGGTATGAGTGTCGCTATATAGCGACACTTTTAGGGTGTGAGTATCGCTATATAGCGACGCTTTTAGGGTATAAGTGTCGCTATATAGCGACGCTGGGAGACTAAAACCCGAAACGCCGCACGACGCCGTCTTTCACAACTCTATTGCGAGAAAAGCAAAAATCTCTCCTTCCACGCTTTCCTCCTCTATTCGGTGACCTCGCTTTGCCCAGGGAGCAAAACATCATAAGGAAGTAATGGAAATATGGCAGCTGACACGATAATTTGCCACAAAGGTAACCAAGAGCAAAGAAAGGAAGACTTAAACATGGTTTCAATCAACATGCCCTCTGTTGCTGATTCTACTCCTGGCAAGACAAAGGATAGTAAAAAACAGCCAATGCAAAGCAAGAACAAGTTTAAACATGATAAATTCGACTTGCCTACATCCCAAGCTATGCTTCCACGCTTAGGCCAGCCCATATTGAACGACTTACAGAGAGACAGGGCTTCATTTGATGAGGATTCAATGGCAACACATAGGCTCCATCCGAATGGAAAAATGAAAAAATTAAAGGGTCAACCGACTGAACTTGCTACATGCAAGCTCTGTATACTTGATGTAGCTGGGACTTCAAGAAGGATAAATGAATCTCTTCAGTCATCCTCATTCGATGCAGATGCACTGTCTTTGGAACCATGGTTTGAGATTTTCATAGAGGAAGAAAATGGAATCAAGCTATTTGTAGACCTTAGCTGTGCTGATCCTATGAATTGGTTGTTTCAAAGAACCCTTGACATGGTGTCACCTCAAGAATTAGTACACGGTTGTCAGATTCAATGCATTACAGACTCTAGTGTACAAGACCATTTTACTATCTCTGATATTACTCGGTATGGGTCAAGCATGACAAAGGTTCGAGAATCGGATGCCAGTTCTACATCTTGGAATACAGTTCAGGGATTTACGCAATCTTAGACACATGCCCATGATCAATATGTGCAGGCATCACGTTTCATGGACAGCAACTTGGTTTGCAACCTTAGAGAGCCAGCTCCAAGTGGAGATTTTCAGGAAGATCTGAGTTGCTCTCAGGATGCTATTGATCCTTCAGCCTCGTGGGCTGTTGTTGGAAAACCTGTTTGTGCCCTGGATGTAATAAGAAAAGATGTTTTTGGGTCAAATGTGGCTTTGGCAATGCATTCCAGGAAGTCCTCTCTCAGCATCTCGAACACAGTCTAAGCAAAGATTTCGAAAGGGGCATGCAGACACACAAGCAGTCCAGGAATTCAGAGACATCATGAACAATCGCCTTGAAAGGAATTCTCAAGGGCAGTGTGTTGAGAAAAGTTTGGATCGCACATCTGTTGAATACTCTTTTGTGGAACATGGCATTCTGATATTGCAACCAAGTAACGATACAGACAATATACCTTTTCTTAAGAACCTTCGAAGTGCCAAGAAATTGGCACGGGCATTTGGAGAATGAGAAAAACAGATGTAGTTCGTTTTTGACTGGCCCAAAGTCCCACTACAGAGCCCAAGGAGACCTAAAAGGATTTTTCCTCGTAGATGCTAGCAATCGGTTATCTGGTCGTTTGCCATCGCAGATCATCTCCTCTGCATCGCAAGGTCTCCGCAAGTATTGACACAAGATGCAAGAAAGTAGAGTGAAAAGAATCCATTGACGACAAGAGCAACTGTCCTTACCAATATTGACACCAGAAGGAGCTCGCTTGTTCTTTTCAACGCTCTTGAAGCACTCGTAAAGCGGGATAAGCACAGCAGCGTACATGACTGCATTGACATGCAAAGGAGAAGGTGTTGGGACACAATCCCTCCAGCTGTTGTTTGAAAAGGAGGCAGCAGCCAAGAATGACGTTGAACAGGGGGAACCATTGGGTGGCAGAGGTAAGAGGTTTTGTTAGTCCCACCCCAAATTTTTCAAAGTTATGATTAGGAGCCATTGTGGGGGCGATGAATAGCATCTACAAACAAACACAAATTCAAAGATATGATCAGAAGCTATTGCCAAATCTATAGAATTAACAACCAACCATTGGAGGCTATCCAAAGCGGGGTTGTACAATATTATGTAACAATTTACCACCCAACATTAAAATTGAGACTTCTCTTGCCATAACTCAAGGGAGCTTGAGCTTTTTATCTCCCTCCCTCTCACAAGCCGTAACTCCAAACCCATTACTGCAATTCTATTGTGTAGCACATCCTGTCATTCTTTTGTGAGATCCCCTTTGGCTCTCCTTTGGCTAAATCTATCTCCCAAGGCTCTATCTCAAGCTTGCCCAACAATCTTGGGTCCAAGTCTAGGTTTTATTCACCACCCGGATTGTTGTCCTTTCTTAAGGACATGTGTTGTGTCTTTTTTTTTCTTATCTTTCAAGTGTCCAAACTCTTACACCTTGCACAGGAAAACATTGCATCCCTATTTTTTCGAAGTATTGAGCCTTCAATCACACAGAATCCTCCTCTTGTCGTGGAAGGGACTCTTCTTTTCCCACCAAGTGGTACACCTCACAAACCATATTAGAAGGAGATAGATAGAGATCCTTTGCCTCCTAGCTAGCACCGCTACCTATGGACAACACTTAAATGCTCTTTGCGGCAACAAAGTATCAAAAGACTCCCTTGTTCCATGAATCCGCTAGACACTTCTTTTACCCAAGAAAGTTGAAAGGGCATGAGCATAACTTATGGCCCTTGTCTCAATGAAGTCCCTCTTCTTACATACATCTACATTTGGAACCCAAGTTCTCCTCTGATCCTCCTTCTCCATGCCACTCCCAATTGTTATTATGATAATGGCCTCATACATAGCCATTGAACCAGCCCTTCCAGCTACGTCTACCTCTATCATCAATGCTTCTTTGTCTCTAACTACACCCTTCCCCTCTTGCAGAACTCTTTTATTACCTTGTAAACCATTTTACGTGTTCCCGAATGGCCTTCTTCTAGCCTTGTAGTAGTTATCCAAAAATATGGTTTTGTTAGAAAATACCCATCCAAATTGCAACTAATTTGGACATGATACATTATTTAACTTGTATGAAAGATACCTTCTCTTTGGAATCACTGAAGATGTGATGCTACCATGAAAATGATAATCTCTTAAGCAATACTGATCGTAAAAGAAAACATTGATACATTACTTGACTTGTGTGAAAGATACCTTCTCTTTTCTCTAGCATGGGTAGTTTATATGTTGATATGTATTCCTTGGCATATAAAGCTAGGCCAAAGGGGTGTTATTATTGTGATTCATATGAGATTCCATCAAGATATCTTGCAATTACCCAAGTTGTATTTATATTTATTTCCTAAGAACTGGAGGATAGCTCCTGTTAAGAGTGTGCTCGCCATCACCACCCTCCTGTATGCCACCTTCCATTTCGTAGTGACAATCACTTGTCTCACTAAGGTCACCACCACTTGTCCTCATCACCTAAACATAAAGGTGGGCACATTAATCTAACCTTGATGTATGCATGTGCAAAATTTGGCACCAATCGGACACTTTGGGATAGCACCTCAACGATTGACACATGCACACTCCTCCTTCAAAAATGTTTGGTTGGAGGCATACTGCATGGCTACCCTTGATAGTGCTAAGGTCATTTTGGTGTAAGGGGTGAAAAAAATTAGATTTAGGCTATAATTCTTAAGCATAATGATGATATCAAAAGGGTAGGGTTCTTTAAAAAACACTTGGAGACAAGGATGTGATAAATCTATAAAACAATGGAGATGCAAGGATTTTGTTAACTTGAGCCACCAAATATTGTCCTTTTCATGTTGAAATGTGGCTTTCCCTTACTCAACTTGAAACGTATAAACAAAGTAGGAGAATGTTGCTGTTTCCTGGTTTTTGACCATTCATCATGCATGGCTATACTAAAACATGCATCGAGTGCTTCTACCCATGCAAATTATACCCGATCAACTGTTGAGATATCGAGCTCCACTCGTGATATGCCAAGGTGACTGTTGTGCATTTATGTCACCGACTTGTTAGCTGCAGATGCGGTTGGTACATCGCCCACGAATAATAGCTGGATGACAGCTATCCTTATCTACTCTAGTTCGTGGCTCAGTTAGTATGCCACCTTAGTTAGCTAAGTTTGGTGTAAGACCCACATATAGGGTTCTTCTATTTCTTTGTACTTGAGTTCTTTTGGCTTTCACAACTAAGAAGAGGAAAACTGTTTTCAGCCTCCACCTTTGTGTGTATTCCCCCATTGTGTATGTGAGAAAGCCGCAAGTGAGACTCCTTCCCTCTCTTCCACTATCTTCACATCAACATGATACCTTGCAGGGTCCTCAAAGCAAATATTTTAAGGCTTGTGAAAATAATTATTCCCATTGGGTATCATTAGGATGGTTATGATGCCACAAAGTTGAACTAATCCAACCAATTAAATACATCCTCATTAGGAAGCTACTTACATGGTGCTAGAAGGACATGGTCACTATTGGCACGAGTGGTCCTTTTCATGTTTGTTTTTGCACCAACACATTGGTCAAGTGCTCATCAAGTGTTGTGTACTTATGTTCATCTGATATCATGTATTGATCAATAAGACCAAGGAGGAGCCATTATGCATTGGTTGAGTCTCCATTTGTCTTTTACACACACACACACACACACACACACACACACACACACACACACACACACACACACACACACACACACACACACACACACACACACACACACACACACACACACACACACACACACACACACACACACACACACACACACACACACACACACACACACACACACACACATACATACATACACACACACACACACACACACATATATATAATCTACTATGTAGTGTTGTGTTGGATTGTTTACAATATCCAACTCTGAGCCAACTCTATTAACCAACTACATTGAATAGATTGATGAATACATAGCTGTGTTTAACTAAAACATTGTCTCTATAAGAAATTTAATGCTTTTTAAATCTCGAAAAAGACTTATTTCTAAGGAGGGAGCATAATTCGAGATCGTGCATATTGCATTTAATCAATTGTAGCTATTGTTTCCAATAAGACAATACAAAAAGCACAAAATTGACATGTGAATCTTCATTAGAAATAAAAAAGTTATAATTGGACAGAGTTGGGAAATTTTGAATGTGATAGCCTTTCTTATAGGGAAACACAAGTCATGAGGAAAAGGAGGAACAAATTGGAGGGAAGTGTGGTATATATGTATGTATAACGAAACATCCTAAGTTAAAAATAAAGAAGTGCACATTAGGGGGCATATAAAGAAACAAATTATAAATGTTGAACTTTAAAAACATTCTAAGTTTAGAAGTTTATTAACTAATCAAGAAACTAGAGTCTAAGAACATAGTCTCATGAATCCAATGTAGCTAAGTGCTTAAAGACAAACACTTCAATTGTGGTCACATGTGTCCCTTGCTTGCTTGGTTATGGGATTCCATCAGTATTTTAAGGAAGGGTAGACCAATTCCTAAGGCATGCATGTAAAGTTGGAGTGGAGAGAAAGTGAGTTGGGGAGAGGGTTTTGTGTAAATAGAAAGTCAACATGATATGTGAAGATATTATACATATAAAGACAATGCCATTTAGATAAATTAAGATAGGAGGTTGCCTAGGATGCCCCTATCCTTTTTCTCTCTCTCTCTCTCTCTCTCTCTCTCTCTCTCTCTCTCTCTTCAGAGACATCTGATAAAATTGGAACGATACAGAGAAGATTAGCATGGCCCCTGCGCAAGGATGACACACACAAATTGAGAAATGGTCCAAATTTTTAATCCCGGCCAATATTTTTGCATGCCTATGCGGGTAGACTTGTTGGTTAAAGGAGTGACTTGTAATGTTGGCAAGTGCTGAGTTCGATCCCCGGGAGCGACATCTGATGATCCCGTGAGGGTCTTGCCTTGTGGCCTAATGTTAAACAATCTTCTTCTTCTTCTTCTCTCTCGCTCTCTCTCTCTTTCTCTCTCTCTCTCTCTCATGACTAGAGGCACAAATTTATATCCTTATCTTTCATACAAGCTAGACCATTCATACATAATTTCAAGTTAAATCAAATAATTAGCTACATAAGGAGGCATAATTAAAGGACTCAGCTCAAAAAAATCAAGCATTTACATGGGTGTGCCATGTCATTTAACTGCCAAGGAGCACACACTACAATGCATACTGATAGTAGTACGAAACACATATTTTTGAAGCATAGAGCGCATGCTATACTTTGTTGCTAACATGGGTATGAATCGTGCAACAAGAGAGTGAAAATCAATTATGTATTCCAAGTGTATTCATAATAGAAGCAAAAAAAAAAATTGTGACCAAAGAACAAAGATGAATTCAATGTGCCCCACAAGTGCTATAGAATTAGTTTAATGGATAGATCGCATGTAAGCAAACTTAGAATGGTGTTTGCACAATTGACAGAGAACTATGGAAATGGATTGACGAATAGGTCACATGCATAGTGAGCCTTCGACTATATATAGAGAGCTATAGAAATGGATTGATGAAATAGGTCGCATGCAAGAAAACATAGGGTGATTGGCCGTTATGTCTGAGAGAGAGAGAGAGAGAGAGAGAGAGAGAGAGAGAGAGAGAGAGAGAGAGAGAGAGAGAGCTTTAAAAATGCAATCAAAACTAGATGTGGTTCATAGATGTGATGAAACCAAAAAGAGAGGTGGCCATACTAGAGAAGCATGCACTCTTCATGAATAAAATAAGGTTCTCCAAAAGAATTTTTAGCTTGGTTAATTCATGAATAATATTTTTTCATCAAACCATTAGTTGTAGGAAGAAGGATTTTACTTTATTACTTAATGATAGGTATAGTGATATATAGTAAAGTGTTTTCTCCAATGGAGGCCTTCATTCCTTCATGGGAGGCCTCTTCACACTTTGGTATGTGTTCAGAGACAAATATGACGACAATAGAGAGATCTCTCAAGAAATGACTTTGTAGCTCTAGCCAAATATAAAGGTGATCTCTCAAGAAATGACAATCCAACTAATCTGCAAAGAGGGCAAGCTATTGGTTACAAGGGAAGTAGGCAAGCGATGTTGAAACTACCTATGTTTTGGGCATCTTGTATAGGTCCTCCTCTATCGACATCTTGAAGGCATTTTTCTTTGAGGACCACACAAGTTTGGATGATGGAGACAATTACATCTCTTTCCCATGGGAACTTGGCATCTAAGACCTCCACATTTTGTTGATAGCGAACTCAAACGTGTTCCAGTTCTTTGTCATGGAGAAAAGATCTTGATTGGGTTTAGGAAGAACTGTGCGCCCAAATGGATGATGTTCTGATCTAAAGTGCTCCGATGCAAGGCCTTGTTCTTGCATCTTTCCAAACTTTTCAACACAATTCATGCCATTGTAGATGTGCTAGATTTGCATTCTCGAGAGCGGTTGATTTTCCAGCAACTTGTTGCCTACGGCCGGCCTGCGAACTAAAATGGAATTCACCTTGCGGCTCATCTTTTGTAGCAAACGTGATGAAAGTGTGAATATTGTACCTTTATGGAAGAGCTTTAGAGAAGTTCCTATCTTTTAATGGTGGAAACTTAGACTACAAAACCCAAGAGAAAAGGGCCAAGAATCGACACTTGTTGTGGGAGGCATGTGTGCAACACTAGCTAGAGCTTGTACCAGAAGAAAGAAGAAGGTGAAGGGAAGAATATTATCAAGCAAGAGGATCAAATCAAGGGATCAAATCATGACATGAGGATCGACTTGTATGCAGGCATGCAATGCATATTTAAACTGGCAAGCAGATGGACTTGCTAAAGTTGCAAGTGCAACTGGGACGTTCCCAAGGCTGGATGTATTTTCTTGAACATGAGATGAGTTTGTTGAAACATAGAGAAAAGATGAGCTTGGAGTGATGGGTGATCAAAAAACATGCATCTGGTGTTGGGGCAATGCAAGGGATGCTACATCTGGTGCTGTGGCAATGCATCTAGTGTTATGGAGCATATGATTATTAATGCACTTGCAGGTGCTGCACGTCTTGGATTGATGGCTTGATCTTGGAAAGCCACCTTGGTTAGATCCCTAAGAGCTTTGGAGGCAAATTTGTAGCTAGCTACCTTACGCTGCCTCTTCCATTCCCATCCATCCACACTAAAAATCCCATCTCCCAAGAACTCTTGTTGCTTCTCGTATGCAAATCTTCCCTATAACAATCATCTCTCCCAGAAAACATGAGAGATTGAAATTGTCCCATCTCCAAAATCACTTTGCATATGCAAATGCAGTCAGTCCCTCACCATTAGGTGCCAAAACCGCCTCACAAGGAAAAATGGCATAGTTTTTGCAAATTCAAACTTCCATCACACATATAGGCAAAAATGCAACTGATAGTTGTAACTAGCAGTCACACAGTCACAAAAAGTGAGGTTTATGCATAGGCAAGCATCCAACACTACTCTTTGCGTCTCTGCATTAAAGTCATAGATCCAAATCTCTGCATTTGTGTCGCTCAACAAAATGGATACTTGCTTAGATAACCCAAATGAGCCACTCCTTTTGAGTGTCCATTGCAACCTTTTGATGCAAAAATGGGTCCCAAAATGGCTCTAGAACATGATTTTTTGTGACAACATTTTATCCCAAAACGTAGATCACAAGTACGAAGGGAATAAAGATTACACAAATATCTAAACATCAATTCTTTCATCCTAAAAATTGAGCTCATCTTTAAAAATTATGAAGATTAAACCTTACCTCAAACTTCCATGAGCGCTTTGTAGTCAGGATGAGGATGGAAGCAATGAGGAAAAGTAAAATGGGAAGGTGTGGACTGCTATTGAGAGACATAGGAAGAAGGTGATCAGATCTACACCACCATGTCATGGTTACTATGGAGACTAGAGTGGGAGGATGAGTGATCCTGTCAGGTCATAGACGTTAAGCTTCAGGGGCTCCTCGGCTTCCATATAACTAGAGGGTAAATCATCATTGTTGTTGAAAAGTGACCAAGACATGAAAATTGGGAATTTCAAGTTTGAATAGAAGAACTGAAAACAAAGCCTTGATCCGGCCAAACCTTGTCAAATCTAGAAAGATGTAATGTTTAGAGAGGGCGTCTTGTATCTGCGATCAAGTTTTCAAACTCATCGGGGTTTGCATGAGTCAAATCTAGGGAGTCGTCATGTTTGAAGAGAACCCCCTATCATAAGGTGCAATCCACTACTCTTGTGTGTGCATTGCTTCAACTAATGGCACAAGCTGCAAGGGAATCACAAAGTGCCCATTGCCAAAAAGCATGAGAGATTGAAATTCACCCATCTCGAAACTCATTGTGCATATGCAAATGCCACCAAAATGGCCAAAGCAGGGATTATGTTAACATAATCTCGTTAATGTGAACATGTTATTAACGTTGCGTACTTACGTTGTAAAATCACGTTAATAACGTGTGTATTATCGAAATCGGTCAAAAATCAACCAGGACACTTGTTACTAATATATCTTGTTGGGATATTACTGTTACCCATCGGGCCCGCCAAGAAACCACCATAACTCGCCGGGCAAGTGCACTTGCCCGACGAGCCCTGCCAGGAGATAGCCTAATCCTGGCGGGCTATATGAGTACATATAAAAACCTCACTAGTTTTAGAGGAAGCTTTAGAGACATGCAGCACACCCTTGCTAAGGCCTAGTTGTTCACTGTCCTTAGACCTAAGCTCTGAAATGATATGTTGATTGGGCCATTTGTCCTACTCTTGGGCTGTGTTGGTCCTTAATACAAATGTTTCTTTCGAGTGTTGATGAGACCTAGCTTGTTACGTGGATTAGGCTATTTGTCCTTTGTTGGGCAAGGGTAGTCCTTGATACGTATCATTGCAAGGACTTCGACACTTAGTTTGTTAGTTGCCAAGTTTGTGTTTAGATATTTGGGCCATTTGTCCTTCTTTGGGAAAGAGTGGTCCTAATATCTATACACATATATTGCTTGTGATTATATGTTATTTGTTGTGTATTGTGGGCTACTAGTCCTATTATTGGGTAGTGGTAGTCCTTGTGTTTGATATAGGTATTGTGCAGTGGATGAATCTTGGGTTAGTTGTCCTATAGTGAGCTGGGCAAAACTAATCCTTGAGGAAGCCATTTGTCTTAGTTGCATTTTTTGTTTTGTTGAGTGTGGCTGACTTTTGGGCATTGTATCCTATTTTGGGTAGTATATGTTTTGAAGAAAAGCGCACTATTGTGTTTTTTTTTTTTGAAACATGTGTTAGACTTGTGTTGCAACTTGTTGCTTGCATGCATGAATTTTTCGTTAATAAATTTTATATAGGACATCAAGGTTCACATGTGATTTGTGAAGCCAATAGATAGCCTTTCGAATTATACATTGGTAAACTCTAGAGAGAAGATTATTGATTGCTACTAGGTGTAAGGTATGTAAAAGCTTATGTTTTATCAATTTTGCAATGATTTAATTATGTATAGTAGACATACGTAGTAGACATACGTGGTATTGTCTATTGGTTTTGCAAAATATTAGGGTTTAGGGTTTCATTGTTGCAAACTTGCATGTTAATACTTTAGTCTCTATGAAATACGAGTTAATTGCTTAAATGTGTTCATGAAATATTTTGTGCCAAAGGTTGATGTAGACAGTAGAAGATATAGAATTCTTAATCATTATTATAGGCTAGAAGTTATTAACACTCGTGAGTCATTTATGATAATTAGGCCCTCATATTAGAACAAAGGAGTTAATGGCAGATGACACAGATCCTAGTTTAGTGCAAGGTAGTCAACCATGCTTGTCACAAGGCTCTAGACCCCAGGCAATGGTTACGGAGTCTAATCCTACTCAAAAAACCCAAAGCAAAAAGTTGCCTGGGGTTGAGTGGCAATTTGTCGATAACGTAAATGGCAAGTACTATGACTGGGTGTGCAAGTATTGTACTGTGCAGAAGTCTAGTGGAGCTCCATGTATTAGAGATCACTTCTTTGGCAGTAATCTCAAGTCAATATGAAAATGCACATATCCTGATAGGTAGAGATTGGCTACAAGACTTAGGGAAGAAATAGCTAAAGAAGAACAAAAGAAAGGGCATCGTTGAGGAATAAAGCTTGGCACATCCTCTGCATGCACAAACAATTTATGTGAGAATGTGGCCAGTGCCGGTGGGATGCACATTGGTGTAGACCAAATAGATCTCGAAATAGAGAGTGAGTCAAATGTTTCACCTGCCAATATCCATCTCACTGAAAGGATGCATGAACATAAAAATCCGAGTTCATCTCAAATGTCTCCATCAATGATGAGGCAAACATCCTTGCATGAAAGCTTTCGAGGGCCCTTGTTTGAAGATGCCCAGTATGCACTTGCAGAGGCAATATTCTTCACATGATCATCATTGTCGATGGTAGAGAAGGAACCATGGAAAAATGCATGGAAGAAGATAGGTGAATTTGGACCTCGTTTCTCTCCTCCATCTTATCATAATATAAGACATTCTTTGCTAGACAAATGCTATGAAGAGGTGAAAGAGAGAGTCAACTAGGTAATTCTAAATAATCTTGATCTTTCAGGATGCACAATTGTGAGTGACGGTGGTCAAATGTACAACGTCGCCCTCTCATCAACATAATGGTTGTGTCACCTCATGGCGAACACCTTTTAAGAGCTGTTGATAGCTCTGGCCCCTACATAGCACAAATTTTTGCTTCAGTTATTGAGAGCATGGGAGCAACAAATGTGGTACAAATAGTAATGGACAATGCAAAAAATTGTCAAGCTGCAGGTAAAGAAATTCACAGGATGTACCCACACATTTATGCCACAGGTTGCAATACTTAACTTGAATTTGGTTCAGCGGGATTGGCACAAGAGTGATGACACGAGTGCTTCAAGGAGCCCATCGAAGAGGCTCACAGAGTAGCAAAATTTGTGCTTAATAGACAACGAGTTCTTGATATCTATCGACAACATATGAATTCAATGTTAAAGCTACTGGGGTAGAAACAAGATTTGCTACACACTTTTACATTCTCAAGGCTTTGTTGAAAAATAAAGATGCAGTTAAGGAGACATTCTCATGCACCCTTTATAGAAGGTGGGAAGAGGTTCAAAAAGAGATCATATGAAATAAGAGTGCCGAGTTGAAAAGATTAGTTGACAGGGACCTGTTCTGGAAGAACGTGGGAGATGCATACCATGTAATTATTCCTGTGATGTATGCTATTAAAGCTCTTGACACAATAATGCCTAATGTGGGGAAGGTATGGATGACTTGCTGGGGTGTGCAACAGAGCTTGCAAGGCCCAAAAATACTAAAACAATGGGTTGTGTCCACATCGAGAATACCATACACTAGGAGAAAATGTAATGTGTTGCTGAAATATTTCCATTGAAGGTGAGTATCTGCCCATAGTCTGTTGCATAGAGTAGGGTATCTTTTGGACCTTGAGTATTGGAATTTATAGCCTGAGACTAAACAAGAAGTCATGGATGACTTCTATCAAGTTGTCAATACATTCTATCCGAAAAGAGATCAAGCTACTCAATGCATTTTTGAGTTTACCAAATATAGATTGAAAGAGGGCAGATTCAGCGGAACTTTTTTTAAGGAAATGGCCAAACAAAAACTAGCATGGAAGTGGTGGATGTTGAATGGCATGGGTTGTGAACTTTTGAGGCCATTTGCAATGCGCGTACTTGCTCAATGTGCTTCTAACTCTAGTTCGGAGAGAAATTGCAGTACATACAAATATGTGCATAGTACTCTTCGAAATTGATTGCTAGCTGGTTGAGTTGAGAAATTGGTGTACATGTACTACAATAATCGTATCTTGAAAGAAATAGAGTCTGATCACTATGAAGAACATGCCCCACGGTGGACCTATGACTGTCAAGCCGATGAACAACTGGACGATGATGTGGAGGTTTTGAAAGTAGTTGTAACATAGCAAGAGATTGAAGACAAATTGGAATTAGAGGTTAATGAAAGAGATGCTTTGCTTAATGTACAAGTGGAAACAATTAACAATGAAGAGGAATAGGATTTATTTATATTTCAAAACAATTGTCCTTTGTTTAAAACAAGGTTGAACAAAGTACACAAGCAAGATTACTCAAACTTTCATATCATGGTTTTGAAAAATTTGTTAGACAAACTTCCATATCATTGGTTGCAAATTTGATGAGAAAATACTGCATGCACATAAATCATTGTGTTTCTTGCCCATAACTCTTGTCAATGTTACATATAAATATAGTTTTCAATAATGTCATTGCGGTGGAATATTATGGCTTTGCTCCTCAAAATTTTGAAAAAGTTCACGAACAAAACTCGTGTTGGGTGGTGCAGCTCCCATTATCATATCATAGTATCTCTGCAGACCGAACACCTTGAACAATGCACATGGCAGGGGAATAAGGCACAATGGACACGAAGTACTTGTTTTCATGTGCTATATCAAGCATGACAGGTGAAGATAGTGCAGACACGGCAAAGTGTAATGCCCTGTGCACAAGTCAAATGGAGCACTGCATACAGGGCATTCATTCAAATTTTCAACTCTTTCGATTACTGGAGTTTGGATGTCCTTTGGATGCTTCACAGTCATGGATGCAGCTGCTCAGTCATTATGATGCTTAGCATGGTCTTGTGAAGGTTTAGAGGCCAAAGCATGACCTCACAAAACTCAGAGGCACCACACAAAAAATTAAAAAAACACAATCATCACACACACAAATGCTCAACCTAATAGGTCAAGCACCGGTCACCAAGGTTGCAAAAGATGCCGAAACATCATCAATAGCCGGGTCATCCCTGCGCACTCTAATAAACACACCAAAAAGTCATCACACGGCAACAGTGCGAAGACTAACAAACACACCTAACCTATAACACACTCAAAATAAAACAAATGGAGGGTACCTGATAAGTACCACATACAATGCATTGCTCTAGAGGATAGATAATCTATGACCTACCATCATGACCCTCGAGAACTATCACCCACTCTCTCTGGTCCTGCCAAAATCCGGGCACAAACTTGTCATATTCTGGAGGTAGCTCATCCCATGTGGCAAACCTCAAATCCTCTCGCCTCAGCGGAGAATTTGCCTGTAAGATCCAATAGGCATAGGCATTATCAGTAGAATCTTTAGGCAGTTTGGTTTAAACTTTTCTATTTGGAGATCATGGTGAAATTGAGAAATGTCTCCAATATCCATATTCACCAACTCTCTAATCCTTGCCTTTCTGTGTTCGTCCTCAATAATCTCATCGCCTATCCTCTGTTGATCAAAGTTTTTATCAGGAGAGTTGAGATTATCAGTATCATGCTTCTGGTAGGTGACACCTACCAGTGTTTATGCTCTGCTATTACCATAGTGTCGAAAATACATTTGGCATTGCTAGCAAAGCTGACAAGATGCAAACAACTGGTCCAACTCACTGATAACACAGAGTGGCTCTAGGTGAAATTGGGATCCAAAGACCTCTACAAAGTCATCGCCACAACACAATTGTCCACGTGCATAAAGGTACCTGTTGTGGGTCTGTAGGGGTGGAATACTATATGGGCCATCATGACAAAGGTTAGGACTATCTACATCCTCTATTGGGTCATTGGCTATAAGACCAGTGACCGAAACAAAAAACCACACAAGCTCTAAGCTACCACACATCACACTGAAAAAAGAAAAAATAGGAGGTCACCTAAGTAATGAGATCTGATCCATCGCTCCAGCTGCTCACATCAAAAGCTGGCATCGACATATGGTGCGAGGTTGGAGCTTGAGCACCTCTATGACACTACATTCTGCTCCCCAGGACACGTTCAAATTGAGGTAGGTCGAGTCCTTCTCCCTTAACATTTTTGGCACCGTTTCCGAGGAGTGAGTGCTTTGTTTCTTTCTTTGCTTTCCTTACCCCATTATTACCCACTACCTAGCTCTCAAAAGAGGCTAGTTTTGGGGAGTAGAGGTGATAGAGAGAAAAAGTCATAAAAAAGAGAAAAAAATAAGATTTGGGAGAGTTGTAGGCATTAGTTGATGCCAGGATCGTATGTGAGGAAGGATAGGATAGTTGCTAAGGTGGTAGGGAAGAGAAACACTTGAAAACAGAACAAAATCTATAGATTATGAGTGATTTTGAGACTGGTAGGAAGAGAAAAAAGTAGGGCAAAAATCTTCTAAACCCTTAATACCCCCCCAAAAAATGTTGTTTTTAATGTTTTTTTGTGCTTTGCTAGTAGTTTAGGCACCCCATAAACACCCCCTTACATCACAGTAGCAAAAAACAACCTAAAAAAGGAGCTACACAAAATCCGCGTAGTAGATCGACAACAAAAAAAGTCACTGGGATTTTCACAGAAATCTTGCAGTTTTCTGCACACATCTCATTGTAACATTTTCGCGCATATCTCACTATTTTCCACGGAAATCTCCACCTACCTCGACAATTGCATTTATTGCTCCAACACAAGTTTCACGTGGAAAACTTGAACATTTCCATGCATATCTCAGAAGTTTTTCGCGAAAATCTTGCATATTTCCGCACATATCTCAAAAGTTTTCCACGGAAATCTCACAGTTTTCTGCACATATCTTGAATTGTTGTTTCACGTGGAAATCTCAGGCAAAAATAAAAACAATTTATCTTTTGTTGCATTTATAACAAACACTAAGTGGCACAAGTGGAGGTGTGTCTCAACTTGTCCAATTGGGATTCCCTTGTGAACAAAAGGGCTTGTCTTACCAGGTTTCCCTATAGCGAGCCTAGCATGGAAGCACTGCCAAAATTTACATATTTTTAGACAAATTTTCAGGCAAATTTGGACCAAAAATAAGGGGAAATTGCATTGAAAACACATTGAAATAAAGCTCATTTTGCAAAAAAACTATTGGGGCATTGCCCCCGCACCCCATTGGGATGCTGTCCCACTGCCCTACTGTGGCACAGGGGAGCCATAAGGGGCTACCGCCCCTTGACCTTGCGTCGACCCCCAAGATTGAGGCCTAAACTATGCCGATCAACGCATGCACTTAAGATCAGGATGAGTGATTGAAGTAGACTTAGAACATGAGGAAACAGCTTCTAACACTAGTATATCTAGCCATACACCTAGCTTCATATCACATAGGGCAAACAACTCTCAACTCAGCTCATATCTTGAGTTTGAGCCATACCCAAGGCATTGGCCTTACACAAGTGATAGCTCACACACAGAGCAATCTGTGAGCATTGCCCCCATAGACATGGAAGCCCAAGAACAAGAAAGGAACACCCTTGTGGTCCAAACATCACCTACAACTTCCACAAGTACCCTATTCAATAGAGTCACCAACATGCTAGGGATAGGTACATGAAGGGCGGAACCAAGAGTTCTAGCCTCACCCCCTAAGTTTGTGAATGTCTTCGCACAAGTAAGACCAAATCCACCCATGACTTCACAACCTCCAAAACATCCGGCCTACCAAGAGGCTTTACAACGAGAGCAAGAGAACGATGTTCTCTTAGCTCAAGCAGTTAGGGAGGAAGCCTATGGCTCCCCCAACATGTCTTCAAGTCCTTCAGATGACCAACCCAATCCAACGGGCTATGCCTTAACCGATGAGCCATTTGGTTCTTTCACACAACCCTAGACTAGGATAGCAGGTCCCCCAACATGGGACCCACACTTTGACCAAAGTCAAGAGGTATCCATAGAGACATTGGCTCAACCACTAGACCCATGGACAACTTACATCCCACCCACTCAATTACATACCTTTGGGACAAATGTCAATATGCAGGGGTATCAAAACCTAGTTACACAAATATCACCTCAAGGCCCACCCATTAGGGGAGAATTGGGGTGTCCAAAGGGCCCCAAATTAGTGTCTCCTAATTTTAAGAGATTAGTGAGGTATTTGAGGTGTACCAATGGGAGTGCTCCTTTTTATGGGGCAATGCCATGTTGAGGTGGAGGGTAGGCAGACCTGCAAAAAGCCCCTATTGGCTACTCCTCTTACACCGGGGACCACTCAAACCATCCCCCCCCCCTCAACCCATGCTTGACCCTTCTTCCATATGCACCTCCCCTAAACAAACCTATAAGTCATTCAAGAGGCGGTGGGCAATTCTGGGTGAATTTCCCCCCCCTCTCAGCTTGTTACAGGCCTGGCCCCCTCCTCTTCTCTGGTCCAGCTCCATTCTCCCTCCATTTTTCAAACATGGGAGCTCATTTGGCATCTTCTCTACCCCCTCCTGCTCTGGTCCACTATGTTTCTCCCTCTCCAGCACCTCCTATAGCAGTTGCTCATTCTCTCTCCATTCCTAACTATAGCAGCTCCTACAGCAGTAGCTATTCATCCCCCTTTGCTCTTTCTCCCTCCATTTCTAGCTACAGTACAACCTGTAGTGGCTGCTCATCCCCCTCTCCTCTTTCTCCCTCCATTCCTAGCTACAACACCTCCTGGAGTAGCTGCTCATCCCCCTCTACACTTTCTCCCTCCATTCCTAGCTACAGCACCTCTTGGAGCTTCTCTTAACCTTCAGTTGCACCCTCTATACCTTCTCCCTCTCTCTCCCTCTATTGAAGCTACTCTCTCCCTCTAAGCTGCACTTTCTAGTCCACTATTTCTGTTGTGACCTCTGTACAAGCATGGTGAGGAGACCATACATGTACTCTGTGTCCCATAGGAGCAAAAATGCACTGGGTGAATGGGTGCCTTGCACCTATAGCTTGAATGATTAGATAGTCATGAGAGGATCTGCCAAGGGTCCACATAAGCTTCCCAAGAGAAAAAGAGGTGACCTTTTGCATGAATGGAAGGGCCGCATCACAAAGTTCAAGCTTGGGAAGAAAGGATGGCTTGCAAAGGTGCAACACATCTACATGGGGAAGGACATCAACAATACCATCGCATTGTAAGTCTGCATTTTGTGTAAGATTTTAAAGTGTAATGAGTCAGTTTGAAATTGTATTTTGAAATAGAACTAGTGTAATGAGTCAATTTAAAATTGTATTTTGAAATAGCACTTGTGCATAGTAGATGTATTTCCTTCAGACTTTGAGGAGTGGGAACGAGTTGAGTGCTTCTTAGAGGTAAGTTTATTGCCATTCATGAGGATTTAGGAAGGCAAACGCATGTTGGAGATAAGTCCTCTGCTTTGAAATAGAGAAATATTTATTAGTATAATGCCAAGTACATTACTCCAAGGACGGGGGCATCAGGCTATGTCCATCTTCAATGCATTGCAACACCACAACTTGAAGACATGGATTGCAGCATGGTGGACACAAGAACAATGCAATCATACAAGGAAAAGATTGCAAAGGATGTGGGCATGGCCATGAAGTTTACATTTGGCTCTAAATGGGTAAAGTTGTCTTGGTTTATGCCTTTGCACATTTTTGCTTCTTGTTTTTAGAATATCCAGATGCACAAAACAAAAACCATGTGGTCATACAAGTGCCTACATGAGAATGCCCTTGAGGAATTGCTTGGGGTGAATTGGGGAAGCAGGTCAGGTGAACAAAAGGGTGATCTGTTTCAATGCCATGTATGTAAGGACAATGTGGTTGTCAAGTACCACATCTCTCGCCAAATGTTATATTTTTCTTTCCAATATAAGCGCTGGAAGAAAACAGGTGGCAATTGGCTCCCCCTTGACTCTAACGACGATGATAATACAGGGGTAAGTTTATGTATTGGTTCTCATTTAGGAGATGTCAAGAATGTGATTGTCACATCACAGTGGACTATCAGGGACGTGCGGGAACACCTATTGGTCATGGAGGATGGCATGTTTGAGTCCTTTCACTTTACCTTAAATGGTGAAAAGGTAGGAACGTGTGCAGAGAAGCTCGCGCATAGTGCCGCTTTTATCCCTCCTTCAATATTGAAGATTGTAAACAATGTGGGGTGGAACAATTGTGGATTTTGACATTTTTTGATTAATAGTGGTGCAATTAATTTTGATGTTTTGAATGGTTTTGTTTCATGTCAATGTCAAGTTTTTCCCAGAAAATTTATAATTCTTTTTATTTTTTATATTTAGAACATTTGGGTATATATAGGTTATAAAGTTACTTTAGTTTCAAAGTTTCACTATCATAGCCATAGTTCTCCTAGCTACCAAACTACCATGGATTCTGCTAGGTCCTAGGCACCTATTTGGGAGCCCAAGACAATTTTGAAGACCTCATCAAGTACATGCAAGACCACATCGTGAGTTTTGCATATCAACTTGATGAGTCTACAAAAAGATGGGTCCCAATTGATTCTTTGAAGTACTTGTTCAATCAAGAACCCAAGTTTGTGAAGCACTTAGATCGCTTTCATTGAGCCCAACTCACACCCTTAGGGTTTAGGGAGGTGGGCACTAATGACCTCCTAGCATGTGGAGTCGTCAAAAACACAGGAAATAGGTTCCTATCCTGGGAAATGACCTTTATTTTCCTTCTCCAGGAGGGACAAATGGAAGAGGAGGCCTCGACCTCAAGCCCTGACCTTGCCCCTGCCCTTTCCGATCCTCTTATTTCTATAGATGAGCCCAACACCTACAATGAAGAGCCCATAGATGAAGAAGCTGAGGAGTGGGAAGCTGCATTGGCCCTGGAAGTGCTCCAGCGACCTCCTAAACCCCATTCTACTTCTCAAATTCCATCCACCTCGGGCACCACCTCTGTTGACCCCACAACGGTGATATGGTTTCTTGCTCCCCTTCTTGTCGATGGAGAACAATACCTCTTTCTCCATGATATAGAGGTTATGTTTGGTCTTCGGGAGGATGAAGCTCTTGGTGTCCTATGTGGATACGAGGTGGACATGACTATGCAAGAGGGTTTTTGGGAGCAGATGATTCAATAGAAGAGGTTCTTGCTTTAACACTAGCCCAAATCAAAGATGCAAAGACATCAATCTACTCCGACCTACTTGATGTTCCAGAAGAAGCCTCCACATCTACTCTAGACAATAGGAGCCCTCTGGATCCATCCTCATTGACAAAGAGGAAGGGATTGAGCATGACGACTCCATAGTGGTAAGAAACTATGAGCTTTGAATTTCTTCTCTCTTGGTATACTTTTGCTTTAACAAAATTCTAATGTAATGTTGGACTGTTGCAGGAGGCATTTGAGGTCGACCTATTCTCATCTTGGCAACGCCTTGTTCGCAGTAGCTTCGGCCGAGATCACTCACTAGCACATTACCTTGGCCAAGCAAAAGGGTGCTTTGTGGTTATCCACAAAAAGTTTTCTCCACATGGCACTGATGACCTCCTGAAGTGCAAGGCCTTGTCATGAGTGATTGGTCATGCTGACATCAATCACAATGCTGACAAGGTCATTTTGCTGAACCGCATGGCTGCCCTCAATGCCTTTGGAACCAAATTTTAAGGTATGGCATTGACGGCAGTAGCCATGTCCCTGGCAAGCAATGACAATAGCATTGACTCTCTATCGACTAGGTTTAGAGCTAGGAGTATATTTGGGAATTCAAAGTCCGATGTTCTTAGTGTTTTAGAGAACAAAGAAAGGCTCTAAAGCCTTATTGTATAGAAAATTTATTTTATATGAATATAAATATACTTTTTATACAGTGCCCCATTTTGTGTTCTTTTACAAAATTTATTTTATACTGTCATTGTATTTTGTAACTTTAATTGTTGTTGGCATTAATATTTTCATTCGTTACTATAATGGTCATTTCTGAGCAATCCAGTAAGAATCTCACCGCGCAGCGAAAGGCAAATGTGTTCGGCATCATGCAGGGAGCTTAGAAATGCCAAAAGTGCTATGGCGCGTATGAGGCCTGTTTGACTTGTATGAGGCCTGCTTGACCAAGTCAAATAGGCCTCATACGTGACATGTTTTGTAATTTTTGAGCTCCTCCCACGATGCCAAACACATTTGCCTTCTGTGCCACGGTGAAAAAACATCATTTGACCACTCAAATTCACATTGAACTTGCATAAATTGATGGAAAGCATCACGTAACATGTATAGTAACATGGGAATAGTAATAGAACATAAAAATATCTTTTATTCATTGGCCTCAAAGGGTAGAGATTTACAAAATGATTTAGGTTACACCAAATGAACCTAAACAACATCTAGGGCCTAAGGGAGGGATCGGAGTGGATGCGCTTGGCGAGTGCAAGGTTCTTGTCCATCACTATTACTCTTTTGGCATGGATAGCACATAAGTTTGCATCTTCAAAAAGACCTACTATCATCTGCTCCATTGCCTCCTGAATTGCTCCCATAGTGCCTGAAGTGAAACACACATCATCCTTGTAATGCTGTGCTATTTCACGTACAACACGTTGGATGGGTGCACGGGGAATGAGATTGTCCACAGTGGTTTGGAACTTGTGGATCTCCTGAAGTGCCTTCATGCTTGATTTTTTGCACCTCTTAATCTTAGGGGGACCATGCACTGGCCTTTGGACATGGCCCCATGGCCGCTTGTCCGCTTTGAACTTCTTTCGCCTCTCCTCCCTTGCAACCGCCTCTTCAAACTCCTCTTCCTGTGTCTGGTGGGTCCTTCGAGGTGGCTTGTCATGCCTAGGGGTCTTCTTTGTCCTTGGTCTCTTTTCCTTTTCATAAGGCTATGAGACAGTAGGCTGAGGCTCTTGCTCATAGAGGCTCCTCATATGTGATAATATCGAGGCACAGAGGGTTAATGGTGCTCTTCCATGCGGTCTGCTTGGTTGGAGGATTGGGGCCAAGGCTCATTGTATCTGCGAGTGCGCGAAATACTTCCTCTTGTTGTGGCCCCTGTAATCTCTCCATCTCCTCTCTTTGCCTTTCTTGCTCCCCTTGTTGGTCTAGATGCTCCATGCCAAGACCCCAAGGAGGAGGGAGGGGCAGTTGATCACGATTGACTGGACTATTTTGCCCCTCTTGGGAGACCTCTCTACTTCCACGGTTAGTTGTGTGGAAGGACTGAGAGGACCCCTGATCATGCTAGGATTCCTCATGGTGCTGAGATCCCTAGGATCCCCCATGAGAGTTGGATGATGGGGACTTGCGTTGCTTGGACTCTTGATGATGAGAACTGCCTTCAGATCCCTGCTGATCATCATTGCCCTCTTGGCCACTGGGGCTTGCAGTGTGTTCAGAGGCCATGGAGCTGTGAGGAGGAGAACGGGTAGCATCTAAATAGCATCCGGTAGGTCTAGCCATTTGTTTAACTCGTGCCATAGAAATGAGGGATCTTAGGGTTTTGAAGTGCTTTATATAGTCTTTTTTAAAGCACTTTAGGGTTTTTCTTTTCAATTAGGGTTTTTTGAGTGCACCCCTCCCCCCTAGTCTTTTGTTGCTAGTTCGATAATACTTAATCTTCACCACCCTCCCTCCCAACCCACTCCCCTCCACCCTGCCATGTCGCACATGCAATTCTGCAATTTCCAAACAAATTTGTGAATTTTGGAATCTATAATTGACTCAAAATAGTGTTAACTTTATTCATCAAACATTTTACATTTGGGGCTCTCTTAGGACCCAATGCCTCCCCTGTCTGACTCTACGTTGCAACCAAAGTGCAACCCCTTGACTCCCTGTTGAGGACTACCAAGCAGCACATCTCCTTGTCTTCTTGACATGTTGAACTGCTTTTGCGAGACTTGAGACCTCTACCTTATCGCGCTTGAGAGTCTTGGCCTCTAGACATCTATAAAACCAATCAAACATTTCGTGTAGTGCATTGCTTCACGTGATAGCACCCCCATGCCTTGTATTCTTGAAGTATGTTGCCTTTGCTTTGTAGTGTGATTTCTCCATTCCTTGAGTATTCCAAATGGACAGAGGCCCCATTGCTCCATAAACCATTCTGCATGTGCATAAAGAATATGCTGTAAAGAAAAACATTGTATTAGAAACATAAATTGACTCAAGTTTAAAGCACAAAATTTCAACCTAAGGAGGATTACCATGTAATGTGTAATATGTGACTCCCCCCATGCTTCTACCATCAATGATATGAATTCTCCCAATGCTGTCCTAGATCTCTCATAATAAAGCTCATCTGTTTGACCTTGTCTAAGCAACTTTATAAATGCATCAAGCTTTGTCCACAGTTTTTCTCTCAAAGTAGCAATTTGCGAATGTGAAGGTTGATTTGTAGTGCATTCACACAAAGCTTTCTAGTACTCCCAACCTAGGGTGCTTTGAGCCAATGTATGTTTTTCTTTATCAGCATTGTGGTTGGACAAGAACCTCCTTGCCTTTCCTCCACCCATGGACACTTTAGCAGGAAGATTTTGTGTCTTTCCTGATTGTTTCTTGTCCTGCTTAAGCAGATACTTGCTGTGGCCTCAAATTCCAAGCATAAACTAGATGGAGATAGAGTAACTTATCAAGTATACGCAGTTCAGCATGCAAAGTACACATGTGTACCCACTCCAATGGAATTGGTAGAATGGGGTCCCACGTAGGATCCTTTTTGTGATGATCAGGGGCTGCACTTTAGTTGCAAGAAAGGATGCCATTTTCCCACTGTAGGCTTCCCTTTTGCATCTTTTGAGAGTGGGTGCAATAAAAGCATGTCCATTTTGCATTTGCACCTGTATCACAACCATACAAGCACTTGAGGGTCTTTAAATCACTAGCTAGATGCCATTCAACTTGAAACGTTCCAAGCCCATCCACTATTAATGTTTTCCCTGCCTCTTGTCTTCGAATAATCAACAAGATGCCAGTTCTCTCCAAAACCCACTTCAATGTCTTGTGGCACTCCTTTGGGGTCTCAAAGGCTACAACCACCATATGTCCTTCTTAGATTGGATTGAGAAACCCTGCTCAACTTCCTCATCCCCTTGAGCAAAATGCAAGGCATCGTTCATAATACAAATGCTCACCCTCTCTAGCTGTGCTCTTTTACCAATTGAGCTTCATCCATTTTTATAACAAATACTAGCTTGCCATTTGTACAATGAAAGAGAAATACAGTAAGGATATAGAAATGAGAAGAAATAAAGTTGAATACGAAGAGGGAATTTGTCTTACCTTCTTCTCTCATCCCATAGAATTTGACCATGGCTCTCTGCAAATTCTCTACATCCACGTAAACATTATTGAAAGCATTCATCTCAAACGTTTGGATGCCAGATTTCTTTTTACTCTTCCAAGTCATTGTGCCACTTACACAATGGTATCCTCCAAGCTTTTCTTTAGCACATTGGTTTGTTTCTTGACGTGAAAGCCTTACAAACCACGGTGTTGGCAATGGCATTGTAGATATCTTATACTTTTCCTCCATAGTAGACTTGAAAATTTTAAAAACAGAGTTGTAAGCTTCATGTCTTACACCAGCATCATTACAAGCTCCAAGCACCTCCTTTGCTTGTTTGCACGAGGCCCTTGAAATCCTTCATTACCTCTCTAGCAACTTGTTCATGTAGCCCTTTTTGTCTAGGGTCCTTCAACACTTCCATGACATCACTTGGCTTTATTAAACTTCTTAGAACATATGAAGGATCACTATCATCCATTTCCATTGTTCCCATCACATCCTCCATAAAATTCCTAAAGTAGAGTACAAATGAGTCTTACTAGAAACAATGCAACACCACAAATATTTTGGAGTAAGAAATTTCATTGAAAATTTGGGGAACTAACCTTGCATCTCGTATCCTCCTCTTTCGAACACCACTATTGGTTGACAATGCATCCATAAATTGCAATTGTCTTTTCCTCTCCTTTAGTCCCAAAGGATTCCCTTCCACTTTTGTACTCGTTCTATCGACTTCTCTCGTTCCTTCTCCATAGCACGTTAAACTTGGCCATAGATAGACCTTTCCAAATTTTGTTTGCTTTCAGTGACCTTCTGGAGTGATTCTTCCAATTCATGTCGCTCCAAGTCCAATGCATGTGCTTTGTCACACTGAGTTCTTTGTTTTGCAATTGGATGTCACCATAGGTGGAAGGTAGCAATAATTACCACAGACATAAATCATGAAGCCTAATCACCTCAAATCAGTCATTACCATGCAAGGTAGTATTGCCTCCTTGAATTAATCGAAATTCATGCTAACCACCGTGATGGCTCTCACCTTGATAATTCCAATCCCTTCATTGTTTCGTTTGATATCCATCTCGATCATTTCGTTCTCCCTTGCAGTCAGGCTACAAACTTAAGTGTGCATTGTCTTCTTAAGCACATCCTAGAGGTCTATTGGCAACCTAGAAAGCCTGACTCCACCATCTACACTAATCTGAGTGTTGGGGTATAGTTCTAGAATATTCTATCTCTTCCACTATTTCTCTAAGAAGTTTGCCTTCAAAACGCCTCTAGGAATGCCTAGTGCCTTTTCAATCATGCTTTCAGTGATGTTAATCTTTTGACCTTGACAAACTATCATGTGTCCCTCCTTCACGTTCACTTCCTATACGAACCTGGTGAAGTTGGTGAGAGCATCTGAATTGGGCTTTTGTAGAGCCATTGAGGAGCTCCCATATGTCACAATTTCAACATCAGGAGAGGAGTGGCTCTCGCATTGTACTATAGAAGGGGAGAAAAGATTGTGTGAGGAGCTATCAGACTGTGCAGAGGGGGAGGAAAGATTATGTGAGGATCTTTCAAACTGTGCAACCACATTTTAGAGCTTGGTGTGTCCAAGGGGATCCATTATGAGAGCGGATCTCGAGCAGATAGAAGTTGCAGGAAGAATGCAAGGGAGAAAGGTCGAGAGGGATAGAGGATGAAACAGTCCTTT
Organism: Dipteris shenzhenensis; assembly: GCF_047967505.1. NCBI lineage: Eukaryota > Viridiplantae > Streptophyta > Polypodiopsida > Gleicheniales > Dipteridaceae > Dipteris > Dipteris shenzhenensis. The sequence continues at coordinate 44,305,892 of NC_141600.1, read as the reverse complement.
CCTCATACGAGAGGAACCGTGAAGTTCTAGCATGTTCAAGCAACAGTAGAGCAGTTATAACTGAAAGGATGTGCTGTGTCTTTCTCAAGGATGATCTCCAAGACCATGATAACCAACTTGAAGAAATCATGGATGGAAAATCCAAATTCTCAACTCACTCCACTGGAGTTGCAATGCACTTGATGACATCTACCCTTAAAGGTATTTTTGAGCAATACGATAAGAAGATGTCTCAAAAGATGAATTTTCTACAAGTAAAAGGCATCGATGCAACAAAGGCAGTGCTACATGAGAAAATGCATCAGGGGGGTCACTATCTATAAACCCACTATAACACGTGCATTCAAGTCCTATTTTTAAAATCCCTTAGCTGTAAAAACTTTCTTAATAAAATGTACCCATTTTTTAACAGTCTGTAATTTTTATTCAAAATTACTTTAAGTATTCCCTTATGTAAATTAAGTTTTGTAAATTTTAGGAATTGAAAATAACCTTTGGTTGAACTCATGTGATAGGGTTACATATGATAAATGACCCCCCCGAGGAAAATGCTCAGGGAGGGTGTAGAAGAGAAGATAGAGGAGGCAAAAAAAAGGGCCTTGCAAGCATGAGAGCAAGTTGAGGCTACTGAAAAAATGGTCAACATGGAAAGGCATAGAAGAGAAGAAGCAGAGAAGTGCATCAAAGAGCTTTGGGATAGGCTTGAAGACATCAGAATGGATGGGGACATCATGGAGAAGGAGCTAGCAATGATGCGAAAGCATCTTGAAGATCAGAGAGCCAAAAAGGAGGCTTTTTACAAACGGCTCTGCAACATGTAGAATGCATTGAACATTGAAAAAGACAAGATGATGGAGGAACTGAAAAGGAGACCATATTAGATAATTCAAGAAAGTTCCAATTCCTAGAATGGCATTTTTGGAAGAAATCGTAGCCTTTATCCATGAGAAATATGTAAAATAGGCTACATTGCCATTCATGAAGTATAAAGTACAAACTACATTCTCAAACAATAAATAGAATATCAATGCCTCAACTACATTATCATCAACATAATAATAAAATAATAAAATTCCAAACCCCTTAGAGTGAGAATCATCTCGTGAGCCAAAGTGGTGTTCGGAAACACCTTCATAATAGCTCTCCAGAATTTCCATTGATATTGACATTCACTTTGTTGTGAGCATTGTCATTTGAAAATCTCCAAAGCTATACAAGATGTCCCATGATCTCCACCATGTATGACCCTTGATTGTGTTCAAATGGTTCTCATAACATCATTCACACATAACAATTATGCACCAAGTTACACAGCTGGCAAGGAAGTAGTAATTCCCATTAGTAATGAATGGATCAAGAAATACAATGTATTTAATCAAAAGTCTGTTCATCCGGTTGGATAGGTCACGCCAAAGGATGGGATTCCCTCTTAGCAGGGAGGCGATTGGCATTTTTACCTCAGTCCATAGGAAGGTAGTCAACCCAACACTATCATAGGGTTCTTGTGAAGACTCTCCTTCCATGGATAACATGTCCTTTAAGACATAAAGGTCTCCTTATTCCTATAGGTTTTGCAATAGTGGGTCCTCCTGGAACATTTTTTGCATCAGATCCGAAGCCTCCGACTGATCCAAGATGATGGGTGGAGCGGCAGGGGTAAGATCCCTATAGGGGCAGTCCTTGAAGAAATGCAGCCCTTGACACTTGAAGCTGCATGACACCGGAGGGTTCGAAGTACCTTTGTAGGGGCATTCACTTGCCCTGTGGGGGCCCTGGTAGGTATAGCATTGGATCGGGGGCCTTCAAGCGATAGAGTTTAGGTCTCTAGCCCTTGAGTTTACAGGAGCGGTCTAGAACATGGGGACTTTTTAATCCTCGTGTAGGAGGTAGTGACTTAGGGTGCCACTCCCTTCCTCATAGGGGTAGTAGTCAAGGGGTCCGTGATTTGGATCCGTCACCTCCCAATCATTGGGCACGTCCTCTACCAATACTTGATTGACCAAAGCTATACAAGGTAGTGGAGGTTGAGGGCCCCGTATGGGTGGTAGTAATGGAGCCTATTGGGCCCTAAACTAGCTTGAACTAGCCAAAGGACCACCTTGTGTATTCAGAGGATTAGGCAGAGCCATTAGGGATAATGGGGGTCTCATTGTGGGTTGGGGTAGGGACCGCGAAAATGCGCAGTAGAGTGCTGGCCTTGCCCTTAGGCATGGACACTCATTGGAGGGATGGTTTCCATTGCATACCCCACACCAAATATTGTCTCTTCATGGAAACAAGTAGGGGTTTCTTGGAGCCTCCTTGGAGGTTCCTGACAAGTTCCTGACCTCCACTGTTGGTCTAGCTAATTTAGCAAATTGGAGGTCAGCTCACTATATCCTAGCTCTTAGGTCCGTTGGTCTCCTTCTTGATCATTTCCACACTGGAAGACCTAACTGATGGTGCTATTTCTGAGGGATTTGGGGTTTTATCTGCATTAGCCTTGTCCATCATATTGTCACTTATACAGATAGCCACCTTGCTGCATAGATCGAAGGAGGTACCATCAGGTGGTCATGCAGCTTTGAGTCTACCAATCCAATGAGAAAGCAGGGCAACAATCGTTTGTTGCTCATCCGCTCGTATGGTTCACAATAGGCATTGAGGTGCTTGATTCTGGCTATGTAATCCGAAGGGATTCCTTGTCATTCTACTTTACCTCATACAATTCGTTAATTGGGCTCCATTTATGCCCACTAGGGGGCGAACCACACAATGAAAGCCTTTCTCAGTGTCTCCTAGTTGACTTTTTTGTCCAGGGTGAGAGCCCTATACCATTGGCCTACTTCTCCATCCAAGATGAGACCAAACACATTAGCCATTTCTAGATCCCTGGGAGCCCCAAAGGCTTCACAAATTTTATCAAATTGCTCCACGTGGGAGACTAGGTCTCCTTCCCCTAAGAATTTGGTCATTAACTTGGAGATGGCTATGGGTCGGCTCCTTCAGGCATTCGTAATCCCTACAGGAAACACTGGGGTGGCTGGAGGTGGTGTGGCCCCCCTTCTTAGGGCATTCACCAAGATGCACATTACCTCATCAGTTAACACTATTTGGGTAGTTGGTGGGGTGGTGCCCCTGTTGGCCTAACGGGACGCAGGGGTGGCCTTAAGCTTGGCCCTAGTGGTGGTATCCATGTAGTTGCTAGTACCAGCATTGGAAACAGATGTGCCAAAAGGCTCATTCATTGGACCAACATGTATGGATGGAAACGGCCGTACTCTAGGAGGGGGTGGGTCATGGGGCATGGGCACGGTGGTTCCATGCACTGGGCGACAAGGTGGAACCTGTGGAGCCCCATAGTTGGCAAAAGTTGGTGGCACATGGACTATAGGGGGTTCACAAGACACTGGGATCTTGCCCTCGGAAGTCCCTCATCCATGGATCTTCATCATCCATGCATTCCCATTGAGGGTGCCTTGCAAAGGAGGAGGGTCCTAGGTCCACAAAGGTGGTTTTCATCCTTGTCTGCATTTCAGGAGCTGGATGTTGCTAACCTTCCCTTCCTGCAGACATGCCGATGAAGGGGTTCTCCATGTCTACTGACTCTATTCAGCCTAAACATGAGAATATGTTGGAGAACGTACCTATTAACTTGGATGCTACAGAAGGTGCGAGGGAGTTGGGAGAGGCCACACTAGTGAATGGGGCTTCGGAAGCCCTTGGACCCGAGGGGTCTTGCATTACCTAATCCAAGCTCTCCATCTCATTGGAGCTAGATAGATCCTCCTGTCGGGGTCCTGAATTGAGTTTTTGGATTGAGATGATCCCCAGATAGGGTGAAAGGTGGGCTAAGCATAGGTTAAAGCACTATCTTTCGACACGGGATCCTTGGACAAAATTCTCCCAGGCCAAAGTGCATGTATGAGACCTCTAACTAGGCACACTCAGGCTGAACTATAGTTATGGAATTTTTATTCTCGACTACCCCAGAGGTATCCCCACTATCGTAGGGATAGCTCTATAGCACCGGTCATAGGGATAGCTCTATGGCGACAGTCGTAGGGATAGGTTATTCCACTGGTTGGTGGGATATTAGTAAAGCAGCGAGCGGTAGGATAGGACATAATGCGCCAGTCATTGGGATAGATAGTGCCACTTGTTTGGTGGGATAGGAAATAGGTGGTATCCCCACGGACATAGGGATGATTTTAAGACAACGGTCGGAGGGATAATGGGGTCGGCGGGATAATGACTACCATGCCAGTTGGCGGAATAATTAGAGTGACGGGCATGGGGATAGCAAGATAGCACCAGTCAAAGGGATAAGCTTACTGTGCCAGTTAGCGGGATATATGGATCGATGGGATAATGAATATGGACATGGATGTGCAGATGACTGAAGACACTGATCGACAGGATAATGGTATAGCAATGGTCATGGGAATTGGTATGAAGTAGAGGTGATTAAGGGACTCCTTTGAGTGCTTTTGGCTCCTTTTGGTCTCTTAATAGACGCGCTACATAGTTTTGGGATTAAATTTGCAAGCACTAACACTTTTTTTGAGTTGTTTATTTGTAGCATGTCTTCATCTTCAACAAAGTACCTCCAGTTAGGATGAATCCCTCTGTATCCCCCATCGAGAAATGTGATTGGAGCAAAAAATCAAATGTATGTGTGATCGATGTCAAGGAAACATGTATCGTGCACATAGAATTGCACTCATTCACATCTCAAAGTACGGAGAATGGGATATGACCGTATCCATGGTAAGTGTTAAAGCGTTGAGGTTTATTGAGTTACCTATGGGTGTTCAAGTGTTTGATATATGATCCTTTTCTAATTAATTTGATATAGGATGCAGTGCCCATCTGTCCTCAAGAAGGGATGATAGCATGGACTAGGATTATCTTTTTATTGTAGCATCGACACCAGTACTTGAGGGGTGCACATTCTTTGTTCTACATGCCTCCCTTGAGTTACTAAACTTGCAGACGAGCAATGGAAGTTTGAGTAATGCACATGTAGGCTATTGTCTAAAGTTCTTCTAAGGGAGAATAAATTACCAACCTCAAGAGATATGGAGAGGCAGCATGTGACCTCTCTTGGAGGGTTGCAATACAAGCGCATCCATGCATGTGTCAATGATTATGTTCTATTTTGTGGATTACATAAGGAGGCTCGATATAGAGCAGATCTCAAAACTGTGGCATAAGGTTTTGTGAATTTTTCCCATAATCCCTTGCATCCAACATATGTTCAAGTGCAAATCCATTGCAGAGCTCATGTCATGGCATTCCTCCCATCAATCAACCGATGGCAAGTGGAGATCTCCCATAGACACTCCTACGTGGAAGCATATTGAAGACATGTGGCCAATCTTCAAGTAAGAACCTATGAACTTGAGATTTGGATTGGGTATAGATGGTGTGAACCCATTTGGTCTCAAAATCACCTCTTACAGTGTATGGCTAGTGATATTGGTGAAGTATAATCTTCGACCCTCTATGGCAATTAAGAAAGGACATGTTATGTTATCTCTTCTAATTCCAAGGAAACATAAAGTCAAAAACGTGGATGTTTATTTGGAGCCTGGATAGATGAGCTGGAGATACTTTGGAGAGGTATCACGGTGCATGCCTCCCTCATCATGAGACTTCACATGCAAGGAATTTTTTATGAGGACGATGCATGATTTCCCAGGCTATGGTGAGTGTTCAAGTAAGCATTGAACTTTTAATTATTAGTAGGCAATGGATGTGGCACCCTAAACCCACCTTGTTTATGCAATTGTGTCTATTGTTTAGGTCTCACTACATCGGGTTATCATGCATGTCTTGTTTGTAGTCCTTTGCTAGATGCTTCATGACCAAAGGACTTGAATAAGGTCATCTATGAGAATCACCATCAATTTCTCCCACCTGATCATCCTAGATATATCGCCCCTTGGAATGAAGTCCCCTCACAGAGTCACTCACTACTGGAGATTGGAAGCAAATTTGAGACCTTTCCATGACTCGTCGTCCTCCATGTGGCATGAGCCGATAAGGGTTTGTAGCTATTGTATGTTATATTGAATGGAAAGAAATAACTCAACCTGTTTGCCTTGTCAAGGATCTGACCAAACTTGTCAAAAACACCTGCCATGGCTCAATCTTCTAATTTGTCCAAATCCTCCACATGTGCAAGGGTATCCATACTAAGAATGCATGCAAGAGCTATGGATCTGATAGAGCCGGCTGTCAAGGCGTTGCACAATGGAACTATAACGACCTGGTAGATATCCTCCTCCATATCCATGGGAGAGCATGTGCGCTTGAGCTCACAAAGGAGTTTCTGGTAATCTTGAGTTTGCGCCTGCCACTGTGCATCGATGGAGAAAGACTGCTCCAAGAATGCCGCGATGTAGTGGTCTAGCATATCATTCGCCTAAAGAGGGGGACAATCAATGTCTAGATAGTCCATCTTTTATCGGCTACTATATTGGTCCCACCTCAATATTAATCACCTGATTGATCCCATGCATATCTTCAAGAATGTGGCATCTAACATTTGTGAACATTTGAATGGAACACGAGATTTGTTGAGAATAAGGGAGGATCTACGCACCACATGGACAATGCGTTAAGCTTGGCCACAAGAGAGGCCACATGGGCATGTCTTTTTAACTTGTGCACCATGGAAGTTATCAAAGCTAGAGATGGTAGCCAGTGAAGTGGGCTATCACTATAATTCATACTCCCATTGGATGCATGAGGTGTTTAAAGGGGGCCTTCACAAAGAGCAAGAAAAGAGGTGTAGAGCAATTATATGGGTTGTGAGTGTAGAAGCAAGTAATCAACCATCACTCATGTGTTCAATTCTTCATACTACCTACTAGCATTTCTCATAGTGCATTGAAGAACATGAAGGATTGTATTTATAAGATGGGCGAGCTTGTGAGGTACGTCACACTATACAAAATGTGAAGCAAATCAAATGATACAAGGTTTTCATATTGCTAATATGGTGCACTTTTTTCTTTCTAGGTATGTGAGCTCAAAGGAAATAGATCCCACCACGCTTGAGGATGCTCGGGTTATGTCAGTGGAGGTGGTTTGTTTAGTGAAGGAGACCTTTCCACATTCTATTCTCACAAGCCAACTACATCTCATAGTGCATTTAATGGATGAGATTGCTATATGCGGCATTGTACATGCACGATAGCTGTTCTTTCTCGAGCACTTCATGAATAACTTTAAGGTCTTTGTGAGGCAAAATTCAAGGCCTAAAGGTAGCATGGCCAAGGGTTGGTTGGTACAAGAGTCACTTTTATATATTTCTAAGTTTCTTGTTGATATGGATAGCTCTCTCCCATGACTATGGAGAGACGAAGAAGACCTAAGGATTACCTCTATTGTGCTGCAAGGGAAAGGACAGAACAAAGTAATGGATAGGGGGTTGCTTAATAATCTAGAACTCTATTGCATGCTTAATAGTGATGTGATGAAAAGATGGGTGACAAGATACGAGGATTCAAAGGTAAGAAGACAAGGAGAAAGGGCCCTCTTTCGTACACACCATGGATCTCGTGTGCCATACCCTGAGCATCTAAGAGAACTTCCAAAGGATATTCATGTCCATTGGCTACTTGATGAAATGGAGAGAGTAGAGACAGACGAGGGGATGCATATCACAATGGAAGAATGGGAGTATGCTAGAGGATGCATGCTAAAGGTCGGTATATAGAATGTTATGCATAAGTTAGGAGCTTTCAACAATTTAGACTGCTTATTCAATTGATTTTGTCTTGGTGTAGTGTACTATGCTCAATGCTATATGGTGTGAGGGCAAGCATTTTCGAACACAATGGATCAATGATAAGAGAAACCACTACTACACATGGATCCTATTGCGACACTTAAGTACCGATATTTAGCATGCACGGGGTGCTAATCATCAGTATTGGAAGCGGGGTTCGTTAAGGGTCGCTATATAGCGACTTTAGTCAAACATCATTATATAGTGACGTTTGACTTAAAGTTGCTATATAGTGACTTTTATTAGATTGGTAATGGTTATTATATAGCGACACTCAAATAATTTTCTATAGTGACGTTTTACAGAGAGTTTTTTTTCCCATACCGACCTTAAAAGATAGTTTTTCCCAATGACAAAATATATATTTTTTTCATACATGTTTGACCTTTTGAGAGAATAAAAGTACAAGAGCATGTCCATCAAGCCTTTGAAGCTCATATATTCATGTCCAAGTTTGAGATGAAACAAATCAATGAAGAGCATTTACATCAACGGTTTCATCCTGAGCTAAGTGTAACGTGCCAAACAAGTCTATCTCTAACTCTATACCGAGTTGATCTCCTATATCATCATCGTACTCTAGCATCGTACGTTCGCCTAAGAATACTTGATCATCTTCTTCAATAAAGTGTGGGGATTCTTGATGATCATCATCTTCTTCCTCAATATCGTGATCTTCATCTTCCTCCCATACGATGTCATTATGCGCATCTTCCTCTTGCCTCATATTGTGATCTTCATCTCCGTCGCTAGATTCATCTGGATCAATTGGATCCGGCATTGGTAGTGGCATCTCCATATCCACATCTCTATCTTCAAAATTTTTCTTACTTCGTGGTGCAACTTATCTTGGATTAGAACGATCTGGATGAAAAACCACCTATATTGAAGATGGGTGCCAAATGCCATCAATTATATATATGAAATTATGCTTAAGTACATGTATCAATGGATCTTTAAAAACGAAAGCTTCGATTAATTAAATCAGTAGTATGCACTTGCTCACAGTGCTCAGGAAGAACAAAAGTTTCACTTTCATCGGTCCAAAGTTTGGTGGATTCTATTGCAAAGAGACCGCTATTGTCTTTTCTCATTGTCGCATGGGGACCGTTGTAAATAGTTCTAAACCATTTTACATCAAGAATGAAAATACTAAATCGTCTTAAATCAACTTCATAGATTTCATGTATGGTTCCGAAATAATCCAACTGTGAGGAGAGAAGATTGTATTCGAAGCACTTGCTCGGCTATCTTGTGTGAAGTTAGCCATGACTCCACAATCATACATGACTGTCTTTGAATTGATGCATTCCACGCAAAAATGTTGTCCATATGACCATAATGCACTATAATTTTTGTACTATAAAAGAGTATCATTAAAACAATGAAGATGCATCTATTTTATAGCATATATTGCCACAAATAATTACTTAATTATGTCAAGAGGCATCATACATCTAGATGATAACTCTCGCTCGTGCTCGTTTATTGTCTCTCCATCGCATTTGGCTTTACGTAGAGCCAGTTGTAGCCAATCAAGTGACATGTGAGTGGAAAGAAGAGCCAAATCCCGTGGATATGGTTGCGATTGCCTATACATTACTTGGAATCTTGTCCTTGCATGTATTATTTCTACTTCGGCTGCTTCATATCTCTCAATCCACTTCTGCATCTCCTTGCTATTGAGGATTCTTTCTACTTCGGCCGCTTCATATCTCTCAATCCACTTCTGCATCTCCTTGCTATTGAGGATACAAAACTTATTGAATTTCTCCATTTTCTCTTCGCTCATCTTTCTTTCAATCCCTTTTCCTTGGAGAACCTCACCAATGATGCAATCATCATCCTTCTTATGCCAAGCTTGTGGCATATCGGGATCCATGGATGCAAGAAACTTCGTGATATATACTAATGACTCTTGCACAAGCCATCCCTTTGCCATGCTTGCTTCTGGTCTTGCTCTTTGTCTTACAAATCCCTTCAAAGTAATCATAAAATTCTTGAGAAAAAACATCCACCAACTATGAACGGTACTTGCAATGGCCACCTCATCAACTATGTAATGCTCGAGGGAAAGTGCTTCTCAAGCAAGCATATGGCTTCAATGAATTCCACCCTAGCCTTCTTGATGCTCAATATGGACATCTCTTTTTGAGATATCCACCTATTTCACATGCCCATGTAAGATATATTCATAATCAGTCTACAGATTATACAGATTATTTAGCTTAAATTCATAATCAGTCTACAGATTATTTAGCTCAATGCGATTTGATAGTAAGCATACGTCACAATACCATTAATCTTGAATATTGCATTTCTAACATCTTCTTGTAAGCACCCTTTTATTGTAATTGGGAGGAGGAATTATCAAAGCAACAAAGAAGTCATGTCCACAATATAACATAATCATAATTACACTAACGCATCACGATTATCGGTACACTAATCGTATAGCTTAGAATACCTGTAAGACCTTGTGCCAATCATGGGACTTGAGCCCACTAAGCTTATTGTCTTTTGAAAATGCTCCTTTCAAGCAACGCATATACCCTATTGGTATTTGAAAAGAGGCAATCTCCGCTTTGACTGCTGCCTCCTCTCTCATAGAGGATCCATGTCACTTTCGAGAGGATAACTTTTCCCGAAGCATGCACTTGAGGCCACAAACGAGACATCCTATTCATAGCACACAAGAATTCTCACACTCCTCTCGAGTCTTTGGAACCAACCAAGTGTGCCCAACTAGTAGCCCCCACATTCTTGAAGATATGCATGGGATCCAAGAGATGATTGATTTGTAACTGACCCCAAGGCATGGTATTTGGTGCAGGCAACATCTTCTGGAGAAACCTATCACAATTCAAACATACATAGGCTTCGAATAATGATGATTCGGTACACTAATCCTACACCTTAGAATCCCTGTAAGATATTGAGCAAGCTTAGAATCTTACAACCTGAGGTTGAGCAAACATTTACAGACTCCTGCATTCTTTGAATTAGAGTGACAAAAGTCTGTATCTATTTGCTCAATAGTAGGCTATTAAAGCTTCACGTGGGAGGAAAGAGAGGAGAAAAGAGGAGAAAAAGGAGAAAAGAGCGGAGATAAGAGACAAAAAGAGAGGAGATAAGAGAGCAAAAGAGAGAAATTGAAAAGAGAAAAAGTGGGGATAAAAGAGAGAAAAAGTGGGGATACAAAGGCTTTGAATAATGATGATTCTCAAAACAAACAATATCCAAATAATGAGTCAAATTAATGCAGGAGCTAACCTCATTAAGGTCGAGACACTTGTATTCAACCACCCATACTTTGCTTGTAGATTCAAGATTGAGAGACAAGACCATAGTTTAGACATCCTAGCACCCTTGTACAATTGTGTTGATTGCAACTCTCGCATTTTGACCTCATACTTTGACATCACGTCTACATGTGATGTAGTGCCCCAAAAATAGAATACATCAGGTCCACCATACCCTCATCATCATCCGGAAGGCTATAGTCTTGCTCAAAGTGTGAAGGTATATGCGCACCCTCATCACCCTCCTCATCCTGTTTCAAGATTTCATGTAAATATAAGATCTTGTCTCAAGGTTTCATGTCATAATGGTATCCAATATTAACCATGAACTCAAATAGCATTGACTTACCGATAATCCATCACCACATGCAACACCAATGGTGAATACTGGTTCGGGCTCCTCCCCATACATTCATAGGTGGCGCATGATAATACAACATTGATGTTGTACTTCTCGCTTGCAATGAGTGCAATGATAATACAACCTCTCCGTAAGCCACTCTGTGCTTCCGAGCATTGGCGCATCATCTAACGAGCTTCCACTCATCCCTTCCATCTGCACACTTCCAAAATCACAATATGAGTTGTAAGGAAATCTATTTAGATCCAAAAAATAGCCATCCATGAGCTTTTTTTCTCTTTTCTAACAATAAGTGCCGTGAACCGCCGTCACTATATACCGACTTTTTACTCTATTCTGTTGCTATATAGTGATGCTTTTTCCTATTTCGTCGTTATATAGCGAGGTTTTTTGGATATAAGCATTGCTATATAGCGACGCTGTTGGCTTTAACTCGAAACCCCATGCAACGCTTTCTTTAGCATCTCTATTGCGGGAAAAGCAAAAATCTCTCCTCCCACCTTATATTCGACGACCTCGCTTTCCTCCTCTCTATTCTCCACTCCTCACCACTACTCAACCCCTCTCCTAACACTTATGCTCCCTCTCCACCCTTCTCCCTCTTTGCTTGTGTAAAAAGAAGTTTTTCAAGAAGGTGAGTCTCTTTAAGCGATGTAGGTTTGTTTTTTGTGAGATTTCATTTTGTGAGTGTTGAAGCGTGTTTCTCCTTGTATTGCTAAGGCTATGTGCTAGTTTTTATGCTTGATTTTCAAGGGTTAAAGACAAAAAACGAGATTTTGTGAAAGAAAGAAGACTCACCTGTTCTCTTTTTGGTATTTCTCTTCCTCCTCTTTCTCCTTGTTTGTAGGCTTATGCTTTCTCCTTGTTTGTAGGTTATGCTTGTCTCCTCAATCCAATCCCTTTGAGAAGTTGCTTCTCTAAACTCCTCCTTCCTCTAACTAGTTATTTGAAAAATGGTATGTTTCCTCTCTTTTATAGCGCCACTCCACAAAACATCGACCCTCTTCTTTTTGTCCTCTTTCAATCTCTTTTCCTCTTTTCCCCTCTCTTTCCCCTCTCAATCTCTTTTCATAAGCATATATATTTGCCTATGCTTATGCATGAGCATATGCTCATATGCTCATGCATAAGCACAAGCTTATGCTTTCTCTCTTTTTCTTTTATGCTCATATGCTCATGCATAAGCATAATCATATCCTTTCTTTCCTTTTCTCTTATGCTTATGCTCTTTTTCCCTCTTCCTTCTCTTATGATTATGATTATGCATGAGCATATGTCTCCTTCTCCTTCTCCTTCTCCTCTTTTCCTCTTTTCCTCTCTCTTTCTCCCCCTCTTTCCCCTCTTTCAATCTCTTTTCATAAGCATATGTATTTGCCTATGCTTAAGTTTTCTCTCTTTTTCTTTTATGCTCATATGCTCATGCATAAGCATAAGCATATACTGCCTTTCCGTATCTCTTATTCTTATGCTCTTTTTCCTCAGGGGTCACTATGAATAAACCCTCTATATCATGTGTGTTCAAGGCCTATTTCTAAAATCCCTTATCTGCAAATTTTTCATTAATAAAATGTACCCCTTTTCTATACAAATCTATACATTTTTCCCAAAAGTATTCTAAATAGTCCCTTATGTATATTTATTTCTGTAAATTTTAGATATAAAAAATATCCTTCCATTGAACTCACGTGATAGGGTTACATATGACGAGTGACCCCCCCCGAGTCTTTTTCCCTCTTCCTTCTCTTATGCTTATGCTTATGCATGAGCATATGTCTCCTTCTCTTATGCCTATGCCTATGCCTATGCATGTCCTTCTCCTTCTCCTTTCTTTCTCTTCTTTTTTCCTCTCTTTTTCTCTTCTTTTCATAAGCATATGCCTATGCCTATGCATGTCCTTCTCCTTCTCCTTCTCCTTTCTTTTTTTCGCTCTTTTTCTCTTCTTTTCATAAGCATATGCCTATGCCTATGCCTATGCCTATGCCTATGCTTATGCTTAAGCATGAGCATATGCTCATATGCTTATGCATAAGCATAAGCATATGCTTTCTTAATGTATTCTCTTATGCTTTGTCAATGTATTCTCATATGTTTTCTCAATGTATTCTCTTGTTTTTTATTTTTTATTTTCGTGTTTGTGTGTCTACGTTGGACATGGGATCACGTCACACATCCGACAAGTATGGAAACCCTCGTAGGAGGAGACATCATGATCTCTATTCTCCAGAGGACTTTGATTCCCCTTAGGCGACACCTTAGGGGCCTACCCCTATGACTGCCCCTGCAAAACTATTTTATATATTGTCTCATTCTCCTCACCGTACTTAATTTTGGCAAAAAGCATATTATCGTGTGTGACACGTGCATAGCATTGATATTTTTTTAAAATTATGTGCTTTTTTAATCATGGGCAATGTTTGTTGGAAAGTAGTGATGCACATTTATCAGCCTGCAGCAATGATACATGTTTATAAACGTGTCTAAATATGCATCTAATATACAGTGTAGATGCACTATTAGATGCATTAATAACCTTCTAATAGACACATTAATAACTGTGCTAATAGACGTGTCCACATTTTCATTAATTCTATCTGCACCTATAGACACACTTGCTATTTTGCATGTCTATCAAGCACGTATAGTTGCTTTGTTTTTTTGTGTGGTAACCACTTATCATGCACTACAGCCATGCTATCCTAAAATTCGATGCAAAGTGCTATACTAAAATAGTCTCCTTTAGGCTGGCTATCTTTAATTGTCATATTTTAGCCACCAGGCTACTTAAGACATTAGATTAGTCCTATTTCATTGCTTCATCCACCTAATGTATTAAGCAATCATGTATTAAATCAATATCTAGTCGAGTTTACTTTGGTCGACTAAAATAAGATCGGTTAGTAGTTTATTTGGGCAGACTTGAGATAATTCGTTTATGCTAACAAAAATATTATGCTCGCATATTATTGACACTAAGAATAAACCAACTATCTTTCTAGAGACATTTAAGTACTAACATGGAAGCAGGTTGACACAAAATCAAGTATTACAAGCACAATAGATCATGGATGATGGCAGTCCGAGAAGTGTACAAGTCCAAGAAATGCCTGCAAGATTTTACCAAATCAAAAATACAATGACTTTTTGCAGCTAGGGAAACTCCAAACTCCCAACTATCTTATCAACCTCTCTATAGCAAGCATCTCCCAGCTCTTTAGGTAGTTTAATGCATTATCACAAACCTCATTACAAACTCGGACCACCAACTGCTTGCTTGCCTCTATTGACTTGTACACCCATAGTAATTCCTCCTTTTTCTTAGGGTCCTCTTCATCCTATTCTTGGCGATCTATACAACTTCACGCCACCATCATGTCCTGCCAAAAGAACCTACATCATGAGCTTAACAAGTACCTTAAAGGAGCAAGAAAAATGATAGACACGGAAATTAATATTCACCATCTTTGTCGAATCCAAGTCATACAGCCAATTGCAAAGCATGTCCTCCTTGTAGCTATTATCCTCCCTCTTCTCTGGGTTCGGTTCTACAAGGAGGTCATCCAACGATGTTCTTAGATAGAACATGAGCATTCCAAAGTCTTTTGGGTATGCCATAGATTTACAGTATGCGGACCAGTCTACAAAGTTTGGGGGCTAGATTTTATAATGGGCTCTTAGTTGTGTTTGCACTGCACTTAAATAGGAAGAGGGTTCATTGACATTAGCCTTCTCATTCTTCTTTGATATAACTTGACATGTCCACCTCTCATTGCGGGTAGTCTTCTCTGTCAGCATGTTGGAACTCTAGCAAAGATATGCAAAGATAACGTGTGAGCAATAATTTCCATACATGGAAGTTACAGAAAGAATCACAAATACATGGGGTGATGTCACAAGAATCTATCTGAACTCTAAAATGAATGAATTGTAAAAGAATCCTAAATCATAAATGAATGAATTGTATGTCATTCATATTCATATTGTAATAATAGAAGCAAACCACTGCACTAGTGCCAATTAATATACTAGTGTGCAAGAGAGTTCATTGAGCCGGCCTTCTCATTCTTCTTTTGTAGGACTTGACATGTCCACCTCTCATCATTTGCCCGCTGAGGTGGGTAGTCTTCTCTCTTAGGGTGTTGGAACTCTAGCAAAGATAGGCAAAGATAATGTGCGAGCAACTTAGTTTAATTGGAATCTTTTGTCTCATATTATGGTCTTTGGGCTGTTAAAGGGCTCTATCCAGTCACATAGCTAAGAAAGCATCACTTCAATCACTTTGGAAATATTTTAATATTGCATATGTATACATATACATCAGAGATGTTTTTATTGAAGCTATACTTATATATTTATATAAAATACTAGCAAAAGTTTATCGATCTAGCTTTTAAACTTTCAATATATTTATAACATATGTTACAATTTTATGTATTCTCTCTTGAAATTTCAAGAAAAAGTTGTAAAACCTGGAGAAATTTGTAAAATTTTTCTCATAAAAGTTTCAAATCTTAGAAAATTTTTTGGACCTTTATTTTTATTATGGCATACAAACTTTCGGCTACAATATTAAGGTTTTGCTTCTTAACAAAACTCAGAGGAGAAAATCATCCATGATATACATATATTATTATATGTGTATATATATATATATTAACAACTCCACTTACATTGAGAAATATGATATCCCATTACTAATCCACAAATCCATAATTCCTAAATGAATGAATTGTATCCCATTCATCTTGTAATAATAATAATAGAAGCAAACCACCGTGCTGGTGACCAAGTAGTGCACAGGTGGCAATTAAGTTAATATCCTAGTAATAATAGAAGCAAATCACCATGCTCGTGGTAGAGTTAATATCCTAGTGTGCAACCAAACTCCGATCTGCAACCAACCAGTGCTATGTAATAGAACAAATTGCATTTCTGCAAAGTGTTATCCTAAAACGGAAACATTGCCCAAGTAAACTTTTGAGAACATTAATAATTCAATAGATTAGATACAGATTACATAGATTACATCTCAAAGACTCCTTTCCTTTAGGGGGATAGTTCCACATTGCTTTGATCAGGTTGCCTGTCTTTTAGCTCCTTGATTGCAGGCACGAGCCTCCTTGGTCCTTTACTGAAGGGGGATGGTTCCTCCCTTCAGGGGTTGGTTCCACATTGCTTTGAGTAGGTCACCTTTTTGAGCTTCTTGATTGTAGAGTTGTCCCTCTTCACTCCTTTCCTTGCACCTTTCTTGAGGGGGCTGGGCCAGCTGGGATGTTTTTAGTACATTTTTATATAGAAAAGAACATTCTTTTCTCTTTTAAAATGTTTGGGAACATTCAAAACACAAAAAACACATTTTTTAAAATTTTGTCACAGCGTAGCAATTGACTGGCAGTATACCGTGTGGTGTAACTCCACACTGCGCAATATTACACAATAGTACCGCATGGTGTGGTGCTACACCGTGCAATAAAATTACAATGCACGGTCTGGTGTTACACCACGTGCGGTAAAATCACCACACGATTAAGGCTCACATCATGCGACATCATACCATGCATTTTGAGATCACACCATGTGGTATATGGAAGAACACCACTTGGTGAGCATGCATTAGTTGATTACACTAGCTAATGTATCTTTACACCACCTGGTGTATTCAAATTGGGTCTATAAAAACATGGGTTCCTATCATTTTAGCCAGTGTTTGCCCACTTCCCGCTCATCTAGACAGCTTCCTGCCTCCTTCTAGTGAGCTTCTAGACCTTTCTTTTTTTTTTTTCAATTAGGGCTAGGTGACGGCTCGCTTCAGCCAGCTGGATTCACTTTGCCTCAGATGAGAGAGGGAAAGAAAGAGAGAGCAAGTGAGAGAGGGATATGTGTGTTATGTCTATGTTTTCTTGCTTGTGTGTGTGTGCATGTATGATGTCTATCACTTAGGGCCATATGATGACTCGCTTCAGCCGGTTGCATTCATCTCGCCACAAGTGATGTTATATTAGGTAGTATGATGATTGTAGCCTGGGGGCTTGCTTCAACTAGCTGGATTCACCTCGCTTTGGTCTAGGATCATATATTCACATATATATTGTATATAGGTGTCAATAGAGCTGGTTATTGTCCGTCAGATGATGGCTCGCTTTGGTCGGCTGGATTCATCTCGACGACGACCTTCCCAACCAGATTTTGATCACACAATCATTTATCTAAATCATCTTGGTAGTGTGATTATTGTTATAGGTTTTCTTGTTTCATATTTTATAGCCAATCCTCCTTCGATAGGGTTTCTCGGACCAATTATGACTTACCTACATTTTATATGCTTTAATTAAACCTTGATTACTTGTACAAATCGCACTATTACTTGTAGGGTCCAGGCTACAATTATGTATTGGGAGTTTCATGTTTGCAGGTGTGCATTGATTTCAAATATATTTTAAAATTATGTTGCATGTGTTTGTACATACAATTTGGTTTTTGTTGTCATCGTAACATAGCAATGATTAGTTTGGATTACATAATTTCTATTGCTTTTGTCTTTGTAATGATTGTCGAGTGTTGACATAATGCATTATGATTGGTGTGTACTGAATTAGTTAATCGCTTTTGTGTTGGTTTTTGTATGTACACACCGTCATGGTAGCACAACTAGCCATGTGCTTACGCATTGATTGTTGTGTGAATTAGATCTATACTTCTGCCTTCCTCATGGTAGCCACCCCTTCAAAGATAGAGAGAGACACTTGGAGAATCAAGTTGCAACACCTTGTTCATAGGGTGTGCATACAACATATTATTAGACTCAGTGATGAGGAGCAAATCACAGAGATTCCTCATACCAAGTCTATGTTGAATGAAATGCAAGAGTGCATTTTTGCTCAATTTGAATGCAACTAGATGAGGCGTAGAGAGGTGGAGGGAGCATAGGAGAAAGAGATTGTACTGAACTTCATACCTAGAGCATTGGGTGATATAGTTGTGCAATGGGAAATGGTAAAGCAATCAGAGCCCTTGACAGATGAAGCAATGATGAAGTTGGATAGGTGGCTCATAGAATGGAAAGAATCCCATGCTTCCATTCATAAGAAAAACCAAAAGGAGAAAGGAGCAGCATGTAAACTTTCAAATTTTGCCATACAATATTATACCCAGATTGCCAGTAGTTCCTAAGAAAGGATTGACCTAAGAAGACTAGATGGCAAGGCACGAATAGATCTATGCACGAAGTTTCCCAACATGTGCTCTACAATGGTACACTTCCCACTAGTTGCATTGAGAATTTTAGAAGAATTGGGTGGAGGAGTGGAAGGAAAAGTGTATCAGGTTAAGATAGAGGGCGTGCCAAGTTTCAAGCCAACCCTATCTTATGCAAGGAAGAAGTTGACGATACTGCACATGTGCATAAATAGTTGAAGAGAGAGTTGTCAAGCATCGTAATACATAGGGCTGTGTGTTGATCCATTGGTTACATGCATGTTAGTGACCTCTGGTTAATCAATCCATACTTCAATGGAGTAGTATTCATGACTTGTTTGTGAGTCTACCTTCCATGTACCATGATTATCCAAACTCGGCAAGGTGAGGTAATACCCAAGAGCAACCTTGGAATGGGTGGCATGATATGTGGAGTCATATGCGAGCATGCTTATTCTATGTGCATATTCAAAGAATGCGAAAGAACATGAGATGCATCTTAGGAAAACACTTGAAAAATTCAGGGAACATAAATTATATGGAAAAAGGAGTAAATGCTTCTTTGCTAAAGATAAAATTGTTTATTTGGGATGAGTTATTTCCAAAGAAGGCATCCATATAGATCCTAACAAAGCAAAAGTGATTCAAGAATGGACAAGTCTTAAAACAGTGAGAGATGTGAGGAGTTTTATTGGTTTGGCACGATATGAGAGAAAATATATCAAGGATTTTTCTAAAATAACATCGCCTTTGGTAGACCTAATAAAGCAAGAAAACAAATTTGTATGGAATGAGAAATGTCAAGAATTTTTTGATATATTAAAAGCAAAGATGGCAAAAAATTGCATCTTGAAGATACCTGAGTTGGGAAAAACTTTTATTGTGACTTGTGATGTGAGTGGGACACAAATTGGATGTGTTCTTTCTCAAGATGGAAGAGTAGTGGAATACGAGTCTATAAAACTTAAAAAACATGAAGAGAAATAGCCCACTCATGATCATGAATTACTTGCTGATGTTCATGCATTGAAACATTGGAGACATTTTCTACTTGGTGTGAAGTTTGAAATTTGAATGGATCATCAAAGTTTGAAATATATTCTTACTCAACCTTTGTCGAATATTAAACAAAGGTCATGGATGGATCTTCTTCCCGAATATGATTTTGAGAATAAATACATTAAGGACAAAGAGAATAAGGTGGCTGATGCTTTGAGTAGATGTCCTCTTGTGAATGCACTAACCATTGTTTGTTCTAATTTACATTAAGGCTGAAATTGAACAGGATCCCACTCGTAGCTAGAGAATTGACGCATCCGATAAATGAGCTTGTTTTTGTGTCTATGAAATTTGTTTGTGGGAGTTCTAAGATCTCCTTGTTGACTTTCTTAGATCTCATGTGAATAGATTTTTGTACGTGGGAGTTCTAGGATCTCTTTGGTGAGTTCCTTAGATCTCTTATGATAAATGGGCCGCTTGTTTTTGTGTCTATGAAATTTGTTTGTGGGAGTTCTAATATCTCCTTGTTCAGTTTCTTAGATCTCATGTGAATAGATTTTTATACGTGGGAGTTCTAGGATCTCTTTGGTGAGTTCCTTAGATCTCTTGTGATAAATGGGCTTGTTTTTCTGTCTATGAAATTTGTTTGTGGGAGTTCTAGGATCTCCTTATTTTCTTAGATCTCATGTGAATAGATTTTTGTATGTGGGAGTTTAAGATCTCCTTGTTGAGTTCCTTAGATCTCTTGTGAGAAATGGGCTTGTTTTCGTGTGTATGAAATTATTAAATTAGTTTGTGGAAGTTCTAAGATCTCCTTGTTGAGTTCCTTAGATCTGTTGTGGGAATTTTTTTATATGGGAGTTTTAGGATCTTCTCGTTGAGTTCCCTAGACCTCATGTGAGAAATGTGATTTTATTGTGTTTGTATTCTCACACTTTCTTTGAATGAATACGTAATATTCATTCAATAGAATGTGAAAGAATACAAAGAGTTTTAAAGTGTACGAATTGAAAGTTTTAAAAGTTATTAGAAGAGTTGTCTCATTCTTACACTTTCTTTTGAAAGAATATTTAATATTCTTTCAATAGAATGTGAATTATTTTAAAAGAGCATGATTGAATGACAATTAATCTATTGCATTCTTGAACGTGTTTTTCAAAGGATATGTGTTGTTTTTTATAAAATGTGTATTGCAATATGTTTCTATTGTATACTCAAATTAGTTTTTTTTGCATTTTGTTTTTGGCAACTTCAAAAGCATGGTGCGTGGCAAGATTTGGTCATACGTGATGGAGATATGAAAAGTACATGCCTCGGTCTCTTTCTTGCAGTGTAAATATTGTGGACACAAATTCATTGGCGGTTCTACTCGCATCAAACAACATTTTCTCAGAATAGGCAGTGACGTTGGAGCTTGCACATGCACTCCATCTGATGTTCTTCTATTATGCAAATCATATTTAGAGAAAGTGAAGAAAGTGGTTAATCTGACCCTAATAAGAAATTGTGCAAATCAACAAGATGTGAGCACTGAGGTTGATGAGACTGTTGAAGGAGAAGCACCAATAAATGCGAGGAGTGTATCCATACATGAAGGTGATTTAGATATGCTAGCAAGTGGGTCGCAGGTGAGTTTTGATGCGACTAATGTCTGTCAGGTAAAGAAGAGAAAAAAGGGAGAACAATCTTCTATGGAAGATGCATTTCTTTGAAATTGGAGTGCATACGATTTTATTCATTCTAAGAGATGCAATCACTTAAAGCCATCAAGAGCTGTAGATTTGGTATTTTGCTTTGGAAATCTACGATTGTTGAAAGGATTTAATGTTGCGGCTAGGACAGCAAGCGAAGCTGTTGTAATAAGAATTGTTGGACAACGATCGACTACACAATTAGTTGCTGAGGGTGCATTTAGTGAAGAGGAAGATGAGCTTGAGCTACTCAGTGCCAACAGCAAAGTCAAAGAGATAGATGATATTGTACCTGTGTTGAATGTAATATAGAGTGATAGAAGAATATGATAGGTGATAGAAGCGGTGGATGAAGCTCTAATTATATTGGATATAATGTTGTATGTGAGGAAATGGATGGGAGAATATGTCAAGCGATGGGAGAGCGCATATGCTCGTATCCATCTCATCTCCTTTTGTATTGAAATCTAGAACCTTGTGGGCTACAAGCGATGTTGTGTTGTAATTATTGAGATTGTGGATGATTTTGGTATACATAATAGTTAGAGACAACCTTGTGACTTGCAAATACTTTCAAGGAAACATCGAAGGGAACACAGAAAGTTGGAAAGAATAATTGAATATGCATAATCGAAGTTTATATTTTCAAGTCTCAAGGGTTGATCTAGCTATTATGTGCACTGACATATTTTAATATTTCTGCATTACCTTAAAAAGTCCACCTAATCCATTGAAAACCACGTAAATCACTTATACCACTTAGTTCACTTAAATCACTTAGTCCACTTAAACCACTAAAATCACTTAGTCCACTTAAATCACTTATACCACTTAATTCACTTAGATCACTTAAATCCATAGAAAATTACTTAAATCAATTATACCACTTAGTTCACTTAGATCACTTTAATCACTTAAGTCACTTAAATCACCTAGTCCACTCAGATCACTTATACCACTTAAATCACTTAGTCCACTTAAATCACTTATACCACTTAATTCACTTAGATCACTTAAATCACTTAGTCCATTCACGTTTTTTAGCACCTTCCTCTAAGACTTTGTGAGATCAGGTTGTTGACACTTCCTCTTCTCACCTACGTGAGCCATCTCATATGCAGTAAGCTGCAACACAGAATTCAAAAAAGAATTTAGTGCCAGTTGTAATAAGAAAATCAATGCAAGCAGTCTAAGAAATGCAAGAAGTCTAAGAAATTACTTAGGTATAACCTCTCAATTCAAGCTCAAGCCTCAAATCATGTAACATACTATAGAAAATCAAAACACAAAAATGACCTAGGTATAACCTGATCATGAACTTCACCATCTGACACTAGGATTCAACTACAACACACAACTATCAAGGGACAGTTGAGTGCAAGACTGTCTAAAAGCACATCGCATGATTTCTAACTTAGGCTGCAACACACAACTACAGTTGAGTGCCAAACTAAGTGTCTAAGACAACGTCGCATAATATCAAACTTAGACTGCAACACACAACTATCAAGGGACAGTTGAGTGCCAGACTAAGTACTTGAAAACATTTCTAAACTTAGACTGTAACACACAACTCTCAAGGGAGAGATGAGTGCCAGAATAAGCATCTATGAAAACATCACTAAGCTTAGACTGTAACACACAACTCTCTTAAGAGAGATGAGTGCCAGCCCAAGAGTTCCTACAAACAAACATTTTTATACAAACTGAGACTGCAACACACAACTCTCTTAAGAGAGATGAGTGCCAGTCTCAGGTAAAAGATAATTATTTATATTATAATTAAAATTGCAACACATGACAAAAATAGACTGCAACACACAACTCTCGCAAGAGAGATGAGTGCCAACGTATCTACACACTTGAATACAATACAAAATAAATATTAAACAATTTAAAAAGACTGCAACACACAACTCTCCTAAGAGAGATGAGTTCCAATCTTAAACAAAACAAGAGAGAGAGAAACATTGATTACTAACGAAAGACTATAACAAAAGTAAGGTGCAGTAAGGTACCTATGACGAGAGCTGGTAGGTATGGAAGTAAGCAAGAGGTAGCAGGTAGGCAACCAAGAGGTGGCAGGTAGGCAAGCAGGTGGCTCAAGAATACAGCTAGATGTATTCGTACGAATACCAAAAATAACAATTGTTTCAAATTTATACTACGTTTATTTGTACGAGTATGTTTATTCATACGAATATGTTTATTCGTACGAATATGTTTATTCGTATGAATAAAGGTTTATTCGTATGAATAAATTAGGAAAACTCGTTGGATTCGTTTTAGTTTGAGAAAATCACAATTTTTCATGTTTTTTCGAATTGAAAAAAAAACTCGAGCGAATTAATGCAACTTAGTGGACAACTAGTCAACTTCACCGACTACGTTGACTGCTAGTTTCCACCAACTACGTTGATCCGACTATTGCCCTCATAGCTATAAAGAGGTGACCTCCCCAGTCCATTGTACCATATCAAATCAGATAAGATCTTCCAGTTAGTAGCTCTTCACCTAGTATCTGTCTAGATCACCATCTAAGCTCCATTGTTGAAGCGCACAAGTGGACGGAGCCATCATCTGTACTACATCAGTATTGAAGGAAAATTATGTTCCTCTCCAGTTTGTTGTGTACTCTCTATTCTTTGTTCAGTTTTTATTCCATTGTGCCATGTAATTTAACACAGCTATCTTGTACAAAGTTAGCCATGACTCCACAATCATGTGTGACTCTCCTTGAATCAATGTGTTCCACACAAAAATGCCGCCCATGTGACCATAATACACTGTACTTTTTGTACTACAAAAGAACATGATTAAAGCAATAAGGATGCATTTTGTAGTGATTGTGATCATAAATACCCAAATTAAATAGAAAGGTTTAAAACTTACATGTGGCATACATCTGACTGCAAGCTCCCACTCTCGATCAGCTACGTCCTCTCCATCATGTTTGGCTTCACGAAGAGATTCTTGTAGCCAATCACAGGACATGTGTCTGGGGAGAAGAACAAGGTCTAGTGGATATGGCACCCTCCACCTATGCATGACTCTAAATCTCGCCCTCCCATTTATTCTTTTTTCTTTGGCCTCTTCATATCTCTCCACCCATCTTTGCATCTTGGGACTATTGAGGAAACAAAACTTATTGAATGTCTCTCTTTGCTCTTCGCTCATCTTTCTTTCAACCCCTTTACCTTGGGGAACTTCTACAATGACATCATCATCATCCTTGATGTTCTAAGCATTTGGCATATCGGGATGCATGGATGCAAGAAACTCTGTAATGTATACTAATGACTCTTGCACAAGCCATCCCTTTGCCATGCTTGCTTCGGGTCTAGCTCTTTGCCTTACAAATCCTTTCAAGGTTTTCATAAACCGTTCAAGGAAAAACATCCAACGACTATGAACGGTTCCCGCAATGGCAACCTCATCAACTAAATGTACAAGAAAGTGCATCTAAGTTGTCATAATGCTTGAGGGAAAGTGTTTCTCAAGAAATCACACTGCTTCAATGGAGTCCACCGTAGCCCTCTCGATGCTCAATACAGAGATCTCTTTTTGTGAGATCCACCTATTCCACATGCACTTGTAAGATTCAATATTTTATACCCATCATTTAAAATTTTATGAAATATAATGAAGGTGAAATGATAGTAAGCATACTTGACAATGCCACTGATCTTGTAGATAGTGGTTCTAACATCTTGTGGTAAGCATCATCTCACTGTAATTGGGAGGATAAACTACCCAAGCAACAAAGGAGTTATAACAATGTGACACAATCATATAAGTTAATTACACAAAAGCATCAAAATATTAGTTCTATATACTTTTCTTTCAAGCTAATATGTAGAATATCTATAAGACCTTGTGCCAATCCCTTTTTCTTAAAAAAAAAAAGACCTTGTGCCAATCATGGGACTTGAGGCCATGAAGCTTATTGTCCCTTGCAAGGATGTTTTTATCGAAGCTATATTTATATATTAATATAAAATCTTGGAAAAAGATTATCGAGCTCGTTTTTTTAGTTTCACATCTATAGAACATATTACAATTTTATCTATTTTCTTTTGAATTTAAAGAAAAAGTTGTAAATCCTGGCAAAACTTTACATTTTTTCTCATAAAAGTTTCAAATTTTGGTGAATTTTTAAAAACTTTATTTTTATCAAGGAATACAAACTTTCGACACTAATATAAAAGTTTCTCTTCTTAACAAAACTAATTTGAAAAAATTATCCATGGTCCCTTGTTAACGCTCTCCTCAGGCAGCACATGTGTCCCATGGATGTCTTAAAAGATGCAATATCCACCTTGATCCTTGCCTCCTCTACCTTGGAAAGGATCCACGGTGCCTTTGGGAGAACAATTCGTGGAGCACGCACTTGGGTTCCTAAACCACCCTCTTGAGTTGTAGACCCACGCTCTTGAGTTCTACGCACATGCTCTTGGGCCACAAGTGAGGCATCCTACCCATCTTGTGCAAGTCTTCTCGCACTCCCCTTGTGTCTTTGTCACCAACCAAGTGTGCCCAAATAGAAGCCCCCACATTCTTGAAGATACGCATGGGATCCAAGAGGTGATTGATTTGTAACTCGCCCCAATATGGAGCGTCATGAAAGATAGATAGCCAGTCCATACCTGGAGAAGGCTCCTCACTATTAGCTCTCCAAGCCTCAATCTAGTCACTTGCCTTCCTACAAACTAATGGTGGATCAAGTTGACCTTCACCTGTAGGATGATCAAGCAAAAGATATTGATCATGACCTTCATAAACCATCTTCCTCATGTGTTTAGAGTGTCACACATTCAAACTAGGGCCACAAATAGGACAAGCATGGTACACTTGTGTTTGCAAACTTATAAGAAGATGACCCAAACTTTAACCTTATGTTGATCTAATGGGAGTTTTTATATTAAATATGATGCATGTAGTAGCATTATGTTGATTTAGTGTAAGTGTTAATATTCAATATGATGCATGCACTAGCATCATGTTGCCTGTATGACACTTTCTATATTAGGAAAAGATAGTGCATATCATCTCATCATAAAGGCATCCAACTTAATCATGTTAAGTGCACAAAGTTATTAAGCTCAATCCATAATGCTACCTATATGCCACTTTCTATATTAGGAAAAGATAGTGCGTATCATCTCATCATAAAGGCATCCAACTTAATCATGTTAAGTGCACAAAGTTATTAAGCTCAATCCATACCTTTTTCTCAATTTATGTTGCTTTACTTTTCTTTAATTTATATATTTATGTATTTGCCTCACTTTTTTAAAATTTTTAGAATATCCTAAATTTCAAACCATATGGTAGATGCATATGATATAATTTATGGAACGATGAAATATCATAGCTTCTTTATTGAATTCAGATCTTAATTATTAATGCATCTAACAATTTTTTAGTTTGGAAAGCACCCTTTATTCCATTTCTACTATATTTCAATTTAAACTTTTGAAAGACCCATGCTTCCCCTCACAATTTTAGAATGATGAAATATTATAGCCTCTTTATTAAATTCAGATCTTAATTATTAATGCATCTGACAATTTTTCAATTTGGAAAGCACCCTTTATTCCATTTCTACTATATTTCAATTCAAACTTTTGAAGGATCCATGCTTCCCCTCACAATTTTGAGACCATATGTAAAAATAATAATGAGCTATTTTGACATATCTAATTGGAATGGGTGGATCTTTAAAGGAAGCCATAAACCACCTGTACATTAAATGCATAGTTTCTTGGATATAGTCTATTCTTCCTTTAGTAGTCCTTTAGAGTTATACAATCCATCTTTTGCTGCACAATATGGAATTTCGCACGAAGAATTAGTTAGAGATTTGAGATGTTTCAAGCTTCGATGAGATCCATATCACTTGCATTGATTACACAATTTGGTAGATAAACTATATTTTGTAGATGCTCAATTTAATATCAGAGGAATGAAGGCAAATCCCTAGGTCTTGATTCTTGTATGGTTTGATTCTTGTGAGCATTCTACCAGAGGAATTGCAGACCGTGTAAAGAGACCAGAGTGCTCCAAAGGCTAGATTGCTTACGTAATATGCATTGCATGACTTGATTCTTGTGAGCATTCTTCTAGGGAAATTGCAGATCGTGTCAAGAGACCGGAGTTCTCCTAAGGCTACAAGATTACATACGTAACTTGATTGTATCAGCATTCTGCCAAGGGAATTGCATACCATGTCAAGAGACCGGAGTGCTCCCGAGGCTAGGTTGCTTACATACTATACGTTGCATGACTTGATTCTTGTGAGCATTTTGCCAGGGAAATTGTAGACCGTGTCAAGGGACCGGAGTGCTCCCGAGGCTAGATTACTTACATACTATACATTGCACGACTTGATTCTCTAAGCATTCTGCCATGGGAATTACAGACCGTGTCAAGAGATCGGAGTGCTTCTGAGGCTAGATTGCTTACATACTATACATTGCACAACTTGATTCTCTAAGCATTCTACTAAGGAAATTGCAGACCATGTCAAGAGACCGGAGTGCTCCCGAGGCTAGATTGCCTACATACTATACATTGCATGACTTAATTCTATAAGCATTCTACCAAGAAAATTGAAGACCGTGGCAAGAGACCAGAGTGCTCCCGAGACTAGATTGCTTAATACTATACATTGCACGACTTGATTCTCTAAACATTCTACCAGGGAAATTATAGATCGTGTCAAGAGACCAGAGTGCTCCCGAGGCTAGATTACTTACATATGTAACTTGATTGTCTAAGCATTCTACTAGGGGAATTACAGACCGTGTCAAAAGACCAGAGTGCTCCCGAGACCAAATTGCTTACATACTAAGACTGGATTCTCAAAGTTATGGATTTCAAAGTTATGAACTAAGACAACAAAGGAGTAAAATTCAAATACAATTTCTTACAGTGTTTAAATAGTTATTCAAACATAACAGATATGCATAATCATAAAGTAAATATGAACTTAGACCTTCTCATTTAAATAATGACTTTCCAATTACAAACCAATAAATAGTTGACTAGAAAGACCTTCAAGGCCTTATACCGACTCAACTTAGCTCTTAAATTTTGACCTAAAAGGCTATATCATTTTCAATAAAAATGTCAAATCCTCTTAAACAAAAAAAATATTATATGTGGGTGTATGTGTATGTGTACACTCACACATACTTTTTTTTAAATGAAACCACAATATTTATATTAGAAAATAGTTTTTAAAATGAGAATAGTCTCAACAAAAGACTAAAGCATTGGGAAAACACCTCTAGAGAAGAGACATCCAAGTCATTCTCATGACAAGCAACACACACACTCACACACGAGAATAAAACCGAATGACTCAAATAGATAATTAATGATGGGAAAGAACATGCTAGCTACATGTCCATGTGACAACACTTAGAAGAATATAGAAGAAGCATATAGAAACATAGGCATAGAGATAACAAAATGTAGAAGTAGAATGGCATAGAAGCATAAACCTAGGCGAACATAGCATGAGCATAGCATTAACATACTCATTAACATAAGCATAATGACATAGAAGCATAAATTAAATTTTTAATGTTATGAGAGAGAGAAAGAGAGAGAGAGAGAGAGAGAGAGAGAGAGAGAGAGAGAGAGAGAGAAACATAGAATCATGAACATAAATAGGCATAAACATAGAATCATAAACATACATAGGCATATATATAGGCATAAACATAGAAATAGGCATATAGGCATATACAGGCATGAATCATAAACATAGACATACATATGGTTATATGAATAGGCATAAACATAGAATCATAAACATAAATAGGCATATATATAGGAATAAACATAGACTCATAAACATAAATAGGCATATAGGCATATATAGGCACGAATCATACAAAGTGGAATATCATACCATAAGTGAATGAAAGAAATACATAAAAGTGAAACTGCCATACCATAAGAAAATAAAAGAAATACTGAGGAAATACTGCCATACCATATAGACAAGGCTATTCCAATGTTTCTTTATGTCTAGCTTCGAGAGAGAAATGAGGTATTTCCAATTTAAATACATCTTAAACCCAATGAAGCATAGAAGCATAAACAATGGCATTCACATAGGTATAGACTAAAGAAACATAGGCACAAGAAGCACAGGCATAATTTCCATAGAAGCATAAAGATATGGAAGCATATAGATATGGAAGCATAAAGATATGAAAGCATATAGATATGGAACATAAAGCATAAATAGCATAGAAGCATATAGAAACATAGGCATTCATCAATGGCATACAAGCATAATTTCCTATGAAGCATAGACTAACCACATAGTTCTACACAAACCAAGCTAGACTTTGTGATAGGCTCCCACTGATTCACAGGCTTCCTCATTAAGATGGAACCGATGTCCATAACAAACAAGACAAATTAGTAGATTGCAGGGACAGGGGCCCATTAAATTTTTCTCTAAAGAGCGACAAGAAAATCAACATTTTTTTAAAGATCACATGTTCCATTTATCTAAACCAGCTTGGCCACTGAGCGATTCACAAAAGCAAAAGAGAGCTAGAGGCATAGTCCAACAAGTCACTGACAAAATGTTTCTAAATGTGCTCCCTACCCACTGTGCAACTGCAAACATAGGCTGGTGCTGACTTTGCATATTGATACCAGCCTAAGATAAACCTTGGATAAGCTCACAATCACATGCACTAGGGTCAAGCCCAACATGTAGTCACACATGGCTGCCTTGTCACAGCAGGTTGTAGGCATAGCAAGAAAATCAAAGCACCTAGGGGTAGTTTCAAGGAGGTTTATGGGGCCAGCCAGGGTAGAAGGGTGCACGATAGTAGCAAGGTAATCAATAGGAATAAACAGAGCCTAGGAGTTGGAGCACTACGTTGGCTGACCTGGCTACTAGTTAGCTACGTACAGACTGGGTCGGTCGACCCTGGTCTGTGAGGCCTATAGACTAGGAAATCGGCCACTTTTTTGGGGGGCATACAGTCCTATAAATAGCCTTGTGGGGGCCAGTTTACAACACTAAATATAGGAGTAGAACTCCAAGCAATCTAGAGTACACCTAGGTGCATACCTACACTTGAAGCAGAGCATAAGAAGGTGCACAAGAGCGAGCTCTATTAGTAGTGATGCACAAGAGCGAGTAATGCAACTCAAACTATTATTGACATTCAATAATGGCCATTGCAACCTAATAAGCATACGCTTGGTATGGAGATATGGCGATGCTGGAACCATGAGAAGCTATAGTAGCTTGAACTGTGAGCATACAGACCTAGCTTAGTTGAACTGTGAGTGTACAAAGTTGGTGCAATAGCTTAGAACTTGATGCAGGCACACAGAGCCAGCTTAACTTGAACTTTGGGGAAAGCCCTAGAGAAGAAGCCAAGCTTCTATAGGTTAAACACAACTCTTACAACCTCTTATAACAGTGCTTGCATTGATCAACTTACTATGCCCACTAACCTATAAGCTCGGCAAAGTATTTAAATCACTTCAAAGAGAGCCCATCCGGATATGTCTCTCAGCTAATTGGAAGCTTTTGGAAATTGATCTAAAATCCAAGAGAGGGCAAACTAGATTTCACATATGATAGATACAAGCAAAGAGCTAAGACATCCGGTACAGGATTCAATATCCGATTGTGAAGGAAGAAGCCTAGAACCACTAGTCGAATAACCATTGTCATATGGTATGGATTGATCCAAGCAGACGAAATTGGAACTTTTTGAGATAATGGATGCCTTACCTCATCCATCCTAAAGAAAATAAGACATGGCAGATAATTGATTGGTATTCATAGTAGAGATATCAGTTGACATAGACGCAAAGTGAAGTCTCAACCACTATAGAGGCTACTCATTCATTGCTTGAACACTAGCAATAGAATTGCTTACAGAAGGTAATGAACCAAATTCTATAGACTTACATAGGCAGGTCAAGATGCTCTCACTCTCTCCTTCCAAGTGACGCCATATGTTGCTGCCAAGTCATTGATTGGATTCAATCATTGTGGTTATACTTTGAATTATAACAAGAATTGTGCTTTTTGTTGGATAGGCACCGAATTGAGAAGTGTGTATGCCCATACAAGGCCCGAACCTGGGACATTTTACTCTAAATAAGGAAGAAAATGAATTCATTTTGCCTCACCTCCAATGTATGGAGGAACCCCTTGTGCATGCTAATCTCGATGGAATTCCAAGGGATCCCCAACAATCTGACAAAACAAATAAAAGAGTGCAACGAGTGATAATGAAAAGAATGTACAAGAAAGCCTCCACAATAGATCACATCTATAACTGAGAATTACTTGTGACAACAGTGCAAGAGCTTTTCAGCTTGGATGATGAGTGTTGCTTATAGTTGGCCCATTAGTGAGAAGATGAACCATAGGTAGTATTGTTTGCATCCTATGATGCATTTCATCGTGAGTAGCGTGTCCATAGCTCATATGCCCTTGCTGTACTCTTTGTGACAATCGAATTCAATTTCCAAATCATCTCAGAATTAAAAATCTCTCTTATGAAGGGAGTGACATTACATGAAGTTTGAAGACGATTAATTAGCCTTCGAACATTTCATAGTAGACTCTATCTTTGAAGAGGTTTCGAAAATTTCAACTCTGTGCGCATAACACCACTTTGAAAGCTAGATCTATAGTGTTAGAAAAATTTAGCAAGTGAAAAGGGGGAAGCAACCCTCTGAGCCATTTGTATCTTGTCTTACACTCTGATTCCCCTTTTTACATCCATACTGTAACAGGACCGGCAAACAGGCAAGGAGCATTTGTTGCAGGCAACAAAAAGTTCAACATGCAATGTGAGCCAGACATCGTTACCGCAAATTTGATAGACCTTGATGAATGCAAAAGTCATCACAAGAGAGAGAGCTCGAGAAAGAAGGGGTATACGGAGAACATACCTATCTCCAATCCTTGTCTCCCAGAGTGCCAATGTGTGAAAAGGATGAAGAATAGCAAGCAATGGTTCAATCTGAGTCAAGGGTCTTTTCCTGTGATGTCTTCACCAACGATTGAAGCTGCACTACAGAACTTTGTCGGTAGAATGCTTGCACAAACAAAGGAGCGAAGAGCTACTTACTTCCAAGCCAAACGTCGTACCAGGAGCTCTTTCTACTTGGTGAAACCGATTCCTCTATAGGTTCCAAAGATTCTACCTTCATCTTTCCCCTTTCATCACAAGCTCCCCAAGTTCCAGTGATCACATACGGAACGCAACCAGAATTGCAATTTGCAAGTGTTCTTGCAACGACTTGTGCTTGTTGGATAAAACTTCCAATAGTGTACAGATACAAATTATGAGCTTGAAAACTGCACGCATATCAGCACAATGTCATACAATATGCATTCTGTTACAATTCCACCTTCCGTCATGATCTAGAGCAATCCTAAGATTTTGAATAGGAAAAAGAACAGAGCTTTGTGTGTATCTGCATTTGCATTGCCTATCTAATTGTATATGTACATAATGAAATAGATTTATTAGCATTTACATTTCCTATGGACGATCATCAAGCGAATGGCATAATCATCACTTAAAGAATAGAACCACACAACCCACAGCATTCAATTAAGTATCAAAACAAAAAGAGCTTCCTTCAAAGTAGGGCCATGTGAAGAAGCATCACTTACTATCGGCTCCCCCAAGCTAGATTACAGCATCAACAAAGCGTTCATGGAGTTCTGGTGTCTAGCAAAGCTGGGCTTTCATCGGAAGCTAGGACGCTGATATCCCCAAGAAGATTAGTTCCAGACAAAGCCAGTTGTTTTAGCTACTGACTTGAGTTCGGGTTATCAGGTATTGCAATGCTGGGGTTTGCGTAAGGTCGATACATCTACAATCAAGTAATCCAAATGCGATAAGTTACGGAAGAAAAAGAGGAAAGCGCAAAAACTGAGTAACAAAAACACCGTGCCACGAGGCTGTGCTAGTGTCTGGCATCAGCAACGTGACAATAGATGAGTTCTGTAAAGCATCCAAGGGATTGAAGAGCGGCGAACCTCGAGGCGATATCTGAGATGAGAGAAAAATGGAAGAGGAAATCAACAGAGGAGGGGGTGATGGAAGAAAGGAGATGTTGAAAAGTGCAGAATTTCACGGATGGGAAGCATAGCGGAGCTTCAAATTGGAAAGAAGGAATTGCAAAGGGGATGAAGAAATAGGATGGAAGCTCTCAGCTATGGCTATGGCTATGAAATCGTACAGGTATAAAGGAAGGAAGCTTGAAATCATACAAGTATAAAGGAAGGAAGCTTGAAAGTAGTTGTTGCAGTGATGAGCTTTGGGGGAAATGGGGGCCGTTTCAACAAAATTTGGGTTTCGTCCCCAAATTGTATTTTCCCGCCTCTCCCTTCTCTTCCCCCTTAGGCACAATGTACATAAGATTTATTAGCCTCCACGCTTAGGCACACAAAGGGGGGCCACTTTAAGGCGGGTCATCTTAAGTGAAGGCTCCTATGGGGAGGAAGTTTTTTGCCAGCTTCGGGGTTTCAGATCATGCCCCTCTAATGTGAACCTTTTCCATTCCCTCGCCTATTGGGAGGTCCCTGGATGTGCCATTTAAATTTGTTAATATTGGCTATAGATAAGGAATTTTGTCGACAAATTAGAGCTATGTCAAAGGAAAGCACACCAAATGTGGTGGACCAATGCACTAGATGTGATGTTGGGATACAAGGTATCCATGTTTTTGCTAAGTGATGGGCCAAGCAAGAAAGAGACAGATTTGGCAAGGATAATTATCTATTGTTTGTAATTCAGCAAAGTCTAAATATGCATGTAATGGTTGCTGATCCCAAGGATGCATATTTTTCTACCCTATTGGTGGAGTGTGAGTTGTCCATTAAGGATTTGGAGTTGGCTAAGGTTGAAAGGTCTAGAATTGTAGTAGACAGCTATGGCTAAATGTGGCAGATTGTCCCTCAAAAATGTTTTTTTAGGCAACCAAAAGAAAGCATATTCGGGAGGAATCGATTGATAAAGTTCAAGATGGGAATGGAAATCTGGTTACTGGATTTTGGCAGGTTGTTGCTGAGAGTTGGTGATTGGAGGCCTATCACTATGCTTAACGTCACCCCGCCCCGCCAGTCAGCCCCCGCCCCCACCACCCCCCGCCCCACACCCGTGCCACTCCCCTGCCCCGCCTTCGCCCCCCACCACCCCCCGCCCTCCCACGTCACCCCCCCCTCGCAACTCCCCTGCCCCCCACTCACAGTCCCCGCCCACACCACCCCCCACCCCGCGCCTGCGCCACTCCCTCGCCTCACCCCCCGCTCCCCGCCCCTCACCCCCGCCCCCTGCCCCTCACCCCCCGCGCTAAGCCCCCTACGCAAACCCCCCCTTGCGACCCCCCCCCCCCCGAGTGCCATCGTCGGGAAGCCCCCCACAGCAGGGGGAAAAAAAAAACCTAACCTAAAACTAACCTTAGGTTAGTGACTAACTGCGGTTAGGTTAGTTGCTTAACCTACGTTAGGTTAGGTTAGTTGGTTAACCCTAGGCTAGTTTGTCTAACTCAGTTAGGTTAGGATAACTAGGTTAGGTTAGTATTAAGCTACAGTTAGTTTTAACTACAGTTAAAGTAGGTTAGTTAAACTAGGATAGGTTTGGTTATTTTTCACCTAGGTTAGTTTTAACCTTAGCTCACTTAGTATAACTGAGAGTTAGTTACCCTAACTAGGTTAGTTGAACTAACTGTGGGTAGTTTGACCCTAACTAATTAGGCATCTAACTTAACTTCATCTAACTACATCAACTTGGTTTCAACCCCTCGGTTGGACTTAAAGTCCATTCACACCACCATTAGGGCCCCCCCATCGCAAAATTTACCCCTACTTTAATCCCTCAAAACTCATCCGTTTGGGACCCAAACTAAACCCCGTTTGAACCCAGATTTCACACACGGAAACACCACGTTACAGGGTATTTTTCCAGCCCATTGCACACCATTTTGGCATCCCTAGTACACGTTCATGTGTGCCCCTGTGTGGGCCTCATTTTGCATTAATTCACTCGTATTTTCACGTTGTGACCTCCGATTAATGATCCGTCTACACCGGCACATTTTCCTACACACGTAGGACAATCTTAGGCACATTATTAACATGACAGTCCCTACACAAACTAACACCACTCTAACTCTCCTAACAACATCACATCCACACCCGCACTTGGGGCAGCGACACCCTTGGCAAATCACGCACAATCTGCATGCAGTTACATTCCAGCCAACGACTTCGACTCCAACGCTCCCATCCACATCTAACTCCACTGCAACAACCGCCCCCGCCAATCCTCTACCCTGATTCCCCCCCTGAGATTCAACAACTCCCTTTAACTCCTCCATGCCCCAACATGGCTGGACGTCATCATGACCATGATGGGGATATCGGGTTTGATGCAGAGGCTGACAACTTCTTCAATTGACGAAATCACAACAATCAAGGCCGATGCCCCTTGGGAAAGCTGGAACTTCCCAAATATAATGGTAGGGAAGACCCAGCCCGCTTCCTCCAGCATTTTGATGCTGCATGTCGAGCGGGTGGCGATCAGTCCCATGAAACCAAGGTGGCTTGGTTTCCAATGGCCTTAACTGATGAAGCATCAGAATGGTACCTCGACCTTCTCGTGGAAGAACGTGCCACATGGGACCTACTTCAAACTGAATTCAAGCGACGTTTTCAAACGGAGAGGCTATAAGACGATCCCCTTCTCCAACTCAGCAAGATCAAACAAGGCCAGAAGGAAGATGTACGCACATACCTGGGAAAGATGAAGAGATT
Organism: Dipteris shenzhenensis; assembly: GCF_047967505.1. Lineage (NCBI taxonomy): Eukaryota > Viridiplantae > Streptophyta > Polypodiopsida > Gleicheniales > Dipteridaceae > Dipteris > Dipteris shenzhenensis. The sequence goes on along the minus strand of NC_141600.1, from coordinate 44,269,735 downwards.
GATCGCCAAATGTGACCCATGCCCAGATGCAAAGTACCTCACGGCATGGTTCATAGCAGGTCTAAGATAGAAAATCTGCAAGGATATGAAAAAGATAAGTAGCTATGAAACATTCAATGCTGCTCATGCGGCAGCCATTGACATCGAAGATGGCATGACAGACTCAGACACTAGTAGTGATGATGCCAGATCAAATACATGAGATAAGCGCTTGAAAAAAGGTAAATCAAAGGACACTGCCGAAACATCCAATGAAGATCATCTAGAGGCCATGACCTTGAAGCTGAAAGAAGATATGATGCAGGCCATGGATCAAAAACTCCACTTGTCTCAGCCGCCAACTCAAACATATCCACGGTGAGAAAATGTATGGTGCCCACACTGCTTGGCAAATCATACAGCAAATGAATGCCCAGTCCTAAGAGCAAGGATCACTGCACAAGTAAAATCCACCACCACGGTTGTGGTGCCATATCTGTGTCATCGGCGGCCATGATGAGAACAGTTGCATCTTCAACATGCGCAACAATCCGCCTCAACCTCCATAGTACCAAGTGGCACCCATGCCAGTATACAGGCAACAGGCACTTGCACAAGCACCCCCAGCTCCAAGGCTAAATCTTGTTCCCGTTCGGACACAAGTCCCACAACTACTAATCCACGACCGTATCCAAGAGCACCAAATCCAGCTCCTCAGGCAGTTCCCATACATCAATTACAAGCTGAGGAAGTAGACTCGCTATTTGAGTATGAAGCAGAGTACCCAGTGTACTATGTAGAAGGTGTAGAGGGTCTCATACCAGTTTATGCAAATCAAGTACGACCCAACACATATCGAGCACCAATCAAGTGTTACGGTTGTGGAGAAAATCATCGAATCGCAGAGTGCCCTCATTGTGGTAGCCCAGCTACTTTCCAACCACTCTGCAGAGATTGTGGCATAGGAAATGCCTGTATGGATTGTCCCATGAAAAATAAGATCCCAAAACAAATAGAGGCTAAGCCTGACATCCCCATCGGCATCATTGGGGTGGACCATCAAAGTCTAGGTCCAGCAAGTGTAAGGTCACAACCTATCAATGTAATTACAAGCCAATAGAAAGAGGCCACGAAGGACCCTATCATTCCGATCCAACCAAAGTGACTTCTGAAAAAGAAAGCACAAGTGCCTCCACCTCCGCCAAGCACTGAGCAGTCGAGCTCATCCACATCAACTCCTGAGCCTCAAATAAAAGAAGCTCCATACCCAAATGCAGAGGTGGAGAAGGCTTGTTTTCAGGTACTTCAACAATGGGTCCAAAATGAACAAGCTCAATTTGAGGCTGAGAAACAAGCTCAAGACCCAACCCATGACTTGGCCCCATACAGTATTGATACTGTACTTGAGCCTTTGTTCCAACAACAGACTCCACAACAGAATGTACCGCCATGTCAACTTGAAGGAGCCACACTCTCTAGCATCTTGAGTTGCCCTGTGTCAATTCCCATAGGAATCCTCTTACGGAATTGTCCCAATCTCTGGGAGAGTTTCAAAGGATGGATTGAACTCGCAAATCCCCCTCCACCTATGAACGACATTGAAGATATCCCTGTGCGGATGGGTGAGGGAGATGACATATGCAACATTGTACTGTGCCTTTGATCCACAAGGCATATAATGAAGTCAAGCCATAGTGGATGGTGGAGCAGGTGTCAATGTCCTATCAACGGAGCTCTACGAAGAATGGGGTCTCCCACCAATGCAAAAGGCTAATTTCAACATATGCCTTGCCGATGATTCATGGGCTAAACCCCTGGGAATAGTGAATGGCGTATCCATAAAAAGCACAGGAGTCTGCTTTTCCCTTCAATTCACAATCTTGGATCTCCCCAAAAAATCCTATCAAATCTTACTGGGACGCCCTTGATTACGCGAAGCATCAGTCCTCCATGACTGGGGAACTGATAGATTGACAATCCAAAATCGAGACACTGCAGTCAGGGTGAATGTGGGGACAGGAGCTATTAAACCAATTGTTCATAGAGCATTGGATGACACATCTTCCATGACAATCTCAAGCAAATCAGCTCCCTTGCAACAGCATGCCATAGCAGGTGACTCACAAAGCAATGTCAATAACTGGATACAGACATTGGCAACCATCGACAATTGCCATTCATTAGACCCCATCTTCTCACAGATAGATGCTAACGCACTATAGGTCGATCCTCCACCGACACATGAAGATCCAATCAATCCAGAGATGCCATTCTTTATGGCTGACCTCGAGTGGGATAATGAACCTGAAGAAGGTACCCATACCAATGATGACTCAGATTTTCCTTGGGACCTTGAAACAAAGGCTGCGAATGCTGAAATTGAAGATCAAATCTTTGATAATGACCTAGCCATTCTGCATGCCCTAATGGCAGTCGAGCTCTCAAAAGTTGAACCTCCGTAGTTGAATAACAGCAGAAGATCCCGCAAGAAAGCTGCAAGAGGAAATCACAGAAAAGCCAAGGTCGAGCACTTCAATGAATTCGAACGAGTCGTCGAATTGTACCTTGCAAAGTCAGCTCCCTCAAAATCAGAACCACCGCCTCTTAAATGGTCCCCTGAGGGACTGGAAGGAGTATGTGCAGCACATGAACCCTTACTTGGAAACACCTTACCAATGGAAAAGTTACCCCACAGTTCCCAACGTAAGAAGTTTCGGAAATATAAGCCACATGTGCGGATGAAGCTCGATCAAGAGAATTCAGAAAAAGAAAGAAAAGAAGAGCCTAACAAATTAATAAATGCAACTATGCCACCCAGTCCAAATGACACATGTCAGGCTAGTTCAACCCCATCAAAGGCCGATCTTCGAGAAGTGCCGGAATACTTGAAGAATTATACAAGTGGCAGTGCGCCAATAGCAATGCCACGACCACTCAGAGAATCTAAAGTTTAATAAATTGATAGCATTAGAGAAACTCCAATTTATGAGGGACCGGCAAAAACACGCACAATAAACCTCGCCCTTGAAGGGGAGGAAGAAAAATTGGTTTTCATTGGGAAACAGCTTCGTCAAGAAGATGAAATCAAACTCAAAGAACTCCTAATGGAATACCGTGACTACCTAGCATGGTCATACAAAGAGATGAAAGGAATTTCACCAGAAGTGGCAGTACACACGATACCTATAAGGGAAGGTGCTCACCCTAAGGTATGTGGACCTTATCACACAAATCCTAAATATGGCACTATGGTTTATGACGAGCTGGAAAAACTCCTAGATGTCGGATTCATCTACGAGATAGAGCACACTGATTGGGTTTCACCCATTGTCATTGTCCTAAATGCAACAAGAAGCTAAGATATGTGTAAACTTGAAAAATGTGAATGCCGCCACAATTAGGGATCACTACCCCCTACCCTTAATAGAAACAGTGTTGGAAAAGGTGGCAGGATCCGAAATATATAGCTTCTTGGATGGGTTCAGTGGCTATAACCAAGTGCAAATTGCTCCTCAAGATCAATCAAAAGCAGCATTTGCTATAGAATGGGGTATTTTTGCATATCGAGTCATGCCATTCGGCCTTTGTAATACCCCAGTCACATTCCAGCGAGTCATGTTCACAGCTTTTAAGTCATTTTTGAATAAGTTTTTAAAGGTGTTCTTGGATAATTTGTGCATCCATTCAAATAAACAGGACCACTTCGAATGTCTTGAAGAAGTACTAATCAAATGTAGGGAGTACGGCATCTCCCTAAATCCAACAAAATGCCAGTTCATGGTCACCCACGGAGTTGTTTTGGGACACATCATCTCTCAACATGGGATTGCAACTGACATGGACAAAATCAAAATCATCATGGAATTGCCTCCTCCTACAAATTCCAAAGGTGTACAGGTCTTTATGGGACATGTCGGCTATTATAGAAGATTTATATTGTGGTATGCCATGATAGTGAGACCACTTTACAAATTATTAGTGGAGTTCTTATGGACTGAAGAGTGCAACCAAGCCTTTGAGCTTTTAAAGTGGCGCCTAATCACAGCACCCATCCTTATATCTCCCAATTGGGATATTGATTTTCATGTTCATACTGATGGATTCAAGTATGCAATTGGGAGTGTGCTTTGTCAACCTGGTGAACATAAGAAAGACTACCCCTTCTACTTCGCCAGTCGTCAACTCAATGATGTAGAGATCAACTATGGAAGAGAAGCCCTAGCAATGATGTATAGTGTAAAGAAATTTCGGCACTATCTACTCGCAAATGATTGTCTTCTACACTGACCATCAAGCATTGCTTTATCTTGTAAACCGGCTATGTACCACAGGAAGAATAACCAGATGGCTCCTCTTACTGCAAGAATTCAACTTACCAGCAAATGATTTTGTCTTCTACACCGACCATTAAGAATTGCTTTTTCTTGTGAACCATCCATGTACAACAGGAAGAATAACCAGATGGCTCCTCTTATGTCAAGAGTTCAACTTCAAAATAGTGGTCTGCAAAGGTGCCCAACACTACATTGCCGATCGCATGTCTCGTGTCAAGTCAGGAGAAGAAGCCACTGGACTAGAAGACGAATTACCAGAGGCCACACTATTTCAAATAGATGCTGTTCTAGAGTGGTGTGCAAATATCATTGGGTACTTGATGGCAGGAAGACCACCCCCTGAAATGAAAGTAGTAGATGCCAGAAAATTGATTCTAAAGGTTGCACCCTATCAACTCATTGCAGGGCAATTATACAAGATGGGCAAGGACCAGATATTAAGAAGATGTGTAATGCCTCATGAGATCATGCCAATCCTGAGTGAAGTGCATGAAGGCATTGCAGGAGGACACTTCCAAGGGGAAGCCATAGCAAGAAAAGTTCTCCTTGCAGGCTACTGGTGGCCAACACTATGGGCAGATGCCTATGAATATGTAAAAGGCTATGATGTATGCCAATGGACTACTAAACCACAACACAAAGACTTCAATCCCCTAACAACAGTTGTTGCACAAAAACCATTTGAAAAATGGGGGATTGACTATGTGGGTCCCATACATGCAGTAGAAAAAGGAACATAGGCATGCTACATCATTGTGGCCACTGATTACTTTACAAAATGGGCTGAAGCTAAAGCAATCAGAAAGGCAGATGCCAAAAGCACAGCAAGATTCTTATACGAAAATGTGATCACCTGATTTGGATGCCCCATTGAAATTGTGTCGGATAGAGGCACACATTTTGTCAATGAGGTAATCCAAGAACTCTTGTCTGGCATCATGGTAATCCATAGAAAAAGCACACCCTACTACCCCCACGGGAATGAGCAAGCCAAATCCACCAACAAAATAATATGCATTATCCTCACGAAGGTAGTAGAATCATAGTGTTCTAATTGGGCACAGAAATTGAATGCAGCCTTATGGACATACATAACCACATTCAAGGTTAGTACAGGGAACACACCTTTTCAATTGGTCTACAGCCTTGAAGTTGCGGTCCCACTCGAGTTTGTAATACCAAGTCTATGCATAGCAATCCAGGAATGCATGGGAGACCATGAATCCTTGCAAGAAAGGCTCTATCAGTTGGAGAAGCATACAGAGACAAGACTAGTCACATACCATGCCATGACAACAAAAAAACATCGAAGAAAGGCATGGTTTGATAGAAATCTGAAAGCTAAAGACATCAAGGAAGGCAGCTTAGTCCTATTATACAATGCCAAAGTACACAAGGGGAACCTGAAATATCTAGGTCAAGGACCCTACCGAGTACAGAAGATGAATCCCAACAGAGCTGTGTTGCTAGAAACATTGGATGGAGTCCAATTCAACACAATAGTAAACAGGAGCCGACTGAAGCACTACTACATCAACACGCAAGCCATCCCAAAGAAAAATGAAGATTTGGGAAACCGTCTTCCTTAGTTAGAATTAGATTGTATCATGAGCACTCACTTGCATATGTACATCTTTGCACATATAGGTAGCATCAATCGATTTTCACCTAGGGCTCAGAAGTGATGCCTGAGTTCTAGCTGCCCTATGAAAATCCTAGCAACAAAAAAAGCATATAGTTAGTCCATACCTAGCTCCTAGGTCACGTGCACTCACACACTTTCGCTTAGACACATAGATGATTGCATGAATAATTCTACCACACACACTTTCATTCCACACTCTCAAAGCATGTATAAAAATAAGATCTCTCACACACACACAAAAAGGTCATACCAGTATACCAACCAGTCTAATGATCAATGGTACACCCCATTCACATGGATGCAGGTTCAGAAAGATGCCACCACTAAAGAGGCTGCATAGAAAGAGCCCACCACCTCAACCATGAGACCCCCTCCAGAGCTCGCAGCCATCTACATCTTCTCAACCATGGTGACCATAGCCATTCGTGGCATGGATGATTTTTTCAAGTTAGTTTCATTAAGAAGCTAAACTTTTATATTGCCATCAAAAGTTTGTATGCGCTAATAAAAATAAAAGTGTGAAACATTCGCCAGGATTTGAAACTTTTATGCAAAAAAGAATTAAAGTTTCGCCAAGGTTTACATTTTTGCCTTCAAAATTCAAAAGAAAATATAAAAAAATGTACTACATTCTACCAATGTTGTGAAAGTAAAAAAATGAGCTTGAAAGCTTTCGCCAAGATTTTATATTAATATATAAGCATAGCTTCGATAAAAACATCTCTGATTCGTGGTCTAGAGCGATAGCTCCGAAGAGGATTCAGTGCATGACCAAGAAGAACAAATGCCACCCCAGTCACCAACGACCTACATAGCCATTGAAGGGGCCCAGTCACTGGAACTCGTTTGGCCACCCACATCGACTTATGCTCTTTCCCAAGAAGCAACATCTTACTTAGAGCAAAGGGGTCTAGGCAAATTTCATGAGAGCCTAAAATCCTTGGAGGACAGTCCTACAATGACCACATACATCAAGGATTTTCTCCATTCTTACCACTCCAGCAATGCAAAGGTTGGAAAGTACGGTACTGCACATCAGAGCAAGCTAAACATTATCCTCGATAGAACAGTCATTCAAAGGGCTTTCTCACTGCCAACACAAGGTGATGAATACCATAAATGGCCTGCTGATGCAAAGTTTATCGAAGTACAGCCTCTCCTCACCAAGGGCACACTGATCCATAGAGACGGCATATTACTTCACACAATCCTTGACCATTGCCTCAAGGAAGCAGCACAATTCCTCTCCACAATCCTGGGGGTTAAGTGCGGCAAGAATCAATCCCTTCCACTCTACACATTTGTTTCGCTGAGTAGAAAGCTAAAACAAGACTAGGTCCAGCACTTAGTCATCTTCTTTACAAAGAAATTGAAGGGTTCTTTAGGACAAAAATGTAAAATTCCACACTTATTGTCTATAATCATCAAAAAAGAACTACAAGAAAGAGAAATGACTTTGCCCTAGTCACCAAAACCAATTGAGGAGTTGGACATACCCTTCTCACTAGTATGGGAGCCGTCACCAACTTTTCCTACTATCACATTGATAGGTGCAACTGCCTTCGAAGAAATACCTATTCTAGAGGTCGGGATTGCAGAATTGCCCCAAGAGATGCTACAGCTCGCGGTGCACAATTGCAACCAATATATCTCCAACAACAGCAACAACCAGAGCTTGAGGCAAGATCGGCACCAAAACCTAAAGAAAGATCGGCACCAGAGCTTGAGGCTACATCAGTACTAGAACCGCCCATCGATGCCATGCTAGTCGACGAGCCACAACGGGAGCTAGTGCCAGATCAACAATATGACTATTGTACACAAGGGGCTGAAATACCATTGGAACAACCTCCCCCAAGTACTACAGAATCATCGGGCTGGCTACATGGGCACCACTTATATCAGTAGTATCACCAGACCTCGTCACCGTCCGTCATTCTCTAACATCAGGCTAGCCAAATGATCCAAATGTCAGAACTATTCACTAGCTTGGCCAAGGAGGAATATGCAAGGGAATTGGAAAGACAGACTGAATCAGAAATCGAAGACCAATTCCAGGAAATCGCCATAGAGGTCAAGGCACTTCGGGCGTAGATAGATGAGAAGGAGATAGAAGAAGTGCGCATGAACCAAGCTCTCCAAGCTCAAGAAAAGGTAGTGAGGGATGTGACCTCCAACCTCCACCAAAGTCAAACACAGCTGACAAAAGCAGTACAAGCAATGGCAATCCTACAGACCTACTATAAATCCTTGACATCCACACATGCTCAATAGACAGAGGTAGTGGCCCAAGCTCAACTCACTCTAATTCACAAAGAAGAAGAGCTCCAGGAGTGCAAAGACAAGCCTGATGAAATGAAACAATCTTTGGTAGGGCGTGCCTTCAGCATTGATGAGCTTACACGAGAATGCAAAATCTTAAAGGACTATTGGCTCTTTCCTATTGCTTTCGTAAGAAGAGTAGGGTTCTCTCAGTATGCATGGTTCTGAGGGCTTTTGTCACCTACAGATATATTAGAATTGCCAATTATAGTATATGTGTAGCTTAGGACCTCGAGTCATGTTCCGGTGAGAGATGTACGCTTAAGTGTGGTAAGCAAACAAAGTGCATGCATGTGTAAAAGGAACGTAAATCATCTTTGTTGAGGTAATGAAGGCTTTCGCCTTCATTGGGGGTTGTAGGGTTTAGGAGGAGTTTAAGGGTTAGAAGGAGGTTCCATGGTTCAGAAGGAGGTTCCAAGGTTCAAAAGGAGGTTCCAGGGTTTAGAAGGAGTTCCAGGGTTTAGAAGGAGTCCATGGTTAGAAGGAGGATCCAAGGTTCAGAAGGAGGTTCCAAGATTTAGAAGGAGTTCCAAGGTTTAGAAGGAGGTTCCAGGGTTTAGAAGGAGGTTCCAGGGTTTAGGAGTTCCAAGGTTCAGGGTAGAGTACATGGTGGAGAACTCGTCTCCCTAGTAGATCATGGAGTTTTAAGGGTTGAGGAACAAAGGGTTTAGGGAGCGCATAGGAGTGGGAGAGGAAGAAGGTGTAAGAGCATGGGGGAAAGAAGAGAGAGGTGGGAGGAGGAGGAGGAGGAGGGAGGAGGAGGAAAGAGGAGGAGGAGGGAGGAGGAGAGGGAGAGGATGGGTTGCAAGGTTGGAGGAGAGGGGAGGAGGAGTTGCAAGGTTAGGACATGATTTTGGACGTGGAGTGCAAGGAAGCATGGACACTTGAGACAAATGCTTGGAATACCAAAGTAGACTCAACACAATGCCCCAAAGAGTGTGGTCTTCATTCCATTATGGGATATTTATACAACTTGGAGAGCTTCTCTCTCTGCATGTAGGAATTGTAACACAAAGTTATAACACAAAGTTGTATCACAAAGTTGTAACACAAAGTTGTAACACAAAGTTGTATCACAAAGTTGTAACACAAAGTTGTAACACAAAGTTGTAACACAAAGTTGTATCACAAAGTTGTAACACATTCTCTTTCTACATGTAGAAGTTGTAACACAAAGTTGTAACACATTCTCTTTCTACATATAGAAGTCGTATGTAGAAGTTGTAACACAAAGTTGTAACACAAAGTTGTATCACAAAGTTGTATCACAAAGTTGTAACACAAAGTTGTGACACAAAGTTGTATCACATTCTCTTTCTACATAAGTTCATGTTGGCATAGAGTCAACATACTCCCGGATCCATTTTATTACCCGTCCTCGGGTTATGGCTTAATTTGATTTTAGAGTTGGGATGCCATGTGCGTAATCAAGTGGCTGTTTAGCTTGTGGCATGTGAGTCGTTCCTCCAGGAGCTGTTTAGCTTGTGGCATGTAGTCTGTAGTCAAGAAGCTTAGCTCCTGTTAAGGAGGGCTAGACGGCTGTGAATTTTAGAGGGGATCTCGTTTCTGAGGTTGTAGACTCTGCCATCGAATCTTCTTGGGAAGAGGTTTGGCAGGGGTCTCATTGTTGAGGCTGGCATTTCTTACTATCTTGCATACATGTTGGATGCGATTGCACCCGTATCATTGAGCTTGTAGATAATTAGTATATGCAAGTCTGATATTTTTGCATATAGGAGATGGCTGTGATGTTTGGCAGGGGTCTCATTGCGGAGGCTACAAGCTCTTTTGCCAATTCATCTTGAGTTTTGGCATAGCTTCTTGTACTGCTTATGAATTCATTGCATGCTTTGAGAGTATGGAATGAAAGTGTGTGATACTATTATTGATGCAATCTATTATGTGCCTATGCAAAATCATGTGAGTGCATGTGATGTGTCTAACTATATGCTTATTTGTGGGATTTAATAAGAAAACTAAGACTCAAACATCCCTAATACGAAATTGAGTAGGTCTTCCTAAATGTGCAAAAACGTGCATATGCTAGTGACTGTGCGTGTAACAATCTAGTGCAAATTATATGTGCAAAAACGTGCATATGCTAGTGAGTGCTCATGATACAATCTAATCCTAACTAAGGAAGACTTGGTTTCCCAAATCTTCATTTTTATCGGGGATGGCTTGCGTGTTGATGTAGTAGCGCTTCAGTCGGCTCTCGTTTATTATTGTGTTGAATTGGACTTCATCTAATGTTTCTAGCAGCCTCCTAGCAGCACAACTCCGATGGGATTCATCTTTCATACTTGGTATGGTCCTTGACCTAGATACTTCAGTTTCCCCTTGTGTAATTTGGCATTGTATAATAGGACTAAGTCGTCTTCCTTGATGTCTTTAGCTTAAAGTTTCTATCAAACCATGCCTTTCTTCTGCGTTTTTCTATTGTCATGGCATGGTAGGCGACTAGTCATCTCTATATGCTTTTCGAACTCATAGAGCCTTTATTTGAAGGATTCATGGTCTCCCATGTGTTCCTAAACTGCGATGCATAGACTTGGTATTACAAATTCAAGTGGGACCACAGCTTCAAGGCCGTACACCAATTGAAAATGTGTGTTCCCTGTACTGACCTTGAATGTGGTTCTGTATGCCCATAAGGCAGCATTCAGTTTCTCTGCCCAATCATAACGTTGTGGTTCTACTACTTTAGTGAAGATAATGCATATTATTTTGTTGGTGGATTCTGCCAGTCCATTCCCTTGGGGGTAGTAGGGTGTGCTTTTTCTATGGATTACCATGAAGCTAGACAAGAGTTCTTGGATTACCTCATTAACAAAATGTGTGCCTCTATCTGAAACAATTTCAATGGAACATCTGAATTGGGTGATCACATTTTTGTATAAGAATCTTTCTATGCTTCTGGCATCTACCTTTCTGACTGCTTTAGCTTCAGCCCCATTTTGTAAAGTAATCAGTGGCCACAATGATGTAGTGTGCATGTGTCTCTTTTGTTGCTGGATGTATGGGACCCACATAGTCAATCCCCCATTTTTAAAATGGTTTTTGTGCAACAATTGGTGTTAGGGGATTGAAGTCTTTGTGTTGTGGTTTAATAGTCCATTGGCATACATCATATCCTTTTACATATTCATAGGCATCTGCCCACAGTGTTGGCCACCAGTAGCCTGCGAGGAGAATTTTTCTTGCTGTGGCTTCCCCTTCGAAGTGTCCTCCTGCAATGCCTTCATGGACTTCACTTAGGATTGGCATGATCTCATGAGGCATTACACATTGTCTTAATATCTGGTCCTTGCCCATCTTATACAGTTGTCCTGCAATGAGTTGATAGGGTGCAGCCTTTAGAATCAATTTTCTGGCATCTACTACTTTCATGTTAGGGGTTGGTCTTCCTGCCATCAAGTACCTAATGATATCTCCACACCACTCTGGAACAGCATCTATTTGAAATAGTGTGGCATCTGGTAAGTCGTCTTCTACTCTAGTGGCTTCTTCTCCTGACTTGACCCAAGACATGTGATCGGAAATGTAGTGTTGGGCACCTTTGTGGACCACGATTTTGAAGTTGAATTCTTGAAGCAAGAGGAGCCATCTGGTTATTCTTCCTATTGTACATGGATGGTTCATAAGATAAAGCAATGCTTGATGATCAGTGTAGAAGACAAAATCATTTGCCAGTAGATAGTGCCGAAATTTCTTTACACTATACACCATTGCTAGGGCTTCTCTTTCTGTGGTTGTTTAGTTGATCTCTTCATCATTGAGTTGTCCACTGGCAAAGTAGAAGGGATAGTCTTTCTTATGTTCACTAGGTTGACAAAGCACACTCCCAATTGCATACTTCGATCCATCAGTATGAACATGAAAATCAATATCCCAATTGGGAGATATAAGGATGGGTGCTGTGATTAGGCGCTACTTTAAAAGCTCAAAGGCTTGGTCGCACTCTTCGGTCCATAAGAATTCCACTAATAATTTGTAAAGTGGTCTAGCTATCATGGCATACTGCAATATAAATCTTCTATAATAGCCGGCATGTCCCATAAAAACCTGTAAACCTTTGGAATTTGTAGGAGGAGGCAATTCCATGATGATTTTGATTTTGTCCATGTCAGTTGCAATCCCATGTTGAGAGACAATGTGTTTCAAAACAACTCCGTGGGTGACCATGAACTGGCATTTTATTGGATTTAGGGGGATTCCATACTCCCTGCATTTGATTATACTTCTTCAAGACATTTGAAGTGGTCCTATTTGTTTGAATGGATGCACAAATCATCCAAGAACACCTGTAAAAACTTATTCAAAAATGACTTGAAAGCTATGAACATGACTCGCTGGAATGTGGCTGGGGCATTACAAAGGTCGAATGGCATGACTCTATATACAAAAAATACCCCATTCTGTAGCAAGTGCTATTTTTTATTGGTCTTGAGGAGCAATTTACACTTGGTTATAGCCACTGAAGCCATCTAAGAAGCTATTTATTTCAGATCTTGCCACCTTTTCCAACAATGTTTCTGTTAAGGGTAGCGGATAGTGATCCCTAATTGTGGCGGCATTCACATTTTTTAAGTTTATGCATATTCTGAGCTTCTTGTTGAATTTAGGCACAATGACAATGGGTGAAACCCAATCAGTGAGCTCTATCTCATAGATGAACCCGGCATCTAGTAGTTTTTCCAGCTCGCCATAGAACACCCTTCTATGTCATCCATATATATATGCATTTGAGTGTTATACATAACTATAGTTAAGGTACAATGGCCTTTAACCCCCACACTCCCTTGGCTGAGTGCTCTAATACAATAGTAGCCATCTCTTTTTATCGGATCCTTCAACATTGATATTTTCCAATCTCTTCCATTTTAGAGCAACATGGTTGTCTTGCCTCATTTCATTTGTAAAGACATGAAACGTCTTTTTCTTTAGCTTTAGACTGTAATGCTTGCATGTGCCACGAATGCATTCAATGCGGTGGCACTCACAATCTCTCTTTGGACAAACCAGTGGCTCCCATAGAGACCTTAGGCTATAAAACTTGGTCCCTCTTGCAACACATGATGAGGATCTAGGTGGCCTACATACTGCGCATTCATCGTGGAGATATCAGCATCGATAGCCATGGAGCAATGCTCCAACACGACGAGATCTCAAGTCATTCATAGCTTGCCAAGCCAGGTCAAAGTCTATGTGTGTTTTGCCACAACAAACATTCCTGTCTTTGAGTTTCTTGACATACCAGGGCTTACAATGCTCAAAGCTCCTCTATCCAATTGAAAGGTCAAGATTTTGATCCATAAACTTGAGATATAGCTCTGTTTGTTGACCCAACATGTGGGAATAATAGTACAATGAGGCCCCTTTTTGCACTACTATGAGGAAAACAATACAAAACATAGTACGTGCAGGGATGTTTTTATCGAAGCTATACTTATATATTAATATAAAATCTTGGCAAAATTTTATCGAGCTAGTTTTTTAAGTTTCATAATATTTGTAGAAAATATTTTCTTATGAATTTCAAAGAAAAAGTTGTAAATCCTGGCAAAACTTTACATTTTTTCTCATAAAAGTTTCAAATCTTGGCGAATTTTTCAAACCTTTATTTTTATCAAGGCACTTTCGACACCAATATAAAAGTTTCGCTTCTTAAAGAAACTAATAGGGAAAAATCAGCCATGAGTACGTGCAAAAATGTAGTCTATTAAACTAATCAACCTATGGGAAAAGAAAACAACTTCAATTCCAAGGATATTTTAATACAATCATATAATCAATCTAATAATTGAACTAATCAAGCACTCAAATGCTAGAAGAGCTAGAGGCAGAGGTAGAGGAGGCCGATCTGCAGGCCGTGGTAGAAATCAGAATATGCAGCAAACTCAAGAAAACCAGTCCTATGCAGGAGGACATGGTAACTCTAGAGACAGGGGGAGCCAAAGAGGCCGTGGTGGATGGCAGAGAGACCAAAATGCAAACAGCAATGTTGAATGCTACTACTGTGGTAAAATGGGTCATATGGCTAAGGACTACTACAAAAAACAAAATGACATTATGAATGAAAAATTGCAGCAAGGCAATTATGCATCTTCCAGAAGATAGGGTGATGACAGAAATGAGCATCTATTTATGGTGCAGCATATGACCAATTCTGTGACAAGTGCAGAAGAACGAAATGATGTGTGGTATGTTGACTCAGGTGCGTCAAACCACATGACAGGTCATGCAGAATGGATGCAAGATGCGAGGAAAATGAAAAAACCAAGATTTGTGGAGACTGATGATGATACTGCACATCCTATTGTGCAGATTAGTAAAATTCCTTTGTTTATGCAGGATGAGAAAAAGAAATACCTGTCTAATGTATTTCATGTCCCAAACATCACCAAGAACCTGGTTTCTGTTGGTCAAATAGTTGAGCTGAGCTTACAGGTCAGATTTAATCCTCATGGATGCTTTGTTGAGGATATGAAAAATAACGGTCGCTTGATAGCAAAAGGAAAGAAAAAGGGCAAGATGTTTATCTTGGATGCGGACAAAAGGAAAGAAAAAGGGCAAGATGTTTATCTTGGATGCGGACATGCCTGAATTGAGTGTAGCAATGTTTGCATATGGGACCAGTGTAGTTGCAGATATTGATATCTGGGATAAACGCATTGGTCATGTTAATATATAGCGACTTAAATCAATACAAGCCCAAAATATTGTTGCAGGATTGCCTAAATTCAAGGTTGCAGAAATGCATAAGGCTTGTGAAGCCTGTTAATTTGAAAAACAGGCAAAGAAACCATTTCCTAGGCATGTTCAAGAGAGTAAAAAGCCATTGGAATTAATCCACTCTGATGTATGGACTACTAAAGCTGCATCTATTGGAGGCTGTCACTATTTTGTTACTTTTATTGATGACTTCAGTAGAAAAGTTTGGGTGTGTTTTATGAAAAAGAAAAGTGAAGTGGGCACTTCAAAGCTTTTAAAGCTATGGTTGAAAAAGAAACAGACCTGCAAATAAAATGCCTAAGGTCAGATGGAGGGAGAGTACCTGTCAAATGAGTTTGCAAGGTTCTTACAGGAGCATGGCATAAAGCAGCAATATTCATGCAGTCATACCCCACAGCAAAATGAAATTACAGAAAGGAAAAACAGGCATATTGGAGAGGTATCTAGGGCCATGCTAAATGAGAAAGATCTACCAGATTATTATTGGGCTGAAGCAGTTGCTACAACAGTTTACATAATGAACAGGACTCCCACTACAGCAATACATGGCATGACGCCAGAGGAGATGTATACTGGTACGAAACCAAACATTTCTCATTTGAAAATTTTTTGTTGCATTGGTCCAAGTTGGGTCCAAAAGCTGAGAAGTACGTCTTTATTAGTTATTCTCTGCAGCAAAAAGGGTATAGATGCTATAACTCTTGTACTCGTAAGTTTACAGTGAGCAGAGATATTTTTGATGAGATGAGCAACTGATATAAACCAGTAAATGTGATGATTGATGTAGATGCACAAAATGGTAATGCTGCACAGAATTCAATGCAACAGTCACAAAATATCAGTAGACCTACAGTGTCCTCTAACAATGGTTCACATACTTCGCCATGGACATGCAGATTTAGATCAGGAGAATCTCCTCAAAGCAATGCAGATAGTGGTACGCAAGTATCACGAAAAGAAAAAGAGAAGGTAGATCAGCCCATGTTGGATGTGAATGCAAGTCACTCTTATGTGGATGGTGAATCCAGTGACTCAAAACAGAGCATTGATGATGAGTTGGGTATTCCTTCTGTTGTTACACCTGGAGTAAGGAAGACCATGGATGTTTTGAGAGTACCTGAAAGTGAGCCTGTTTTGTGCAAGTCTACCAGAGCTAGGTATCATGTGGATAGGCTGAAATATGATGGATTTACAGCCATTCACTATGCCTATATGGTCAAAGTGATACAATTGAGCAAGCCATGAGAAATGAAAAATGGGAGAAAGCCATGGATGCCTTGGAAGCCAATGCTACATGGGAATTGGTGCCTTTGCCTAAAAACAAGAATGCAATTAGTTGTAAGTGGGTTTATAAAATCAAGCACAATGCAGATGGTTCTGTGAACAGATACAAGGCAAGATTAGTTGTCAAGGGATATGCACAGACATACGGCATTAATTATGAAGAAACATTCAGTCTGGTTGCAAGGATGGCAACTATAAGAGCAGTCATTGCTATGGCTGCATCAAAGGGATGGTCTTTACACCAGATGGATGTAAAGAATGCCTTCTTGCATGGTGATTTGCAAGAAGAGGTCTTTATGGAGCAGCCAGCAGGTTATGTTCATGCTATTCATCCTGAGTTTGTTTGCAGGTTGAAGAAAGCCTTATATGGCTTGAAGCAAGCACCTAGAGCATGGTCTGAGAAGATAGGACAGTATCTTGTCACTATTGGCTTTCAAATTTTTAAGGTAGATTTCTCTCTGTGAGAAAAACAGAGAAAGGGATTATGTTGCTTGTCATTTATGTTGATGATTTGATCATCACAGGTGATAGTGATGAAGATATCCTTCATGTGAAAATGCTATTGAAGCAGAAGTTTGAGATGAAGGATTTGGGAGAGCTGCGTTATTTCTTGGGCATTGAGGTGATTAGATCGCTAAGTGGGATACAGCTCTTGCAGAGGCAGTATGGATTGGACATGCTGTCCAAATATGGGATGACAGGCTGTAAGCCTATTTCAGTTCCTTTAGAGCAGAATGTGAAGCTGAGCACAGATGCCGGTGAGCTTCTAGAAGACCCTACTATGTACAGACGCATAGTAGGAAGTTTGATTTATATGACTTACAAGTCCAGATTTAAGCTATGCTGTTGGATTGGTAAGTCAGTTTATGCAAGCTCCAAGGAAACCGCATTTGGATGCGACTAGACGCATACTCAGGTATGTGAAGTCCACATTGCAGTATGGACTATTTTATGAGGTTGGGGTTTAGATACAGTTGCATGGATACACTGATGCTGATTGGACTGGTAGTATTTCTGATAGACGATCTACCAGTGGATATGTGCTCTCTTTTGGGAGTGCTGCAGTCACTTGGAGCAGCAAGAAACAGCCTACAGTTGCCTTGTCGAGCACAGAGGCTAAGTACAGGGATGCAGCAATGGCTACATGCGAGGTAGCTTGGTTGCATAAGCTACTCTATGATATGCATCAGTCTACAGATGGGCCAGTTGTCATTTATTGTGACAACATGAGCAGTATACACTTGCAAATAACCCAGTCTATCATGCTAGAACAAAGCACATTGAGGTGCATTATCACTATGTGCCGGAGAAGGTTTTACTAGGTCTTATTGATCTAGTTTATGTCAGCACAGAGAATCAAGTAGCTGACATATTCACGAAAGCATTGGGCACAGAGAAGCTGCGTAAGTTCAGAGACCTGCTTGATGTGCAGGAATTGGGATTCAGCTCCAGAGGGAGTGTTGAGATATTGAGCTCCACTCGCAATATGCCAGGGTGACCGTTGTGCATTTATGTCACCGACTTGTTAGCTGCAGACGCGATTGGTACACCGTCCACGAATAATAGCTGGATGACAGCTATCCTTATCTACTCTAGTTTGTGGCTCAGTTAGTATGCCACCTTAGTTAGTTGAGTTTGGTTTGAGACCCACATATAGGGTTCTTCTATTTCTTTGTACTAGAGTTCTTTTGGCTTTCACAACTAAGAAGAGGAAAACTGTTTTCAACCTCCACCTTTGTGTGTATTCCCCCATTGTGCATGTGAGAAACCCGCAAGTGAGACTCCTTCCCTCTCTCCCACTATCTTCACATAGGATGGCCATGAAAACTTTGTATCGGTGCTGATTAGATCAAGATTCATGTCCTTGAAAAGTTTCATATCGATAAGGGGAACATCTAGATGGATGGGCATGCAAAATTTCCCATTTGTGCACATGCATGGTGCAAAGATGCATGAAACTCATATCTGTGGACCATTAGGGAATGCTCGATTTTCAAGTGACCATTCAACTTTTCACAAATGGTAATTAGAGTAGATTTTATCTCCTCCCAAAGTTCATATCAATTGGAGAAAATATTCAGCATGCAAAATTTTCCATTTGTGTACATGCATAGTGTGTAGGGAATGCAATTTGCATGTCTGATCATCATGGAATGGTTGAGGGTGAGATGGCTGAGGGTGAGATGGCCATGCAACCTTGCAAGGGTATGTCCTCGTAAATGTTTGTGTCGATCGAGAAACATCTAGGTCGATAGGCATGCAAAATTTCCCATTTGTCTCTGGACCATCATGGAATGGTCAACAGTGAAATGGCCATGCAACCTTGTAGGGTTGCTAATCGAAGTAAGTTTCATGTCCTTGCAAATTTTCTTATCGATCAGGAAACATCTAGCTTGATGGACATGAAACATTTTCCATTTGTGCACATGCATACTGCATATGTGCATGAAATTTGCATATGTGGACAATCATAGAATGGTCGCGTGTTAGATGGCCATGCAACTTTTAACGGGTGTTAATAAGAGTAGGTTTCATTTCATCACAAAGTTCCATGTCAATAAAAAACATCTGGATGAGTGGGCAAAAATTGTACATAAGCATGATGCATACATTGCAGTACATTTGCTTGTGTGGACCATCATGGAATGGTCAAGTGTCAAATGGCCATGCAACTTTGCACGAGTGTTAATTAAAATAGGTTTCATTTTCGTGCAAAGTTTTGTATTGATCAAGGAACATCTGGGTGAATGGGCATAAAAAACTCCCCATTTATGCACACGCATGGTGCATAGCTACATGAAAACTGCATCTATGGACCATCATGGAAGGTCCAAAGTGTGACATGGCCATGAAACTTTGTGCAAGTGTTAAATAAATTAAGCTTCATGCCCTCTCAATGTTTCATGTCGATAGGGGAACATTTGGGTGGATGCGCATGCAAAATTTCACAGTTTTTTGGTTTGTGCTTGCACCTGATTCTGGGTGAGTTTGGCACATATCTTAGGTTAGTGATAGGGTGCGAGGATGTGATAGGTGGTATCTGAGCCACTTTATCATGGATGAGGACACGAGGAAATTTAAAAATAAATAATCCATTTTACCCAGAATTTCGCAGCAGCAAAACCTCGATCAGCCTGTGCACCCCTTCCAATTTGTTGCCGACCGATCAGACAGCAAACCGCAGCAAAAAACGTCTCAAAATCGCCCTTCATGCCACTGCAGATGCCCCATAAAATATGCCGACATGTACTGCCACTGCACCCAACAGGAAAATCAGTGCGAATACGCCACGTACTGCTGCCCGATGCCTCCAGAAAACCTTGCCAACCAGATTTAGGCCTCCAAAAGTGGGTGCCGACAGTAAATGCCCAGATCCTTCACGGAAGATAGGCGACCCAATGGGCAGCAAAGAAACACCGATTTGGAGCAGATCTGGTGAGGAAACAGGAGAGAAATCACAACAAGAAGTAGCAGAAGAATACGTAGCTATGCCCACGAGAAGTCGCCCTCTCTAGGTCCCAACTAGACCTGAAATCTGATACCATGTGAGAAATGGAAGCGTGGAAGCATGCACCAGACACAGAGTGAGAGAGAGGAGAATCGACACGAGATCAACGCAACAACAACAACTGTATATCAGCAAGGGAAGAAGGCTACAAAGATGAGCGACCAGATCTCGAGCAGAAGGTACTGACAACCGAGGAGGGGGCACAAATATATAGGGCCCAGTCAAATACGGAGCTCCCAATAAAATGGCCGACCTGGATCTGGTCGGCCCCTAGTGAAGGGTGGCCGACTGGTGGCGGATCCAATTGGTGGCCGACTGACCCTCGGGCTAGCCCAACTGGTACTCTGTCCAGACACAAACGCCGCTGGAAATAGCCTCCAGAATGGCCCTAAATCACAAAGAAACGGAGCCAACTTTGGACCTCTCACTGGTCGGGCACAACCACATAAAAGCCCTCTGATCCTTATAGGAGCAATGGAGGCTAAAACAGGCATGCTCAGCCAAAAAAAGAACTAAAAAAACATCATCCAGCTTTGGGCAAAAATGTGGGTTCTCTGCCCGTGCTATGCATAAAATGAATGTTTTCCGAGAGTCAGTAAGGGTACTCTACCCTGGGTAGCCCCCTAAAATGATTGTATTTTTTGTGTCCCTAGGTGAGCCACATGCGCCATGTGTATGTGGATGTCAAGGGTCGCTTAAATTAAAT
The DNA here is from genome assembly GCF_047967505.1 of Dipteris shenzhenensis. Classification (NCBI taxonomy): domain Eukaryota; kingdom Viridiplantae; phylum Streptophyta; class Polypodiopsida; order Gleicheniales; family Dipteridaceae; genus Dipteris; species Dipteris shenzhenensis. The sequence goes on along the minus strand of NC_141600.1, from coordinate 44,249,222 downwards.
TTGATTCTTTTGCATCTCACAAATGGCAAAGGCTTCATTCCATTTGTGGAACCATCCGTCTATCACATCTAAACCGGTTCTGACATCGTACCAAAAGACTTTTTTGGCGTGTAATTTGCTATGTTAGGTATTTAAACTTTTGTAGGCTCTACTGTATGCACACTGGGCCCTGGATCCACTTGATGCTTTCCCTTCTCCTATCTTCAGGGTTTTGGAGACATCACTGCCTGAATCATTTTTCTAAGGGCATCTTGTCCTGCATTAGCCTGCAACTGTTGGTTCCTGATTTGATTCAAGGCATCCTCCAACACTGATATTCTATCAGCCAAAGAATGTCCTAAAGGATACAATATGGGTTGTACTAGTTTTTTCCATACCTGACCATACAGCAAACGCATATACGAGTACGGAAGTAAGATTGGAGTAGGGCTGAACTATACGTGGCCCTAAATTTACATGAAAAAAACAAGAAAAAATAATACAGTGTATGCATTCATGTTTGAGACTTTTCGCTTTAAGACTTTAAGCTTCAGACTTTAAGCTTCAAAATCTTCAAACTTCAAAACTGCACAGTGCAGAACTCAAATAGGTAACAGTCCAAAATCCAAATTATAGTACTTAAAAGGTAAAAGTCATGACTCATGACTCATGAAAGAGTACACTGGAAAATTCTGAGTGGACAGTGACACAAAATCACAAGCACAAAATCTGTAGATACTAGAAACTTGGCTACAGCCTACAACGGCCAGCCTACACCAAGGGTCCAAAACATCAAAGAAAATCATCACAAATGATGAGGCTCAAGCCTCAAGCAGTATCCTCATCCTGACCATCAGCACATCAATGCCAACCTCATCCTCACCATGGGACTCCAAAACACTGGATTCCGGAGCTAGCTGCAGCACCACCCATCCTTCCTGTAACAAGAGGACTCCTGATGCGACGTGCAGCCTGTAAACACACTTTTCTGTGCAAAAAAACTCTATAAAAGTCGCTATCGCAAAGGTCCAGCTGACTTTTTCCCCCCTGAATTTGGTCAAGGATGGGAAAAATTTCCCATGCGTATGATATGACGTCATTTCCCACTCCTGGAAAAAGCAACCATGCGCGTCCGGTTCCAACTATGCCTACGGGCTCTACCCTAGAATTCTGGTCATCAACAAACCCTGCGTAACTCGTCATGGACTAATGAGATTGTATTTCAACCAGCAAACTTTCTTTTGTCGACAATGCACCGACGACCTGATTCTGACAGATTCTCATATTAAACGAGCTTGCCTTGAACACACAAATTTCAAATTTCGATGACGGCCCAATCTATGGTGCTCAAACCAACTGAAACAACAAGACAAATTAATCTGATCTGATAATCTCAATCACGGGTGAATGCACATTGCACCCAGCCTTCCTCTACATAGCATGAACGTCGTTTTTCCCTCCTCAAGGCAAGTATCTCCCCATGCAGCTTGTGGGTTTTGAGTTGTTCCATTGCTGCTTTCAATGTTCAAATTTTCAGCGCAAGGCAGTGATAGACTGAGCCTGCTGCTCCTCCCCGTCCTGCTCCTGCGCCCTTGCCCTTGCTTCCTCTTCACACCCCCCCTTTCCTTCCTGCGCGGCCTATCTCTGCCTGCGCGTCCTTTCCCTTCCCTGCGCGACCTTCTTGGCGCCTCCTTTTCTTGCCTGTGCAGTCCCTCCCTGCCTGCGCGGCCTCCTCCCTTCCTGCGCGGCTCTTTTGGCTGCCTGCTGCGTGGCCTTTTTGCTGCGTTTCTCCTTGCCTTGGTTGCCTTGGCCTTGGCTTGCCCCCTCCTTCTCTCCTCTTCCCTTTTCAACCCTTCAGCCTCTTCAGCCCTTCAGCCCAGCCTCTTCAGCCTTATCCTCTTCTTCCCTTTGCCTCTCCTTCCTCTTTGCGCTTGGACGGATTGAGTTTCTTTCGTGGTTTGTGTCAGCCTCTCGCATCAGATTTCCGCATGGCTTCCAACCGTGCAGGCAATCAACCTCCCCCTCCACTGGCCGCTCAAACAATTACATTTTCAGAACACGAGTTGCAGCAGCTCCAAAAGGATGTGGACTCCGAGAGCTCCACCACCCTCTTCACACACATTCATGGATCTCACCCTTCTAGGCTTCAGGCTTGAGATTGGATGCTTGCGGCGTTACCTTCAGACCTTGCTCCCAGCCTCACAGATGTTCATTTGCTGGGTCATGGTTTCTTCCAGGTGGTCTTTGGTGATCCTGCGGCTGCGAGCTCTGTGCTCAAAGCCAGCCCCTTGCCCTTGGGGCACATGATGATCTTTTTTATGCCCTTTTCTTTGGGCTTTGATCCAGTGCTTGAGGACAGATGTGTCACTTCTCTATTCATCAGGTTTCCAGGTCTTCCTCAGGTGTATCACCGGCTCCTTTCGACGATAGGTGCCTCTTTTGGTTTGGTCACAGAGATTCCCCCCCTGGTTGGTTTTCCTACTTCCGCTGCAGAGGCAGTTACTGCAGATATGTCGCAATCCCAACAAGTTGCATCATATTGATCACCATGTTTAAATACATATCTACAACTCCTCTACAATAAATCAACTACCTTATATTGTACATTTATCGATTCCTCTATAATACATTGCCCAATATAAGGTAATCATAGATCATAGAGGTGTTTATTGATTTATGTCAAGGTATAAAATGTTGATCAATAAAACATTTATTGAGCCATAAAATTCACTTATGCACCACGCATGTGCAAACATTGGGAGTTTAACATGCCTTCCGACCTAGACATTCCATGATAGATATAAAACTTTGTGTGAAATGAAGCTTACTCTAATTGACACCCGTGCAAAGTCACATGGCCATCTCACACTTGATAATTTCATGTTAATTTCATGCACCTATGCACCATACATGTGCACAAATGGGAAATTTTGCATGCCCATCGACCCATATGTTTTCAAATTGGTAGGAAACATTGAGAGGGCATGAAACCTACTCTAACTAACACCCATGCATGGTTTCATGGCCATCTGATTGTCGACATTCCAGATGTGAACTTCATACATGTATGCACCACACATGCACAAATGGAAAATTTTGCATGCCCATTGACCCAAGTGTTTTCCGATTAACATGAAAATGTGCATCAACATGAAACGTACTCTATTTAAACCCATGCAAAGTTGCATGGTCATCTAACACTTGATCATTCCAACAGTGGTCCACACTTGCTAATTTCATGCACTTATGCACTATGCATGTGCACAAATGGGGAATTTTGCATGCACCATACAAGGTTCTTTGGCCATCTCACACTTGACCATTCCCATGATCATTGATGCTCCACACATGCAAAATTCATGCACCTATGCACCATGCATGTGCATAAATGAGGAATTTTTCATGCCCACCTAGCCAAATGCTCCCCTATCAACATGAAAATTTGTGAGGGCATGAAACTTACACCCGTGAAAAGTTTCATGGCCATCTGACACTTGAGGCGTCCCATACCACCTGAGTGTTGAGATTTAGGGCATCTCATGGTTTCTTGACTAAGAGAGGGCTTTTATGTGGCTATGCCCGGCCAGTGAGAGGCCCACAGTTGGTACCGTTTCTATGTGATTTAGGGCCATTCTAGAGGCTATTTCCAGCGGGGTTTGTGTGAGGACAGAGTACCAGTCAGGGGCTAGCCCGAGGGTCAGTCGGCCACCCTTCACTAGGGGCTGACTAGATCTAGGTCGGCCATTTTTCTAGGAGCTCCCTATTTGACTAGGAGCTTTGTATTTGACTGGGCCCTATATATTTGTGCCCCCTCCTCAGTTGTCAGTACCTTCTGCTAGAGATCTGATCGCCCATCTTTGTAGCCTTCTTCCCCTGCTGATATACAGTTGTTGTTGCCTTGATCTCTTGTGTCGATTCTCCTCTCTCTCTCACTATGTGTCTGGTGCATGCTTCCGCGCTTCCATTTCTCACATTGAGCCATTCCATCAACCTTTGATACGCTAACCCATGATCCCCCAAGTAGCTGGCCAAAGTCTCGGCCACAGGTCCAAGCCCAACCTTCAATTGGGGAGCACTCAACTGACTCTTGCACAATAACCATGGCGCTCTCATATATAGAAGGAACCCACCTATGAATAGCTGGCACTTTCAATATCCCCCACGATATATGGCAAGCACTATATATAGCATCCTCTATATATAGTAATCTTTATATATAGCAGTCAAAGCTAAAAATAGCCAAGCGGCCCACCTTAGCCTACTTCCTATCCCTAGGCACATGACATAGCTGGTTGGCCTAAATGGTCAGGACGGTGCTAGTGGCAACATCACTATCACAGGATCAAGACCCCAAAGTATTGTCTTTGGGATTGCCCACAGACGCAAGAGAGTTGGCATGGATCCCTCAAGATTATAGCCAAGGCAAGCAACCCCCGAGCTAGGCTTTGTCACTTGGAGGAACTAAAGTTGGCTCAGGTACGTACTTAGCATTTTAGGCAGCACCGCAAGACATCATCAACCGTGTAGCACATGGTAACTCGGCCACATAGATCACATTATAGAGTCGCAGGTGGACATGGATGCAAGCACTTTTGAGTGGCAAGAGGCCTAGGAGATCATTGGCAGCATTGTGTGCCAGTATATCTCGAAATCCTAATGCATGCAGATCTTGGATGGGGAGATACTCTTCAAGGCTCAAATTTTAGCTGACATTTGGAGTGAGATTGTCCACACCCTTAAGAGCTAATGAGACTAGATTCTGGAGAACTCCCGAGCCAGCCATAAACGAAGGAAGAAATTCCTTCATGTGGGACCAGCACAATATGTTCTTCCACTTGTCAACCATTGGACTTCCATCCTGTGTGGCTGTTTGCCTCCACACTTGTCATTCCATCTTGAGAGGCTTATATTTATTATTGTTGATGGGGTAGTACCCCTAGACCAAGCTGCTGGTCTCTCTTGATGTATTATCATTTCTTTTTTATAGTTCTTTATAATCAGCCCTACATTCCATCATAAGAAAAAAGCCATCCAAGTGTGAAATGAAAGAATAAATGATTTGTTATATCCCATGAGTCTACAACGAAGGCAATGCTCTAACGATTGGTTGAGATCCTAGCTCTCCTCCACACTCTATAAGCAAATGGCAGACTACCTTGGAGGATAACCTGATTTAGGGAAGACGTCTTACCAAGGATGAATCTATTCAAGGAGGCGAAATATAACAACACACCCAATGAAGGATTCCACCTCAGTAGCTCCAACAGCAACTGATTAAAACAACTATGCAAATTTCTGAATTTATTACTCATTAGCATTATTTTCTTTTGCCGATAATGACATTACCATCATAGCTGAAAGTGGCCAGCTTACGGCAAATTGATCAGCACATATTTTGTAGTCAAATTTTGGTTTTGTGTGTGGAAATTTAAGGAAAGTGGCTTGAGATTTCAAAACGCGGATTTTCCATTGTAACTGGGGAATTCTATGTGGTTATAAAGAGCTACTAGAGGGGGTTGGCCTTATTCTGGCCCTAGTGTGGCCTCTAGGCAAAGGATGGGATGGAGGTGGTCAAATTGCTTTTTGTCCTACTTCCACAAGGCACATACAATTTATTGCACAAGGGTTATGTTTGTTTGAAAGACATACACACAAGAGACACAGGTCATCCCACATTCTCTCATGTTCGTGAACAAATTGAAGGTGATGAGCAGAATAGAACCGCTAGTGGAAACACCTCCCATGTGGGGAAGCAATTGAAAGTGGAAAATGCCAAATTACTTAAAAGCAATAAAAGGTGTGTCTTTATTATGTTAGTCAAGAAAAAGCAATTAAACAACGCAATGATGCTCAACAGTGTACAGAGACAGGAATACTACCCCGGCGTTAGAACCATAAAAGAAGGATATACAAGCCTCTCACAACGGAATGAAGAGGGACAATGTGAAAAGCCACAGTGAATAGCCACTTGGGTCCGCTATTGGCCATCTTAAAAGACAAACTCTGACAATCCCAAGCATGAAGGAATTTCTTCCTCCGTTCCTAGCTAGCATGTGAGCTACCATGTATCTAATCCCACTAGCCCTTAAGGCCGTGGATAATCTCACCCCAAATGTCTGCCAAAATCTATGCCTTAGAGATCAACTCACCATCGAGAACTTGTGAGCATCATGCCTTCCAAATGCAGCAGCCTACAATCCTGCCAATGGCCTCGCATCTCTTACTCCTTGGATGTGTACCACCTATGCCTTTGGTAGGGAATACAAGCTCATCACTGCCCAAGTGCCTTGCCATATAGGATGTGATGGACCAAACATAATATTGTTGCCTCAAAGAGAAGGTGTCTACCAACCACGGGTGAGAGCTAGATGATAGCTCCCCAAGTGATGTATCCTAGATCTGGTACCCCACAAATCAGCTGCAAAGGCTTAGTTGCCAGGGTATCTATCATGGGCGAGAAACACCCTTCTAGATGTGCAAAATCAATATCATGACTCAAAGGAGTTCGATGAAATTTGGTATTGGGCAAGGAATCCAACTATATGATACAAGATGGTTGGTTGTTTTTTAAAGAGTGTTTGTGTATCCTCAATCACTATTACTCCACCATACTATATGATATGAATGATTTCAAATTGGGAGGCTTTACATATGTATCGTAGTGCCACATATGTTAAAAAGTTAAGGTGTCACACAGTACTCAAGCAGGGCTCCTCATGCCCTTTCAAATTCCCAACTAGCAACTTAAGCAAGTCAACTTGGACTTTGTCGTAGAGCTTCCGCCTGTTAACATGCCTCATGATTGTTGATTGATTCAACAAGTATGTCATGCGCATCTTGTGTAAAAGAACCATTGCTACTCAAGATACCAACACAGACACAACAGCAATAGTTTTGGGTCCCAACCCCCACATCTATAACTTCTCCTAGGGCAGGGCGGCTGGTCTCGTTCCACATCTACAAGCTCTTCTTGGGCAGCTGCTTCACACAAGAAAGGGCATGTTATGTTCTCGGCTCCTCCAGCAGAGAGCACCATTGCTATTTTCTGCATCCTTCTCCCTTCCACCTTGGAAGATTGGAATAAAGAAATAGTCCTCTTTGGAGGGACAAAGCATGATAAAACCCCTTACAATGTTATGAGGTTTTGATACCGCATTGTGTACTTCTACAAGTAAGTAATTTAATCCCTTCAAAATAGTTTATACAGGAGATGGGAGAGTAAGGACTCTATCCCTAGCCTCAACAATATGAGTGAATAACCATGGTGGTGGTCCATAATGCCCCATTATCCCAAAGGGCATAATATGAAAACTCAAATATGAGATCAATCTCTCTCTAGCAACTGCAGAGGACCCAATATATCTCTTCCCTTATCTCTTAATGGTGAAAATAACCTCCACCCAAAGAGAACCTAGTATATCCAGTGACCAGATTACCACCCAAGACGTGTGCATATCTTGAACACAAGATCCACCATAATGTAGTGCTGGATACCATCCCAAGCCGAACCGGCATGTGTAGAAGGTGAGGTATCCTCGACCAAAATAATAACCAAAAGCAGATCTTGGGGGTCCATGATGCTCAAGTCTATAGGACCACATCTGAGATGGCTGTCACCACAATGTAAATATCCTAAGTCAAAGTATAGTTGACCATTTATTTGATCATAATTAAAGTGTTTTATATGTGTTAATTATGGTCAAAGAGTTCTTTTAATGGTCAAGGGATTGACTATGGTCAAAGATACTTGACTCTAGTCAAGTAAACCTGACTTCGGTCAAGGAGACTTGGTTTATTACCAAGAGGGTTAACTGCGGTTAACCAGAGAACTACAGAGCTGACTACGGTCAGAGAGTGTTGACTTCAATCAACAAGATTTGGCATGTGCCAAGAGGGTTAACCCCGGTTAACCAAGATGTGCCAACTTCGGTTGGAGAGACTTGGCTATAATTAAGGCGCCTCGACCCTTGGTCAAAGCTCCTTAATTATAATCAAGAGTGTTGACTCCGGTCAACCAAAGAATAAATATATATATTTATATTTGTTTAGATGTGCACATGTGTTCAGTGGGGACGCCCACCGTGACTAGAATTAGTCCACAGTGTGTTATTTGCATGCAAAGCGCTAACAATTAATGGGTGCCATGGTGGTGCGCTTTAATTAATTGTTGCAGGTACTAGGAAGAGTTATTTTTCCTAAGCGCCCTGACAAGCATCTAGGAGGCGGTTCGTGTGACCAAGTGCTTTGAAGACTCCAAAGTGGCCCTTAGTGGCATGTAATAGGACTTAGTCTAGATTTTAGACAAGTGGCATGTTGCCAATTTGAAATGAGCTTGAAGCTCTTGTAATAAAGGGGATTTTTCACGTTTTGAAAGAGAGTATCAAACAGCTCTACGCTGAACTTTTGTAACAGATTCCCTTCAAGTAATAAAATACCTTCGGGGGGGTCCAGCCCGACATGTTGTCCTGGGCCCCCTAGTGTCTCTGTTGAGAGAGGGAGAGAGGGAGAGCAAATGAGAGTCTCTGCTGTCTTTTACGAGAGTCAGCATTTCAATGGCACTGCATAAAGAAAGCATCATCACTTGCCTTTTATTTATATAAAGCAAAAAACATCATATTGTGGGCCCCAAAGAGTAGTCCCCCATGTCATCGTGAAAGAATCCAAGGTGATACAAGAAAATAATCCAAAAATCCCGGTCCACACTATCAAAGCACTCGGCACAACCAATGCTTGCTAGACTCCTCCACAAGCTGACATTCGTACACGGTATGGACCTACCCACCTACCGCATCCAAGAGCCAAACCTCTGTTAATGGTAAGCCAATGAAAGTACGAAACTTTCTTAGCTTTGATGATCTCTCAAAAATGAGACTAAAACCTTGACAAGAGATGTCCAATAATCCCCTGTTCCTACCAATACTGAATAAATGTGGGTAAGTGGTGTATACCTCTCTTAGGGTTGTTAAGATACTCGTGTCTTATGGTAAGACACTTAAGACACGTGTCTTACCTTAAGACACGTTTAGACACGCTCTAAATTTTTTATAAAATTTAAAAGCCCTAAAATTTCAACGTTTTGGGACCTTAGACTTTGCAAATAGCATTTTCGTTTCGTGACTTGTCATCTAAACTCCGTACATGCCGTCCGTACCACGGTGCCCCGTCCATACTGCCCCGTACGCTTTTTTGCCTCTCCCGTATGGCTACTAAAGATTCGCCGTACATTGTACGGACCTATCGTACAGATTTGCCGTACCCTGTACGGGTTCGCCGTACATTGTACGGACCTGCTGTACCCTGTACAAAATTACCGTACGTTCAATCTTGCTGCTGGTTTGGGTGACAAGCATCAACGTTTGAGCTCAGCCTGCCTTCAGGTTCACGTTGTGCATTGTTTCCTTCTTTTATCTCGTTATACAGCGCTGTTTTTGAAGGCCTTGAAGGCTCCACTCTGCATCTTGCTTTCTCCTTCCCCAAAAAATTGGGGCAATTATGGGCTGAAAGCCCTAAGAAAGTTGGCCCCCTTCTGGGCTTGTTTCAGATAAGAGCCTGCTAGTATAACAGCAAATTTAAAAGGGGCAAAGTATGGGCTGAAAGCCCTAAAGCCCATAAGTCTTGAGTCTTAACTTTTAACTTTTAAGTCTTGAGTCTTAACTTTTAACTTTTAAGTCTTGAGTCTTGACTTTTAACTTGCAAGAAGTCTCGGGTCTGGAGTCTTGGCATTTAACTTTTAAGTCTTAATTGACAAGTGAGAAGTCTTCACTCTTAACTACATTGTACTTCTAAAATGTTAAAACTAGCAGCTAGTCATGCTACCAAGTTGTACTTATACATACTTATATTTTTAAATTTCATATTTATTTAATATAATTATAACTAGAAAACGTGTCTTACGTGTCTTATCTTTAAGACACTTTAGACACTCGTGTCTAAAGCGTGTCTAACGTGTCGTGTCTTAACGTGTCTTACAACCTTGTTAAGAGTGAAGACTTCTCACTTGTCAATTAAGACTTAAAAGTTAAATGCCAAGACTCCGGACCCGGGACTTGTTGCAAGTTAAAAGTCAAGACTCGAGACTTAAAAGTTAAAAGTTAAGACTCAAGACTCATGGGCTTGCAAGTCATGACTCACAACTTTAAGGTTTAAATGCAAACCAACAATTTGATATTCAAAATTCCAAATTACAACTTAAAAAGAGCCTAAAGGGCTACATAGATGATAGTCAATCATCATAGATCAATAAAGTTTAAACATATGTCATAAATAACTCGGCCAATGCCAACAATCTAGTAGTCACATGTGACATGAATGAAATCTGAATCCTCATACATATAACTGAATGGGAAACTTTTGAATCTCAAGAGTCAAGTCTCTCAAGACTCATCCTAGTCTGAATCTGCTAGGTCACTGCCACTGCTGGATCCAAAGTCACCATCAGTGATAGTGTTACCCTCACTATCATACTGTGGCTCCTCCGGCACCTCATCCTCCTCCTCCTCCTCCTCCTCATCCTCCCCCTCCTCCTCGTCCAAGGCAGACCGCATAGGTGTATCTGACGAGGTACTAGCCATAGCCACGGCTCTCCCATGGCCACGTCGGATGGCACAACCACAACCTCGTGCTCCTCTTCCACCACTCCTGCCTCTGACTCTGCCTCTGCCTCTGCCCCTGCCCTCACCTGTGTCCCTCTGTGTTGGAATAGCAATGGCTGATCTACGACGTGAACGAGTGACTCGTCTATCTATGGTCTCTAGCTCTCTATGTAGCTGTGCATATATCTCCTCCTCATCAGCTTCAACTCTAGCATAACTAGGCAACTTGGTTGTGTCAATGCTTGTAGGATTCACCTACAACAACATTTAGAAGCGTATGTTCAATGTTCATTGTTATGATTTCAATTTCCTAGATATATTTAGAATCGAAATCATAGATGATAGAACATGTTACAATAGACTCAAGCTACCAATGTTACCTGCATTGGACTTGCCAAGTTTTTAAGCTTTCTTATAAGCCTCAAGCCCATGGATGGGCCTACACATGAACTGCCATCTCGTATCCACTAGAGACCTTATTTCTTCCAATCTACATATCAACATAATTTGTAAATTATAATAAACACTGATAATGGATTTATGATAAGTGATGATTCATTACTTATTAATATAATGGACATAGACCAACCTTACCTCTCAGGTGCGAGGGAGTTACATGTACTCAGCGAAACACGCAACTGCTCCATGAAATGATGGACCAAGCCAAGAGTACTTCCCTCCATATCAGTCACCCGCAAGACAGCGAATAAAGGATGGAGAGCTTTCACTATGGACTCCATGTCAGTCCAAAGTGAGTGATCTAAGCACATCCTCTGTACTGTCATGCTCTCTGACCTGGTAGAGTCAGGCCACTCTAACCACATCCGAGACACCACTGTCTGTCGAAGAGCTGCATGCACTGCAAGAAGGTGCTCCAAAACAATGTACATGTATGCAAAGCGTGTCTTCGATGACCGGACAATTTCCAACTTGCTATGCTCCTTGAATATGGCCAAGGCCTTGGGCTTCTTCTTAAAGAAGACTGATATGGTACTAGCAGTCTGCATCACACTAGCAATCCAAGGGAGCCGACCGATGTCCTCCATGAGAAGGTCTAGGCAATGTGAAGCACAAGGAGTCCATACAATGGAAGGAAACTCTACCTCCACAAGCTCTCCCATCCTCACACAATTATTTGCATTGTCTGTAACAACTTGGACCACATTCTCAAGCCCTATCTCGATGATAGCTGCTCGGATATGCTGAAAAATGACTTCACCTGTAGTGCTAGCACCTCCTCAACCTGTATCAACAGCTTTCAAAAAATAGGTACCAAGGCATGAGGATACCAATATATTAATGATGCCCCTCCTCCTAACATCACTCCATCCATAAAACAGAATGCTGCAACCAAATTTCTTCCATCCCTCCTTGATAGGATCAAGAGCTTTGTTAATTCTACCTATCTCCTCCTCCAACACAGATGTCCTCATCGCACCATATGTCACACCTGTCCATGTATCTGTAGCTCCCACAGCTACCACTGCCTTGATCATCCTCTTCCACTGTGGTGTTTGTAGGACATTGAAATCAAAATTGCATTCAATCACAGTCCTCCCAATTTCAATATCTGCCAAACGCTGCCACTCTTTTTGCCAAGACTATGTGGACAATGCACCTGATAAAGTCCCCTGATTCTTTTTTGAAGTAGCCATAGCGGTGGATAGTGATGAGGATGTAGCAAAAGCAATGCCCTCTTTCCTAGCCCTCTTCTCTGCATGAGAGGAACCAATAGCACTAGAGTCACTATCCATAGCATCATCAAGGTTGATAGTGTGAGACTCAGTCCCCAACAAATCCTCATCCTGCAAGGCAGCAGGCATGGTACTAGGTCCACCACAAAGTTTTGGATGATCTCTGATAACTTTCTGCGCAATCTCAAAAGGAACAGAAGTACATCCACCAATTCCCCTACCACCAAGTCCAGACACATGGAGAATAAGACGTGTCGCTGAGCTCACAAAAGGCTCGCCACAATAATTGCACTTCCACTCTTTGTTTCCTGACCCCGTTGCCACAACGGGGTTAATCATAGTGGTATGGATCCCCCAAAGTGGATTTGGAGGTTTAGGCATGGTAAATCTCTGCTGCTATGCTGTAATTCTCTGTTGCTATGCTGTAATTCTCTGCTGCTATGACCTGCGACCTGTCATGTTGGCATGCACACGAGCATAATTCAATATAAATTTTGGGAAAAGTAGAACAAGCAAGTAAACTGCAATCTATAGACTAATTGTGTTGAGAAATGCACATGCCAAGCAAGCTGCAATAGAAGCTTCAAGGCTCAAGCATTAAGCAGTAACAAGTCTCATGCATAAGGCATAAGCAATGCTAGTATGGTGCTATGCAGCCCCAAGGAGGCCAAATTAATTAGGGCTTCCGGCCCATACTTTGCCCCCTTTAAATTTACTGTTATACTAGCAGGCTCTTATCTGAAACAAGCCCAGAAGGGGCCAACTTTCTTAGGGCTTTCAGCCCATACTTGCCCCAATTTTTTGGGGAAGGAGAAAGCAAGAAGATGCAGAGTGGAGCCTTCAAGGCCTTCAAAAACAGCGCTGTATAACCAGATAAAAGAAGCAAACGATGCACAACGTGAACCTAAAGGCAGGCTGAGCTCCAACGTTGATGCTCGTCACCCAAACCAACAGTAGGATTGAACGTACGGTACAACGTTGATTGCAGGTCCGTACAATGTACCGCGAATCCGTACAAGGTACGGCAAATCTGTACGGTAGATCCGTACAATGTACGGCGAATCTTCAACAGCTGTACGGGGTGGCAAAAAAGCGTACAGGGCAGTACGGACGGGGCACCGTGGTACGGACGGCATGTACGGAGTCCAGACGACGAGTCACGAAACGAGAATGCTATTTGCAAAGTCTAAGGTTCCAAAACGTTGAAATTTTAGGGCTTTTAAATTTTATAAAAAATTTAGAGCATGTCTAAACGTGTCTTAAGGTAAGACACATGTCTTAAGTGTCTTAAGTGTCTTACCATAAGCAATGAGTGTCTTAACAACCCTGACTCTTAACTACATTGTACTTCTAAAATGTTAAAACTAGCAGCTAGTCATGCTTATATTTTTAAATTTAATATTTATTTAATATTATTATAACTGGAAAACGTGTCTTACGTGTCTTATCTTTAAGACACTTTAGACACTCGTGTCTAAAGCGTGTCTAACGTGTCGTGTCTTACAACCTTGCCTCTCTAATGAATGTTGTATTCAATCCTCATAGGATACTAAAAGAAAGACATAGGAGGATCAGAGGCAGTGGAAGCTAGCCAGGACCACTCCCCGGGATCCAGTCTAGCTCAACAAGAGGTTGCTCCTAAAAGATCCATAGCCTCTACCTAGGCTCCTCAACTATTGTCAACTAAGAGGGTCTAGTGACCAAACTTTCCCCAAACATCGAATAACTCTAATCCTCAACTAGTATAAGTCCTTTTGGAACACCAGCTACGTAGGTGCAAGTCTATAAGAGGTATCTGAAGAGAAATATGAGAAAGAACCTCTCAGACCTAAACATATGCCAAGGTCACTAAAGCAAGAAAACCAGCTGAATATAGGCTGAGGATAGTGATGATCAATGAGAATCTCTCTCCATAGCTGAAGGATGGCTCTCATCACCTGAAGTCACTACCCGCCACCAAAACGTTTGTATCTGTGCATAATAGACTCCTTAGTGATCTCTTGGTGTCCGTCGAACTAGTCACCAATGCTAGCAACCCCCGAGACTGCCAAAATGCCAATATTAATCTCGGCTCACTACCAAGAGTGATCCCCTGATACTGTACTAATGGATTATAGATCTAGTTATCTCGTCCCTGGTAGATGGAGCTGTTCCTATGAGAGCTGGATGGCAGTGATCCCAAATCTGAATGAGCCTCCTCACCATCAGAGAGGTGGATTGACCATGCTCACCCACTAGGAAGATTTATGTAACACCCGGCTCCCACCACCCAGCTGCTCATGTTACCCTAAGCAAAAATTGCTTCCATGGTTGTTCCCTTGGAGTCAAGCCTTCTACAAGAAGATTTATTAGAAGTGTTATGCTTTGTAACTTTGGATCAAGGATCCCCAATCCTCCCTGTGCTATGGGAAGAGTGATAGTGTCCCAAGAGACCCCTAGCTTTGGTGTCAATTGAACCATCCCCGTTGCTCCATAGGAAGTTCCTAAGCAGCCTCCTCACTTGTTTGATGTTGCCATTATGGAAACACCAACAAGAGACCACATACCACATCGCAGCCAAGAGTACGTGGTTGGGCACCAATGCTCTACCAACCAAAGAAAGCCTAGTACGAATTTCTTCAGCTTTAATGTCGCCCACTTGTGCAAACACAGTGATCTAAGCTGCTGTACGTTGCCACTGTCTCAATTTTTCTCATTCACATTGCTGAGATATCTACCCATGGCTGGAATCTGCAGTCACCACCATCTTCCCATTTCTCTGAACTATTGACCTCAGCGGGAGCTACACCAAATGAAGCATGATGATCTAGATACCGTCCTGTTCAGACTTGAAATTGTTTTCAGCTCTGCCCCTTTCTTCGCCATTTTATGCTAAGCTATGTTCTACTTTTGAACACATTTTGACTGGTTGGATTTATTCTATTATTTTATTTTATTTTTACAGAAAATAGTAATTTATTCCATTCAAAAAACAAGTTATACAACTGGTGGGAGAGTGAGCACTCTATCCCGAATATCAACAATATGCGAAAAAAGCCAAGAGGGTGGTCTATAACGCCACGACATCCCCAACGGGGTCAAGTGAAAGAACAAAGAGCAGTCCCAGGTCCTCATAAAAGAGATCAATCTATCCCTAATTGCAGTAGAGGAACCTGAACTCTCCCACTGACTCCTGATAGTGAATATGATCTCTGCCCAAATAGAAGCCAGTGTGTCTGCCCGGGTGCTAGGATGGCCTCCCAAGACATGAGTACACCTGGAGCACCATATCCGCCATAAAGTAATGCCTGAAATCACCTCCCAAGCTGAACCTGCCTATGAAGAAGGCGAAGAATCAAGGGCTGGGATGGGAATCTGAAATAAGTCCTGCGGATCCATGATGCTACTGTCAGACGGACCACATCTCTGGCGGCGCGCGGCATGAAGAAACACCCAAATCACCAGGTACAGCCTCATATAAAGCAAAGGCTCCATAACAAGGCTGACCCCAAGTCATAGTGAAAGACTCCAATGTGATATAAGAAAACAATCTAAAAATACCAGACCAAATCACTATGGCACTATGACAACTCCATAAACAATGCTTGTAGGACTCCTCTGCAAGCTGGCATCTTATACAGAGCGAGGGTCTACCCATCTGATGTAACCAAGAGCCCACTGGTATCCCTCTGTGAAGGGTGAGCCAAAGAAAGTAGGAAACTTTCTTGGCTCTACTAATCTCCCAAAGGTGGGTCCAAAAACTCGTCATAAGCAGCTCAGTAATCCCCTGTGCCTGCCAATGTTAAATAGCAGCAGGTCGGTGATGAACACTCCACTGCTGGATCCTGTAGCCTTGGCATCTGAACCAGAGGGAGCTGGCCATGACCACTCACCAGGATCCCAGTGGAGCTGAGAGAGTGGTCTCCCATGAAAAATCCACAATCTCTATCTGGGCTCCTTTGAAACTAACTGACGGGAATGGTCTAGAGACCAGACCTTCCCTAGGCATCCAACAACTCTGACTCTCTACCAGAAAATATCCTGCTGATCCTAAGACTGAAAGGACTGCACGGGAGAAAGTCTATGTCTAGCATCAACTGACAAATAGAGAAAAGGAGCAGGACCCAATCTCACTCCTAGACAAGAATCAGTATCACTGAAATGACCATACCAGGAGAAAAACTGCTGAGGGTCCTCTTGGGGCTCAGAGAGAAACTCTCTCCATAACTGGGGAATAGCCCTCATGATCTGAAGTCTATAAGCAGCCACCTGAGGAAGGGGACCATATCTATCCAAAATATCTTGCTCTGTCAACTCCCTCCTCCTCTGAACCAATCTCCCACAGTACAAAGGCCATGTGCATGCCAAAGTGCCAATCTAGATCTGAGCTCTCCACCTAGAACCACCCCCTGATACTGGACCAGCTGGTTATGAAAAAGTGGTTGTCTCGCAATCTCCTCTCTAAAAGAAGGGACCGCACAAATGAGTGCCGGACGGAAGTGACCCCAAATCTGAGTAAGTCTCCTCACAAAAGGTGAAGAAGGCTGTGAATGATGATCCATCAAGAATATCCAACTGACACTCTCCGGCCACTGGCCTGCTGCTCTAGGAGTGCACTGAAGAATACCATGTAAAAGAAACTGCTTCCACGGCTGGTCACCTGGAGTCAAGCCTCTAACAAGAAGCTTGACTAAAAGGGCACTGCTCTGTCGCTCAGGATCCAAGACCCCCATACCACCCTGTGCCGTGGGAAGAGTGACTGTGTCCCAAGCAACTCTGGCTTTGGTGTCCACCGAGCCATCTCCACCGACAAGAAGTTCCTGAGCAATCTCCTCACATGCCTGATGCTGTCAGCATGGAAACACCAGCAAGAGGCAACATACCACATGGTAGTTAATAGAACCTGGTTAAGCACCAGTGCTCTACCAGCCAAAGAAAGTCTAGTTGTACTCCAATAAGCTAGCTTTCTTCGTATACTGTCTAGAACGGGAGCAAACTGCTGAGATGGAGAACATTTATTTTCAAGCACATTGAATTTGGTTTGTGATCACGAAGAAGTCTTCAGTTGTTGCTAACTATTAAAATAAAAGCGAGTGAGAATATAAAGAGGAGACCCAAGAAATCCATCTATCACTGCAGCCCAACCTCCTCATAGTACCCTCCAAGAAACTCCAGTCTCCGCAAATTGCATCTTTAACTCTCTCAACTCTTGCTGTAGGTAAAAAATATGTTCTAGGTGCCCAGTGATGGGTCGATTCAGACCTTCTCGTACGTATGTGTGTGCATATTGAGAGGGTGTCATCACTACAACTGTGGAATATCGAGACCTGCTGGCTGAGGCTGTTGGAGTTGATGGTTTCGGAGAGAGGCTCTGGCCATTCCCTGCTGGCCATATCTGCTGCTACCCCTGGCTGAAACTAACCCCTTGGCTGGGCTGGGTGGGTTCAGGGGTTAGAGAGCTGAAAAGAGGCCAATGAATATGCACAAAGACACGAGATTTGCCTCAAAACCACTGCTGTAGAAAAAAAAAAAGTTCCACGTAGAACAAAATTGGATATGTGAAACTGTGACCCTTTACCTGTGCAGCTTATGGTTCTGCGACATATTTGTCAATAAAACGGATACTTTCTACGTATTTCTACAAAGCATATCCCTTCCCCTAAGCCAGTTTCCTACATTAACATACGGGCCCGCTGCCACTACTTTGTGCAATTAACTTCCAGGTCTTGGATCATAGGGCCGCAGACCATAGAGTTGCATTGCGATATCTGGCATTCTAGACCAAAATTTCACAGCCAAAGGGGATCCTCCTTAATCGAGCCACGATACACACCTGTGTGAAGTCACTAAGCCAACAAACGCTCAAAAAAATTAGAACCCCCATTGACCTCCGAAGTAGCGATCGACTGACAAGAATCAGGAAGAAAAAAGAGCTCCAGAATTGAACAGCAAGACGCATTGATTTGCTTAGAAGCTACCAACCCGAGCTGATGAGCTGCATCAGGACCTGTCTGACATGGATACTGCGGATGGAGTCGAAGGACTTTTTGAGGTAGCCAGAGAGGCGTGCCATGCCAACAAACAGTCTCTCTCTCTCTTGTGCTCTTACACCCTCTCCTGATCAACACGCTCAGACCCACAACAGGATAAGCGAATCAGAGTCTCTCTTGTCCTCCCCCTCCTCCTCCTCTGTCGCCAATTCTAGCTCACGAAGGATCGCCCTTCGATCGTGCCGTGTCTTTTCTCTCCAATCCTGCCCAATCCCAAAAGTCCGATATTACGGGAATGAAGGAATCGCTTCTTAATGTTGCTGTTCGAAGTAGAAAGGCGGTGCAAGTCAACAAACGAAGCTTCAACGCTCGTGTTAGCTGACGTTCATAGCAGCATGACTGCAAGCTGTGCTCACGAAAACTGTGTAATTTTATTTTTTGGGTCCATGGCTTCAAGTGGTCTTTTTGGCCAGGGTCTATGGGATGATTGACCGTGGGAGTATATGGTCAACTTGACTTTGATTGACCAATTTTAGTTCGGAAGCATGTTTAATGTGTATCTTAATTGAGGGGTCACTTAATGGGATGGGGTTAGGTTTTCTTTATTTATTGGCCCTCCGAACTTGATTCCAAGTTATACGTACAATAACTCCCAAATCTATATATATTCAACAAAGCTTATGTAGGCAAACAAGGTGGAGGATCCACTAAGGCCGTGCTTTTAAATATTATAATAAATTTTTAAAATAATTTGCAAAAGGAAAGGAAAGGTGCAAAAAAAGGGATAGGAAAAAATGCAAGTGAAAGTTAATAAACATGGGAACATAGATGAGAGGAGGTGAAAAGGGATGGACCATTAAATATGTGTGGTGAGAGGAGGTGAAGTGGGATGGACCATTAAATATGTGTGGGGTCGTGAAAAGATGAGAGAGGTGGGAAAAAGGAATGGACTATTATTATGAGTGGGGACATGAATGGAGAGCCTAAATAATATCACATGCTTATAATAAAGGTGATGATTTGAGACCTTAAATAGTATCACATGCTTATAATAAATACCACATGCTTATAATAAAGAAAGTGTCATAGAAACTAAAAGACAAAAGAAGCCTAATGTTGATTAGAAACTAATGAATGTCAAACACATATTAGTTGACCCACAACAAGCAAAAAGTCATGTCGTTCATCATTAGCAAAAAAAGTTGAACCTTTCCTAAGACCCTTGTAGGGCCAAAAAGATCTCATTTATGGGTTGATAAAAGGGTCTATGGGATGATGGGTGGTCTTTTTGTTTTGTTAATCAGGGTCTCTAGGGGCTTTTTGGGCCATTTTGTGGTTACATGATCAACTTGACTTTGAT
This sequence comes from Dipteris shenzhenensis, assembly GCF_047967505.1. Classification (NCBI taxonomy): domain Eukaryota; kingdom Viridiplantae; phylum Streptophyta; class Polypodiopsida; order Gleicheniales; family Dipteridaceae; genus Dipteris; species Dipteris shenzhenensis. The sequence goes on along the minus strand of NC_141600.1, from coordinate 44,229,628 downwards.
TAGTTTAGTGTTGATCAGGTTTAGTTCGTAAGCATGCTTAGTGTGTATCCTAATTGAGGGGTCACTTAATGGGATGGGGTTGGGTTTTCTTCATTTATTGGACTTGGAGAGTGTGTCTTTGTCTTCACTTCTTCTCTTTTATCTTGTATGGCACCACTTTTATTAAAAGCATGTGATGTTAGTTAGTGATGAGGAAGGTATCCACTTATAACCCCACTCATATTTAATCGTCCATTCCCTTTTCCCTCTCCCCTCCTCTCTCTCTCTTCACTCAAGGGATTTCTCTATATTTATTTCTCCTTCCAATGCACGCCTCTCCTTCCAATATACACCTCTCCTTTGCGTTTTACAAATTAATGGAAAATCTTATAGTAATATCTATCAAGCTACTTTACATTTTGTTTAATGGGGGCTTAGTAGTTGTGCAACCTTGTTAAGAGCAGGGCATTAGTGATTCTTCACCTTGTTGGACTTGGAGAGAGTGTCTTTGTCTCCACTTGGTTGTCTTGAGATAGTCAATAAAGCGAGTGAGAAAAAGCGAGCGGGCCCAAAGAAGCAAGCAAGTTTTTTCACAATTCCTTTACTCCGTCAATATCACATATCTTACAATCCACCCTATCTTACAATTGAACAACAAAAAAATTACTCAGCCTGGTAACATTGAACAGTATCACTTCACCCATATGTCTAGAAACCTTAGTCTCATTAGAAAGCATTGGATCACATCATTCACAGAACAATGTTACCATATGTAAAACCAATGACAAAACTCTCAATGTGAATGACTGTTCAAATACCACTTCACCCACTTGTGGCAAAATGCACGGGAATAACACCACCACTTTCAAAATGTGTCCAGGGTTCACCACAACAATTGTCAATCTCTGAACAAAATGGTGATTTAAACCATGTTCTAATCCTCCTCACATTCATCGTCAATAAAGTAGTTGTGCACAAGTGGCTTATCTAATCATCGCTCATCATATCTCCTTTTGGTTGACATAAATCTTGCCATTTCTTCTGCATAGCATGGCAACAAACTACATCAAAACATACATTTCAAAGAAGAGTAAGTCAAAGTGAAACAGTCAAAATAATTTCTAATAATAAAAAAGTGTACTTTCTTGATTCAAAGGCACCCATAAATGTTCACTATCTACCAAATTGTAAAGATGCAAAGTAACATTTTCAAAATCTTGAATCTCAACGTTCTGAATATCTAACAAAAAGATCTAGGGCGAGTAGCATACTACTCATCAAATGGGTTTGTGACAGGCTCCACTCTCTCTTCTTCCCCTTCTCCATCATGCTCTGACCTTACCCGTTTTCCAGAATTCTTTTCTAATCTAAATCAAACTTTGCAATAAGTTGGAGCTTCTCCAACATCACACAAGAGTCTATACCATCAAACCACAAAGCAAACAACTTTTCTAACCAAGTCTCTCCAAGACCAGGATCTATACAATTCAGCACCTATTCAAAGATGATATGTTAGCCACTTAACTTCAAAATAAATGCAATGAAGTATAGAAAATTCAATTCTCACCTTTCCCATCATATCAGCAATTCACTTTTGAATTATGGTACACTACTTTCCTTCTGCCTCTCCCCTTTGATCTAAAGGCAGCTTTGTAGATATCTTATCCATTGCCTTTATAATCTCTGTATTGTACTCAACCTTCATTGATAAATTCAATTAGAGAAAGCAAAGGAGTGATATAGAAACAAGCACCAATACATGTAAAGCATTATACCTGGAAGACAAGTCTTGCTCTAGTAGATAACCCCTTATCAATGGAAACCATGGCTTCTTCCCTTTACTCTGTTGAGCCCTCCATTTCCCGATTGATTTGACCTCATTCGAAGACAATGATCTCATAAACACCATCGGATCACACTCACAAATGTTGTGTGCATTTATGAGTATGTCCCTTAGACTGGGTTTGATAATGGCATGTTTATTCATGCTACAAAACAAAGAGTAAGACACACAAACTTTTCAATAAAAGCAAAGTAGCATAAAACACAAACATTAAGAAACCTCAAAGAGTCCATGAACTTACGAATTCATTCGTTGCAGCCCTGCCAATCTCACTAATTTTCCTTGGGTCAATTATTCCTATTATTTCCCTCCCAAACAAAGAACATCCTTCATGACATAAAATGAAAGTCATTATTAGACATCAAATCATTCTCAAACTCTTCATCCACCTCTCTCCAAGTGGAAGACCAACTCTCCCTCATATCTTTAGTCACCACTTTCTCATCTCCATCACTCTTGCAAACAAATACAATAAAAGATCCTTTCTTTGGAAGATAGCCCTCCACTTGGAATGCACTTTTAAGTGAAGATACATCATCATGAAGTCCTCTCACTCTTGCATAGGGGATCAACCTACACAACAGAATGCGAGGACACTGATTTGAATCAAGCATTCAACATCTGCCAATCACATCCCCTCCTTCTACGTGAACTTCATTGTCCTCCAGCTCATCCTCGTCCACTCTTGAACCTTCATCTCTTTGAGTTAATGATGTTTCAACTTCTGAACCCACCACACTCTCTGGCTCTTCCATCCCACCTACTGGTGATTCAACAAGGTGATCTTCTTTTCTTCCTCTTGTTGCCTTTGTAGCATGTGCCTCTTGAGCTTTTCTACTTTTTCTTCCTGTCATCCTGAAAATACAAAAAAATAAAGTATTTTTAAAACAATTTTTTCAATGCAAACCAAAAAAGACCACAATAAATCATAGTTCTCAAAATACTTTCAATAGGAACCAAAAGTAAATAGCAACAAATAACATTCAACATCAAATAGAATTGAACTTATGCTAGATTTAATGGTCTTCTCAAATATGATCCATTCCAAAATTCACATGAAAGTTTATTCACATACATAAGGTCGAGGTCTTGTCCCATTTTTTGGACATCTATCATGAATGCATGTGGATTCATTGTACACTTATAAGCACTTGCATATATGTTCGCTTTTATGTGTACACCGGTACTTAGATGAACTTGTATATGTCTTATATATGCACTAGAATGTACATGCACCTGTAACTCTATTATGTCTGCATTACTAAATGTGCACTTGTATGCACTTATGGATATGTATTTATAAGAACTTTTATAGGTGTGCACTTGTAAATATAGGCACTAATCCTAACCACTTTCATACACTAGTGGACTTGTATGCAATTGTATGTCTATCCCTTCCCCCTCTTGAAAAGACACCCTAAGAGGAAAAAAAGAGCAGTGTGTTAACGCGCTGTCCTTTATTACCTCTTAGTGTGTCTTTTTAAGAGGGGCATTACTGAAGACAAGAGACAAAGCAAGAACACCTGAGAACAAAAGGAGGCCAACCTCAAGAATCAAAGGGTCTATTAAAGGAGGCCAACCTCAAGAATCAAAGGGTCTATTTTGCTATATGAACTTTTGGAAGACTATTCAACATAGTATCCTAGCATGGTATTTGAGTTGTCATGACATTGGATCAACTAAGGAGATCATGACTCTCCTAGGGGCTATCGATAGCAATATTTGCAAGACGTGTGAAGGCCAGATAGAGAGTATTGGCTTCAATAGCATTCTTGCTTTAAAATATGGTACAAAAGATACAAAAACTCACTACATGATATCAATGAAGATCAACTATCAAAAAATGGCAACAGAGGGCTTTTGGATTGCCTGGAGCATGAAAATAGGCAGCGTGTTAATGCGCTGCCTATTTTCATGCCCCAGGCAATCCAAAAGTCTGGGTTTTGAATGAGGCAATGGGTCTTGATAGTGAGATGCTTACTTCAGAAAAAGAGAGATGCACGGCAAATTGACACAACTAATGCCAATAGAAATAGGTTAGCAACAACAAAACAATCATTACTAAAGACCATAATAGGTGAGGCAACTCTTGATCTATAAATGTTGCTAAATATTGTTGAATTGTTGGCCGTTTGCCAAGGAGACCATCCTCCTAAATTGAAGAGTGAGAGAAAGGTCCTAAATCAAAGTAGAAGCAGAAAAATTTAAGCTCCCAAATCAAAGTAGAAGTAGAAGTTGAATCTGTCATTGGAGTTTGCATGGGGGGCCTTTTTTGATTGCCTGTGGCACCAAAAGAGGCAATGCATTAACACGCTACCTCTTTTGGTGCCAGGGGCAGTGAAAAATGAAAGTTGAAAGGTCTTAAATCAAAGTAGAAGAGGACTACTTCAAGCTCTAAATTGAAGGAGAAGCAATAGTGGAATACCTCATTAGAGTTTGCATGGGGGGCCTTTTTGACTGCATGTGGCACCAAAAGAGGAGCGCATTTGGTGCCACAGGCACTGAAAAATGAAAGTTGAAAAGAAGAAGAAAACGCAGCTTTATTGGAAGACATGCAACACAGTTATCGGCCAACAGAATTGGTCTCTCACAAAGAACGAGAGTCTCAAGATTAACCTCTTTACAAATTACCTATCTATAGACAATAACATTTAATACAAACGCAGACTTAAAGAACAAGACTTCGACTTATCCCCATGGAGACGGTATTCAAATGGAGGCCTTCGAAGACTTGATGAAAGGCTTTAATGCATTAGTGAGAAGCTCGTGGTTGACGAGCAACAACCTTTGTAATTCCATTCAGCAGCTTCGTTGTCGCACTTGGTACAGAGCATTGAAATTCACCAATTGGATGCTACACTCGTTAATAGAATGGGAAGAGACACGCACTACATCACATTGCATTTAAGGTGATTCCTTATCATGACTGTTACATCGCATCACCTTGATAGGAGCTATATGAGAATGATATGCTATCGACTATATGAGAAGGATATGTTGGCATTTATCAGATGCACGTATGGCCTTACAAATGGTAAAGCAGAGGAACTTCTACAGCTGTGATAGAGTGTGAAGCGATCCTTATGATTTGATTGACTATTCGATATGACACTCCTTTCCTGGTGGAGGTTTCATTGGTGGAGCTTAAGGAACACTTTCATATTGAGAACGAGGATATTGAGTTGCATCAAGAAATTGGAATGGATGAGCTTGCCATTGTGCTTCCAATGGTGGACTTAGAGGATGGTTAGAAAGGGTTCAAGGTTAGTGGCCACCAACATTCAAACTTCAGAGTTCAGGTGCTCGGTAAGAGAGGTATTCATGGTAACTTTATGAATCCAGAAGTAAATAGTGTGGTTTCACTTATTGAAAGGATGCCTTTGAATAGTTCTCTTCATGTTGCTCTCAAATGGTTCACCAATGGTTGGAATGAAACATAATGTTGATGGCCATGTATGGACAAAATATTCAACATGTTCCCAAGACTACTTCAATGGTGTTGTAAGAATGAGTAGATGTTTGGCTTATTTGAGATATTGCAATGTGGATTGTCCTTTTCTTGAACGAATGGGAGTTTTGAATGATACACAATGGAAGGGAAAGCTTAGGAGGCCTCCTCTACCTAGTTCGATTGATCCAGCTTTGGGATCACTTATCTGCAAGCATTGTGAGACAATATTGGAGTGTGTTTACCAATGCAATGCTATTATATATTATTTCTTGCCTCGTGAACGAGTAAAGATGACGAGATGTGCAGTGCATGTTGGCTTCCATGACCATCTAGTTGAAAAGGGAAAAAGACAAGCAAAGGGTCGAGCAAAGGAAATGCAAGTAGAGGATCTCGTTTCAATTTGTGCTAGGCTGAATACAATTTCTTCTCGCAAAAATATAGATGTGTCTATAGCACAAGACCTTGTGATGGATATGATGCTAGCAAAGGATGGGGTTGCTACTGTGGAACCATTAGATAATCGAGAGTTGGAAGAAGTGTTGGAAATGATTACACCAATGACATAGAGAAGGAGGCTTCAAAGAGTGGTGCAAACTACAAGAAGTGAGGGATTGGTGGAATGGATTCGATACTTGATTTGAAGAGGAGATGAAAATATCCATACATACAAAGTATCCTTTTTCCTGGACAATTGCAAGGTGAACAAAAACCTCATATTTTCAAAATGTCGACCATTGGTCTAGGATCAGGAGTTGATATAGTGAATCGCATGCGGCCTGGTGGAAGTTTGGGATCACAATGGGTTCATTTTGACCATGTGCACCGAGTGAAGGGATGGTCAACAATGGGTGCTCATGTGTATGATCCCTTCATAAGGGAGTTGTTGACTATAGCAATATGTGAATTCAAGGTAGAGGATAACCTTGCTCAGGTTCGGTTTTAGGAGCTACTGAATAAAACAATGGAGATGAATGGTTTTGAAAAACCTAAGTTCCGTGGATTCATGGTGGCAGATGGAGCAGGAGCAAATTAATTAGCTGTCCGCACAGTTTATAATGGTGGACCTAAAAATGTGAGAAAAAACTTGTGGTTTTCATTGGGAAATGAGCATGGTTGAGCACACCAGATGGTGCATTAAGCCACAATTTCAAGAGGAGCATAAAGTTATGTGTCGAAAGTGGAGAGACAACAACTTTAGCTTCTACGGACCATTGCAAACAAACATTGATTTTGTATTGGTCTCTGATTCACATGTGAAGGAGGGTGAGTTGCCAACATTGCATACGTGGCTTGCTTGGTGGAATGTTAGAGTCAACCAGTGGGGGGGAATGTTCTTGCAACAAGAAGAGGATTCTGGATTTGTTCCTACAGTGAATCTTTCAGAGACAAAACATTCTAATACATGGATATGCAAAACACATAACATTGTATGATGCTTGTGCAGCAGATCTTGCAATGAGTGTCCTACAGAGTGCGTACTACAAAGCCTTTATGAATGGAAAGCCCTTGGGAATAGGACCACATTTGGATGCTCTGCGCCAGAGAATACTTGATGGTAGTGGGTCTAGTAAAGGGGACATAAACAAGCTTGTGGATTTGTCACACACAGTGATTGAAGAGGTCGGGATACAGTCTCCAGAGATGAATAGATCGATGACAGAACCAGTAAGCATAAGAAGAAAGAGGGGTTCAAAATGTTCAACATCAGTTCATGCAAATGATAGTCATTGACCAGAATACATCATAGTGACAACAAGTAGAGTGATAGGAAAAAGAAGACAAATTGATTTTACAAGTCCATCACCGGATGAGGTTTGTAGATGGATAGATATTCATGAAGCCAATTAGGCGGAAAGTTGCATATGGGACATCAATGACTATGGATGAGAGGGACACCCTTGTAAGGGTAGGTTTTGTATTTGAAAATGATGATTCTATTGGTGTGATGGGGCCTCCTTGTACGTAGCAGATCCATACACCTAGCCATGTGCGCCCTTCTCGTCATGATGGAAAGCTGGTTTCATGGAGAAGTAAGTTGAATAAAGATTTCAAGGAAAGGCTACATAAGGCAATTACAGAAAATGGGGAGATGGTGAAAGAGAAAATGATTATTCCAGATGGGGAGCATGCATTCCATGTTCGAACCATGGGATCAATTTCCAAGGGCTAACATACATTGTCTCAATTTCACAGTTCCCATGTTGCACATGCCTTGATTTCACAGAAAGGCAAGCAAGAAAAAGTCCCTACATACCTTGCAAGCACATATACTTCGTGTTTATTGTTGTTCTGGGCTTTGACTGAAACTGTGCATCAGTTTATGCATCAAGCTACATTGACAAAATTCGAATTGTTTCAAGCTCTAGGTGGTAGAAGAAACCCATCAAGCATATAGTCCTTTTTTTTCATTTCCTTCAAAAGCAGATGATCTACATAGGTGTGCTTCCATGCATCAGGCTGCTTTGACAAAAGTTGTATTGTTTGAAGCTTTGGGTGATGGAAGAGACCCATCAAGCATATAGTATATGGCTATTTTCTTCGGGCAATAGATTATATACATAGGTACGCTTCCATGTTTTGTTAGTGCACAAAAAATATTCTTGTACAATCATTCCAAGGGTTGCAAGATATTTTGAATCATCAAAATTTTGAGATCATTTAGTTTTTCTACGAGATATGGTTTATGTGCTATGGAGTTAATATCTTTAGAAAAAAGGTGTGCTATGGCAACATGAAGAGCATTGAGAGAAGCAAGCATTCAATGTAATTTGTTGTTTTCTCATTGAAAGCATTCAATGTAATTTGTTGTTTTCATTGTAATTAACCAATATTTTTACATGGCAATGGAAATATGAATTGAACGTGTACTTATGGAAGCATGGTAGCCATGATATAAAGAAGTGAGAGTTTTCTTAGAACGCATATTTTAAGTATTGCATGGTAATTGGCTATGCCGAATGAATATGTTGTGATTGTTATTAAACAGATAGTGACTTGCATTGTTTTTTGTTTACGCTCACTTTTTTGGCCTCGCTTGCTTTTCTTCGCTCGATTTTTGGTAATCCTCGGTTGTCTTTTATCTCGTTTGACACCATTTTTATTAAAAGCATGTGATGTTAGTTAACTGTATGAGGAGGGTATCCACTTATGTTCATATTTAATGGTCCATCCTCTTTTCACATCTCCCCTCTCCTCTCTTTTCACTCAAGGGCTTTCCCTATATTTATTCATCTTCACTTGAGTTCTTCTCTTTCCCTCTCCTTCCAATGTACACCACATTTTGTAGTTGTGCAACCTTGTTAAGAGCAGGGCCTTAGTGATTCTTCAACTTGTTTGTCTTAATGAGGTGTTTGTTAGCACTACTTTATAGTCAATGCTTTAGTTTCAGTTTCTTATGAAACTGTCCTCACAAAACTGTCCCAGTGGGATGCTTGTTAGGAGAATTTGTTAGTTGGTGGATGCCAAATACAAACGAAACTAAACAGGGGAGTACAAGTACTCGTGAGCACTGCCTTTGATATCCACTTTAAACATATTAGAAGCTCTACATGAAAGCAAGGATAATCGAGAGATGGTCCAAGAAGGGATGGGGACGCGACATAGAAAGGTGTATACATTATGCTAGAAAAAATCAAGCAAAAAGCACCCCACATGAAGTGTCCGTACAATTGCTTCTGCATTATCCTGCAAGTGTATATAAGATATCAGGCTTATTGATTGTTTCCACAATAATGCATGCCAATTGTTGATCTTGAGTACTGATGTGCTTTTTCTGTGCTTTTTACCTTCACTTTATTTGTACTCCTAACATTCATGATGCTAGCATGATAGCAAAGGTTCTTTATTTCTGGAATCTCTACGATTGTCTTGCTCAGTGGTGCATCGTTCTTCCTGCTTGGTGTTGGAGTGAGATGTGTGTAGAAGGAACATTGTGTACCAATAAGGCACTCGGACATATCTATGGCCTCACAAAGCTCTTTGCACATTCCTCAGCATATGCCACCGGTGTTAGCCCAACATACAACTACATGCCCTATATAACTTACATCATTTCAATGTTAAATTTGCATTAGTTTTGTTTGATTCTACTTACAAATTTTGATCTACTCAAGCTAGCAAGGCCTCTGCAAAGAATCCTACTGATTGGAGTACCGATTTCAATAAAATCGCACAACCTTAGTGAAATAGTCGAAACAATCAACATGGAAATGCAACACATACAATACTCATACTGGTTTATAGTCTCTTCGATAAACCTCTTTCATTCCTCTTGTTTCATCATATTTGCACGTATATGGCGGTGCCCTTCTTTCTACACTTGTCTTAGCCTTAAAAAAGATGCTTCTGTCATTTTGGCAACTGTCAAAAGTTTTTGTGGTAATTAATTGTGCTTAGTGGTAATTCATTGGGTAGTGGTGAGTGTTTAGTGGATAGCTATTCTAGACAAGGTAGGTTGCTTTTGAACTATGGCTAACTATTTGTATTGAATGTATGACACCTACAAGCATCTCTTCTCCCCACTCATATTTAATGTTCCATCCCCTCTTTCACCTCATCTTCACTCATCTATCTTTTCTTCTACTTTGTCACCTTCACTTGCTTTTTCCGTCAATTGCACCTTTCCTTTCCCTTTACTAATTTTGCTACCTTGTTAAAAGTAGGGCCATAGTGGTTTGCCACCTTGTTGGCCCTACAAGGGTCGTAGGATTCACGTGGCTTTTTGGCCCTTGCTAAGGGTCTATGGGGAGAGGCTTAATCTTTTGCTAAGCTAATGAGGGCCAATAACTCCATTTCTGTGTAATGGGTCAAGTTGGCTCCCATTAATGTGTCATTAGTGTGTGTTTTAATGGTTAATAAATATTATTTAATTTCTAATATTTTTGTTTTGGTCTTATGGCTTGTATGACACCACCTTTATTAGATGCATGTGATATTATTTAAATGTCTGACCACTTATGTCCCCATTGATATTTGATGTTCCATCCCGGGATCTCTTTCACCTCTCTCCTCCCCTATCCTCCTTTCAAAGCATGTGATATTATGTAAAATATAGGGAGGGTCTCTACTCATGTATTGTTTCTCCTTCTTCTGCCACTTTTGTTGCGCCATGCGCTACGCAACCATCAGCTAACCAGTACCGTGTGGACCTAGATTCCTTCGAGTGGCCTCGAATTCTCAGCTCCCTCTCCTGTAAGGAGAAAGAGGATGATTTCCTCATCTTCAAGGGCACCAAGCTTCCTCAATGCCACAAAAGGCACCCCAAAGTGGTTGAGAAAGTGCTGATTACATCAATGCCACAGATCCCTAACTCTTTGAATCAGTGTTGTGACATGAAGTTGGGGGTAATAAACTTCACGCACCTCTTCACTTCCTACTGCTTTCAAACTAAGTGATAGAGATATTCATCACTGGGAAAGGGACATTAAAAAGAAGCTTTTATACCAAGAGACCACACCATACTATCCTCCCTTAGATGAGAATGAAGATGTTAACATCTCAAGTGATGTTGTACTCAAGCATAGGAAGAAGGAAAGGATCAACGGAGACCATAATCTCAGCAAGCCGGTCTATGCCGCCAAAGAGAAGAGCGATATGTTGTTAAAAGAAGATCTTGTGGCTCAACATGACATGAGATGATATATATCAAGGAGTTTAAAGGGGATGATTGGCTCAGATGGGTAGGTTCCGAGGAAACATTACACCTCCTTCATAGATACTTTTACAAGTACCTCAAAACACTCTCCAAAATATCATAAGATAAAGAGACCCATAACTTTCAGTAGAGACATGATATCAAATATTCAAACACATATTGAGATGCACCTTGAACTAGGCTTCGCTCTGATATAAGCTTCATAAGAAACAAAGAAGCGATCGAAAAGATATGGGTAGTTTACTTCCTTCTACTAGTGCCAACTTGGGAGAATACTACCTCCATGCTTAGACTTCATCAACGATACAAGTCCCATAGAGGTTGCCTAGGAGGGAAGGAAGATCCCCCTTTGTGGCTTGGGAAATAGATAAACCATGTATGTGCAATGAGCAGCCGAACAGACAACGCTTCTGAGCACTTTGGAAGAGAAAGCAATGGAAAAAAGGAAGAGACACTCAAGAGAGAGAACCTAAAGTGACCTTCATTACCAATAGAGTGAGACTCCACTCTAATGCAACTCAAAATACTACAAACACAAGGGATAAGAAGAGGTTTCATACATACAAGAGGGAGCGGAAGCTCCAAGACTACTCATAGAGAGAGAATGAACTAGAGAGAGATGGACTTAAGAGTCTACATAAGAGAATATCTACAAGAGGGAGAGAAGGCTCATGGAAGAGGCTTGAGGAGAGTAGGGCTATAGCAACATGAGGCCTAATGGTGGAAGAGATGATGAGCAAGGGAGAGGAGGGCTCCTTTTATAGAGATTTTGTCACCTTCACCCATTTACAATTGCTGCCTGTAGATTCCTTTCCCCATCAATCACATAAGCCCGTATGTCACCATCCATGTCCTTTTTGGCTACTCTTGGCATGTGTCCCATCAAAAGATGCTCAAGACTCTTAAAATATTGAGAAAGTCAAGAGTCTCCCCACATGGAGCCCATAGGGACCCTCTCTTTTCCATATGTCCACATCCTCCTTATTCCACATAGGAATTCTAGAATGATTCCTCTTGACTCCACACTCCTCCACATGCCTTCCACCCGCTTGGCATGTGGCCTCTCTTATATTATTGGAATACATGGACATGAGCCCACCTCTTTATATGACTCACTCTTCCTATTTTCTAAAAACCCCATAATATCCCATACACAAATAACTCTCACCCCATACCAAGGAATTTATCATTCATACACATGGTATTTACAATGATCCATTCCACTCATCCTCTCAATCCCATATAATATCTTAGAAAATAGAAATAAGTGAGAGCCGCTAGGCTATTACTTGATACTCAAACTCTTATCAAACATAGAGGAAAGCAATACCAATGCCAAATAAAAAATATCAAATTTTGGCATCATAGTACCTTCGCCAAGTCTGGATATGTCTACAATGGAAAAAAGACAAGGAGAACATTCTGTGTATGCCTTGCTATCTACCTTAATGCTCGCGACTCACTTGGTTGAGCAAGTGTGAGAGTTGTGCCTGAGAGATTGTGTGAGACTCCCTAGCTGCCCCACTTGTATCTACTTGTGTGATCAATAGAACTTTGTATTACTATGTGTACATGCTACTCTCCACATGATTATGCAATCTATTGTTTTTTGTCTCTACATTCATATCTGCTAAGAATCACATCTTTATCTTAGTCTCTAACATGGTATAAAAGCTACATATCTAAGATTTTAAGATCCTTTCCATGTTGATAATGACATACTCAAAGTTGTGTTTTTCAATCCACATGAAGCTATAACTTTCAAAGCAAAATATGCATCAAGAAGCCTAAACTAGCAAATCCCATAAGAGCCCTGGCTCTGCTACAAAAGGTGAAATGGTCTGATCACCATGCCATTATCCAGCTCGGCATGTTGGCTAGGTTTGTTCAGCCTACCAAAACCAACTGGGACAATTACTTTTTTAAAGAAATTACTACAACATGCGGAGCACATAAGCAAAGAATTGGCAACGTTGGCAACCCATGGACTCTTCAAGCCATTATCTATCACATTGCAGGACCTCCACCCACCAAGCTACAGAGTTGTTGAGAAAGTTATACCCTCGATTCATGGCAGCTAAAGTAGAAGGGGAGTAGGAGCTAATTAGCTTCTTGTATAATGTAATGGAGGTAGAGAAATGAGTTGTAGTCTTTCAATTTATGAACCAATCAACTCTTTCAAAGGTCAGTTGTTCCAATATTTGGGTAGCAAAAGATAACATCTTCGATTGTTTAGATGCTATAAAAGATGTTATGTTGTGTTTCTCTCAACATGCAAATTATAGAGATACTATAAATCCTTCAATATTATTGTAAAGGATGTATGGAGATACTTCTATAATCATGGGAGGAAAGTATAAGATCTGGTGTACTTTTTAGCTAATAGTTGTATGTATTGCATAGCCAGTTTTGGTTCTTAATTTCAGGATGCATCTACATGTGCAAGCATGGGAGGGATGTTGGAGTATCTTTCTTGAGTCATTGTATTGTGGCATTGTCTCTCCATAAGGATTTTAATGTTACAATAAGGGAAGGAAGGACGTCTATGGTCTAGTCCTTTCATTTTCTAAATCATATATATTTTGCCTACTATGTCATTGCCTTTCCATAAAGATTCTAATGTGATAATAAGGGAAAAAAAGAGATGCGTTGTCTGCTCCTTTCTTTTGCTTGGATGTTTGGAAAAATTAATGTATGGGGAGGAAGGAGATGTGAATCTTGAGTTTTAATTTGCTTAAGTTCCCTTTTCTTGCTCCAATGATTTTGGAAAATTAGCTAGTGAATGAAGGGCATGCTCGCTTGAATGTTGTTTAATCTCACTCACTTATTTGGGCTCGCTTGCTTTACCCTGCTCACTTTTTGGTAATCCTCAAATCCACCAAGTTACCATCCCACCCTCAACCTCAACAACAACACCCCCATTGGCTTCAACAAGTAGTATAACTACAATGGCAAGGGCCTTCGAACAATGTGCTTCAGGTGTCTATGACACCAAGGAATCATATCAATTGCATCATGGTCAACACCCAACAACTGCTCAAATGGCTAAAGGAAATTTCATTTAGATGCTCACCAATATGCCGTCACACAACACAAGTTGTTCGCTAGAAGAGAGGAGGAAATACAGGCAAGTCACTACCCTCACTGCCACAAACCAAATGCTACAAACAAATAAAGATTAGCAGTAATAAAGGCTTGTTGATTTACAAAAGCAGATCCTAGAGAAAGATGAAGCCCTAGTGTTCACCACAAATGAGGTCAAGATCCAGATCGAGAATCATAATTCCTATCTCAACACTCACTAAGAAGATGGCCGAACTAAAGATCACCACCATCAACATAGCAAAGCAGAATAGAGATCATGCAACAATATTACAGAAGGATCTTCTAGCAAAGTAAGTCCAAATACAAGAAATGTCCAGAAAGCTCGACCATACCCAACATCACCTCATCGAAGGCACTGAGGAGCTAGATGAAGTATTACAAGGAGAGATAGATATAGTGATGGAGGCCTCAGGTGACATGGCAAGATTGGTCATGGCCTCACGAGACAATGTAGATACACTTACCCTTTATTTTAATGCACTTATACTCACATATTTCTAGCACGATGTGCACTTAACCACACCACCCACCCCCCTTGCACCCCACCACTTCACAACCCTTGTATAAACTAACGTCTCCCATACCTACCATATTATAATTATGGCCTTCTTTAATGCAAATATCCTTCTAGAACACCCTACCGATATCTATCGGCTTCCTCACACCCCCTTGTCCTCAATTTTATGATGTGGAACCAAATTTTGTTAGAATCGTCAATTCCTGATGATGATGACCAGCCAAGGGTGTTGTTGTTTCCAGGGTAGCATATCCTTGGTCTCGCGGTGGGTGAGCTTCTTCAGGGTGGTGGTGTATTGGCCCATGTAGATAATTTACCCTACCATTGACTTGTGAATTGTTGGATGTTGTATCATTGTGTCCATGTTAACAAGTCAGCGGGCCAGCCTTTATTGTGTAGGTAAATCAGGGGGCAAAAACTGCTCCTGATTTGCATCATCCTTGGTAGCATCGAGTAGTTGAACGATACTTGATGTAGCTGTTATTATTGTTGTAGTTGCCGCTGTTGATGTAGGTGTAGTCTTGACTAGCAATGGCACCATGTTGGTGGGTGCTTGTGAAGTATTGGTGGTGGTGTATGTGGTGGCATTTGGTGGTGTTTTTGGGAATATGGTGGTGGGTTAGTAGGACCTAGGGAAGATGGAGAAGAAGGGGGGTTAGGACTAGTCTTGTTAAAAAAAAGGCACTTCTGTGGCTATGTGATATTTTTGTAGAAATTCTATTTATCTCTAAGTATACAATTTCAAAGAAAATCTTCTAAGGATTTGTACCCAACACAAGTATGTAGTTGAAAAAAATAGTAACAATAAAGATTTAAAAAACATACTTTTTGAGAGTCATCTTTGGACGCATTTTTGAAAAAAAGTAGTCACTCTAGTTTTTTAGCAAGTGCATCTGCAATTTTCTTCACCTTCATGTGGTAGTCATTTATGCTCACATTTTCTCTCTGCACATTGTGCATCTCCTGTTTGAGCTACATTTTCCTGGCTTGCATATTTGTGCTGTATATTTTGCCAAAGTATCCCATGCCTCCTTTGGCGTACTTGCATCCTGAATATGCACAATCATAGAATCCGAAATACTGATAGACAGCCAGTACATATCTTTTCTGGCTCTCTCATGCCATCCTTTAAATGCTTGCATTTCCTATTGATTGGGAACATTAGGAAGAACTGGTTCTTCTTCATTTCCTGTAATGAACTCCCAATAGCCATTTCCCATAAGGAAATTCGTTATTCTAAATTTCCATGCCTGGAAGTTGTTCTTGTCAAGCTTTTCTGTGACAATCTGTGAAAGAGAATCAGACGCCATTACAGAAGAATACAAAATATTATGTCATTGCGAAAAGACAGCTTTTGCCTCACACGGGCAGATCTGCAAAACTGACAAAAGTGGTATTTGACTACACAGTCACTTTCCTAGTGACGATTTTGCATCAACAGGCAACAAGCATGGTTCTGCAACTCCCAATATCTCTGCACACAGGCATACAATGCAATTTTTGCGGCAATTTTTCACCGATCAGCAGAGTAGTGGTCGCATAGCAAAAACAGGGCCTTTTCCTAAGTGCCTGCGAAGAACTTCCTCCTTCAAAACGGGCCCCAAAATGGCCTCAAAATAGGAAAGAAACACTGGTTCTCTTACCAGGACACCGCGAACTTGGTTGCTTTCTTGAGCTCCTTACCACGAACAAGGCTCTGATACCATGTGAAGATAGTGGGAGAGAGGGAAGGAGTCTCACTTGCGGCTTTCTCACATGCACAATGGGGGAATACACACAAAGGTGGAGGCTGAAAACAGTTTTTCTCTTCTTAGTTGTGAAAGCCAAAAGAACTCTAGTACAAAGAAATAGAAGAACCCTATATGTGGGTCGCAAACCAAACTCAACTAAGGTGGCATACTAACTGAGCCACAAACTAGAGTAGATAAGGATAGAGCTATTATTCGTGGGTGGTGTACCAACCGCGTCTGCAGCTAACAAGTTGGTGACATAAATGCACAACCGTCACCCTGGCATATCGCGAGTGGAGCTCGATATCTCAACATCTTATGATTAGAACATTCCATGATGGTCCACAGATGTGATTTTCATGCACCTATGCAACATGCATGTG
This sequence comes from Dipteris shenzhenensis, assembly GCF_047967505.1. Taxonomy (NCBI): domain Eukaryota; kingdom Viridiplantae; phylum Streptophyta; class Polypodiopsida; order Gleicheniales; family Dipteridaceae; genus Dipteris; species Dipteris shenzhenensis. The sequence goes on along the minus strand of NC_141600.1, from coordinate 44,212,967 downwards.
CATAAATGGGAAATGTTGCATGCCCATCCACCAAGATGCTCCCCCTATTGACATGAAACTTTTCAAGGACATGCAACTTGATATAATCAACACCCGTGCAAAGTTTTCATGGCCATCTTATGATTTGAACATTCAATGATGGTCCACAGATGTGATTTTCATGCACCTACACAACATGCATGTGCACCAATAGGGCTACCAACCTAGATGTTCCCGGATAGATACAAAACTTTTTGTTGACATGTAGCCTACTCTAATAGACACCCGTGCAAAGATGCATGGCTATCTCACACTTCCCCATTCCATGTTGGCCCACACATGTGAATTTCATGAACCCATGCACCATGCATGTGCACAAATGGGGGATTTTGCATGCACATTAACCCAGATGCTTTCCAATCAGCATGAAACTTTGCAACGGCATGAAACTTACTCTACTTAACACTCATACAAGGTTTCATGGCCATCTAACACTTGACCATTCCATGATGGCCCACCCATGCAATGTGTACAATGGGAAATTTCACATGCCTGCCCACCCAAATGTTCCCCTATCAAGAACAAACTTTGCAAGGACATGAAATCTACTCTAGGCCATTGACACCCATATTGGTAAAGCATACACCGAGTGACACCCATATTGGTAAAGCATCGATGACATTCTTAGACGTGATATAAAGACTAATCAAACTGTTGCGTTGAAGATTTTGATGATGAAGAGGATGAAGTCAGAACACCTTGAGAGGCAGCCGAAAATGACAATTGTTCTTTCATGGTTTGTTAATTGACTTCCTACATGTGCGGCAAATCAACAATGCATGAGGATCGTTAGTAGTGTCTTACGTATTATGGGCTTCCAAAACAAAAACCCACTGGTGAATTATCTATGTGCACATCAAATTTATTTCTTACGACTCACCATTAGCATTGGAAGGAGGATGGAGATTGAAAATTTGTTAGCTTTCTTTATAGCTAAAGAGCCTCCGTTATGGTAGAGCCAAAGAATTTGTGGAAAGAGTACTTGAAATACAATGCCTAAAGTATCACACGAAGTAAGAGCATGAAGACCAAAATGAGGGAAAGCAAGGCAAAGGAATTGGATTGCATTTATGTTGCTTCTAGAAATCCCAACAAGGAATGCCTCTCGAATTTCCAGATGAGAGATGGGAATGGCCAAGGGATGGGGAGGATGCTTCTCCACTTGCTATGAATCTAAGTGGAGCTACACCGCTTTGTGAGGTATCAAGAAGGTATACAAGAAGTTTGCTTGTCATTTTTGCCCACAAGATAGATTCCAACAATTGAAGAGCAGTTGATGTTTAGCTTTCTGAAGAGGTGAATGTTGCCCAATTTGTACAAGAGATAGCCAGACTTGGGGGTGTCACTCATCATATGTAACCCTATCACATGAGTTCAACATATGGGTTTTTGTTAATTCCATTACTTACAGATTTATATATACATAAGGAAGTAAATTAAGGCCTAAAGGTCAATATACAAAAGGGTGTTTTATATTTTATTTTTTTTTGAAGTTCTCAACATGCAACATGATGTAGAGTGCTTTGTGCATGGGACCTAAACTTTAAAGGATGGGTTATGGGCTCTATACTCTACCCTAGATTATTGTGATGATTTTTAATCTTTACATTGTGTAAAATGGATGAAATTTGCTTCAAATTTTTCCTATGTGATCAATAAGTTGTTAATTTTTAGGTTTTTTACTTGAGTTCCATGGGCCAAGCTAGATGGAGCGAGAGTGAGCAGATAGATAGACAAAGGGGGAGAAAGGGAACTGGTAAGGGCCCAATAGTCTCTTGATTTGAATCTTTGCAAAAAATGAACCACGGCATGAGAAATAGCCATGGCCTAGTATTGGGCCATCGCATTATAGCTTCTTACCCTCGCAGGGTATCCCCCATAGCTTAATCATGTAGAAAATGGCTTCCATTGAGGAATGAAGTGATGGTCCTTGCCTATTTCAGTGGATTATCAAACTTTCTTGAGTTTGTTTCAAAAAGATTTGAAAGTTCTTGCAGTGGGTTGTTTCAAGCTTTCGAGCTCTTGCTCTTCGTTGTGCTTGTGTTGATACATTATAGGCCCATGGTGATGCTTCTCTACCCGCTATAAGTATGGATGCATGCCTTCTCATTGCATGCCTATCCACGAGTTTCTACATCCGATCAAGGTTTACAACAAACAGAAGCGTGCCATTTCTCTAGGAAATGCTTAGATGCCTGTAGGGTGAATCTTCAACCTCATAAGCAACAGTCCAAGTGTCCGGTCCATAGTGAAGATGAAAGTTGTTTGCAATCTACATCTTGCCAAGAATGAGATGGAAGTGATGCTCGTCATTGAAGCTTCTAGCAGCCTGCATGATTGAAGTCTTCTCCTGTCGTCTGCACTCCATATCTACACACCTGGTTACTTGCCTTCCTGCAGCACACAACCTTTGAGGCTTCAATGGGAAATAGCTTCTCCTGCTGTCTGCACTCCATATCTACACACTTGGTTACTTGCCTTCCTGCAACACAGAACCTTTGAGGCTTCAATGGGAAATAGCTTGTCACTTAGACATGCCAAAAAGGAGGCAAATGCCTCTCCCAGGAGGCTACGATATCGCAGCCTCCTGGAAGAGGCATTTGCCGCCTTTTTGGCATGTTTAAGTAACAAGCATTTGGCCCTGTGGAAACCAAATGCAAGAGAGAAATGACTCTCTCAAGGGAAAAAAAAAAGGGGCAGATAGGCCTCACAGGAGGCCTTGAGGCCCTTTTGCCCCATTTGTTTACCTTTGAGAGAGTTAACTCTCTCTTGCATTCGGTTTTCACAGGCATTCCTATGAACTATGTAAAGTACATGAACTCTATGAGTAAAATGCTCCCACGAGGCTGCAATGTTGCCTTTTTTTTTTTGCTCTCATGGAGACCCTCCTCTCAACAAACTTATGTACTCATATCTCACCTGTTCTGAGATCGTGGATGCTGTCGAGCTACTATCTGCCAGCTGCTGTTTATCGCCAAGCTATTGTACTACCCGCCCGTGGTGTCCTACTTATGCCGCATGTGCAAGGGAGGAGGACGAGAGTAATGGCTGGGAGTAAGATAGTAGGGACTATATATATATATATATATTTATGCAAAATCTAACGATTGAAATCTACAAATTCAAAAAAACATTTACTTATCATCAAACACTGTTAAACTATGTGAATGAACAATACCTCAGAGGGATCTTTGAAGAAAAAATGTCATCAAACTTGTCCTCCTCAATGGTCCCTCTTGTAATCTAGGATGCTGAAGTTGATGGATTTTTTTCCAATACTAATTATATGCTTCCAAACAACTCCAAATCTATTTCAAACCATCTTTTGTAAAAAACTTCAATAGTAAGAGTGTATCTTTTAAAACAAGAAATCTATCTTCCTCTTTAAATCATGTATTAAAAGAAAATAACAAAATAACCAAAACAAACTACAAATTAATTGCTTCTTCAAAGTTGCATCATAAAATTTTGGTATTTTCATTGTCTTACATTGTTTTAAAGGTTTTCTCACCTGAATCTCCATGCAAGTTGCTCTGATAGACCCTGATTTGAGTTGAAAACTAAAAACATTCTAAAACTACATGAATGAACATTATCTGATTCTTGGAGCAAGACTCTTTGAAAGAAAAAGGTGATCAAACTTGTCCCTCCCAATCATCCCAGATGTGTTCCAGGATTGATGAAGTTGATGGTTCTTTCTTCGAAACAAATTATATGCTTCCAAACATCTCGAAATCTATTTCAACCAATATTCTGTAGAAAACCATTGATGAGTAAGAGTAAAAAAGACTCATTTCTCATGGAATTTCTTAAAAAACAATTAAAATTTTGAACATTTTCAAACCATGAAATAAAACAAAACAGCACAGGTACACAAAATGAACTACGAACTGACTGTCTCTTCAAAGTTACATCATTAACAAACAAATCTCGTCATAATCATTGTGTTGAATTGTTCCAAAGATTATCTCACCTGAATCTCCATATAAGTTGTCTGGATGGACCCCAAACCTTCATAAATGGTTTGAAATCATGCACCCTTAGAGATTGCAGCAGGGAAAGTAACTAGTATTGAGAGATGGGCAAGGACAAAAGAAAGATTGATTCTCATGCATCAGCAACTACAATGCTGAAAGTCAATCATCTTTGATCCTTTCTCTAAGAATCTTGTCTAGTAGCTCCTTCTAAGCTCCAAACACCTTGCATCATTCATGGCTCGCTCAGAACATTGATTGCCTTAGTGTGCATCATTTCTTGCATATAACTCTAGTGTAAATCAAGGAAGTTGTGACTTTGGAACAAGTGCCAAAACCTGCTCAAGCTTGCTCTCAGTCCTTTATGAATGAAATGATTTGAGATCGTGGGATAATCTCAAATTCAAAAATCTTGAATGTTTTGAAAGAATGAGAGTGAAATGAGAGGGAAATGCAGGTAGAGAAGAGACATGATGAGATTTTGGCATGAGAGTCCATCCCATGAGAGGGAGAATAGAGAAAGAAGCTTCTCGGTCAAGAGCCTAGCAAGAAATTTGAAAAGAGGGCTGGAGCAAAGAAAAATTCTAAATGGTACTCAGAAATGAGGGGGAAGCAAGAGGAATGAGAGAGAATGAAAGGAGTGTGGTAGTTGGATGGGAGGATGTCAGGTCAAATGGTACAAGTTTGGTTGTGAAACCAGGTCTCTCAGTTTGGTTATAGTTAAAAAACGTGATGGGAGAGTTGAGGTAGCAAGTGGGTGCTCCACCTCATTATTTAGAAAATTGAATAAAGAAATAGAGAAGTCAGGCCACTTTCAATATTCTATTTTCCTCCACCAGCCAATATTCTATTGGGTTTTATTCACCTTATTCTTCCATGTCACCAGCCGAAGGGCTCCCTTACAGGGCACTTTTTGAGTCCAACTTTTTTGTAATCAAGTTCTGGTGACTAGTGATTGGAGCATAAATGTTTAGAGGATCAACACCTGTTGTTGGTGACCTGATCTGCATATGAACAACATCACCACCTATTAGTGAGGATACATAACAAGTTTTCTCAACAAGCGGAGCAGACACATTTTTGAGTAGGATAAGCAAGCAATCATAATGAATCACATATTTGTAAAATGTCGACATCTCAATGAAACTAGACATTTAAATTCAACGTAGTAGCAACATGCAATTGATGGGGTTTGGTGACACACAAAAGAATATTTGAAGAGCTACATTAAAGTACATACAAGGGCCATTTGATAATCACAAGAGACAATAGACAAGGAGGAGGTATCAAGAGGATACATGGATCAACTAGCATGGGAGTTTTCTAAACCTTTCCTTGTAATTCAATTACATTTGGTGGAGTAAGGAGCATAGATGTGATCATCTATAATGGAGGCAACCTTACAATGACACCAACAATGATTGAATGTTGAGAGGAATAGATCTCTCAAAAGAGCATTAATGCAATGCTCTACAAAGAAGAATTGCTATTCACTTGCCAAGGCAAGTATAACGTTGAAACCCTGAGGAGTTGAGATGCTAACAACCTTGATAGTCTGTGAGAAATAGCTCTTAGTATGGGTAAAGCCCTTGCACTAGTTAGGCTTTTCCCAAGCAAGAGTGCATTAGTGATAATCAAAGTTTAGATGGTCTTGCTAGGAGGAATCTAGTGATTCATGTCACTATGGGGTTCCAATTGGGACATGGTGTCCTACTTGTGGGTTTATGGAATCATGAGATATCTTAGCAAGATCTGGTGATCTTGACAGTTTTGCGTTTGATCAACCCAAGACTAACAGTTCCAAGCTTGAACCTGGAGCTTTGCCCAATGCACGTGACAAGTAGGAAAGAGATTAATTATGCTAATGCTAATGTGTAAACATGCACAAGTTTTTGCAGGAAGATAAGCTCATTAAGATGCCAAGGGATGCATCATATAAGACATCAAAGATAAGTACTCCATGCCTTTTATTTTTTATTTAAAACTTGATTATTAATTGGAGACATACTAATGCTTAACTTTCTTAGTAGGTATATCATGGAGAAAGTAATTAAGCTAATGATGCTTAGTGTAGGATTGTGAAGCATGAGATTGAATATGAAGACATGATGAGATGAAGACCTATCAATTGAGGACAGATCCCCAAGCAAGCGGGTATGTCAAAGAAAAAATATAAGGCATAGATTGTATGAGGCTAATAGATGAGATGTATTAAAATAGAAGGTAGGTGAGGTAGGTTTAATGACAAAAAGGCATGGATTATGTATATGACTATTTGATAATCATATAAAAGATGAGCACTCACATGTACTAGGTCCTACGGGGTAGGAATGGGTAGGATGCATGGGTGCATTTGAATGATAGGCATTCATAACTCATAGGCTAAGGGTAGTGAAATGGGGTATGTGGGCTTTGGATCCCAAGGGCCATTTTCGAAAGGATTGCATCCTTTCATGTCTCGCATCCATTCTCCCTTCCCTTGCATTCTCTCAATCTCTCTCCCTTCAGTTCTTAACGTTCCTTGCAATAGAACAGTCTATAACAAAAGTACATGTGGCCCACATACATGGGCACTCTCACCAATTGGAGGGCCATTGTTGCATAAAAACTCTCTTTGACAAAGAGTAGGGTGAATCACTCTCCCCACCCAAAAAAGAATCACATTTATGTTGCTTGATGGCATTATTGGGCTTGCAGGTTGTCACCTTTTCTCTACACGAGCGACCATTGATTTTTGCTGAAGAAAAGCTTTTGTGTCAACTCAAGGCGATTGGATATATGGAAAGGCTCTAATAACTCCTTCAAGGAGGTTTGGTTTGAGATCATTGCACTATTACTAAGAGCACATTCATGTGATAGGAAGATTATGTAACCACAAGCTTTTGGGTAAATAGGCAGATGTGTGGCATGCTCTTCTCATGTGCTTTGTACTAGCCTTTATGGGCACCTTGTTTACAAGCAAGGAGCTACTTGACAATGGAGATGTGAATTGTAGGAGAAGTTTTAAAGAAGAAGCCTAAGGCTAGAGAAGCTTGTTGAGCTTGTGAATTCGGGGTGCAAGCTATGCTCAATAATGCAGGGAGAACAATATATGATCACTTTTGGTGAGCCAAGGTGGTATAATTATTGTATCTAAGGTCATGAGTATCATACAAGGCTATATCTTAGTACTTGCCCTTTTTTTAAGATACATTGTTGGTACAAGAAAAGAGTGTTGAAAAAGTCTCCAAGGAATATTCCAAATTGTCAAAGGTAGCATGGGACCCCCTAAAATTTCCCTTTACTTTAAATACTACCTATGTATTTGGAATGCAAGCATGACATGCTCCCTTTTCCTAGAAGAGCTCCCATCCATCGGCTTTGAAAAAGTCCTCCTCCCACCCCTTCCATTAAGGGTCAATTCCAATTTCCTATAAAGTCATTTCGAGAACACGTTGACCTTCGAACAAGTTTTGGCCCAAACATGAAACTTCCGAGAAATTCTTGTAAAGTTTATTTTTGCATTATGAGAACCCTTTGACAAAGTCCTCCCCCCACTAAGGGTCCCCGGTCAAATCCAATTTCCTATAAAGTTTATTTTTGCATTTCGAGAACGTGTTGACCTTTTAACACGTTTTGTCCCCAAACATGAAACTTCAAAGAAATTCTTTTAAAGTTTCCTTTTGCATTCAGAGAACATGTTGACCTTTTAATACGTTTTGGCCCCTAACAATAAAAATGAGCACAAGTGCGTTGCAAAAAAGTTATGCGCAAAAGGTGACTTGTGAAAGCACAACCCAAACTCAACGATTTCTAAACATAAAAGCTTTTTGAGATTCTAAATGGGCGTGTGAGTGCAAGACCCAAGGTGCATAGATCAAGCACATGTGTGCTGGAGATTGCAACAATTATTCATATTGCCTACTGCCTACAAGGCATAGGAGTTGGTCAGACCTTATCAAAAATCTGAGCACATAGTTCGATAGCAATCCAAGTCCATGGTAATTATGCGAGTGTGCACACACATGGCAACTCCTAGTTTCTTATTGCATGCCCTTGTCTGCTTGTGCAATCCGATATGCTTAGGCAAAGATTAGTCTTTTCCTGGGTGAGAGAAAAATAATGTAGGGCACTCCTAGAATTTTTTATTTTATAGAGCCAATCAAATTAAGGACAATGTCCAAGGTGTCAAAACACAGGCAATTAAGGAAAATGTCCAAGTTTTTCATCTTGGTGTCATAGGCATTTGCCTATTTTTACATTAAAATATTCAGCTGGTATTCTAAAAGATCACATAAAAATTTTAGAATTATTAAAAAAAAAGGATTTTTGGCCTGGCATATGTGGTAGCCTAAGTGAAGCCGACGAGCTTTTGAAGAAGCTCATTTTTCCATAGGATCAATGCCACATGGGCATCCAATCGTGGGTACATGGTAGTTCCCAGTTTTGTTTCATCCCACATATTTAGCCCCCTCTTCTCTCTCTCCCCCTCTCCTCTCTCTCTCTCTCTCTCTCTCTCTCTCTCTCTCTCTCTCTCTCTATCTGTGCCCCCCTCCCTCGGAGTCCCTCTCTTCCTTTCTCTCTCTTTCTTCCTCCTCTCGGGTAGGCCTATTGAATGACACATATCATTCATCTTGTTTCAAACTTTGCAGAAACAAAGGAAGGTTTGCCGGGAATCCCTTAAAGTATGCTGGGTTCTGTAAGGTATTCTGATTATATGTAAAATTTGGGCTGGCAACGGCCAGGGGCAACACTAACAGCATCAACCTCTGCCTCCCTCCCACTCAGCCCCTCCCCTCCCAGGCTATAGTCCCAGGAGAAATGGAGCTTGGAAGATGAATTTTGTCTGAGAGAGAGACGTGAAGACCGTAAGAGCTGGAAGAAATCATAGGCAAGTAGCTTTGAGCATCATCAAGCGGCACAAGTCACCCCCTTGCCACTCTCCCTCTCCCTCCCTGTGCACATTTTTTTTCCCTTATCAACTCACAAGCTATATGCATGCCATTTTGGTTCCAAATGAAATCACAAGATGACACACATTGGCACGATGGCTGAGATTTTCGATCCAAATGCAGTGACGACAAGGTGGAGAGACTAAGTGGTGGAGTCTCAAAGTCAAAGAAGGAACATTGTGAGACACTAGCCAATGTGCTGAGCACCATTCCATAGCCTCAAAGAAGGTAAAGATGTTATCTAGTACACTGCATTTCCAAACAAAGTTGTGTTGGATGATGTTTGGGACGAATGTCCTCACTGGACTACTAATCCGCTTAGATAGGGTGCTAATGTCAGATCTGTTGTATGTCCCCCCCTTTTTGGATGAGGTAAACCAAAGATTCGATGGCTCAACACCTTCCTTGATAAGAAGATGTAATGAAGGGCAGCTATTAGGGGATTCTTCCTTGCTTCCAAAAAGTGAGGAAGAAAGCTCGAGCAAGGCCATCATCTCCTGGGCACTTGTGGACCTCCTACTTGATGAAGGCATCCAAAAGCTCTTGCTCTGTGAAGGGCATGGTCAAGGAAGCACCCATCTGGATGGAGAACTGACCTCAAATACAACTTCATACCTACTCTCTGCACCACCTCACTCATGGTGAGAACACGGCCTTCGCTTGGAAGAGATGCCTATAGAAGGTTGATGCAATGTCCATCACCTTCTCCAGACCATCCGCAAACTACCATCTTGGGTTCTCAAGCACCTCACTTGCTTGCCAACAAGTTTCAATCCTTGAAAGAGTGACCTTCTTGACTACCATGATTTGACGCTTGCTGTGTTAAATCAAACTTCTTGCACTTCCAGCATTAAAACCAGCTTGAAGATTGCTTGGTTGAGAACTTGGTCCACTGGGTCTCAATCCCGCACTGTCCAATTACTAGTGACTTATTGTAAAAACCAAATGAGGGTGCTAGCTTGTTTCACCCACCATGCATTATTGTTGTACTTGACGTCAAGAGCTTCTACCAAATGCAAGGCCAAGTCTAGAGGCTGGTCTTTCATAGCATTTTCTCTAAGTGCTTCATTTAGTCCTTTCATGTATATGCCTAGAATGGTAGTCCCCTCAAATCCACGAATCTTTAGAAATATCCTCCAATATGCTATTCTATATGACACGCATAGACGGAGACACAGTCAAAGATAGAGACAGAGTTGAGAGATGGCAGAGACGACAATGTGTTATAGAGCCACATGCCATTTTAGGATGAGAATCACCATGCATGGTTTACTCTTGGGAGGCATCATCACAAGATTCTGACAAAATTCTTAAACTACATTGTTTTCCCACATTAGAGCCAGAGATAGGAGTTATGCCTCACACATGAACCTCACAAGGGGGACACAGAGATAGTATTGGCATTCCTATAACCATCTTGTAAGGATCCCTCAACACCATTACTGACCCATGCAATGATCATTATCAAAGGGATCTTCATTTTGATCTTTTGTTTTCTCACCTTCATCATGCTGATTAATTATATCCTTTTTGTATTTTATTAGAATTTCTCTCCTCTCCTTGGAATGTTGAAGTAAATCATGACCTGACATCGTGAAGAGTTCCTCCAAAGTTTCACCAAATTCATCATTGCCATACTCCTTCGGTATAAAAACATCATTCTCAACATTCACTTGTCTTTCAAGGCTCGACATCTGCAACTCTAATACAGAGATAATAGTGCATGCCTTGAAGAAGCTTGAAAAAATTATTGGCTCACAATAACTCCAATCGTGCACCCTTGTTAATATCTTCCAATCAGTAATGCTTTCCATCTTGCACAAACTTTCTAAAGTTAAACCCAATATCCCCTAGAACTTCGAGTAGTTGTATATTATGGGCCCATTTCAAAATCAAAATAATCATCCTTGAAAGAATATGACCCGTTTGAATACTAACCTATTTGAATTGCCTTTCACAACTCATGTGTGGTGACCTCTAGCTACTTGAACTCGATGTTTTTGTCTATAGGGACAATGTGCAAACCTAAGGCACTATATTGACTTTCAATTTATGAAATTATGTGAGATTCCTAAGACAATGCGAAAATAACATATGCTAACATTCATTGCTGCCTTCATCCTGAATACCTTAGGTAACATTACAAAAATTTTGGACTTAAAAAGGGGTCCTTTGGAGAATTACTAAAATATTAGAGGCTTGGATAAGGGAATATGGTATCCATGAAGGAGATTATTCCATGTGGACTAATTTGTAACAGAGGCTCCCTAAATCTAGGGGAAATTTTAGTTTTTTTTTCAAAATACCCCAAAAAATGTAAATGGTGGTTCACAATAAAAAATTATCTTTAGCAGGCCTGCCCTGACCATGTCAGGCCTCCTTGTTTTCCTCCCAAGGCAAACTATCCCCTAGCTAGAACTATGCTCACGTTTACCACCATTTGGTTTAACCATTTGGCCCAAATTTTGACTTCCTAACCAGCTCTCCCCTATTCTCTCTCTTCCAAAACATTTCAAACATTCATTCCTGCCACTTTCTAGCAAACAACTGGTTTCAAAATATCTTCTTTCCACTCTTGCTTAGTCATTCTCTCTCCCTCTCCACATTCAAAAATCTCTCAGAAAAACTTTTGTCCAAGCTCTGTTCATCCCTCTTCTCTTCCATTCATTCTCTACTTATTTCACTCTCTCTTAGAAACCAAAGTTGCAACCTAAATTTGCTTGGAAGGAGAGAAAAATGGGTGTTCTCTCATTTTTGATTCTTTCCTCACCTTTTTGGAGTATAGAGAGTCACCTCCTGAAGTTGCAACCTAAATCTTCTTAGAAGGAGTGAGAAAAGTGGATGTTCTATCATTTTCAGCTCTTTCTCTACCTTTTTGGAGTATATAGAGTCAACTCCAGACGAAGGAACACATACTTTCTAAGCAATGAAGTGATTTTGCCTTGAAATTTTTGTTTGTATTAAGTAGATACATTTTTGTATCACACTTTGTCTAAATGTTTATTACAAGAGATAGGGAAGAGGGAGAGATTGAGGTAGATGATATGTAAAACTACAAGACGATTTTTGACATTTTTTTCTTCACTGGTATAGGAGGGATAGATAGAGGAAGGGAAAGAGAGAGAGAGAGAGAGAGAGAGAGAGAGAGAGAGAGAGATTATTTCAAACTGCTATGTTGTTTTCTATTTGAGGGGATGAGTGAGGGAGAGAGAGACATAAAATAGTCATTTTTTTCTTCATTAGTATAGGAGGGATAGATATAGGAAGGGAAAGAGAGAGAGAGAAAGAGAGAGAGAGAGAGAGAGAGAGAGAGAGAGAGAGAGAGAGAGAGAGAGATTATATTTGAAATTGCTATGTTTTTTAATCTGTTTGAGGGGATGATGAGGGAGAGAGATAGAAAATAGTTATTTTTTTATTTGCTAGTATAGGAGGGTTTTCATATTTGAAAACCCTTACTCTTATTAATTCTTGAAAATTGATATTTTATTAGTTTATATAATCTTTGGGTTTTTATGTAATATGTTGGTTGCATGATATCTTATGGGTTGATGAGGATACTAGATGCAAGGGTGGAACCAGAGGGTCTTCTGGTGGGGGGATGGAGTCGATCGGCTACTACATCAACAGAGTGGCTCAACACATTTTGGTGTTCCATTGACAATTATCACTAGACAGAAAGATGAACATCATGAAGCTCAGGGTCCTCAGTCGGATGGTGAAGATGAGGCCCATCGTCCTACTATCGATGGTGTTGTTCAAATTAGGCATAGTGTAGCTTTACTTTTGTTCTCAAACACATGATCCAGTCTGCTACATAGTATTATAGCTATTGCAAGGCTAGCTGGCATTACAGATCCCCAAGCTATAGAGAATGAAATTGTGCATCTCTCTCTGCTTTAGTAAGAAATAAATAGCTTCTTGGATGGCTTCAGTGGCTATAACCAAGTGTAAATTGCTCCTCAAGACCAATCAAAAACAGCATTTGCTACAGAATGGGGTATTTTTTGTATATAGAGTCATGCCATTCGACCTTTGTAATGCCCCAGCCACATTCCAGCAAGTCATGTTCATAGCCATCTCCTATATGCAAAAATATCAGACTTGCATACTAATTATCTACAAGCTCAATGATACGGGTGCAATCGTATCCAACATGTATGCAAGATAGCAAGAAATGCCAGCCTCAACAACGAGACCCCTGCCAAACCTCTTCCCAAGAAGATTCGATGGCAGAGTCTACAACCTCAGAAACGAGATCCCCGCTAAAATTCACAGCCGTCTACCCCTCCTTAATAGGAGCTAAGCTTCTTGACTTCAGACGACATGCCACAAGCTAAACAGCTCCTGGAGGAATGACTCACATGCCACAAGCTAAACAGCCACTAGATTACGCATATGGCATCCCAACTCTAAAATCAAATTAAGCCATAACCCGAGGACGGGTAATAAAATGGATCCAGGAGTATGTTGACTCTATGCTAACATGAACTTATGTAGAAAGAGAATGTGATACAACTTTGTGTCACAACTTTGTGTTACAACTTTGTGATACAACTTTGTGATACAACTTTGTGTTACAACTTTGTGTTACAACTTCTACATACGACTTCTACATGTAGAAAGAGAATGTGTTACAACTTTGTGTTACAACTTCTACATGTAGAAAGATAATGTGTTACAACTTTGTGTTACAACTTTGTGTTACAACTTTGTGACACAACTTTGTGTTACAACTTTGTGATACAACTTTGTGTTACAACCTTGTGTTACAACTTTGTGATACAACTTTGTGTTACAACTTTGTGACACAACTTTGTGTTACAACTTTGTGTTACAACTTTGTGATACAACTTTGTGTTACAACTTTGTGTTACAATTCCTACATGCAGAGAGAGAAGCTCTCCAAGTTCTATAAATACCCCATAATGGAATGAAGCCCACACTCTTTGGGGCATTGTGTTGAGTCTACTTTGGTATTCCAAGCATTTGTCTCAAGTGTCCATGCTTCCTTGCACTCCACATCTAAAAGCATGTCCTAACCTTGCAACTCCTCCTCCCCTCTCCTCCAACCTTGCAACCCATCCTCTCCCTCTCCTCCTCCCTCCTCCTCCTCTTTCCTCCTCCTTCCTCCTCCTCCTCCTCCTCCCTCCTCCTCCTCCTCCTCTCTTGTCCTCCTCCCTCCTCCTCCTCCTCCCACCTCTCTCTTCTTTCCCCCATGCTCTTACACCTTCTTCCTCTCCCACTCCTATGCTCCCTCTAAACCCTTTGTTCCTCAACCCTTAAAACTCCATGATCTACGAGGGAGACGAGTTCTCCACCATGTACTCTACCCTGAACCTTGGAACTCCTAAACCCTGGAACCTCCTTCTAAACCCTGGAACCTCCTTCTAAACCCTAGAACAAGTTCTAAATCCTGGAACCTCCTTCTGAACCTTGGATCCTCCTTCTAACCATGGACTCCTTCTAAACCCTGGAACCTCCTTCCAAACCCTAGAACTCCTTCTAAACCCTGGAACCTCCTTCTGAACCTTGGAAGCTCCTTCTGAACCATGGAACCTCCTTCTAACCCTTAAACTCCTCCTAAACCCTACAACCCCCAATGAAGGCAAAAGCCTTCATTACCTCAACAAAGATGATTTACGTTTCTTTTACACATGCATGCACTTTGTTTGCTTACCACACTTAAGCCTACATCTCTCACCGGAACATGACTCGAGGTCCTAAGCTACACGTATACTATAATTGGCAACTCTAATATATCTGTAGGTGACAAAAAGCCTCAGAACCATGCATACTGAGAGAACCCTGCTCTTCCTATGAAAGCAGTAGGAAAGAGCCAACAGTCCTTTAAGATTCTGCATTCTCGTGTAAGCTTATCAATGCTGAAGGCACGCCCTACCAAAGATTGTTTCATTTCTTCAAGCTTGTCTTTGCAATCCTGGAGCTCTTCTTCTTTGTGAATTAGAGTGAGTTGAGCTTGGGCCACTACTTCTATCTGTTGAGCATGTGTGGATGTCAAGGAGTTATAGTAGGTCTGTAGGATTGCCATTGCTTGTACTGCTTTTGTCAGCTGTGTTTGACTTTGGTGGAGGTTGGAGGTCACATCCCTCACTACCTTTTCTTGAGCTTGGAGAGCTTGGTTCATGTGCACTTCTTCTATCTCCTTCTCATCTATCTACGCCCGAAGTGCCTTGACCTCTATGGCGATTGCCTGGAATTGGTCTTCGATTTCTGATGCAGTCTGTCTTTCCAATTCCCTTGCATATTCCTCCTTGGCCAAGCTAGTGAATAGTTCTGACATTTGGATCATTTGGCTAGCCTGATGTTAGAGAATGACCAGACAGTGATGAGGTCTGGCGATACTATTGATATAAGTGGTGCCCATGTAGCCAGCGCGATGATTCTGTAGTACTTGGGGGAGGTTGTTCCAATGGTATTTCAGCCCCTTGTGTACAATAGTCATATTGTTGATCTGGCACTAGCTCCCGTTGTGGCTCGTCGACTAGCATGGCATCGATGGGCGGTTCTAGTACTGATGTAGCCTCAAGCTCTGGTGCCGATCTTTCTTTAAGTTTTGGGGCCGATCTTGCCTCGAGCTCTGGTTGTTGCTGTTGTTGGAGATATATTGGTTGCAATTGTGCACCGTGAGCTGTAGCATCTCTTGGGGCAATTCTGCAATCCCGACCTCTAGAATAGGTATTTCTTCGAAGGCAGCTGCACCTATCAATGTGATAGTAGGAGAAGTTGGTGATGGCTCCCATACTAGTGAGAAGGGTATGTCCAACTCCTCAATTGGTTTTGGTGACTAGGGTAGAGTCATTTCTCTTTCTTGTAGTTCTTTTTTGATGATTATAGCCAATAAGTGTGGAATTTTACATTTTTGGCCTAAAGAACCCTTCAATTTCTTTGTAAAGAAGATGACTAAGTGCTGGACCCAGTCTTTTTTACTTTCTACTCAGCAAAATAAATGTGTAGAGTGGAAGGGATTGATTCTTGCCACACTTAACCCCCAGGATTGTGGAGAGGAATTGTGCTGCTTCCTTGAGGCGATGGTCAAGGATTGTGTGAAGCAATATGCTGTCTCTATGGATCAGTGTGCCCTTGGTGAGGAGAGGCTGTACTTCGATAAACTTTGCATGAGCAGGCCATTTATGGTATTCATCACCTTGTGTTGGCAGTGAGAAAGCCCTTTGAATGACTGTTCTATCGAGGATAATGTTTAGCTTGCTCTGATGTGCAATACTGTACTTTCCAACCTTTGCATTGCTGGAGTGGTAAGAATGGAGAAAATCCTTGATGTATGTGGTCATTGTAGGACTGTCCTCCAAGGATTTTAGGCTCTCATGCAATTTGCCTAGACCCCTTTGCTCTAAGTAAGATGTTGCTTCTTGGGAAAGACCATAAGTCGATGTGGGTGGCCAAAGAAGTTCCAGTGATTGGGCCCCTTCAATGGCTATGTAGGTCGTTGGTGACTAGGGTGGCATTTGTTCTTCTTGGTCATGCACTGAATCCTCTTCGGAGCTATCACTCTAGACCATGAATGGCTATGGTCACCATGGTTGAGAGGATGTAGATGGCTGCGAGCTCTGGAGGGGGTCTCATGGTTGAGGCGGTGGGCTCTTTCTATGCAGCCTCTTTAGTGGTGGCATCTTTCTGGTTGGTACACTGGTATGACCTTTTTGTGTGTGTGTGAGAGATCTTATTTTTATACATGCTTTGAGAGTGTGGAATGAAAGTGTGTGTGGTACAATTATTCATGAAATCATCTATGTGTCTAAGCGAAAGTGTGTGAGTGCACGTGACCTAGGAGCTAGGTATGGACTAACTATATGCTTTTTTTGTTGCTGGGATTTTCATAGGGCAGCTAGAACTTAGGCATCACTTCTGAGCCCTAGGTTAAAATTGATTGATGCTACCTATATGTGCAAAGATGTACATATGCAAGTGAGTGCTCATGATACAATCTAATTCTAACTAAGGAAGACGGTTTCCCAAATCTTCATTTTTCTTTGGGATGGCTTGCGTGTTGATGTAGTAGTGCTTCAGTCGGCTCCCGTTTACTATTGTGTTGAATTGGACTCCATCCAATGTTTCTAGCAACACATCTCTGTTGCGATTCATCTTCCGTACTCGGTAGGGTCCTTGACCTAGATATTTCAGGTTCCCCTTGTGTACTTTGGCATTGTATAATAGGACTAAGCCGCCTTCCTTGATGTCTTTAGCTTTCAGATTTCTGTCAAACCATGCCTTTCTTCAATTTTTGTTGTTGTCATGGCATGGTATGTGACTAGTCTTGTCTCTGTATGCTTCTCCAACTGATAGAGCCTTTCTTGCAAGGATTCATGGTCTCCCATGCATTCCTGGATTGCTATGCGTAGACTTGGTATTACAAACTCGAGTGGGACCGCAGCTTCAAGGCTGTAGACCAATTGAAAAGGTGTGTTCCCTATACTGACCTTGAATGTGGTTATGTATGTCCGGCCTGCCCATTCCCGTGGGGGTAGTAGGGTGTGCTTTTTCTATGGATTACCATGATGCCAGACAAGAGTTCTTGGATTACCTCATTGACAAAATGTGTGCCTCTATCCGACACAATTTCAATGGGGCATCCAAATCAGGTGATCACATTTTTGTATAAGAATCTTGCTGTGCTTCTGGCATCTGCATTTCTGATTGCTTTAGCTTCAGCCCATTTTGTAAAGTAATCAGTGGCCACAATGATGTAGCATGCCTGTGTTCCTTTTTCTACTGGATGTATGGGACCCACATAGTCAATCCCCCATTTTTCAAATGGTTTTTGTGCAACAATTGTTGTTAGGGGATTGAAGTCTTTGTGTTGTGGTTTAGTAGACCATTGGCATACATCATAGCCTTTTACATATTCATAGGCATCTGCCCATAGTGTTGGCCACCAGTAGCCTGCAAGGAGAACTTTTCTTGCTATGGCTTCCTCTTGGAAGTGTCCTCCTGCAATGCCTTCATGCACTTCACTTAGGATTGGCATGATCTCATGAGGCATTACACATCTTCTTAATATCTGGTCCTTGCCCATCTTGTATAGTTGCCCTGCAATGAGTTGATAGGGTGCAACCTTTAGAATCAATTTTCTGGCATCTACTACTTTCATTTCAGGGGGTGGTCTGTTGGGATATCTCAAGGTGTATGCCTCAGGCACACCTTATGTTTCTATGTGTGAGTGCTAGAGGCACAGTTAGGTGCCCACAAGCACAGTTAGGTGGTGGAAAAGCCACATAGGATGATTGAGAGAATCTAGGAGCAGATTGAGGAGATGATTGTGGAGCTTTGAGGTCATCAGTGATGTCAGTGACCTTGTATGAGGTGCCTACTTAAGGACCTCTTTCTTCTTCATTCCAAAAGCAAGTATTCTGATTTTGTGTCCACTCTACTCTTTCCTTTCAGTGTTCCAACATGGTATCAGAGCCATTTGATCCCCCTTGAGCCCATTTTTGCCACATCATCATCATCATCTTCTTCTTCTTCTTCACCATCTCTCCCTCTTCTTCCAAAAACTTGCTTAAGCTTGTTCTCTTCCAATTCTCACTCATTTCCCACGCCCTTCCAGCTGAAGATCCACCTAGTTGGGGCGCACTCCTAGCTAAAAGGAATCGACGAATCATTGCGTCTGCTCGTCGCCATTGCAGGAAAATCGTCGAAGTTCTCTGCTGCAAGTTCTCTGCGCCTGCTCTGTCTTTGTCTAATTCCTTCCAGGGCAAGCTTCTCCATATTTAGAGCTACTCCTACCGCTTCTTCTACGGCCTCAAATGCTGGAGAATCTTCAGCTCCAACACGACCGACAAGGGATCCAGCAAGAGAAGAAAAAGCATATGGTATAATTGCTTTAGCTTTGGGTGATGATTACATACATCATATATCTGACTTGGAGTCTCCATCGGAAGCATGGCAGAAGCTAGATTTGATTTTTGGTGCAAGCTCTCACATATCTAAACTATCACTTAAAATCTCTTTCTTTGAATTAAAGATGGCAAGTGATACTACTTTAGCTGCTCATGTCAACTATATGCGGAGTCTTATGACTCAGTTAGCTTCTATCAACTCTCCTATCACCCCTGATGATGCTATGGCAATGCTACTTAAGAGTATGCCTGAAAGTTTTGATCACATTGTTAGCACTTTGAAGAATCTTCCCAATCCAAACCTTGAAGGCATTATCTCAGCTCTCCAAGAAGAAGAAAGACACATGGAGCTAAGGAAAGGCAATGACATGCTTATGTTATGAAATTCCAGAAGGGCAAGATTCTCCTTACAATCACTATGGAAAGACAAATCACCTTTCAAAGGAATGCTTCAAAGTTAATCCATGCAAGCACTGTGGCAAAAACAACCATAGTGAGAAGTTTTGCAGAGATAAAGCAAAGACAGAAAATGCAAATCTACTTACAGTGAATGAGCCTCCACAAGATGAGGCATCCTTTGAAGATTATGCTTTTTAACTCATCTCTATGTATGCTCCAGATCTCTCTTTTTATGTCAAGGTACTCAGCCTCGATAGTCCTCCAAAACGAATGAAAATAAATTATTGTGTGTTGTGTGTTTTGTAAACGCCTCTGGTCACCTTATGATTGTGGGGTTAAAGGTCACTGTGCCTTAACCCCAGTTATGTACAATACTCAAACACATATATAAATGAATGAAAAAGAAGATTAGGGTGATTCTGCACCCACCAAACTTGTGTGGCTCTCTGTCTCTCTCTCTCCTTCTTCCATTCTTGCTTCCGTTGAGAGCACTCTCAACTGGTATCAGAGCCCGGGTGATCTAGCTGAGCGTGCGTGAATGCTTGAAGCTCAGCAGCTCTGTGAGAGGAAGGAGAAGCTTTGTGGGAAGCTTTGTGGGTGACTTTACTTGCATCCGAGTGTGCAGAGACCTTGGAGGAACCTTTGGAAAAGTCACTTTGGCTTTACGAAGTGGTTTTGAGAGCCTGTTAAGAGCTTTCAAAAAAAAAGTCGTTTTTTGAGCTTTTCCCTGTTCCGTTCGATGACAGAGACTCCATATTGACTTGTAGAGGCAACTATTGCTTGCTTTTGGTGTCCACATTACTTCAGGAGCCTGGAAACACCTTTATTCTTGAATCCGGGATCATTTCATTGGATTTCTGGCTCTCTGTGTCAGTTTCTGCGTTTTTTGCCCGGGTGTTGGAACTCAAGTTTGGAGCAACCATTTGCAGATCTGTCAGTTCCGGTGGACTCAGGAGGTCCTAAAACTTCTATGTTGCTCATCATTCGCACTCCGGTGGAGTTTACAAACAGCTCTGTTTCCAAAAACGTTTTTCAGTCCGTGTGTTGGACCCAGTGATTGAGACCACGGTTTCCAAAACCGTCTGTCCCATTGCGTTCCGGATGCCCAAAAACCCCTACCTATCAGTTCTTGCGTGATTCGGTGGAGGATTTTCAGAGTTATAAATCTCTGTGTATTCAATTTCGTCTCTCTGTTATGCATTTTTCATACTAAGGTTTTGAAACCTTAGATTTATGCCACATGGCAGTGGATAAGTGTTGACTCCCATTTCTCACTCATCGGTTGGGATTTTGGAGTTCTGGCAGAAGAGAGATATTTGCAGATTTTCTTGCTGAGTCCGATTATGCAATGGCGCCCATGTTTTGAAGCATCTCAGGTTCTATTTTTCAGTAGCGCTCATTACCGTGGGACTATGATTTCTTGAGCATACCTTATGCAGATCACTCTGGTTACAGTTTGAGCAGTGTGTGCGCTCATTCGTGGTGTGCATTGGGTTGCAGTGGATGATTTATAAGTTGATAGGCAGCAAGCTGTCCATGCACCAAATGTGCAAGAAATGGTACCACCAAGTACTCCCACAGGTATACAATCAAGGGTAGATGATGGATCATCTATTGGTGGAAATGATGAGCCAAATGTGGCTGATATGCAAGTGGGACAGCAAGCTGAAATGCCCTTGAGAAGATCATCTAGAGTGTCTAGACCGCCTGATAGGTTTGTTCCAGGGGTAGACTATGTGATGCTTACTGATTGCGGGGAGCCTTCTTGCTACAGAGAGGCTATGATGCGTGAGGATCAACGCAAGTGGGAGTATGCTATGCAATCAGAGATGAGTTCACTTATGAAGAATAAGACTTGGGACTTGGTTTCTTTGCCACATGGAAAGAAAGCATTGCCATGTAAATGGGTCTACAAAATGAAGGTCACAGGTGATGATGTGCCTAGGTACAAGGCCCGTTTGGTTGCTAAAGGGTTCAAGCAAGAGAAGGGTGTGGACTTTGAATTGATATTCTCTCCGGTTGTGAAGATGACCACACTTAGATGCATGCTTGGACTAGTGGCATTAGAGGATATGGAGCTTATGCAGATGGATGTCAAGACAGCTTTCTTGCATGGGGATTTGCATGAGGACATCTACATGGTGCAGCCGGAAGGCTTTGAAGAAAAGGGCAAAGAGCATTTAGTTTGCAAGCTGAAAAAGAGTCTCTATGGTCTTAAGCAAGCACCTAGAGAATGGTATCAGAAGTTTGATGCTTTCATTCGGTCCCAGGGTTTTAGAAGGAGTGAAATTGATCACTGCCTCTACACTAAAAGGGCTAAGGATAGTAGCCTGATAATCCTGGCACTATATGTGGATGATATGCTATTGGCTAGCAAGAATACTTATGAGCTAGATGCATTAAAGGCCAAGTTGCATGAGGCCTTTGATATGAAGGATTTGGGACTTGCAGGTCATATTCTTGGTATGCGCATCACGCGTGATCGGAGTAGGAAACTCCTTTGGCTTTCACAAAAAGAGTATGTTACAAAAGTATTACAACGTTTCAATATGGAGGGGGGGAAGGTAGTGAGTACTCCATTGCCTCCATATGTGAAACTGAGTCATACAGATAGTCCCAAATCAGATGAGGAGAGGGCCATGATGGCCAAGGTTCCTTATGCATCAGCAGTTGGGAGTCTTATGTATGCTATGATAGCTACTAGACCAGACATTGCATTTGCAGTGGGAGTTGTTAGCCGATATATGGCTAATCCAGGAAAGAGGCATTGGGAGGCAGTTAAGTGCATCATGAGGTACATGAAGGGTACTAAGGAGATGTGCATTTGCTTTGGTAAAGGAGACATGCGTGTACTTGGGTACACAGATTCAGACTATGCAGGGCATGTGGATAGTAGGAGATCCACTTCTGGTTATGTGTTCACCTTTGCAGGTGGTGCAGTGTCGTGGATGTCTCGCGCACAGAAGTGCGTTGCTTTGTCTACCACAGAGGCTGAGTATGTTGCAGCCACAGAGGGTTGCAAGGAGGCTATATGGCTTGATCGGCTAGTGGGAGATTTGGGGATTCATACAGGTGTACCGACATTGCATAGTGATTCCATGAGTGCTATTCAGCTAGCACGGAATCCGGTCTTTCATGCAAAGACCAAACACATTGAGGTCAGGTACCATTTCATTAGGGAGGTACTTGAGGACAAGCGCATAGAGCTTGTCAAGGTTCATACAGATGATAACCCTGCAGATATGCTGACGAAGAGTCTACCTAGTCAGCGGTTTGAGTATTGTCGTGTATTGATGGGCATTGGATAGTATGCTCACTAGTTGTTCTCCCTTAAAGGCACATTGTCCTTTAGGTGGGAGGTTGTGGGGTTAAAGGTCACTGTGCCTTAACCCCAGTTATGTACAATACTCAAACACATATATAAATGAATGAAAAAGAAGATTAGGGTGGTTCTGCACCCACCAAACTTGTGTGGCTCTCTGTCTCTCTCTCTCCTTCTTCCATTCTTGCTTCCGTTGAGAGGACTCTCAATGATGTAGGCCATGTGTATGTTTTTTGTTCCATGGTACCTCCTACAGACATTGTGTGCATGTACATGTAGGGGAGATAACCATTGGAAGGTCTGTTTGTATCCCTTTCTATTTACCTTACACCCAAGGGAACCCTTGCTAGCATGAGAACCTAGCCATAGATTAATCCTTGACCACCATGAGATGGCATGAGAAACTATGAGACTAGATGTATCCTTGACATAGCTTGAGGCATTTCCTTGAGGGGGGGTTTGTTGGGATATCTCAAGGTGTATGCCTCAGGCACACCTTATGTTTCTATGTGTGAGTGCTAGAGGCACAGTTAGGTGCCCACAAGCACAGTTAGGTGGTGGAAAAGCCACATAGGATGATTGAGAGAATCTAGGAGCAGATTGAGGAGATGATTGTGGAGCTTTGAGGTCATTAGTGATGTCAGTGACCTTGTATGAGGTGCCTACTTAAGGACCTCTTTCTTCTTCATTCCAAAAGCAAGTATTCTAATTTTGTGTCCACTCTACTCTTTCCTTTCAGTGTTCCAACATGGTCTTCCTGCCATCAAGTACCCAATGATATTTGCACACCACTCTGGAACAGCATCTATTTGAAATAGTGTGGCATCTGGTAATTCGTCTTCTACTCCAGTGGATTCTTCTCCTCACTTGACACGAGACATGTGATCGGCAATGTAGTGTTGGGCACCTTTGCAGACCACTATTTTGAAGTTGAACTCTTGACATAAGAGGAGCCATCTGGTTATTCTTCCTGTTGTACATGGATGGTTCACAAGAAAAAGCAATTCTTGATGGTCGGTGTAGAAGACAAAATCATTTGCTAGTAGATAGTGCCAAAATTACTTCACACTATACACCATTGCTAGGGCTTCTCTTTCTGTGGTGGTATAGTTGATCTCTGCATCATCGAGTTGTCGACTGGTGAAGTAGAATGGGTAGTCTTTCTTATGTTGACTAGGTTGACAAAGTACACTCCCAATTGCATACTTGGATCCATCAATATGAACATGAAAATCAATATCCCAATTGGGAGATTTAAGGATGGGAGCTGTGATTAGGTGCCACTTTGAAAGCTCAAAGGCTTGGTCGCACTCTTCGGTCCATAAGAAATCCAGTAATAATTTGTAAAGTGGTCTAGCTATCATGGCATACCACAATATAAATCTTCTATAGTAGCCGGCATGTCCCATAAAGACCTGTACATCTTTGGAATTTGTAGGAGGAGGTAATTCCATGATGATTTTGATTTTATCCATGTCAGTTGCAATCCCATGTTGAGAGACGATGTGTCCCAAAACAACTTCGTGGGTGACCATCTGGCATTTTGTTGGATTTAGGGAGATGCCATACTCCTTGAATTTGATTAGTACTTGTTCAAGACATTTGAAGTGGTCTTGTTTGTTTGAATGGATGCACAAATCATCCAAGAACACATGTAAAAACTTCTGGGGCATTACAAAGGCCGAATGGCATGACTCTATATGAAAAAAAAACCCCATTTTATAGCAAATTCTATTTTTTATTTGTCTTTAGGAGCGATTTGCACTTGGTTATAGCAACTAAAGCCATCCAAGAAGTTATATATTTCTGAACCTGCCAGCTTTTCCAACACTGTTTCTCTTAGGGTAGGGGATAGTGATCCCTAATTGTGGCGGCATTCATATTTTTTAAGTTTATGCATATTCTGAGCTTCTTGTTGTGTTTAGGCACAATGACAATGGTTGAAACCCAATCAGTGTGCTCTATCTCATAGATGAATCCGACATCTAAGAGTTTTTCCAGCTCGTCATAAACCATGGTGCCATATTTAGGATTTGTGTGATAAGGTCCACATACCTTAGGGTGAGCACCTTCCCTTATAGGTATCGTGTGTACTGCCACTTCTTGTGAAATTCCTTTCATTTCTTTGTATGACCATACTAGGCAGTCACGGTATTCCATTAGGAGTGCTTTGAGTTTGGTTTCATCTTCTTGTCGAAGCTGTTTCCCAATGAAAACCTATTTTTCTTCCTCCCCTTCAAGGGCGAGGTTTATTATGCGTGTTTTTGCTAGTCCCTCATAGATTGCAGTTTCTCCAACTCTAACTTCAGATTCTCTTAGTGATCTTGGCATGGCTATTGGCACATTGCCACTTGTATAATTCTTGAAGTATTCCAGCACTTCTCGAAGATTAGCCTCTGATGGTGTTGAACTCGCCTGACATGTGTCGTGTGTATTGGGTGACATAGTTGCATTTATTAATTTGTTAGGCTCTTCTTGACCTTCTTTTTTTGAAGTCTCTTGATCGGGCTTCATCCATGTGAAGATAGTGGGAGAGAGGGAAGGAGTCTCACTTGAGGCTTTCTCACAAGCACAATGGGGGAATACACACAAAGGTGGAGGCTGAAAACAGTTTTCCTCTTCTTAGTTATGAAAGCCAAAAGAACTCTAGTACAAAGAAATAGAAGAACCCTATATGTGGGTCGCAAACCAAACTCAACTAACTAAGGTGGCATACTAACTGAGCCACAAACTAGTGTAGATAAGGATAGCTATCATCCAGCTATTATTCGTGGGCGGTGTACCAACCGCATCTGTAGCTAACAAGTCGGTGACATAAATGCACAACGGTCACCCTGGCATAGCTTGATATCTCAACACCCCCCCTCGAGCTCAATCCCAATTCCTGCACACCAAGTAGGTCTCTGAACTTGCGCAGCTTCTCTGCGCCCAATGCCTTCATGAATATGTCAGCTACCTGATCCTCTGTGCTAACATAAACTAGATCAATAAGACCTAGTAAAACCTTCTCCCGCACATAGTGACAATGCACCTCAATGTGCTTTGTTCTAGCATGATAGACTGGGTTATTTGCCAAGTGTTTACTGCTCATGTTGTCACAATAAATGACAACTGGCCCATCTGATGCATATCATAGAGTAGCTTATGCAACCAAGATACCTCACATGCAGCCATTGCTGCACCCCTGTACTCAGCCTCTGTGCTCGACAAGGCAACTGTAGGCTGTTTCTTGCTGCTCCAAGTGACTGCAGCACTCCCAAAAGAGAACACATATCCACTGGTAGATCGTCTATCAGAAATACTACCAACCCAATCAGCATCAGTGTATCCATGCAACTGTATCTTAACCCCAGCCTCATAAAATAGTCCATACTGCAATGTGGACTTCACATACCTCAGTATGCGTCTAGCCGCATCCAAATGCGGTTTCCTTGGAGCCTGCATAAACTGACTTACCAACCCAACAGCATAGTTCAAATCTAGCCTGGTAATAGTCATGTAAATCAAACTTCCTACTATGCGTCTGTACATAGTAGGGTCTTCTAGAAGCTCACTTGCATCTGCGCTCAGCTTCACATTCTGCTCCAAAGGAACTGAAATGTGTTTACAGCCTGTCATCCCATATTTGGATAGCATGTCCATTCCATACTACCTCTGCAAGAGCTGTATCCCACTTGGTGATCTAATCACCTCAATGCCCAAGAAATAATGCAGCTCTCCCAAATCCTTCATCTCAAACTTCTGCTTCAATAGCATTTTCACATGAAGGATGTCTTCATCACTATCACCTATGATGATCAAATCATCAACATAAATGACAAGCAGCATAATACCTTTCTCTGTTTTTCTCACATAGAGTGAGAAATCTGCCTTGGCAATCTGAAAGCCAATAGTAACAAGATACTGTCCTATCTTGTTAGACCATGCTCTAGGTGCTTGCTTCAAGCCATACAAGGCTTTCTTCAATCTGCAAACAAAATCAGGATGAACAGCATGCACATAACCTGGTGGCTGCTCCATATAGACCTCTTCTTGCAAATCACCATGCAAGAAGGCATTCTTTACATCCATCTGATGTAAAGACCATCCCTTTGATGCAGCCATAGCAATGACTGCTCTTACAGTCGCCATCCTTGCAACTGGACTGAATTTTTCTTCATAATCAATGCCATATGTCTGTGCATACCCCTTGACAACTAATCTTGCCTTGTATCTGTTCACAGAGCCATCTGCATTGTGCTTCACCTTATAAACCCATTTACAGCCAATTGCATTCTTGTCTTTAGGCAAAGGCACCAATTCCCATGTTGCATTTGCATCCAAGGCATCCATTTCTTCATCCATGGCTTTCTCCCATTTTTCTTTTCCCATGGCTTGCTCAAAAGAAATGGGTTCTGGTTCCTGTATCACTTTGACCATATAGGCATAGTGAATGCCTGTAAATCCATCATATTTCAGGCTATCCACAGGATACCTAGCTCTGGTAGACCTGTGAAAAATAGGCTCACTTCTAGCTGCTCTCAAAACATCCCTGGTCTTCCTTACTCCAGGTGTAACAACAGAAGGAATACCCAACTCATCATCAATGCTCTGTTCTGAGCCACTGGATTCACCATCCACATAAGAGTGACCTGCATTCACATCAAACATGGGCTGATCTACCTTCTCTTTTCCTTTTCGTGATACCTGCGTACTACTATCTGCATTGCTTTGAGGAGATTCTCCTGATCTCAATCTACTTGTCCATGGTGAGGTATGTGAACCACTGCTAGAGGACACTACAGATCCACTGATATTTTGTGATTGCTGCTGTGAATTCTGTGCAGCATTACCATTTTGTGCATCTACATCAATCATCACATTTACTGGTTTAAACCAGCTGCTCATCTCATCAAAAACAACATCTCTGCTCACTGTAAACTTACGAGTAGAAGGGTTATAGCATCTATACCCTTTCTGCCGCAGAGAATAACCAATAAAGATGCACTTCTCAGCTTTTGGATCCAACTTGGAGCTCAATTCATCTGGCACATGAACATAGGCAATGCAACCAAAAATTTGCAAATGGGAAATATTTGGTTTCCTACCAGTATACATCTCCTCTAGCATCATGCCATGTATTGCTGTAGTGGGAGTTCATTATGTAAACTGCTGTAGCAACTGCTTCAGCCCAATAAAAACCTGGCAGGTCTTTTTCATTGAGCATGGCATGAGATACCTCTCCAATATGCCTGTTTTTCCTTTCTGCAAGTCCATTTTGCTGTGGAGTATGACTGCATGAATATTGTTGCTTTATGCCATGCTCCTGCAGGAACCTTGCAAATTCATTTGAGAGGTACTCTCCCCCTCCATCTGACCTTAGGCATTTTATCTGCAAGCCTGTTTCTTTTTCAACCATAGCTTTAAAAACTTTGAAGTGCCCAAACACTTCACTTTTCTTTTTCATAAAATACACCCAAACTTTTCTGCTGTAGTCATCAATAAAGGTGACAAAGTAATGACAGCCTCCAATAGATGCAGCTTTAGTAGTCCACACATCAGAGTGGATTAATTCCAATGGCTTCTTACTCTCTTGAACATGCTTAGGAAATGGTTTCCTTGCCTGTTTTCCAAATTGACAGGCTTCACACACCTTATGCATTTCTGCAACCTTGAATTTAGGCAATCCTGCAACAATATTTTGGGCCTGCATTGATTTAAGTCGCTGTACATTAACATGACCAATGCGTTTATGCCAGATATCAATATCTGCAACTACACGGGTCCCATGTGCAAACATTGCTGCACTCAATTCAGGCATGTCCGCATCCAGCGTAAACATCCTCCCCTTCTTCTTTCCTTTTGCTATCAAGCGACCATTATTTTTCATATCCTCAACAAAGTATCCATGAGGATTGCTGCAAGCCCTGCTCAACCATTTGACCAACAGAAACCAGGTTCTTGGTGATGTTCGAGACATGAAATACATCAGACAAGTATTTCTTTTTCCCATCCTGCATAGACAAAGGAATTTTGCCAATCTGCACAATAGGATGTGCACTATCATCACCAGTCTCCACAAATCCTAGTTTTTCCATTTTCCTTGCATCCTACATCCATTCAGCATGACCTGTCATGTGGTTTGACACACCTGAGTCAACATACCACACATCATTGCTTTCTTCTGCACTTGTCACAGAATTTTTCATATGCTGTACCATAAACAAATGCTCATTTCTATCATCACCCTGTCTACTAGAGGATGCATAATTGCCTTGCTGCAATTTTCCATTCATAATGTCATTCTGCTTCTTGTAGCAGTCTTTAGCCATATGCCCCATTTTACCACAGTAGTAGCATTCAACATTGCTGTTTGCATTTTGGCCTCTCTGCCATCCACCACGACCTCTTTGGCTCCCCCTGCCTCTAGAGTTACCACGTCCTCTTGCATAGGACTGGTTTTCTTGAGTTTGCTGCATATTCTGATTTCTACCATGGCCTCCAGATCGGCCTCCTCTACCTCTGCCTCTACCCCTTCTAGCAATTGAGTAGAAGACAGTTTCTTTTGAAGTTCCTCCTGAAGAAGATGCACCACCATCTCTACTCTTCAGAAATTAGAAGAGCAATCAACTCCTCAAAATCAGGAAATTTTTCACAGACGGCAATGGATGTCCGGAACTATGCATAATCCTTTCCTAGACCATTCAAGGTCACAGAAACTAAATCGTCATCATCCACTGGCGACCCAATGGAAGCAAGTGCATCCGCAATTTTCTTCACCTTCATGTGGTAGTCATTGATGCTCATATTTTCTCTCTGCACATTGTGCAGCTCCTACTTGAGCTGCATTTTCCTGGCCTGCGTATTTGTGCTGTACATTTTAGCCAAAGTATCCCATGCCACCTTTGGCCTACTTGCATCCTGAATATGCACAATCATTGAATCTGAAATACTGATAAATAGCCAGTACATAAATTTTTTGGCTCTCTCATGCCATCCTTTAAATGCCTGCATTTCCTGTTGATTGGGAACATTAGGAAGAACTTATTCTTCTTCATTTCCTGTAATGAATTCCCAGTAGCCTTTTCCCATAAGGAAATTCGTCATTCTAAACTTCCATGCTTGGAAGTTGTTCTTGTCAAGCTTTTCAGTGACAATCTGTGAAAGAGAATCAGACGCCATTACAGAACACTACAAAATATTCTGTTACTGCAAAAAACACAGCTTCTGCCTCACAAGGGCAAATCTGCAAACCTGACGAAAGTGGTTTTTGACCACACAGTCACTTCCTAGTGACGATTTTGCATCAACAAGAAATAAGGATGATTCTGCAACTCCCAATATCTCTATGCACAGGCATACGATGCAATTTCTGCGACAACTTTTCACCGATTTGCAGAACAGTGGTCGCACAGCAAAAACAGGGCCTTTTTTTGAGTGCCTGCAGAGAACTTCCGCCTCCAAAATGGGCCCCAAAATGACCTCGAATCAGAAAAATAAAGTCACCAAGGGCTTTGCCCTTGTCCCGCAGCATATAATGTCCTCTCGCCACACCGTGAAGGGCGTCTCAATCTGAGACAGTGCACTCTTGCACTTCCGGCTGTGCTACCTACAGAGATTTGCTCCCAAACTCGAAAAAGGAAAGCAACACTGGTCCTCTTACCAGGACACTGCAAACTTGGTTTGCTTTCTTGAGCTCCTTACCACGAACAAGGCTCTGATACCATGTGAAGATAGTGGGAGAGAGGGAAGGAGTCTCACTTGAGGCTTTCTCACAAGCACAATGGGGGAATACACACAAAGGTGGAGGCTGAAAACAGTTTTCCTCTTCTTAGTTGTGAAAGCCAAAGAACTCTAGTACAAAGAAATAGAAGAACCCTATATGTGGGTCTCAAACCAAACTCAACTAACTAAGGTGGCATACTAACTGAGCCACGAACTAGTGTAGATAAGGACAGCTATCATCCAGCTATTATTCATGGGTGGTGTACCAACCGCATCTGTAGCTAACAAGTCGGTGACATAAATGCACAACGGTCACCCTGGCATATCGCGAGTGGAGCTCGATATCTCAACAATCCATACATGTGGCTTATGTTTTTGAAACTTCTTACGTTGGGAACTGTGGGGTAACTTTTCCACTGGTAAGGTGTTTCCAAGTAAGGGTTCATGTGCTGTGCATACTCCTTCCAGTCCCTCAAGGGACCATTCAAGAGGCGGTGGTTTTGATTTTGAGGGATCTGACTTTGCAAGGTACAATTCGACAATCCTTGTTTGGACTCGTTCGAATTCATTGAAGTGCTCAGCCTTGGCTTTTCTGCGATTTCCTCCAGCTTTCTTGCAGGATCTTGTGATGTTATTCAACTTTGGAAGTTCAAATTTTGGGAGCTCGACTACCATTAGGGCATGTAGAATGGCTAAGTCATTATCAAATATTTGATCTTCAATTTCAGCATTCTCAGCCTCTGTTTCAAGGTCCCAAGGAAAATTTGAGTCATCATTGGTATGGGTACCTTCTTCAAGTTCATTATCCCACTCGAGGTCAGCCATAAAGAATGGCATCTCTAGGTTGATTGGTTCTTCATGTGGGAGTGGAGGATCTACTTGGAGCACCTTAGAATCTATCTGCGAGAAGATGGGGTCTAATGAATGGTAGTTGTCGATGGTTGCCAATATTTGTATCCAATTATTGACATTGCCTTGTGAGTCCCCTGCTATGGCATGCTGTTGCAAGGGAGCTGATTTGCTTGAGATTGTTGTTGAAGATGAGGCACAATTGGTTTTATAGCTTCTATCCCCACATTCACCCTAGCTACAGTGTCTTAGTTCTAGATTGTTAGTCTACTAGTTCCCCAATCATGGAGGACTGATGCTTCCCATAAGCAAGGACATCCCAGTAAGATTTGATAGGATTTTTTGGGGAGATCCAAGATTGTGAATTGAAGGGAAAAGCAGACTCCTACGATCTTTGTGGACATGCCATTCACTATTCCAAAGGGTTTCGCCTATGAATCATTGACAAGGTGTATGTTGAAGTTAGCCTTTTACATTGGTGGGAGACCCAATTCTTCATAGAGATCCTTTGATAGGACATTTACACCTGCTCCACCATCCAATATGGCTTGGACTTCGTTATATGCCTTGTAGATCAAAGGCACAGTAATGTTGTGTATGTCATCTCTCTCACCCATCTGCACAGGGATATCTTCGATGTCGTTCATAGGTGGAGGGGGAATTGCGAGTTCAATCCATCCTTTGAAACTCTCCCAGAGATTGGGACAATTCTGTAGGAGGATTCCGATGCGAATTGACACAGGGCAACTCAGGATGCTAGAGAGTGCGGCTCCTTCAAGTTGACGTGGTGGTACATTATGTTGTGGAGTCTATTGCTGGAACAAAGGCTTGAGTACAGTATCAATACTTTGTGGGGCCAAGTCATAAATTGGGTCTTGAGCTTGTTTCTCAGCCTCAAATTGAGCTTGTTCATTTTGTACCCATTGTTGAAGTGCCTGAAAACGAGCCTTCTCCACCTCTGCATTTGGGTATGGAGTTGCTTTTATTAGAGGCTCGGGAGTTGATGTGGATGAGCTCGGCTACTCATTGCTTGGCGGAGGTGGAGGCACTTGTGCTTTCTTTTTTAGAAGTTGCTTTGGTTGAATTGGAATTTTAGGGTCCTTTGTGGCCTCTTTTTGTTGGCGTGTAATTACATTTACAGGTTGTGATTTTACACTTGCCGGACCTAGACTTTGATGGTCCACCCCAATGATGCCGAGGGGGATGTCAGGCTTAACCTCTGTTTGTTCTGGGAGCTTATTTTTCATGGGACAATCCATACAGGCATGTCCTATGCCACAATCTCTGCAGAGTGGTTGGAAAGTAGCTGGGCTACCACGATGAGGGAACTCTATGATTTGATGATTTTCTCCACAACCATAGCACTTGATTGGCACACGATATGTGTTGGGACGTACTTGATTTGCATAAACTAGTATTAGAACCTCTGCACTTTCTACATAGTACACTAGGTACTCTGCTTCATACTCAAATGGCGAGTCTACTTCCTTGTCTTGTAATCGATATATTGGAACTGCCTGAGGAGCTGGATTTGGTGTTCTTGGATATGGTCATGGATTTGGACTCCTGAGTAGTTGTGGGACTTGTGTTTGAACAGGAACATGATTTAGCCTCGAAGCAAGGGGCACGTGTGCAAGTGTCGGTTGCCTGTATATTGGCATGGGTGCCGCTTGGTATTGTTGAGGTCGAGGCGGGTTGTTGCACATGTTGAAGATGCAACTGTTCTCATCATGGCCGACGATGACGTAGATATGGCACCACAACCTTGGCAGTGGATTTGCTTGTGCAGTGATCCTGGCTCTTATGACCGAGCACTCATTTGCTGTATGATTGGCCATGCAATGTGAACATCAGACATATTCTCGCCGTGGATATGTTTGAGTTGGCGATTGAGACAAGTGAAGTTTTTGTTCCATGGCCTACATCATGTCTTCTTTCAGCTTCATGGTCATGGCCTCTAGGCGATCTTCATTTGATGTTTTGGCAGTGGCCTTTGATTTACCCTTTTTCTAGTGCTTATCGCATGTACTAGATTTGCTGTCATCACTGCTACTGTCTGAGTCAGTCATGCCATCCTCGATGTCAATGGTTGCTGCATGAGCAACACTGTGTAAAGAATAAGGGAGAGAGATAGGAGACTCAAGTTCAGCTTTCTTCACAACACACAAAAGAGAGAGGACACAAGGTTTGAAGCCTTTCTTCACTTTTGCACACAACAACAATACAATAGAAGAGGGAAATACCCTATATGTCAAAACCTAGAATACGTGGTTCATATGTGAACCCAAACCAAAAACATACGTGGTAGTCTAACTACACCACGAGTACAACTAACATAGGCGGTGACATAAATGATAGTCATCCAGGAGATATATCGGCGGTAGAGCTTGATATCTCAACACTCCCCCTCAAGCTCAAATCCATCTCACGTACACCAAGCAAGCTCCTAAATCTGCGAAGCTTCTCGGTACCCAATGCCTTCGTAAAAATATCAGCCACCTGCTCCTCAGTGCTGACATAGACAAGATCAATCTCACCAGCTAGAACCTTCTCTCTCACAAAGTGATAATGCACCTCAATGTGCTTTGTTCTAGCATGATAAACTGGGTTATTAGCAAGCATGATGCTGCTAATGTTGTCACAATGAATGACAACTGCTGCATGAATTGACTGTCCCATATCTGCAAGTAGCTTCCGTAACCAAGCTACCTCACATGCAGCCATTGCTGCACCCCTGTACTCAGCCTCTGTGCTCGACAAGGCAACTATTGGCTGCTTCTTGCTGCTCCAACTGATGGCACCACTCCCAAGAGAAAACATAAAACCACTAGTAGATCTCCTGTCTGAGACACTACCAGCCCAGTCAGCATCTGTGTATCCATGTACCTGTAATGCACACCCAGCTTCATAAAACAGTCCATAATGCAATGTGGACTTCACATACCGCAGTATGCGCCTAGCCGCATCCAAATGTGGCTTCCTCGGTGCCTGCATAAACTGACTCACCAGCCCCACAGCATAGCTCAAATCTGGTCTGGTTATAGTCATGTAAATCAAGCTACCTACTATGCGCCTGTACATAGTAATATCTTCAAGAAGCTCACCTGTCTCTGCATTGAGCTTCACATTCTGCTCCAATGGAACAGAAATAGGCTTACAGCCTGTCATCCCATATTTGGATAGCATGTCCAAACAAAATCGGGGTGTGACTTATCCTCATAACCTTCTGGCTGCATCATATAAACCTCTTCCTGCAAATCACCATGCAAGAAGGCATTTTTCACATCCATCTGATGCAAAGACCATCCTTTTGTAGCAGCCATAGCAATTACTGCTCTCACGGTTGCCATCCTTGCAACTGGGCTGAAAGTTTCCTCATAGTCAATTCCATATGTCTGCGCAAAACCTTTGGCAACCAATCTTGCCTTGTACCTACTAACAGACCCATCAGCATTGTGCTTTACTTTGTAAACCCACTTGCAGCAAATAGCCTTCTTATCATGAGGCAAAGGCATCAAATCCCAAGTGTGGTTTGCATCCAAGGCAGCCATCTCTTCATCCATAGCTGCTTCCCAATTTTTATGCCCTGCTGCATCCTCAAAACATGTGGGCTCTGGCTCCTCTAGAACCTTGACCATATAAGCATAGTGATGTGCTGTATACCCATCATATCTCAGCCTGTCAACTGGATATTTAATACGAGTGGACCTCCGTACAACTGGATCAGTTGCAGGAGTCTTTAAATCATGCCTGCTTTTCCTTGCACCAGGTGTAACAACAGAAGGAATCCCAAGTTCCTCATCAAGGCTCATTTCAGAGCCACTTGACTCTCCATCAACATGAGAGCTACCAGCAGACACATCAAACACTGGAGCATGGTCCACTTTTTCTTTTCCCTTATGTGATACCTGCACAACACTATCAGGACTGCCATGTGACGATTCACTAGATCTCAATCTCCCTGTCCATGCATTAGATCCACTAGTAGAGGACTCTTTGGGTCCACTCAAGGCTTGAGATTGCTGCTCTGCATTTATTGCAGCATTCCCATTTCCTGCATCTGCATCTCCTACCATAACAGTTGGTGCATACCAGCTGCTCATTTCATCAAAAACAACATCTCTGCTCACTTGCATTTTGCAGGTGGAAGGGTTATAACAGCGATACCCTTTCTGGTGCTGAGCATATCCAATAAAGATGCATTTTTCTGCCTTTGGATCCAGCTTTGTTCTCTTCTCATCAGGAACATGAACATAAGCTATGCAACCAAATACCTTCAAGTGAGAAATATCTGGTTTTTGGCCTGTATACATTTCTTCAGGCGTCATGCCATGGACAGCTGCAGTGGGGGTTCTGTTCATAATATAAACAGCAGTTGCTACTGCTTCAGCCCAAAAATAATCAGGCATGTTTTTCTCATTTAGGATTGCCCGTCCTACTTCTGCAATATGCCTGTTCTTCCTTTCTGCAACCCCATTCTGCTGAGGGGTAGACCTGCATGAGTACTTCCTTTGAATTCCCTGTTCTTTCAGATATTCACAAAATTCTTCTGAAAAGTACTCTCCCCCTCCATCAGATCTTAGCACTTTAATATGCACACCTTTCTCTTTTTCAACCATGGCCTTAAAAGCCTTGAAATGGCTGAACACTTCACTTTTGTGCTTCATAAAATAAATCCACACCTTCCTTGTGTAGTCATCAATAAACGTCACATAATAATGGCATCCACCAATAGAAGCAGCTTTGGTTGTCCAAACATCTGAATGGATCACTTCCAAAGGTCTTCTGCTCACCTTAGCATTTTTAGGAAATGCATGTCTAGCCTGCTTACCCATTTGGCATGCTTCACATACCTTTTGCATTCCCTCAACTCTGAATTTAGGCAAACCTGCAACAATGTTTTTCGTTTGCATAGATTTCAGCCTTTGTATATTCACGTGCCCAATGCGCTTGTGCCATATCTCAATATCTGCAATGACACCTCTCCCATGCGCAAACATAGCAGCTTTCACCTCAGGCATATCAACATCCAAGGTGAACATTCTGCCATTTTTGTTGCCTTTTGCAACCAAGCGGCACTTATTTTTCAGGCCCTCAACAAAGCATCCATCAGGATTAAATCTAACCTGCAGACCTTGCTCAACCATCTGGCCAACTGAAACCAGGTTCTTAGTGATTTTTGGAACATGAAGTACATCTGCCAAGTACTTCGTTTTGCCATCTTGCATAGCCAATGGCACTTTACCAACCTGCGTAATTGGGTGCGCAGTATCATCACCTGTTTCAACATAACCTGGCTTATCCAAATTTCTAACATCATGAAACCACTCACCATGACTGGTCATGTGGTTAGAGGCACCTGAATCAACATACCAAACATCATTGCAAGCTGCAGCATCTCCTGACATGGAGTTAACCATATGCTGCATCACAAAAAGGTGCTCATTTCTGTCGTCACCGTGCCCACTTGATGATGCATAGTTGCTTTGCTGCAACTTCCCACTTTTGATGTCATTCTGCTTTTTATAGCATGTATTCTCCTTGTGTCCAGGCTTTCCACAATAATAGCATTCTGTGTTGCTATTTACTTGCTGGTTCCTTTGCCATGAACCACGGCCTCTTTGGCTCCCCCTGCCTCTAGAACTACCACGTCCTCCTCCATAGGACTGGTTTTCCTGTTGTTGCTGCTGATTCTGATTTCCTGCACGACCACCAAAACGGCCTCTTCCTCTACCCTTGCCTCTACCTGTATTCGAGTAGAAAGCAGTCTCTTGAGAAGTTGAGGTGGCTGAACCACCATTCCTTTGCTCTTCACTCAGCAAGAGAGCAATAAGTTCCTGAAAATCAGGAAATGTTTCACGGACTCCAATGGATGTCCGAAACTGTGCATAATCTTTCCCAAGACCATTCAAGGTCACAGACACTAAGTCCTCATCATCAACAGGTGCTCCAATGGAGGCAAGAGAATCTGCAAGGCCTTTCACCTTCAGGGAATACTCATTTATATTCAGATTTTTCCTTTGCACATTGTGCAACTCCTGCTTTAGCTGCATCTTTCGTGCTTTGGTATTTGTGCTATACAGCTTCACCAATGTATCCCATGCCTCCTTAGGCGTCTCTACATCCTGTATATGCACAATCATAGAGTCTGAAATGCTAACAGACAGCCAATACAAGCATTTTCTGGCTTTTTCATGCCATTCTTTAAAGGCCTTCAATTCAGCAGGAGTGGGAGCAGCACCCAGTTTCACCACTGATGTAATCCCAAACTCCCTTTCCCATAAGGAAGTTTGTCATCCTGAACTTCCATGCTTGGAAGTTGTTCTTGTCAAGCTTCTCACTGACAATGGTAGACAGATTCTCAGACATTTTACAGATCACGAATTGCAACAGCAACCTATAAACACAGCAAATGCCTCACAAGGGCAAATAGCAAAACTTCTGCAAAAAGCCTCACAGGGGCAGATCTGCAACACTGACGAAAGTGGTATTTCACCACACAGTCACTTCCTAGTGACGATTTTGCATCAACAGGCAACAGGCATGAATCTGCAACTCCCAATATCTCTGCACACTGGCATACGATGCAATTTTTGTGGCACCTTTCCACCGACTAGCCGCGCAGTGGTCGCACAGCGAAAAACAGGGCCTTTTTCTGAATGCCTGCGAAGAACTTGCGCCTTCAAAACGGGCCTCTCAATCTGAAACAGTGCACTCCTGCACTTCTGGCTGTGCTACCTGCAGAGATTTGCTCCCAAACTCGAAATAGGAAAGCAGCACTGGTCCTCTTACCAAGACACCACAAACTTGGCTTGCTTTCTTGAGCTCCTTACCACGAACAAGGCTCTGATACCATGTAAAGAATAAGGGAGAGAGATAGGAGACTCAAGTTCAGCTTTCTTCACAACACACAAAAGAGAGAGGACACAAGGTTGGAGGGTGAAGCCTTTCTTCACTTTTGCACACAACAACAATACAATAGAAGAGGGAAATACCCTATATGTCAAAACCTAGAATACGTGGTTCATATGTGAACCCAAACCAAAAACATACGTGGTAGTCTAACTACACCACGAGTACAACTAACATAGGCGGTGATGAGGCGGTGACATAAATGATAGTCATCTAGGAGATATATCGGCGGTAGAGCTTGATATCTCAACACACTGAACATTTCATAGTTGCTTATCTTTTTCATATCCTTTTGGATTTTCTTCCATAGTCTGGCAATGAACCATGCCGTGAGGTACTTTGCATCTAGGCGTGGGTCACATTTGGTGATTAATCTTTTCATCTTACCCAAGTACGTGCGTACATGTTCTCGTCGGCCTTGTTCAATCTTGCTTAGTTGGAGAGCAGGATAATCTTGTAGCCTCTTTGTTTGAAAGCATCATTTGAATTCTGTTTGAAGTAGGTCCCATGTGGAAGGCTCTTCCACTAGAAGGTCTAGGTACCATTCAGACACTTCATCAGTTAAGGCCATGGGAAACCAAGCCACCTTGGTTTCATGGGATTCATCTCCACGTGCGCGGCATGCAGCATCAAAATGTTGGAGGAATCGGGCTGGATCTCCCCTACCATTATATTTGGGAAGTTTCAATTTTCCCAAGGGGCATCTACCTTGATTGTTATTATTTCTTCGATTAAAGAAATTGTCAGCCTCTGCATCAAGGTCGATATCCCCATCATTGTCGCGATGGCGTCCAACCATGTTGGGGCGTGGAAGAGTTAAAGGGAGATATTGAATGTCAGGGGGGGATTCAGGGTAGAGGATTGGCGGGGGTGGTGGTTGCAGTAGAGTTATATGCAGATGTGGCGAGCGTTGGAGTTGTAGCATTAGCCGAAATATAGTTGCATGCAGATTGGGCGAGATTTGCCAAGGGTGTCTCTGCCACAAGTGCGGGTGTGGATGAAGTTGTGTTGGGAGGGTTAGAGCGGTGTTAGTTTGTGTAGGGACCATCGAGTTAATAATGTGCCTAAGATTTTCCTACGTGTGTAGGGAAATGTGCCGATGTAGACGGATTGTTAATCGGAGGTCACGGTGTGAAGATACGAGCGAATTTGTGCAAAACGAGACCCAAACGAGGGTGCAAATGAGTGATTGCTAGGGATGCCAAAATGGTGTGCAATTGGCTGGAAAAATACCTCATACGTGGTGTTTCTGTGTGTGAAATATAGGTTCAAATAGGCTTTAGTTTGGGTCCCAAACGGATGAGTTATGAGGGGTTAAAGTAGGGGTAAAATTTGCTTTTTTTGGGGGGTGCTAAGGGTGGTGTGAATGGACTTTAAATCCAATTGAGGGGTTGGAACCAAGTTAATCTAGTTAGGTTAACTAACCTATATCCTCCCAGTTATTATAACTGGAAGGTTAAACTAACTAAGTGCACTAACAACAGTTAGTTACTAATTGAAGAGTAGTTAACCTAACCTAACTATTATTAACTAACCTAGGGTAATCTTAACCTTAGTTTGACTAACTAACCTTAGTTTGACTAACTAACCTAAGTTAAACTAACCTAACCTAGGATCAACTAACTTAGGGTTAGTTAACCTAGGGTTAATTTTAGGTTAGGTTTTTTTAAATTATATAAACTATTTGTGGGTGCGAGGGAGGGGGCTATCGCGGCGGCGAGGCGAGGGTCGGGGTGTTTTTCGCGGTGGCAACAAGGGGGTTTCAAGATGTGGCCCGGGGGGGGTTTAGTAGAGGGTAGGGGGAGGGGCGAGGGGGGGGGTTCACGAGCGATGGCGGGGGGTGAGGGTCGAGGGGAGGGGAAGGGGGGCGGAGGGAGAGGGTCGAGGGGAGGGGAAGGGAGGGGGGTGGGACGAAGGAGAGCGAGGCGGCTCGGTGGGCTGGGCTATGCGGTGCGGCACGCGGGGTGACACAGTGGGCAAGAGCGAGGCGCGGTGGGCAGGGTGGCATAGGACAAGGTGTGGCACACAGGGTAGTGTGAGGCTGGGTAGTGTGCCGCCGTGGGCGGGCGCTACGAGCATTGTTGCGAGCGTTGTTGCGCATGTCGCCTGGCCACAGGCACTGGCCCTCATCATAGCAAGGGTTGTAAGGCCCTTGCTTAGTATAGCTTAGGTAGGTTAGGGGTGGGGAGCGACCGGCGAGGGGGGGTAGAGAGAGAGAGAGAGTGAGTACGAGGGGGAAGAGAGAGAGAGAGAGAGAGAGGGGGGGTGGGGGGAAAAGAGAGAGAGAGAGAGAGAGAGAGAGAGAGAGAGAGAGAGTAAGAGAGAGAGAGAGAGAAAGAAAGAGAGAGGGGGAGGGAAAGAGAGAGAGAGAGAGAGAGAGAGAGAGAGAGAGAGAGAGAGAGAGAGAAGAGGGAGGGGGAGGGGGGAAGAGAGAGAGAGAGAGAGAGAGAGAGAGAGAGAGAGAGAGAGAGAGAGAGAGAGAGAGTGACAGAGAGAGAAAGAGAGAGAGAGAGTGAGAGAGAGAGAGAGAGAGATAAGAAGAGAGAGAGAAAGAAAAAGAGAGAGGGAGGGGGAGGGGGTTGGTGGTGGTGGAAGGGGGTGGTGGAGATGGAAGGGGGAGGGAGGGAGGGGGTGGTGGAGATGGAGGGGGGGAGGGGGGGGGTGGTGGGGAGGGGGGAGGGGGTGGTGGAGATGGAGGGGGGAGGGGGTGGTGGTGGAGGGGGGTGGTGGAAGGGGGTGGTGGAGATGGAGGAGGGCTAGGATCCAGTCATGCCAACCAATCATTCAACAGATGCTCCAAGTCAAGCAATACGTGCGCCATAGCTTTGCCACAGTCATGCTAGTAGGGATTGTAAAAATGTACGCATTATACCTTCCACGTGGCACATACCAAATCAGTTGGAGACCAAATCTTGCGTGGATGTATGTCTAGGGTGGCCTAAGAGTGGTGCGAAGTTTCATCCCCAATAGATAAGTCCACATGCATATTTCATTAGTACATGCACCATTTTTCATATGTAGTCATGCTAGTAGGGACCAATAGATAAGTCCACACACGTATTTTGTTAGTACATGCGTGAATTTTCTTAGTCACGTTTTTAAAATGTCCTAAAGCACAAAACACAATTACAACATTACTACTAATAAACAGTTTTTTGTTTTACAAACACAACAAATCCCATTGAAAAGACAACGGACATCATGTATAAAATAGAATCTAATATAATGATGTGTATGAATGTGTTTACAACCATCATAGTGAAATACAAAATATGAGTCCATGAAAATTACAATGGTATGGTCACACAATGAGCCTATACATATTGAATACAAAAATATGTAATCAACTAGTGATACCCAATAAAAATTAATCTGATCAACTGATGATCCCAAAAAATATGATATGTAATGTGCTACTCCTCAAGATCAGCTCTCATGCCAATAGTTGCAAGTATGCTCTCATGATCCGCCACTGCAAGCCGCCATCGTGGAGTGGACGTTGCCTTGCGAGTGCGAACACGACTCAAAGTAATCTTGATCGCAACAACAAGATGAGAATACATGTATGCCTCCTGATCTGCCATGTACTCTTGGAACTCAATATAGCAACCACGCCTCTGTATCTACTGAAAATAGTGGCCACCTACGATCATGCTATGAGCATTGAAGTGCATCCCATGCCCATCCACTGTATCCTCATTCAGCACACTGAAGTAATAATCCACACCCTCCTCATTGCCCTTCGAGGCAATAACCGCGAAGATATCACCAATACGCAACGTATCTGTAAGCTGGTCATAATCTCTAGAGGAACTGAATCCTGCATCCTGATCATCATGTACCTCCTCCCAAGGCTGGAAGGGAGAAAGCACTCACCGTGCCCATGGATCGGCCCATGGTATCATGGAGCACCCTCCCCAATCATCATCAATGCATGCAGAGCAAAAACATGCAAACCGTCGAGAAAAGATTGCGGGGTGAGACTCACCTATGCTCCTGATGGAATGGAAATCTAGAGTGTCAAACACTGAACGACAATCAACAGGCCTAGACCGATCAAGTATCCCAATGTCCACACACTAAAAATACTGGGTCACCACCCTATCATCACACGACTGAAATGAGGAGATAGCACTAGTGGATAAGTGCTCGCTGCACCACTGCACCACATCATGTGCGTGATCGGCA
This sequence comes from Dipteris shenzhenensis, assembly GCF_047967505.1. Classification (NCBI taxonomy): domain Eukaryota; kingdom Viridiplantae; phylum Streptophyta; class Polypodiopsida; order Gleicheniales; family Dipteridaceae; genus Dipteris; species Dipteris shenzhenensis. Next base: position 44,170,774 of record NC_141600.1, on the reverse strand, counting down.
CTGTGACGCAACTGGTATTGATGCAAAGCACGCTTCATGCAAGCACCTGCATCATCGTGCTCTCCCTTACCATGCCCTGTCTCGAAGTAGCTCCATGTGATCGGAATGCCTGTCTCACGCTGCCATCTGCAGAACCAATAAAACTGTCTAGCAGATTTGAACTGACCACCATAGCCGTCTAACCAAATCCAGCACTGCTGCCATGTGACACCACGATCCCTCAAGAAACTATCATGCAAAGTGAAGCAATGCTGCACAAAATGGGCATCATGCGATCGATCATCACTAATGTAGAAGTGATACTCTCGCACAATGACGCGTGAGTCCATGGTGCTATCAATGCCATCCACATGAGCCTGTGCATGCCGATAGCTAATGTGCACAAATATAGCAACCTGCAATATGGCATTGAAAAAAAATATGACTATTGAAATAATTCAATATAATGAGGCCATAAAAAAACCAATAACTCAATCACACGTCACCTGTTCGGAGAAATAATACTCCGATTGGATCTCATGCTGGATCTCATGCTGTGGTGCAAAGGTATAATTCTCCGCAAAGTCCACCACTGAGACAACCACCCCTATAGGAAATGTCCTCAAACATGCACGGAACTGACGATCCTCCCATTTCGCAGTGTGCGAGTGGCGTATGTAGCGGTACAGCTTCCCTCGAAAACTATCAATGAATACAACACGTGGTGTCTCCTTCCCCACAAGCTGCAACCTCCTCGACTAAACTCTTATTTTCTTTTTTAAAAAAAGATGATTATTAAAAATAAAATTTAAACATTTTTTTATTTAAATAAAAATAGCACTAATTTAAAAAATAACTTTAATCTCTTTTTTTAAAAAGATGATTTTAAAATACAAAATATATACATTTTCACATTTTAAATAAACAATTTCATAATTTAAAAAACTTTAAAATGCATTTGAAAATTAGAAATATTTTATAATTATTCCTATAAAACTAAAATTTAAATAAATTTTTGCAAAAAAAAAAAAGCTACATAAAAGAAACCTTACCTCAAATCTCCCACTCCATCCATCTCCGTCGTTGTCCGTCGGTCGTTCTCCGTCACTGCCATAATTCTGTCGAGCTCCCGCAAATCCGTCAATTTCGATGAGAAGGAGCTTGATCGAGGTATGAAGAATGAGGGGGGTCCATCTCTTTATATACGAAAATTTAGGGTTTCGCTACCTCGATCGAGGTATTTCACATGCCACCATACATATCGATCCATCATACCTCGATTGAGGTATAGACATGCCATGATACCTCGATCGAGGGATTTTACATGCCACATATACATCGCTCCGTCATACGTCGATACCTCAATCGAGGTATTTGACATACCCCATACACATTGGTCCATCTACCTCGATCGAGGTATGGACCTGCCACGATACCTCGATCGAGGTATGCCAGCTGCCAGCCGAATGCCACATACCTCGATCGTGGTATCGGACATGCGGCCAAGTCATCGGTCCAGCATACCAAGTCGAGGTTCATGGACATGCCACGTTACCTCGATCGAGGTATGTCAACTGCCCTGTCGGATGGCACATACCTCGATTGAGGTATTTGACACGATGTTATGGATAAAATTGTCTAAGGAAAAAGGCATTCATATGTGTGTGTGTTTGTATATGTGGCAATAGTATAATAAAATATGGTGTGCATAGGGCCCAGGGTTGAGGTGGCAGGGCATGACCATGTGCCACCCTTCCACGTAAGAGGACCCATAAGGTGTGTTGTACATAATCCATGGTAGTAATATTATAAAAGGTAAGGTGGCATGGCTCCTCCATGTGCCACCCCTCCACCTAGGCTGCATTGAGTGAGTTATGGCTCAAAGTCCATGGGAGAAGTAATATAAAATAGGTGGAGATGGATATTATATTGGGTTATTCCCTCCATATAGGATAGGCCCATGTGGGGGAGGTATAGAAGGTCCAAGAGAGCAAGTTAAATAATGGGGAAAGTAGGATGAGGTGGCAAGATTCCTTGTGCCAACCCTCCACTTGTCCTCCTAGAGGTTTGAACATATTATAAAATTGGGAAGAGACCAAGGGAGTATCATAGACTTGAGATATGGGGCTTGATTTATGTGGAAAATTGAGGCAAAGTGTTGTCGCACACAATTGAGAGTGCGTAACCACCTAGCCCACATGGGAGACTTTTCCACACACACCATGCATGTGGGAGGATGCATTAATTGGGAGAGACCCCCTCTTTTGGCTATAAAAGGAGGGGGCTATTCCTTGATGAGACACGCTCATTCTTGTAAATCCACCTAGCTAGTACTTTGATATTTCCTTCTCATCCTTTCTTTCAAATAAAGTATGGTTCTCTTCCCTTGATGTCTCCATCTTTACAGTCCTCCTCCTATCATGTACATGCTTCTCTTCCCCCTCTCCCTTTTCCCTTGTGTCATAGTCTCTCTCTTCATTCCCTCCTCTTCTAATTCCTTTTCCCCTCCCATGATAATGTTTTGCCCTCACGATCTCCTTTCCTCTATGGCCCTCGAGCGTCGCCATGCTTATCCTCTAGCCTCTAGTCTTGATTTCTTTTCTGGCTAATAGAAATGGTGTGGCTACTGGGATCAAAATCTTCATGGCTACTGGTGAATCTTCTGATCATACTGGTCACATCTGCAAAACTGTACCATCTGTGCTCCTTCTAAGCTACTGCGCGCGCATTCGATTCGCGCGTCTACTGTGTTCACCTGCACACGACAGTTTTCTGGGCTCCTGCGTCTTCTGGTCACGGACAGTTTTCTTGCTTCGCGCATCTACTATGTTCACCCACGTGACAGCTTTCTAGGCTGCTGCGTCTTCTGGTCGTGGATAGTTTTCTCGCTTCGCGCGTCTACTGTGTTCACCTGCGCGATAGTTTTCTGGGTTGCTACATCTTCTGGTCACGGACAGTCTTTCTGAGTTTCTGCAAAACTGTAACAGCAGATCCCGCACCCCCCTCTCTCTTCTCTTTCTCTTCTCCTTCTTCTCTCCTCTCCTCTCTTTTTATTAAATAGTAGGACTTGAACCCAAGACCTCCCCCTCCACAAAAGGGAGACTTATCATTGGGCCAACAAGTTGGAAGTGATGAAAATGTAATGATTTTTGTTTATATATTGAAATCTCAGGAACTGTAACTCTCTAACCGTGGGGAGTTTGCTCTTGCTGTAAAAAGCAAAAGTACTTCATTTCATGTGCTCTATTCACATCTCCTACTAGATTGCTGATTCAGAACTTCTCCAAGTTCACTTCACGGACGCACACCACATGAGGAGGGTGGATATTTATGTCACTTCTCGACATGTTTAAGGATTTGGTGCCTGGTCCTCTCCACCTTACGGCTACCAATGCACGAGATCTCTTCCTTGATCTTCATGTCGACCTTCAACGGCCAGTGCATTGTTCAAGGAGATGTCGGGTGGAATGATACACCGTGGATGATTCATGGTGAAGAACTACTGATACGCTGGGAGAACTTTGATTTTACTTCTACTCATTGTGCAGTGATTGAACTACTTGCTGCTTCAGAGGTAATTAAAACGGTGTCCTTCATCGAAGGGTGCGATGCTCCCCAAGCTTGGGGGGAGATTTGGTGCATCTGCTTGTTAATTCCTGTGGATAAGCTCATCCTGAATGGTTTATTCTCAATCTCACTACAAAGGTTTCTAGGCCTTGGCTATGGTTGGTAATGTTTCGACCAAGGAATCCATTTGTACCTAATCAACCTTTTGTGCCTCATTTCGAGCTTCAAGTTGTAATTCTTTTTGGTCTAAAGATAAACTATCAACAAAGGATTGCAAGTTTATTTGGTGTTGAACGTTTGGCTCAAGTGTTGAATTCTCCTCACCCTCTCCTCCTACCTATCTTGGACTACCGAGAAACTTGGGATGTCTGAATTTTAGTCTTGGTATGATGACATCTTGGATCCTTCAATTTGATGGAGCTTACAAACCTTCGACCAAGGTTGCTGGTGTGTATGTGAAGCTCACTTCACCGGGTGGTGAGGAGTATTGTTACAGCAAGTCTACACGTGCAAGTACTTGCAATCAAGTTGAGTACTTGGCGCTCATTTTTGGGCTACAAAAGGCACAAGAACATCATGCCAAGCAACTTGAAGTGCAAGGAGATTCTCAACTAGTGTGTGAACAAGTTAGTGGAAGGTGGAAGGTGCGGAGCAAAGGCTTGGTTCCACGACATCAACAAGCATTGGAACTTTGCAACCAATTTGAAGAGGTAAAAATTCAGCATATCCCTCGAGCTCGAAATCTAGTTGTTGATTTCTTGGCACGTGAAGCTTGTACTTCAATCACGCATGATGCGAGTGGAAGCACCACCCCAACAAAGCCGCAAGCCACGAAGGAGGGTGATCATTTGTAAGGAATTCAAAGGTTGTGATCATCATGAAACTAAGTGTTGGGCATACTTGATACGAGTTCGCCGACTTCGGAAGATCATCAGGAAGGTCCTCAAGGACATTGCTCAAAAGAAGGATGTCAGACCGCACACCCCTTGAAGAAATAGCACGATGACTACAAGAACTGGAAGAAGCTGAAGGTGATGTGCAAGCTCTCCAACTGTTGACATTTGTCATGGCATTCTTGTTTGCCTTGATGAACAACCTCATGCAGCGCCGCGTCTCTAACCCTCGCTTGTAAAGATGGATGTGATATCATGAGGGTTGGTCCTTTTAAGATTTTCTATGTGCTATTCTATGCTGAAGATTCTTCCCATGTAGTATTTCACAATACACCAGTCACACCCTACCCTGCCTATGTGTGCTTTGTGGATGTATCTTCACCCGATTTTCAGTTCAAGCTTCCTCTTTCTATTGTTTGTCCATAGATAAGCCTCATCTTGCCACTCTCTTTTCCATCTTCCAAGCATGGCTGACATTCTCGTGTTTTGTGGATGAGTGGAAGAAAATCCAAATGAGTATCTTGTGGCCTTCAAGCGCCGTTGTGTTTCTCTCAACTTTCTTACTAAAGATAGATGGCTATTGGTTCTTCCCACATTTTTAGAGGGTTTGGCTCAAGTGTGGTATGAGAAGCAGGCCGAAGACGTTCGCCAAAGCTGGCTAAGGTTGACAGCAGCAATAGTATTTTGGCAAATATAGGAGCCAGAGAATGTGTACCTATAGGTGGCAAACTTGAAGTAGTCAAAAGGTGAGACGGCACGTCGATATGTGGATCGAGCGGCTGTGCTCTTGGACTGTTTAATTGCCACACAGGAGGACAATGCCGGATTTTGAGCTGGAATGACTCAGCATGTGCTGGGCTACCTTGTAGCAGGAGCAAGTGATGAATTCCGCCTCAAGCTTAAATGGGAGAATCCAGAAACTATGGTGCTAGCACATGAGATTGCTCAAAAGTTTGATAAAGTTCAGTCTAACCCCGCTTCTGACCTCGCTTCAAAGAAGACGGTTGTCCCTCTGCAACCCCCTCAATTCCTGCAATGACAACCTGGGGGGTCTAACTCAGGGGCATACCCCCACCCCTCATCAGGGATGTATCCACTGCCTCCACCTCAAATGTATGGTCCTCCCTTAGATGCTTACCCTCAACAAGGTGTATACTCTCACCCTCTGCCTCAAAGATTTCCCTAGCCTCACCCACGAGCCCCCCTCCTTTCTACTCCCTCGGCCCCTCCACCTAAAGAGGCCCCCCTTGCAACAGAACTTGGAGTCAATGACCTAGCCAAGGCCCTGAATGATCTTCGGCTTGAGATGGTGGGCATCAGAAATCAAGCCAACCACCCTCCAAGAGACCGTGCTAATGTTGTATGCTATGAGTGCCACCAGAAGGGTCATTATCGCACGGAATGCCCCAATATTCCAAGGGTGAATCTTCTAAGTGAGTCTGGCACTGAGGATTCTGATGTAGAGATCCTTGACCTCGAGAAAAGAAGTCGTACCACCTCGGACCCCTCTCCAAACCATGGACTGGGCTGCCCTAGGAAGAAGGTGTCCTTCTCAGAGCCCTTAGATGCTAAAATGGCAGACCCACCAACAAAGAAAACTAAAAGATCCCATAGGAGTAAGTGGTCGCCCTTAGATATTCCCATCGGCTCAGGGCAAGAAGACTATTTGGTCGTTCAGGACCTTGCTCATCGTTCTTTGAGCATCACGCTCCCTCAACTAATAGCATTAAGCCCTAAGGTGAGATGTGAGCTACAACAAGGGCTCTCAACAAGGAGGAACAAGAAAAGGGAAAGGTAAGAGAGGTATCTTCTATCTCTGAAGAAATTGATCGGCACCCACACACAGTCGATGAAATCATAGATAATTGCCGTGCCAAAAATGTGTGTGTTGATGGGGGAGCTGCATGTAATATCATGGTGCCCCGAATCATGAAGAAATTGAATTTGAAATGTACAAGGCGTTCCTCCACTCGAATCAAGGTAGCAGATGGTTGACTACTCACCACCCTAGGAGTCATTGAGGATTTGCCCATCATTGTCAATGGGTTGACCACCACTGTCAATTTCTATGTAGTGGACATTGAAGATACAGGCAGGAGTTACCCAGCCATACTCGGGAGACCATGGTTGAGAAAGAGTGATGCAGTCAGCTATTGGAAGATAAGACACATGTCTTTCGGTGCTTCTAAGGAGAAGATCCCGATACAACCCGGTGCCACGGAACCAAAATAAGAAGAGGAGCAAGACAGTGATACTCTCTCATTCTCGGTGTCTAAATCAATGGAAGAATCAGACGGGGGGGAGGAATTCTCAGAGGAGGAAGTTTACATGATGGGGGTGTCTCCGACCCCACCATCTACAGAAAAGATAACAGCTAGTCCTCAACAGCTTGAGTCTATGCTTTCCCTAAACCTCAGTCCAAGTGAGAAAGACGAGTTTCTAGAGATGTTCAAAGATTTCCCTGACCTCTTTGCAACTAGCTACCACCAGCTTCGCCATGTGACTACCATAGAGCACAAGATAGAGCTGAAGCCTAGATGCGAAGCCTGTGGCTCAGAAGTATCAGAGATTAGGGCCCGTGCAGATGGATGCTTTGCGCTCAGAGTTGCAAAAGCTTGTAGAGGTTGGGTTTATTGTTCCAGTTCACAATACTGAATGGGTTTCACCAGTGGTAGTCACCCCAAAGAAAAACAACAAGTGGCAGGTTTGCATCGACTATAAGAAACTCAATGCAGCCACCAAGAGGGATCATCATCCTATGGCCTTTCAAGACCTCATTCTTGAGAAGGTAAGTGGTCATGAGATGTATACTTTCTGTGATGGTTACTTTGGGTTTTATCAAATCAGAATTGCTGAAGAAGATGTGCTTAAAACCACATTTGCCACACCCTGGGGGACATTTGCATTCAAAGTAATGCCATTTGGCCTCACCAATGCTCCTGCTACCTTTCAAAAATTTATGCAAATGTTGTTTGCTCCTTATTTGGGGGATTTCTTGGAGGTGTTTTTAGATGATTTTTGTATATTCTCGTCACGTAAGGAGCATGTCATGAAGGTTAGGTTGGCCTTCCAAAGGGTCAATGATGCAAACAACAGTCTCAACCCTGAGAAATGCACCATTGGAGCCACTCAAGGGAGGTTATTGGGACATATTGTCTCATTCGAGGGCATCAAGCCTGACCCTGAGAAGGTAGAAGCTATCCTCAAGCTCTCCCCACCAACAACCAAACATCAAGTACGCTCATTTCATCAATCTAGCAGGATACTATCACTGCTTCATTGATCAATATGCTGCTTTGACACGACCCATGACTATGCTATTAAAAGATGGGGTTAATTTCTCTTGGGATGAGGATTGTGATCATGGGTTTGCACAAATCAAGAATGCTCTAGCTTCAGAACCCATTCTACGCAATCCAGATTGGTCAAAGACTTTTTATATCAATCCTGGTTTGGTAAGCACACTCTCGCAGGTATTCTTCTCCAGCAAGGGGAGGATCAGTTCATGTATCCCGTTTGATTTGCTTCTCGACAATTGCTTGACACTGAGTGATGCTATTTAGGTTGGAAAGTCCTTCATTATACTCACTAGCACTGCTCTTGCAAAGCAGGTTCTTCAATCACCAAATCCCATGGGCTGGTTGGCCAAATGGCTGGCAGTTCTACAAGAATATGATTTTTCTTTCAAAATTGTAAAAGGGGGTTGTTCCAACTTGAAGAATGCTTTTATTGATTTAGAGGAGTGCCTTGATGTAACCCTTGTAGCGGCCATAGAAGTTGAGGATCCATGGTATGGTGGTATCTACAGGTTTCTAACTGCTTTCTCCTTTCCTCCAGAAAGTACTAGCTATGAGAGAAAGAAGATTCGTAGAGATAGTAGGTGCTACACCCTCCTTGATGGGGTGTTGTACCGTCAAGGCATGGATGGGGTACTAAGACGGGCCATTGATGCAGATGAAGTGCCTAAGGTATTGAAGCATTATCATGATGGATTTTGTGGAGGCCACTATGCCAGTGACTATATAGCTAAGAAGATTTTACATGCTGGATACTATTGGCCGACCTTGTTCAAGGATGTCACTTTGTATTGCAAAACTTGTGAACCATGCAAATTATTTGATAGGAAGGATTTGCGTCTTGGGCAACATCACCCAGTGATGTCGATCCATCTGTTTTAGAAGTGGGGAATAGATTTTGTCAAGCCCTTGCCCATGACTGGCCACAAAAAGAAGTATCTTTTGGTAGCCACTCAGTATGTCACTAAGTGGGCTGAAGCTATCGCCCTCCCCGCTGCAAATGGTAAGGCAATTTCAAATTTCATATTTGAACGTATCTGCACAAGGTTTGGGACACCCATGGAGATTGTCTCTGACCATGGGAGTCCATTCTTAAATGAAGCAGTGGAGTTACTCATGGATCGCATGGGTATTGATCATCACACTTCTAGTATCTATTATCCGGCATCCATGGGTCAAACAGAATAGACCAATGGCCTCCTTTGTAAAACCATGGGAAAAATGGCCACAGGGAACAGGAGCCAGTGGGATCAAAAGGTCAGTGAAGCTGTGTGGGCTTACAACATTACTCATAAAACATCTACAGGTCACACTCCTTTTGAGTTGGTGTATGTTACTGAGGCCATTTTACCACTAGAGATAGAGATTCCAGCTTTGAGATTGGCACAAGAACTGAGGATGACAGAAGATGAACATGTAGAGGCCAGATTGGTACAACTTGAGAAGTTAGATGAAACTCGATGCCTTGCACTACACCAAACAGAGATCCAAAAGAATCGACAAAAGGCCCCGCTTGGATGCTAAGATTCACAAGGGATGGGAAAGACACTTTGCTAAGGGGAATGTTGTGCTATACTTTGATAATAGATTGGACCATCAAATGGATAAGAAGTTTTTGCCACTATGGACTGGCCCATACAAAGTCATCAAGGAATGTAGCAACGGGTCTGTACAAGCTCAAGAGCTGCATAAACAATATGGCAAGAAGGTGATCAACAAGCGTTACCTCAAGCCTTTCTTTGTGCATGATGGACCCAGGCATGGAAATGCTGTGCATTCCCTGCCTGGGGGGGGAACTGTTATGGATAAAATTGTCTAAGGAAAAAGGCATTAATATGTGTGTGTGTTTGTATATGTGGCAATAGTATAATAAAATATGGTGTGAATAGGGCCCAGGGTTGAGGTGGCAAGGCATGACCATGAGCCACCCTTCCACATAAGAGGACCCATAAGGTGTGTTGTACATAATCCATGGTAGTAATATTATAAAAGGTAAGGTGGCATGGCTCCTCCATGTGCCACCCCTCCACCTAGGCTGCATTTAGTGAGTTATGGCTCAAAGTCCATGGGAGAAGTAATATAAAATAGGTGGAGATGGATATTATATTGGGTTATTCCCTCAATATAGGATAGGCCCATGTGGGGGAGGTATAGAAGGTCCAAGAGAGCAAGTTAAATAATGGGGAAAGTAGGATGAGGTGGCAAGATTCCTTGTGCCAACCCTCCACTTGTCCTCCTAGAGGTTTGAACATATTATAAAATTGGGAAGAGACCAAGGGAGTATCATAGACTTGAGATATGGGGCTTGATCTATGTGGAAAATTGAGGCAAAGGGTTGTCGCACACAATTGAGAGTGCGTAACCACCTAGCCCACATGGGAGACTTTTCCACACACACCATGCATGTGGGAGGATGCATTAATTGGGAGAGACCCCCTCTTTTGGCTATAAAAGGAGGGGGCTATTCCTTGATGAGACACACTCATTCTTGTAAAGCCACCTAGCTAGTACTTTGATATTTCCCTCTCATCCTTTCTTTCAAAATAAAGTATGGTCCTCTTCCCTTGATGTCTCCATCTTTACATTCCTCCTCCTATCATGTACACGCTTCTCTTCCCCCTCTCCCTTTCCCCTTGTGTCATAGTCTCCCTCTTCATTCCCTCCCCTTCTAATTCCTTTTCCCCTCCCATGATAATGTTTTGCCCTCACGATCTCCTTTCCTCTATGGCCCTCGAGCGTTGCCATGCTTAGCCTCTAGCCTCTAATCTTGATTTCTTTTCTGGCTAATAACGATCGAAGACATCTATCGATGATACCTCGATCGAGGTATGTGGACTTGCCACAATACTTCGATCGAGGTATAGCTAGATTGCCACAATACCTCGAACGAGGTATAGATGGCATGCCACGAGACCTCGATCGAGGTATAGGCTCGGTACGATGAAAAAAGTTTAGGACCTCGATCGAGGTATTGGCTTGGATCGGTCGTCCTCATGTGTGAGTTTCATTGGAGATAATACCTCGATCGAGGTATTGCAGACCGAAGCAAAACCTTTGTATTTTCACTCGAGCGGGTATCACACTTACCCGAAAGTGGTCCGGAAGTGGACACCCTTAGCTTGCTACCTCCCTCCTGCCCTTCTTCTTCCCTTTTGCTATCAAGCGACCTTTATTTTTCATATCCTCAACAAAGCATCCATGAGGATTAAATCTGACTTGCAAGCCCTGCTCAACCATTTGACCAACAGAAACTAGGTTTTTGGTGATATTCAGGACATGAAATACATTAGACAGGTATTTCTTTTTCCCATCCTGCATAGACAAAGGAATTTTACCAATCTTCACAATAGGATGTGCAATATCATCACTAGTCTCCACAAATCTTGGTCTTTCCATTTTCTTTGCATCTTGCATCCATTTTGCATGACCTGTCATGTGGTTTGACGCACCCGAGTCAACATACCACACATCATTGCTTTCTTCTGCACTTGTCATAGAATTGGTCATGTGCTGCACCATAAACAAATGCTCATTTCTGTCATCACCCTGTCTACTAGACGATGCATAATTGCCTTGCTGCAATTTTCCATTCATGATGTCATTCTGCTTTTTGTAGCAGTCTTTAGCCATATGACCCATTTTACCACAATAGTAGCATTCAACATTGCTGTTTGCATTTTGGCCTCTCTACCATCCACCACGACCTCTTTGGCTCCCCCTACCTCTAAAGCTACCACGTCATCCTCCATAGGACTAGTTTTCTTGAATTTGCTGCATATTCTAATTTCTACCATGGCCTCCAGATTGGCCTACTCTACCTGTGCCTCTACCTCTTCCAGCATTTGAGTAGAAGATAGCTTCTTTTGAAGTTTCTTTTAAAGAAGATGCACCAACATTTCTCTGCTCTTCAGAAATTAGAAGAGCAATCAACTCCCCAAAATCAGGAAAATTTTCACGGATGGCAGTGGATGTCTGGAACTGTGCATAATCCTTTCCTAGACCATTCAAGGTCACAGAAAGTAAATCATCATCTTCCATTGGCAACCCAGTGGAAGTAAGTGCATCTGCAATCTTATTCACCTTCATGTGGTAGTCATTGATGCTCATATTTTCTCTCTGCACATTATGCAACTCCTACTTGAGATGCATTTTCTTGGCTTGTGTATTTGTGCTATACATTTTTGTCAAAGTATCCCATGCCTCCTTCGGCATGCTTGCATCTTGAATATGCACAATCATAGAATCTGAAATACTGATAAACAGCCAGTACATAACTTTCCTGGCTCTCTCATGCCAGCCTTTAAATGCTTGCAACTCTTGTTGATTGGGAACATTAGAAATAACTGGTTCTTGTTTAGCTCAAGTAATGAACTCCCAATAGCCTTTTCCCTTAAGGAAATTAGTCATTCTAAACTTCCATGCTGGGAAGTTGTTCTTGTCAAGGTTTTCAGTGACTATCTGTAAAAGAGCATCAGACACCATTACAGAACATTGCAAAAATATTTTGTCACTACAAAAAACACAACTACTGCCTCACAAGGGCAAATCTGCAAAACTGATGATAGTGGTATTTGACCACACAGTCACTTCCTAGTGACAATTTTGCATCAACAGGAAATAAGAATTATTCTGTCACTCCCAATATCTCTTCACATAGGCATATGATGCAATTTCTATGGCAACTTTTCACTGACCTGCAGAAGAGTGGCTGCACAGCAAAAACAGGGCACCTTTTTGAGTGCTTGCGGAAAACTTTCACCACCAAAACGGGCCCCGAAATGGCCTCGAATCAAAAAAATAATGTGACCAAGGGCTTTGCCTCCTCCTGCAACATATAGTACCCTCTCGCCACACTGCGAAGGGCGTCCCAATCAAGGACATTACACTCTTGCACTTTTCGGCTATGCTACCTGCAGAGATTTGCTCCCAAACTCGAAGAAGGAAAGCAACACTAATCCTCTTACCAAGACACCACGAACTTGGTTTGCTTTCTTGAGCTCCTTACCATGAGCCGAGCTCTAATACCATGTGAAGAGAGTGGGAGAGAAGTAAGGACTCTCACTTGCAGCTTCCTCACATACACAATGGGGGAATACACACAAAGTTGGAGGCTGAAAAACGTTTTTCTCTTCTTAGTTATGAAAGCCAAAAGAACTCTCTCTAAGTACAAAAGGAATAGATGAACCCTATATGTGGGTCTCAAACCAAACTCAGCTAACCTAGGTGGCATACTAACTGAGCCACTAACTAGAGTACATAAAGATAGCTGTCATCCAGCTATTATTCATGGGCAGTGTACCAACCGCATTTGCAGCTAACAAGTCGGTGACATAAATGCACAACAGTCACCCTAGAATATCACAAGTGGAGCTTGATATCTCAACACATTTAGCATAGTCCAATATAATACTTGGGAATCTTTTTCCTCCTATTTGAACTCACAAGATGCAATGGTTAGAAGCTATCACATGTTGCAAAAACATGTTCAAAAGAAAACAAGAATTTGGTTCCATATGAATAAAGCTCATAGGAAGGAGGTAATAAGGATGAGGATCCAAACCTTGGATCATATACATGAGTTTCCATAGTGATCCAACCATAAACTCTACAAATATGGCCAAAATGCACCCAAGATTTCTCAAGATGACCTCCAGGACGCATGTGATTGACTATATCAACCCCGGAGCCCCTACCCTTTGTGGACATTTTCATGACATAACAAGGTTTTGAATCATCCATTTTTTATCCTGGGAACATGAAACCTTGGAGGAAATCATATCTCAAGTGCTCTCTTAAGTACACGATGGAATCAAGAGAGTCTCTCTTAGGATGCAAAGAATTCAGCACTTCATGTATCCATTTTTAAAACCTGAAAGAATGTCCCATATCCTTACTAGTTATAAACACAATAAAACATATAGATAAGCATGTGAACAATAAGAATTTTATCATCACCTTCTTTGGTTTGTGCTTGCTTGCAAGTGGCAAAGAACGTCCTCCCACATGTTCGTTGACATTGTAGTTGAAATGTCATTGATTTTCATTGCAAACAAGAGGTCCAAGGGAACAATTTCCCTAGCCAACTCCTTCTCTACTTTTATGGGCCCAAAATTTGGTATTTCATTCACCTTGTCATGAACTAGTTGTCTAGCCTTTGCTAACTACTTCCTATTCTCCACTTCGCCAATGGGATGGCTATGATACCCAATGTGTATTGCTAATCTTGTGAAGCCAACATCTTTAGGTTTAGAGTAGTATATCTTTGCACTACATCTTGCTCTACAGAAAGGTTGCTCGTCGCCACAGTGTAGACACTCAAGACTTCCATGTTCAGGTCTAACCTCTCCAACATCCACAATATACATTATTATACCTTTCCATTGTCGATCATTTACCCTATCATGAGTCAAAAGATATCCTCATAGAGGATTTGTGCATTCGAAAGATCCACCACAATGGCTTAGCCTCACCTTTGCAATCCTCATCAAGGAAACTATAGAGATAGGATTCCATATAATTGTGAGGATCATATAATTGTTGCATTCCATTCATACCATTAGCATTAGCATCCACCGGCGGCAACTCAAAGACAATGTTCCCATTATAATAAGTAGGAAGTTTTCTAATAACATGATGTTCATCAACCTTGACTATGTGTCTTCCAATAATTGATCTTGGAGCACACATCAATATTTTTTCACGTAAACTATTCTGACATATATCCTTTGAGCACTTGGAGCATTCAGCCTCTCCATCCTCACTCAAAGAGCAATGAATGTCCTCATTTGCTGCAATCCTACCTTTATCAACAAACAAAATCGGGTTGTCATCCTTGCTATCTACATTTACTATCATCACTATTTCGACATAAGTTCCATACAAGGCATCGAGCTCATAATAGTTGTCCCTAGAATCACTAGGTAGAACCAAAGGAACTCTTCTATCATCAATGCATTTTTGGCCCTCTATAATCATTTGGTAAAGATTGAAGCCACCTTGTGTTTGGTTGAAATGCTGATAGAGTCTATCCTCAGTAACCTTGCAATGGTTGTGAGCTAGTTTCACCTACAACAACAACCGCTCGTCACGACTAGCACAAAAGGTCATATACTTGGTAGCCATTTTAGAAGAAACACTTGGATAAAAATATGAAATGAGGTTGTGGCTGCTAAGCAAATGAGAATGAAATGGCAAGAAGTGCTTGTATGCAAAAAGGGTTAGGTATAGTGTTCTCTCATGTGACCAAGGTCTATGTTTTGAGACGTTCAAGTTAGGTTTAGGATGTGAACTCAAGCCAAGGCCAAGTTTGACCCTAGGATGTGAACACAGGTTTGTTCTCAACTTTGAAGTGGCACAATTTTAGTGTCTCTCCTCCACAAATCCCTCATCCAAAATGTTACTAGTGCTAAATCCCTCATCCTAAACGTTACTAGTGCCAAAACAATACTCTGCCTCGAATCCCTATACACAACAAGTAACGTTTCTTCCAGCTCACAACAAGTAATGTTTCTTCCTCCCAATTTATTGATGTCTTCCCCAGATCCCGAGTACCTCGCCTCCCTTACCCATTTCTTGTTACTCATCCATGCCTTCTTCGCACTTGCAAAATGGAATGGCAAAGCACATAGAGTTTGAAAGTGGTATGAAAGAGATCAAGTGCAGAGAAAGCATGGCATGAAATGTTTCTTTACATATTTTATTGAATCAAATAGTTTCAAAGTCGCAAGACCTCTTTACCATGTCTTCCTGCCCCTGACTTTGGACGGTATTATTTGCATTGGGGCGGCTCCCAGAAACTCACCTTTTATCGTTGACGGTCAAGCAGATTAGTCAGGCCGTCCAAAATCCTTCTGATGACAATTTCTCCCATAATTTCTTTGCTCCAAGAAGACCATCATTCCCATTCCTCCTCGTCATCCACGAGAATTGCAAATGATAGCTGATTCTATACAACTTTCTCCTCCTCCATCGTTGCCATTTCTCCTCCTTGCCATCCATTTCTCATTGCTATAGAACTACCCATGACTCTATTACACTCCTACCATTGTCCAAGTTTGTCAGGTCCTCTCGCTACTTGTTTCGTCCACTTCTTTTGCAATTTTAGTTCTTGATTTGAAGAAGTTTCTACGAGAGGTTGGCTTATCGTAATATTGATTTGAAGAAGTTTCTACAAGAGGTTGGCTTATCATAGACCCCTACACGGCACCATGTAGGGGTAAGTAGGATGCCTTTGGGGCTGTTCATATAGTGTGCACAATGTTCTCAGATTCTTAGAGATCTCTATGAATATCACAGTGCTAGCAATCGTCAAGGTTGTCTACTGAAATGCCAATTCCTTCACCCTTCCCTTGTCACAATGATCCATCTTCTTACATTGATAGCATTGCATTGTGATTCAATATAGTAGACCCCTACACGATGCCGTGTAGGGGTTCACAGTATGCCCTTTCGACAATTCCATCATTCACAACAAAGAAATTCTTTTTTCTATGTATTAGAAAGATTCACAACGTAGACCCCTACACGGCACTGTGTAAGGGTTCACAAGATGATTGGTTGGCTATTCCATCAATTTGAAAATTGTTTTCATAGACGTAGGATTGTTGCTTTGGAAGAGCCTTATGGTTTTGCATGATGCAAAGTTTCGGTTCATGATATCTCGTAAGCATTTTTTGTAAGCCGAAAGGAAATTACAAGCATTTGGATAATATAGCTCATGTTTGTAGACCCCTACATAGCGCCGTGTAGGGGGTTTCAAGATGTCATTTGTAAAATTTCTTACTATGCTGAACAATGCTGATAGCCTAGAAGTGTTAAGTTTCTATAAATGGAGATGTTAAGAAACTATCTAATGTGCAATATGTTGCATAAATCAA
Source organism: Dipteris shenzhenensis (assembly GCF_047967505.1). Lineage (NCBI taxonomy): Eukaryota > Viridiplantae > Streptophyta > Polypodiopsida > Gleicheniales > Dipteridaceae > Dipteris > Dipteris shenzhenensis. The sequence goes on along the minus strand of NC_141600.1, from coordinate 44,154,163 downwards.
GAGAAATTTGCTATCAATTGCTTCCATAACTGACCTTGACCATGAGTGTGAGGTTCAACAAGACAGGAGCAAAAATTCTAGATAGTGCAAGAAATCTTGTTGGCACAAGAGTAAGGAGGAACAATCTGTATGAACTAAGTGCTCTTACAGCCACCGCTAGAGTGGGCACAAGCAGACTTTGGCATGAAAGATTCGGCCACATCGGATTTGCAGTGCTGAAGGAGATGCAGAAATAAGGTATGGTTGCTCACTTACCTGCAGTCACAAAAATCAAAGAACCATGTGAAGCTTGCATGATGGGCAAGCAACAGAGAAAGGCATTCCCACAAAAAAGCAAGAATAGAGCAAATGCTCCTCTAGAGTTGGTGCATGTTGACTTGTGTGGTAAGATGCCTACACAAGCCTTGGGGGGATCTTCCTATTTTTTATTGATTGTCGATGACTATAGTAGGAAGATGTGGGTGTACTTTCTTTGCGAAAAGGCCCAAGCTTTTGGTAAATTTAAAGAATGGCTACAGCTTATTGAAAATGAAACAGGGAGAAAAGTGAAGAAAATCAGATCGGATGGTGATGGTGAGTTTGTTTCTACAAACTTTGGGGATTTTGGAAAGAGCAAAGGGATCAAGCGATAAACGATGACACGACATATGCCTCAGCAAAATTCAGTTGTTGAACATCAAATGTGGACAGCCATGGAGATGGGGCAGTGTATGTTGAAAGGTGCTAGACTACCAAACCACTTTTGGGCTGAGGCTGTCAATATTGCGGTTTACATCCTCAACCGTAGCTATACAAAGGCACTCAAAGGTAAAACACCACATGAGGATTACAGTAGTAAGAAGCCATTTGTCTCCCACTTCAGAACATTTGGGTGCGAATGCTATGTGCATGTACAAGACAAAGAGAGAAGCAAGCTGCAACCAAAAAGCACCAAACGTTTCTTCTTAGGCTATTGTGATGAGAAGAAAGCCTATAAGTTGTATGACCAAGAGGCAAAGAAGATCATAGCGAGCCATGATGTGGTGTTCAAGGAGCAGCCACATGAAGTGGACATAGAGAAGAGCTCTACCACTTTATCATCAGGTAATTCACTATGGACCTGCCCCAAGAGCTAAAAAGGAGGAGGAAATATTAGATGATGAAGGTATAAGTCACTAACCTGTTGTTACACCACTGGAAAAGCCATTGTCGCGATGGGTAAGGTAGCTCTATGACCATGATAATCAAATGCCTATGTCTATTGAGCAGCATGCAGATGGACCAAGGCGGTGGTCTCAGAGAATTGAGGAGCAAAGAAGGGCTTCTGCTCACATGATAGTTAATATGGCCTTGATGGTTGAGATTATTGCAAAAGTAAAGGAGCCTGCGAGTTTGGAGGAAGCACTTGCAGACCAAGATTAGAAAAATGCTATGCAAGTAGAATATGATAGCACCATGAAGAATGAAACTTGGGAGCTGGTAGATCGACCACCTAACAGAAAGGTTATTGGCACCAAGTGGGTTTGGAAGGTAAAGTATAAGTCCGATGGGACTTTGGAAAAGTACAAAGCTAGATTGGTTGCACAAGGATTTTTGCAAGTTGAAGGGTTTGATTTTCAGGAATCTTTCGCTTTGACTGCCAAAATGACCACTATTCGCACAGTACTATCGGTGGCTGCTCATAAAAAGTGGCCAGTCTATCAAATGGATGTTAAATCAACATTCTTGAATGGTGACCTCAAGGAGGAGGTGTATGTGGCTCAGCCACTTGGGTTGAGGCTCCGATCCCCATTATTAGAACAAGGTATGTAAGCTAAAGAAGGCTTTGTATGGGTTGAAACAGGCCCCAAGAGCATGGTACCAATGGATACTAGACAAATTCTTTCATAAATTAAACTTCAAAAGATGTGCCTCAGATGCTAACTTGTATGTGTACGTGTACAGGAAAGAACACCATATTAGAGAATTTGGGAAAATCTTGATAATTTGGGAACTTTTGAGGGGTTGTAATTATGTAACATTCAATGTTTTTCATTGATTTTTCCCATAGATTTGGCAGTCCATCAAAATCTCGCAAATGTGCATGGTTTGCATCAACATAAATAAAATGTCAACTGTTGAGGTTTCGACTAATGCATGGTATTTTTTGAGGGGTTGCAATTACAATGCATTGAGTGCACTCCATTGACTTTCTCCCTGGATTTGGCTGTGTATATGAAACTCACAATTTGGAGTGTGCCTGTTCTGCATTAGCTAGGGAAAAAACATCAACACCTATTTCATTAATTTTGGACTCGTGCACTGTCCAAATTCATTTTGTGAGATAATTTTGGATAAAACATTTAAAAAAAAGAGGCTCTCATAAAACAAAACATTGAGTCAAAAACGAAGATTTTAAAAATTCAAATTAGAAAAAATGACGTGAGATGTTATTAAAACTAGAGTACATTAAAAATAGAGGACATCACATTGTTAAAAGAGACAAAAAGTAAGATTTTAAAAAAGCAAATTAGAAAAAATGGGGTGACATGTTATTAAAACTAGAGTACATTTCAAAAAGAGCACATCACATTTGTACAAGAAGTAGATCCTATAACTCAAAGCTATATGGTGTCAAAAAACACCTTACATTAGCTCCTAGAAGATCTCATCTTAGTCTCTCTTATCTTCTTAATCACCCAAAGTCTAGAAGATCTCATCATTGGTCTCTCTTATCTTCCCAATAACCCAATCCTTCACTGCCTCCACATCTGTATCCTCAACATAATTACATGCAAAGAAGTAATTTAAGCAGTCACAAATTGTTTCTTTATAATTTCTTTGTGAGGCTCTTATTGTTCTCTCAGCATCCGCATCAAATCTCCCATGACGAGAGTTGCGATAACAAAGGTTACTTAAGAAGTCTAAGAGATCTTGTCATGCTTTTATAATATGTCTTAAAAGTCTTTCACTCTCTGCTATCTTGAGAGTCTCCTCCCTCTCTGCGTGCCTTTGTGCATCGAATTCCTCTCTCTCCATGTGTGTCAAAGGAGAAACTTGTCGAATTTTGGCCTCTCTCTGTGCTCCTTGGTCAGCAATCCATTCTTTGAGACTGTTAATTCCGAACTCCATGTCTTCGACAATGCCAAGGACATCCATGGGTGGGGAGATGATAAAGAAAGGGAGATGGACTACGATGGAAGAAAGAAGAGAGTATTTGTGGAAGGACTAGGATCGAAGAATACAAGTTAATGAGAAGCACTAGGATGGATGAAAGAAGAGAGTGTTTGTGGAAGAACTAGCATAGAAGAATGCAAGTTACTAGGATGGATGAAAGAAGAGAGTGTTTGTGGAAGGACTAGGATAGAAGAATACAAGTTACTGAGAAGGACTAGGATGTAAGAAATAAGAGAGTGTTTGTGGAAGGACTAGGATGGAAGAATACAAGTGCACTAAGGCACGATGTGTTGACTATGATAAGGATAAGGGTTGGAATAAAGTGAGAGAAGCATTGGTAATGCTCTACTTTAAGTGAGTGGAGACTGTCCAACTGAATAAAATTTTGCAGAGCATTGGGAATGCTATACTTTAAGTGAGTGGAGCATTGGGAATTGATACTTGCGAGTGAAATATATTACAAGTGAGAGAGAGAGAGAGCGATAGAAAGTGAGGAAAGATGTAAAGTGAAAGACGAATACAAGTTAATTAGAAGGACTAGGATGTAAGAAATAAGAGAGTGTCTTGAAGGGATAGAAAGTGAGGGAAGATGTAAAGTGAAAGATGAATACAAGTTAATCAGAAGGGCTAGGATGTAAGAAATAAGAGAGTGTTTATGGAAGGACTAGGATGGAAGAATACAAGTGCACTAAGGCACGATGTGTTCGCTATGATAAGGATAAGGGTTGGAATAAAGTGAGAGAAGCATTGGGAATGCTCTACTTTAAGTGAGTGGAGACTTTCCAACTGAATAAAATTTTGTAGAGCATTGGGAATGCTGTACTTTAAGTGAGTGGAGCATTGGGAATTGATACTTGCGAGTGAAATATATTACAAATATTACATCATCACATATTCATATCAAAATTCTCATCACACAAGGTTATATTTCCAAATAATCACATCATCACACATTCATATCATAAAATTGTGTGCATGAAATAATTATATAAATATCATCAGTAAATGCCACTTAAGTAATAAGTCGCAAATTGTTGTATAATCAACAAAAACTACAAACACAACATCATACATGCATCACAACTCTTCTGATGCTTCTAGTGGAGATTGTGGCAACTCTTCTAATGCTTCCAATGGAGGCTGTGGTGCTCTAGATGTACACTGATCAGTCCCTACTTCTTCTGTAGTATGTAGTGCTTTCGGAGTAGACTCAATATCCTCTTCCTAAAATGCAAGCGGAGGCTATGGCAACTCTTTTGATGCTTCTAGTGGAGGCTGTGGTGCTGTAGGTGTACACTGAGTCTCTACTTCTTCTATAGTGTGCAGTGCTTTCATAGTAGACTCAGTCTCCTCTTCCTTGAATGCAAGCTCTGATATTGATTCAGTTGCACGTTGTATTCTAACGGCAGCAATTAGGTATTGAATGATTTCAGCCCTAAACAATTGTATGTCCTCCTCTGAATATTTGAGCTCCAAAGAGTCTTCCGATGAGATCTGTGGCTTAAGTGAGAAATTTCTTTGAAAATTCACATGCAATTGTAGGCAACTCTCCACCCACAACTATGCCCATCTTCCTGCTCTATTACTAAATGCTTTTGGAAGTCTACCGAGTCTTTGTACTGTCCTGTTTCTTTGATAGTAGATGCCAACTTCTCAATCGACCTGCTCATCATGACATATTAAAAAAACTTAGTGTGTCTATTACATAAGGTACATAATATAGAAGTAACAACAGATTAATAGAATACTTACGTTTGCACTGAGCCATGGAAGCTTGCAATCGAGTTAACAAACTAACAATAGTTGTCTTCAAGGTCCCAAACCACCAGACTCCAATGTTCCCTACATGAATAATTAAGAACCAACACTTATTTCATTAATTTTGGACTCATATGTCTACTTTTGGACTATTCCTTAAAATCCTTCCCAACTGAAAAGTTTACTTTATGAAACTGTCATTCGAGAATCAAAAGTTTACTTTCTGGCACTATCATTTTCACATAAGACATTTCAAAATATCTCTCTACAATGTTGTACAAATAATGCAAAAACTACTATTAAATCCTAAATTTGTATTTCTTGTTTATAAGAATCATATTCTTAAAATAAAAAATCTGAGTTATTAGTTTAAATCCATGAAAAACGATGCTATTGAGGATTCACAACATTTTAAAAATGTATACATAAGAGACCTGTAAGACTCTTTTTACTTTCAATGCAGAAAACTATAACACTCTTGAATATTCAAGAAATTAAAAGGTTTATATACACATGAGACATGATGGAAGCCTCTTTTGTACTCCAAAAAATAGCAATAGCTATGCTTGCAATTTTACATTATCATGTCATAAGTTTTACAACAAATATTGCTCTGGATGAGTCTTTGTACAAAGGATCTCCTGTGGCCTTTTCAATAATTTAATTTTTCCTTTACAATGAGTTTAGTACAAATGGGCGATCCAAACATTTGCTTGTTTGAATGTCCTTTTCTATCATGATCACAGAAATGAGCGATCCAAACATTTGCTTGTTCAGAATGTCCTTTCTGTCGTCACTTGTCGCTTGGGTGCCATCTTCATTCACTCTCATCTGACAACCACCACCACCTTCACTCTTTCTCGATATTTGAATGGTGTTATCATGGGCATTCTTCATTTGCGCTATCTCCTTCTACTTCCTCCCGGGCGAGCATCTTTGTGAACTCTGTAACGTGCGTAATAATTGGTTGCGGTAATTTTATTTTGTCTTCTACATCATACCCCATGTGCTTCTTTGTTTTCTTTGACCTTGATTTCCAGGATACTATGACTGTCTCTGTGGAAAGTCTTGAAATTGCTTCATGGTTTGGGACCCATTCCTTTTTCAAACAACTACTATACAATGTACTGTTATCTTGGTTCTCCTTCCTACCCCTTGGCTCATACCATACCGCTGTAAATGTTGTAGCTCTCCCCCAGTCATCCATGCTCACGTCAACTACTTTCGCAACCCAAAACTTCACATTCTCATGTTCATCATCCGATGGTCGAACTGCAACAAAACAATGGACATCTATGTCTATTTGTGGCATAAACTCTCTCTTCTTGGGTCCACAATATGGACGTGGGAGCAACGATTCAAACTCATTTTCAAAGAGACCACATGCTGGACGCAAGTCATTACCAACATTTGGCCAAAATAAAGGCCGTTCTGCCTTAATATCATCTTCTCGCATTTTTGCAAGGTCCTTTATCAATTGGTAGGTCTTGCTAATTACAACAGTAGTGTGGTCCTTCCAAGAGGGCTTCCAATCAGGAAATCTCCGGAGCATTTCCTCTTTGTATGCAATAAAAGCTTTTAAGCCTTCTATTTCACCTTTGGATTTCTCGCTGAATTCTTTTATAGGAGCCCATGTTGGATGCATTTCTTTGCTCGGGATTGAAGTTAAGAGAGAGTAAGGTTCTTCAGGTTCCCATTTTGTATCAAGAGAATAGTGTTGCCATTGCATCACTGGTTTTTCATCCTTTAAGAAAAATCGAAAATAGTGTGGAGCGCTATGACCAATCAGGGCATCACCACCTTTTTGTATGAAAGGTAGAATAAAGCTCTTCCAATCATACATCCTCTCAACCATTGAGCATATTGTTCCTTCCTTACGGCCACCAACTTGCCTCCCACATTTTCTTATCAAGTCATCCATTGTCTCCATGTCCTTGTGTTTTAGTTCTCTTGAAACTGTGCTAAATACCTGATCGATATCCTCATGTGTGTGCCCAACCAACAAAAACCCAACTTCAATCTTATTGAAGATTCTATGAGCGATTAGCATTGAGCAAAATGCAAAGAAGAGTACATTCTTATTCTCTCGTCCGCAATTGTCTGCTTGTATTCTCAAAGTTGCTGGTAGGCGAACTTTTTCTGCATGTACATTGTGAATTGCCTTCATAACGGATGTTACAACTTGATTGCTATCGTGTAGATGCAAGGAATCAATCCATATGTCTGCAAAAAACTTAAATCCGTGCACTAACACTCCACATAGATGTGTCTTTAAAAAGTATTTGCCTTGTAGCTTAGGTGGAGTGTTAACGAATCGAGGTAATGTTGTTGTATTTTGATCCATACCATCTACAATAATGCACATGTACTCATTTGGGTGAGAAATAGCTTGCTCCTTCCAAAATGCATATTTTATTCTAGAATGTCGAACAAGTCCATGATGAAATTCTCTCTTTCTTTTGTAAGCTTCTTTTTGTTCTGGAGATGTTGCACTCTCAAGTGCTCACTTTAGATCATCACAGTCGTTGCACTTTGACATTTTTTGCCTCTTTGGGATTTTAACATGTCCAAAGCTTTTTTTCCAAAGAGTATACAAAGTATGAAAAGATGCCGGTGCATGCCCTCTTTGCCTCTGTGTTTCTCCAATAGAGTTAAATACTTCTTTTTTGGTCAAACCTATCAGAAGATGCATTTCTGATAGGTGGGGTTGCGGTAAAGCATTTTCATAAATGTAATCTTTCAAAATTGCTATTGCCGCAACCGTTGAGGCTCTTGTTTTGGGCCTTCCTATGTTTCCATGAATGTTAAATTTAACTCCATACTTTGCTTTATTAGCCAAATTCCAATATGTGCCATGTGATAATCCTGTAATAATGCGATATGCATTATTGCATATACTTTTTCCATTTATAAGAGGCCTTATTTGATGTCCTGAACTTTGCCTTCTCTTATCATTTACAAGAAAGCAAGACAATCTCGTGAGTAGGTATTCATTTCTTCTGCTTCCTTTCCTTTGCCAGACATGTTCTCTACAACCCTTGATGTCATGTAAGTTAATGGATCGCATACATGTATGCTTACAGCATGTAGATCGCATTGCTTTTAGCATAACATCTTCATTCATTACTCTTATTCTCTTTGGTTGCTTTTCTGGATCTACCTGCACTCGTTGTCTTTTCATGCATCTGTATGTCCGTTTTGGGACCTTCTGTACATTCTTATTTGGATTTGTGTAGTTCTCCTTGCAAGATTTATTTGTCACGTTGTTTTCATGAGATGTTGCATTCTTGATCTTATCACTCTGACAGTCAAATATTGAATATTCCTTTGTTGATGTCATCCTTGCTTTTGATACATTCGTCAAACCATTTGTAACATTTACAAGTTCACAATCAAAGTCAAACACCGAATAGTCCTTTGTTGATCTCATCCCTACTTTTGATACAATCGTAGAACCACTTGTCACAATGGCATTAGAGTGTCCCGAATGATCTTCAAACTCATCTATTCCTGAGAGAACATCACTCATTGATGCACTTTCTATGGATTTCATAACTCCATAGTCAGTGGTGATAGAGTGTCCAGAATGATCTTCAATTTCATCTATTCCTGAGAGAACATCGCTCATTGATGCACTTTCTATGGATTTCATAACTCCATAGTCTTGAAACTCCTCTACTCCAGAGAGAACATCACTCATTATACTATCGTGCATGATTTTCATAATTCCATAGTTACCTGCTTTGACTCCAAGAACTTTATCAGTATCCATGAAGCCATCCATGCTTGAAGATATAACACTTTTGACATCTTTGCCCAAGTTCTCAATGTGCATGAACTCATCCACCCCGGATAAGGCATCACTTGTGAAATATTTTTCTTTCTCGGTACCAATGAACTCATCGACTTCTGATAAGACGTCAGTGCTATAGTTGAGTGCATTGGAATCATCCATCTCTAAAGGAATAGAGCTTGGTACATTGGCATATTCTTTCAATTCTTTGATGTTGTAGTATACATTATGTTTATCATTAAAAACCACATGCCGAGTCTTTCCAATCTTTAAAAATTGCATGCTCCATCTCAAATCCTTACCTACCTCATAGTAGGGACCATCCAATGACATTGAGTTATCATCCATACCATCATCAGTAACTTTTTGAATTCTCATCTGCGCAAATGTCCAGTGTTCAACTTGTTCAAATCCCAAGACTTGACCTTCTGCTACAAACTTATTTGTAAATGATAACATTTGTAAAATATCTCCCACTCTAAAATCCAAAGATATGCACTTTGTATTCCTGATAACATGTGTTGGATAAGTCTCATCTCTGTCCCATGCAATAAATGCTTTGTTGGAAGTATTATAGGGCATAACATCTCCAAGGATTTCCATATCCCCACACTTATGCTTTAGCTCAACATGTGCACTAAGAATCCTTGATACGATAACCGCCACCTTATCTTCGCCAAGTCTTCTAAAGTGACAAATAGAATTTGGATCACTTTCATGGATTGTAGCAAATGCAACTACTTCTCTTTTGCAACATAAAATCACCTCCATCTCGGGAATAAATTTTGTAGCCATCTCCTTTGTGAGTTTCCTTTGCAAACAAGCTGTAACAACCATTATAAAGAACATTAGTCTCTTCTCAATAATCTACTTTATTAATGATTTAAAAATCCAGAACGTGTTTGAAAATTTAATTAGACACTAACCAATAACAACCGTAAACCAATAACAACCCTAAACCCTAAACCCTAAACCCTAAACCAAAACAACCCTAAACCCTAACCAATAACAACCCTAAACCCTAAACCCTAACTCCCAAACCCTAAACCCTAAACCCTAAACCCTAACCCCCAAACCCTAAATCCTAAACCCTAACCCCCAAACCCCAAACCCTAACTCCCAAACCCAAAACCCAAAACCCCAAACCCTAAACCCTAACTCCTAAACCCTAAATCCTAACTCCCAAACCCTAAACCCTAACCCCCAAACCCTAAACCCTAAAGCCTAACTCCCAAACCCTAAACCCTAACTCCTAAACCCTAAACCCTAAACCCTAACTCCTAAACCCTAAACCCTTAACCCTTAACCCTAACCCCCAAACCCTAAACTCTAAACCCTAACTCCTAAACCCTAAACCCTAAACCCTTAACCCTAACCCCCAAACCCTAAACTCTAAACCCTAACCCCCAAACCCTAAACCCTAACTCCTAAACCCTAAATCCTAAACCCTGAACCCTAACTCCCAAACCCTAAACCCTAAATCATAAACCCCAAACCCTAATCCCTAAACCTTAAACTCTAACTCCCAAACCCTAAACCTAACCCCAAACCCTAAACCCTAAACCCTAAACCCTAACTCCTAAACCCTAAACCCTAAACCCTTACTCCCAAACCCTAAACCCTAAACCCTAAGCCCTAACTCCCAAACCCTAAACCCTAAACCCCAAACCCTAAACCCTAAACCTTAAACTCTAACTCCCAAACCCTAAACCCTAACCCCCAAACCCTAAACCCTAAACCCTAACCCCCAAACCCTAAACCCTAAATCCTAAATCCTAAACCCTAAACCCTAAATCCTAAACCCTAACCCCCAAACCCTAAACCACCAAACTCTAAACCCTAACCCCCAAACCCTAACCCTCAAACCTTGAACCCTAAACCCTAAACCCTAAACCCTAACTCACCAAACCCCAAATCCTAAACCCAAACCACGAAATCCTAAACCTTAAATCCTATGAGTGTTTTCAAGTAATATCATTTATTTAAGTAATAGTTTTAATTAGAATTCATAAGTAATAGTGGAATTGATAGTTGGGAGGGTGGTAGTGGGAGAAAGGGAGAGTGGGAAAGTGGAGAAAGGGAGTGTGGGAGGGTGGTAGTGGGAGAAAGGGAGAGTGGGAGAGGGAGTGGGAATGGGGGCGGTGGGGGTGGGGGTGGGAGGATGGGAGTGGGAGTGGGAGAGGGAGTGGGAATGGGGGAGGTGGGGGTGGGGGTGGGAGAATGGGAGTGGGAGTGGGAGAGGGAGTGGGAATGGGGGAGGTGGGGGTGGGGTGAGGGTGGGAGGATGGGAGTGGGAGTGGGAGGGGTGGGGAGTGGGAGTGGGAGAGGGAGTGGGAATGGGGGAGGTGGGGGTGGAAGTGGGAGGGGTGAGGTGGGAGGATGGGAGTGGGAATGGGGGAGGTGGGGGTGGAAGTAGGAGGGGTGGGGTGGGAGGATGGGGGAGGGAGTGGGAGTGGGGGAGGTGGGGGGGGTGGGAAAATGGGAGTGGGAGTGGGAATGGGGGAGGTGGGGGGGTGGGAAAATGGGAGTGGGAGTGGGAGTGGGAGAGGGAGTGGGAGGATGGGAGTGGTGGGAGGGGTGAGGTGGGAGGATAAGGGTGGGAGAATGGGAGTGGGAGTGGGAATGGGGGGGGAGGGGTGGGGATGCGAGGATGGGAGTGGGAGTGAGAGGTGTAGGTGGGAGGATGGGAGTGGGTGGGAGAATGGGAGTGGGAGTGGGAGTGGGAATGGGGGAGGTGGGGGTGGGGTGAGGGTGGGAGTGGGAGGGGTGGGGTGGGAGGATGGGAGTGGGAGAGGGAGTGGGAATGGGGAAGGTGAAAGAATGGGCGTGGGCGTGGGAGTGAGAATGGGGGAGGTGGGGTGGGAGGATGGGGGTGGGAGTGGGAGTGGGAATGGGGTGGGAGGATGGGAGTGGGTGGGAGAGAGAGAGAAGATAATCTAATAGAGAGGCCAATGGGAGAGGAGATAATGTTATAGAAGGACCAATGAGAGAGAAGCACTTAAAACCCTAGTTTTTCTTATATATACTCTCCTTCTCTCATTGTTTCTCTCATTTCAACAAGGAAGAGCAAGAGGAGAAGCAAAAAGAGGAGAAGAGCAAAAGCAAGCACAAGCAAGCACAAGCATCGATTTCAACTTTTTTCCAAGTACTTTTTTTAAAATTTGTATTCTTTGAAATTTTATTATAGAGAGAGAAAAGTGAAGGAAAGATTTTTAGAGAGAGAATATAAGAGAGAGAGTCTTGCTGCCTCGGCAGCAAAAGAGAGAGAGAAAGAGAGAGGGAGAGAGAGGAGAGAAGGGGGGGGAAAGAGAGGGGAGAGAAAGGGAGGGGGGAGAGAAGGGGAGGGGGGGAAGAGAGGGGAGAGAGGGGGGGAAGCCACGAGGGGGGGGAGAGAGAGAGGGGAGGGGGAGGCCGCTACCGCGGTAGCGGAGAGGGGGGGAGGGAGGAGAGGGAGAGGGGAGGGAGAGAGAAGGGGGGGGGAGAGAGAGAAGGGGGGGCGGCAAGAGAGGGAGGGGGGGGGAGAGAGAAGGGGGGGCGGCGAGAGAGAGGGGGGAGAGGGAGGGGAGGGGAGGGGGAGAGAGAGAAGGGGGGGGCCCACTGCCATGGCAGCGGCAGCGAGAGAGGGGAGGGGGGGAGAGGGAAGGGGGGGCGGGGGCAGCGAGAGAGAGGGGAGGGAGAGAGAGAGAAGGGGGGGGCCCACTGCCGCTGCCACGGCAGCGAGAGAGGGGGAGGGGGGGGAGAGGGAAGGGGGGGGCGGGGGCAACGAGAGAGAGGGGAGGGGGAGAGAGAGAAGGGGGGGCCACTGCCGCTGCCGCGACAACGAGAGAGGGGGGGGGGAGAGGGAAGGGGGGGGCGGGGGCAGCGAGAGAGAGGGGAGGGGGAGAGAGAGAAGGGGGGGTCGCTGCCGCTGGCGCGGCAGCGAGAGAGGGGGAGGGGGGGAGAGGGAAGGGGGGGGGCGGGGGCAACGAGAGAGAGGGGAGGGGGAGAGAGAGAAGGGGGGGCCGCTGCCGCTACCGCGGTAGCGAGAGAGGGGGAGGGGGGGGAGAGGGAAGGGGGGGGCGGGGCAGCAAGAGAGAGGGGAGGGAGAGAGAGAGAGGGGGGGGCCGCTGCCGCTGCCGCGGCAGCGAGAGAGGGAGGGGGGGAGAGAGAGAAGGGGGGCGGCGAGAGAGAGGGGGGAGAGGGAGGGGAGGCGAGGGGGGAGAGAGAGGGGGGAGCCGCGGCAACGAGAGAGGGGGAGGGGGGGGAGAGGGAAGGGGGGGCGGAGCGGGGCAGCGAGAGAGAGGGGAGGGGGAGAGAGAGAAGGGGGGGGGCCGTTGCCGCTGCCCCGGCAACAAGAGAGGGGGAGGGGGAAGAGGGAAGGGGGGGGCGGGGCAGCGAGAGAGAGGGGAGGGGGAGAGAGAGAAGGGGGGGGCCATTGCCGCTACCGCGGCAGCGAGAGAGGGGGAGGGGGGGGAGAGGGAAGGGGGGGCGGGGGCAGCGAGAGAGAGGGGAGGGAGAGAGAGAGGGCGGGGAGAGGGAGGGGAGGGGAGGGGAGGGGAGGGGAGAGAGAGGGGGGAGCCGCTACTGCTGCCGCGGCAGCGAGAGAGGGAGGGGGGGAGAGAGAGAAGGGGGGGCAGCGAGAGAGAGGGGAGGGAGAGAGAGAGAGGGGGGAGAGGGAGGGGAGGGGAGGGGAGAGAGAGAGGGGGGAGCCGCTGCCGCGGCAGCGAGAGAGGGGGAGGGGGGGGGAGAGGGAAGGGGTGGGAGAGGGAAGAGAGAGGGGGGGCCGCTGCCGCGGCAGCCAGAGAGGAGGGGGGGAGAGAGATAAGGGGGGGCAGTGAGAGAGAGGGGGGGAGAGAGGGAGAGGGAGGGGAGGGGAGGGGAGAGAGAGAGGGGGGGCCGCTACCGCGGCAGCGAGAGAGGAGGGGGGGAGAGAGAGAAGGGGGGAGATGCGAGAGCGAGAGGAGAGGAGGAGAGGGAGAGAGAGAGAGGAGGGGGGGGCCACTGCCGCGGCAGTGAAAGAGAGGGAGGGGGGGAGAGAGAGAGAGAGAGAGGGGGGAGAGAGAGAGAGAGAGAGAGAGAGAGAGAGAGAGAGAGAGAGAGGGGGGGAGGCCGAGAGAGAGGGGGAGGCCGCTGCCGCGGCAGCGAGAGGGAGAGAGGGGGGAGAGAGAGAGAGGGGAGGGGGGGGAGGTCGCGGCAAGTGAGAGAGAGAGTGGGGAGCGCAAGTGAGAGACAGGGAAAAGGTGAGGAGAAAGGGAGAGAGAGAGAGAGAGAGGGGAAATGAAGAGGAGGGGAGAGAGTAGACTAAGATGAGAGGAAACGTAGACTAGAGCGGAGAGGAAAGAGAGAGAGAGAAGAGTGAGAGAGATGAAAATTTAGAGAGGGAGGACACGAGAAAGTATGATCGAGATAGAAAATCTTACCAATGAAGAGGAGAAATGAGTGGGCGACGATCGAGACAAGATAAAGGAGCTACGATCAATGAGGCATATGAGAGGAGATTGGTATGTGATTTAGTCGAAACTTAAACAAACAAAACTATAAACCTTGGTGTTTGATGAAAATTTAGAGAGGAAGGGCACAAGAGAAAGTACGATCGAGATAAAAAATCTTACCAATGAGGAGAAAAAATGAGTGGGCGAGGATCAAGAAGAGATAAAGGAGAGATGTTTTGATGGAAGAATTTGGGAGCTACGATCAATGAGGCATATTAGAGGAGATTGGTGTGTGATTTAGTCGAAACTTAAACAAACAAAACTATAAACCTTGGTGTTTGAAAAGAGAAACGTGTGGAAACTAGAATTTCAAATTTCCCGCCTTTTTTTAAACTATGAATCCTTGTGTTTGAAAAGATAAACGTGTGAAAACTTGAAAATTGTGATAAAAGACAACCTTGTGTTTCAAAAGACAAACGCGTGGATGTGAAAATTGTGATAAAAGACAACCTTGTGTTTCAAAATACAAACGCATGGATGTGAAAAGACAAATGTATGCTAAAAGCAAAACTTGTAGAAACTTGAATTTTAAAATTTTCTTTGTTTTTGAATTTAAAATGAGTTTCACTTTCATTTTTAATTTACTAGTTTAATTTAGACTATAATGCATTTTGTTTTGGAATATAAAAAGTATAATTTTAATTTTATTACATTTTAAATTAAAATTTTAAAAGTAGTTTAACTTACATTCGTTATTATTACTTTAATTTATTTCTTTTTAGGGAGAATTAATATATTCTTCTAGGTAAATATTAAATTTTTAATTTTAAGTCTTGTTTTCTTTATTTTACGTTATTTTTTCATAAACTTTAAGTTAAACTACTTTATAGTTTTTTTTATTTAAATTCAAATTTATTAAGATTTTAACTTCTTGTTAATGTGAATGTAGGTAAATATTAAAATTTTAATTTTAAGTCTTGTTTTCTTTATTTTACGTTATTTTTTCATAAACTTTAAGTTAAACTACTTTATAGTTTTTATTATTTAAATTCAAATTTATTAAGATTTTAACTTCTTATTAATGTGAATGTTTAATTCTTATGAGTTGTAAGTAAATTAGTTTTTGAAAATATAAATTTTATCTTTTTTAAAATGAGAAGGGGAAGGGAGAGAGAGAGAAGGGGGGGGGCCGCTGCCGCGGCAGCGAGAGAGAATGGGGGGGGAGAGAGAGAGAAAGGGGTGAGAGAATGGGAGT
This sequence comes from Dipteris shenzhenensis, assembly GCF_047967505.1. NCBI lineage: Eukaryota > Viridiplantae > Streptophyta > Polypodiopsida > Gleicheniales > Dipteridaceae > Dipteris > Dipteris shenzhenensis. The sequence goes on along the minus strand of NC_141600.1, from coordinate 44,138,811 downwards.
GGGAGAGGGAGTGGGAATGGGGAAGGTGAAAGAATGGACGTGGGCGTGGGAGTGAGAATGGGGAAGGTGGGGTGGGAGGATGGGGGCGGCAGCGAGAGAGAAGGGGGGGGAGAGAAGGGGGGGAGAGAGAGAGAAAGGGGTGTGAGTTTAAAAAAGATAAAATATAAATTTTATCTTTTTTAAACTCACAACCTTAGTGTATTAAAAAGAATAATGGAAAATAGATTATTTTTTGCTTTTAATTCGCAACCTAAGGATATTAAAAAGAACAATGGAAAAGAAATTATTTCTTGCTTTTCTTCGCTTCGACGGTTGGTGTAGTCTAGATAGCATAGATTAGTTTGTCCTTAGAGGAGAGAACTCCAAAAAAACCAATCAAAGCCATGCTCAAAATTTCCCGACTAGTTCCTAATCGGAGTCAGCAGTCCATTCGTTCACATTCGGTTTAACAGTCACAACAACCCTACCATTTAAGCAAGATTAAGGTTTTTAAACTTTCAAGATGATTGAAAGTTGTATCAGTGAACATGACAGATTACAGTTGTGGAAGTTGACAGAGCATTTTACACTTATATCAGTTGCGGGAGTTGACAGAGCATTTTGCACTTATATATGACAGACTTCAAATTTGTATTTAGAGATCATTGTAAATCCTTATTTTTTTTCACATTTATGCTCTAAGCCTTGTAAAGCCTTTTAGGCTATTCCCAAAGCATTTATGCTCTAAGCCTTGTAAAGCCTTTTAGGCTATTCCCAAAGCATGAAATTGATACTTATATGATTGGGAAGAATAAAAACTTGAGGTGTATTAATGGGACTCATTGTACTTTTGATTTTTCAAAGTAATTGTAGTTTGTCAAAGTACTTAAAATTTGTGTTGTGCTTGAATACAGGATGGATCTTGAGGCTACAGCATTTGTCAATGGTATGACACCGAAATACAATGGAAGAATTTATGCCCCAAAGGACTTCACAAACTGGACAGTTGTTGACACAACAAAGAAAGCATGGTTCTTGGTCTTAAAGGAAATCTCATTCTAGTGATGACAAAGAGAGAGTTGGAGAAAGATGAGTGCGCATCAAATGTATCTTTCTCAAAGAGCAATTTGATTCAAGGGGGCACCTTAGTAGGAATAAAAATTGAAAAAGACAGCAGTACAATGATGATTTACACAAAGTCAAGAATGAGCAACACATCGTTTCTTCTTTCTAAGAAAGATGCAATGCACTTTGTGATGCCGCCGCCAAAAGCACCTAGATTTCCTGAATTGGTTCCTGCATTGGAGATCCTTCAACATGTGTGGGAGGAATTTCCCATTGAGGAAGCAAGAAAAATGCAGTCAAAGATTATCCTTGAATACTTTCAGGGTGTCATCCAACAAGGTTCAACTTCATTGGAGGGACCTAAGGTGCAAGAATCCACACATGAGAAAGGAAGTGATGAGACACACCATGTAGACCTGGTTCATGGTAATACAAATGAGAGAGGAAGTGGAGTGGATGAGACAGAACACATTGTAGCAATGGATGAGGGTCTTGTACGCGTGGATGCTTACAAGGGATCTACATCTGAGACAGGAATTGAATTGGTGGAGATCGGACATGCACATGCATCTCAGACAGAAATTGAATTGAGTGAGACATGACATGCATCAGATAAGACAGGACATGCACACACATCTCTTGTTCATGGTATTACTCACTTAGATGGTATAACTCATGAAGTTGATGGAATAACACAACAAGTGAAGCCCTTAAGTATACCTGAAGTTGAGGCAATAGAAGAAGAAGTAGGGCGATCTAAAGCAGTTCACATTGAGCCCCTAAAAAATAAACCTCGACGTCAAATGCAAAAGGCAAGTACTTCACAAGCTATAGTTCCAAGTCCTATAACTGGAAAAAGAGGTCGTTCATATACAAAGAAAGGGCAAAGAAGAGAAGAGGAAGAACATGAAGAGGATGCGGAGGGTCTTGAAATGGAGTCAGATCTAGAAACAGAAATGTTATCAATGAAGAACCTAAATCTTCGCTTGAATGAGGCTGTGACAGATGAGGATCCAGGATATATATGGGGCCAGAAGACTCAAGTTATACATGCTTCAATAGTGGTCAAAGCAAGTGTCTTCACCAACAGCAGGACCTTAGATACAACCTATGCTGAAAAGATTTTTCAGGCTTTGATTGATGGAAAAAAACCAGTTGTTTCTAATTTGGTACTCCGTCCAAGAACATTTTGGCCAGTCATGGGAGATTATAGTCAATCCATCAATTTCTCTCAGCCTATAGATTTTGAGATGCAATTCACTAAGTTCCTCGGAAAACAAGTTCCCTCACTTCAAGAAGGACAGAGTTCAGTGAATGATCCTGAACGACATATAAGGGATGCCAAGAGAAATTTCTTAGCTCATTGTACATTTGAGGCAATAGATGGTCAGCACTATGCCTATGCTTGTAATGAGCACTCTAGAGATGCATACAAGAAAGGAGAAATTACTTATCAAGCCTTCGCGAGTGCCTCAATTTCACTACTATTCTGCATGCATCTGTATCTTCAAGAACAAGAAAAAATATTTGATTGAGTCGGAAAGACTTAATCATGACATTTATGCACTACGAAAAATCACCTCCACTTCAGAGATGTTGCTCAAAGCTAGGACCATATGGAAAACTTTTAATTCTCCTTTGACCACTCTCAAAAGAACTGCAACTAAAGTGGAAGCGGATAATCTTGTTGACTTCTACACATGCTTGAGTGCCATTGTACCAAGGGGAAAGCAGGAAAGAGCAGAGGTGATTACAAGCTTCAAGACAGTAAGGGATAGGTATCAAGACTACACAAGCATACTTTTCCGTAGTGATGAAGTTTTTCATCAGATCAAAGACGTGTGTCTTGCATGTGAGAAAGGAGATGTTACATATGAGGCTCCATCATTGATTAAAGAGAAGGCAAAGAAGATTGAGAAAAAAGAGATGACAGCTCGGATGTGGAGGCCTTTAAGAAACCTACCAGAGAAATTAATGTCCAAAGAATGGTTTTTTGGCAAAAAGGATAAAGATCATTGCATGGAAGATTGCATCATCCAACAGGTCAAGCGTGATGCAGTAAAGAGTGCAATTGAATATTTATTGGGAGAAAAAAATATTCCAATTAGCCAATGTAAAATTGATCATAACATTGTGAGGCAGATGGCATCAGCTTTACCGTCAGCTAAACAGAAGGCTTGGGCGCATAAATGGGTGAAGGTAGAAGATGATGGATCTGAAATTACTCCCTCTATGAGAAGTGACATTCCGGAAAATGTGTATGCATATGCATAAAAAGTCATCAATAACCACACTCTCAGAAAAGAAAAAACTTTGAACAAGGGCTTTTATTTCATACATGAAATCATTTCAGAGTCTGGAAAGAGTGTTGAGTGCAAGGGAGTTTCATTGAGTGATTTTTTGTCCGACGACACTGCTTGGGAGAGACCTCAGCTTTTCTTTGTCTATGAAATATCACCGGATGACATCCGTCAACTCCTTGATAGAATATTACATACCACCATTGGTAGAGTGGGACAATGTAATATAGTCATATTTGCTGATAAAGATGACAAGGAACAAATGTCTACTACCCTAGAAAAACAATATGGCAATGAGCTTAAGATATACTCAAGAAAAAGGGACAAGAGAGAATGCGGTCTCAAGATACAGAGTCTAGAAACCTTTTTCTTGTGCATGAAGAGCCCTTACAATGATCACTCCTTACAAAACAATATAAGAGGGAATGCAAAGAGATTGCAACTACTGCTGGAAGAGCATGAAGCTCCAAGTCCCCTCCATCGCAACGCAAATCACTATGAAAGGCCAGCAAAAAGTGCTGATCTTTTAATTAGTATGATGGAATTTTTGCTACCATCCGGATGGGAAGTCACATTGTGCCGAATGGGACATCTGTTTGAAGCTCTTATCAGAAAAGGACACAATGTAAATATTATTGAGAGCCCTGCTTGCTTGGAATACCTTGATACCGTGGCTTCTCTCACAATAAAGTTTGATAAGAAAGGTCCGATCTCACATGAAGAGGATGACATAGAGATGATCATGTATGATGAGAGCAAGAAAGATGATGAAAATGATCAAAGCTCTGGATATAATAGTGAGGACACCAGCGATAGCAAGGAAGCAGAAGAAGATGGATATGACACTGACCTTGCCTCTGAAGGTTACATAAAAAGACCACGAAGATATGTAGAGGTATGAAGACTTATGTTTAATTTTCTTTATTCATTTACAGGTCTTTTTAAATTTATAATTAATTTAAAATTTTGAATCTCATAATTATTTTATCCTTTTATAGGAGAAGGGAGAGGAGGAGGATGTGGAGGACATAGCTGGAGCAGAGAATATAGAAAGCTCATCTCAAGAAAGCAAAGCTGCTCTGGCTATCCATCGGATGACTCTAGAAAATAATCATACATTGCAGCAAATGGAGAAGTCATTTCAAGTTAGGTTTCAAGTTCGAGAACAACCTCGATGAAGAGGACATTTCAATCCTCATAAACTTCAAGAAAGAGGTCAATGACAAGGTTATAATAGCCATCCTCAGGTTTGACACAAACTTTTTACTGACTTTATGCTTTTGTATTTCCATTGGATCAAATGAACTAATATTCTTTTCTTTTTATTGCAGTATGGTTTTACAACAGCTTCCGTTATATATACAAAGATGTGCATATATGGTCGATCCTCTTGTTTCTAGTGTACTTAGCAATAAGCAGAAGACCATAGATGATGTTTTTAAGTGGTTGCAACCTATTGATTTGACTGCGGCGCGAGTTATCTTTACCGCATATCACGAGGAGTGAGTATCAATCCCTACCTAGCTTATCTTTTACATTGTGGAGGATTATATCAAATAATAATTATTCTTAATTGATAATGCAGCTTGCATTGGAGCTTGGTAATTGTGGACATCTTAGCCAAGCAATGCTTCTTTGTCAATTCAATAGCATCTATCCATGGCAGTGTGTCAGAGTAAGTATAACCTACTTGTGTCATAATTATGTCAATGAGATGCATCCTATGCAATGCGCACATTCATTTATGTTTTCTATTTTGATGTGTAGATCTGCTCGAAAGTTGGTAAGTGCTATAGATGCACTTATGCAAATGGAGGGTGACTTGGAAGATCAAATAGAGTATGTAACATGCCCTGCAGCGAAGCAGAATGATGACCACAGTTGTGGGTGGAGAGTTGGATATAACTGCTTTTTGCTCCTTGCTCAAATTTTTAACTTGAGAGGCGGTGAAACCTCATTGTCCACATATACAGACTTGCATCTATATGCATTTATGTCATCTATCATTAAGGCATTTATTGATAACGTGGTGGAGCATCCAGAGGAAACATTGGTTGCTACGCCCATAAGTTGTCCTGATGTAACCGCTGTATTGGACGAAATGGGGAGCTCTTCTGAGGTTAAGGTCATCATTAGCAACCAACCTCGTGTTTTGACTTTTGGTAGCGAGGAAGTTACAATCCTCTCCGACCCTTTGAAAGAGGCTAATGACAAAGTCATGATGGCCATCCTCAAGTTTGATATGAACATCTCTTGACTTGATACTTCAATCATTTGATTCAATCTGCTTCTAACATTTGTTTATTTATTGCTGCAGTACGGTTATATCTCATTTTCCTAGATCAGTACAGAATCGCGTCTGTATGCTCGATTCTCTTCTTTCAGCTGTACTTAGTGATACCAAGAAGACAGTAGATGATGTTTGTTCAATTCTACAACCTTTAGACTTGGATGGCATACTACTTGTCTTTATGCCATACTATGAGAAGTAAGTATGGTCTCAATCTTTCTTTTACTCTCTTATTTATAATATTGTGTCAATTAATACTTAATATTGTGATAAATCTTATCGCTCTTTATTGGTGATGTAGTTCACATTGGAGCCTGATAGTACGGGACCTTGATGACAACCATTGTTGGTTTGTCAACTCAATTACAGGCTTTCACGGGGTGTTCAGGTAAGTGTCCTTTTATCATATCATTATGAACATGCATCTTACTATTTACTACACAAATTCACTTTGTCATATGTCATGATGGACAGGTCTGCAAACAAGTTAGTTTCTGCGATTATGAAAATCAGGGAGCATCAAGACCAACCAAATTTCCAGACACGCCTCGCAGTGGAGCAAAAAGACATGTTTAGTAGTGGGTGGAGAATTGCCTACAACTTCATGTTGTATCTCAATGAAAGTTTTGAACATGTCTCCATAGAAGCATATACCAAGCTCGAGCTACAAGATTTTGTGGCTAAGACTGTTCACTATCTAACTGCTATCATTGGGAAACAACATGATGGACTCAATGAAGAACCTGAGGGAGCCAAAGAAAAAGAAGAGACAATTCAGTCTCCTTCTGTATCACAGCCTCAAGTAGAAGCATTACAGTCTACACTTGAATTAGAGACTCAATGCATTCTTCCTACACAAGAAGTGGAGACTCAATGTGCATCTACAACATCACATCTTGTAAAGGAGGAAGAGATTAAGTCTATCCCAATTGCACATCCCAATTGCACCAGAAGTAGAATCTCAATGTACACCATCCACACAAGTAGAGATTCAATGTACTCTTAGAGAATCACAGCCTCAAGAGGACTCATCAGACTCTATTCAGTTGTAAAACATGTAGAAAGAAACATGAGTCCTTGAAGATTTTTATCTTGTTTGTATTGATTAATGATAGTGTTTTTAAAACTTATGTTAAATGTTGCAATACATTAGGATATTTTATGATATTTATTCATTACAATACATTAGGTTTTACTTTTTTGAAAGTCTAATTTATTATGTACAATAAATATCTTATGATGAGAATCTAATAATTATATCATTCTTATGTTCCATCACTTTATTTTATAGATTTCAATGTACTCAAAATCTATCATTTATTATGTACAACAAGTCTAACTTATATTATATTAAAAGAATTCATTCTTATGTTCCATCACTTCATTTTATAGATTTCAATGTACTCAAAATCTATCATTTATTATGTACATCAAGTCTAACTTATATTATATTAAAAGAATATCTCATGATGAGATTCTAATAATTACTAACTTATATTATATTAAAAGAATATCTCATGATGAGATTCTATTAATTATATCATTCTTGTGTTCCATCATTTTATTTTATAGATTTCAATGTACTATCACTATCTTATATGTCTCAAATGTCTCCCATTACGGTCTTGCATCCCATCATTTTATTTTATAATGTCTCGCATTACGATCTTGCATCTAGTCATCTCGCATTACGGTCTTGCATCTGTAGTTCTATAAATTCCCTAGTAGTCGTTCATCTTCTATATCTCACCCGCAACAGACACTTCTTCCACTTTGCTCTTCTTACCTTACTCCTCTCCTCAAGCTTGCTCCTTCCTCTCCTCAAGCTTGCTCCTTCCATCTTGCCCGCAGCCTTTCCTCCTCTTCTCAAGCATACTCCTTTCATCTTGCCTTACCTCCTCTAGTTACCTTCCTCACTCTCGTTACCTTCCTCACCTCGTTCGTCTTCTATATCTTTCCTCACTCTCGTTACCTTCCTCACCTCGTTCGTCTTCTATATCTCACCCGCAGCAAAAACTTCTTCCACTTTACTCTTCTTACCTTACTCCTCTCCACACTTCTTCCACTTTACTCTTCTTACCTTACTCCTCTCCTCAAGCTTGCTCCTTCCATCTTGCCCGCAACCTTACCTCCTCTTCTCAAGCATACTCCTTTCATCTTGCAGCCATTATGGATCTTTTTAAGGTAATCGATTCTGTCAAGAAAGCCATTAGCAGCCTCAAAGAATGGATTGCCGAGAACCAAGGAAAGAGAGAGGAGAGAAAGCAAAATCCAGCTCCATTAACCCAGTACGAGAAGGATGACTTTGCTTGTCAGAAGGGCTTAGAGAAGGAAGAGGAAAGAAAAATAAGTATGGCTACTACTGAAATAGATAAATTGCAGTCATATAGGAGAGAGTTGATAGACTTTCAAAGTGAGATATCTTCGCGTGTGTGGCTCGTAATGGAAGATTTTCCCCCGAGGAAGCGCAAGCCATTCGGAACAAACAAAGTGTTATGCAGGAGAAAATTCATCAATCCTTACTTCTCTTCTATAATTTTAACTACATCGATGAGGAAGAGATGAGCTCAGCTCTTGAATGGGTTGAATTTAGGCTAAGGACTTGAAAATAGAAAATTCATCAAATTGAATGGCTGTAGTCTTGAAAATCTCAGGCTTAACTTTTGAAGGTGTTTATTAACACCATTAAATATTAAGAGAGTTTACAACAACCGAATCTTATTTTTTCATGTAACTTATGTAGTCTTGAAAATCTCAGGCTTAACTTTTGAAGGTGTTTATTAACACCATTAAATATTAAGAGAGTTTACAACAACCGAATCTTATTTTTTGATGTAACTTATGTAGGCTGCGTTAAATTTTATAATTTTAGTTTCATGTCCTTAAAAAATATATAAAAAAATGCTTGTTTTTATGTTTTTATATGTGCTTTGAAGATTGGGTTTTTCTTAAATTTTATCTGAAAACTAGTCCAAAAGTATATGTAAAAATGAATTTGTACATTGACAAGTCCAAAATTAATGAAATAAGTGTTAACCATTATTATTTAACACAATGTTGCCAGTATAAGATGAAAATAAAGGTTGCCATGATACTTACATCTCATGATATGCCATAAATAGGACTCGCACACCATGTAAATGTAAAGGCTGTAACCATTTACAAACATCGGCTATCGTCTTTCTGCTATCGCTAAGTATACGAGAAAGGAGGGAATCCAACATATACACACAGTTTTGTGCAGCTCTACCAAATCGTGAGATAACTATACTGCACCAACAAATAAATGAATATTATCTTATTAGATTTAATCAAAATATTGAATTATCAAGCAGAGAAAAAGTTTGTATCAAACCTGAGAATGGCCATCATAACGTTGCTATTGACCTCATTTGAAGCTCTAGAGAGGATTGAAATCTCCTCTCCCCCAAATTCAAGATACTGAGGTCTATATTGAATCATAACCCTAACATTAAAAGAGCTTCCCAATTCTTCCAATGAAGCCATGTTTGTAGAGTTGAGGTCTTCTATCCCCTTTGACTCTTTGACGGCATTCATTTTGCACTCCTCTGAGCCATTATCATCTATTTGCCTTGTGGGAGGGTCCATAGTGTCGCCCTTAATGATTGCTCGAATGGTACATGTTATAAATGCATAGAGATGCAAATCCGTATATGTTGACAGTGTGGTGTCATTTTGTATCTCAAAATTTTGACCAAGTACCAAAAAGCAATTGTAGCCCACCCTCCATCCACAATTATAGATGTGGCTATTCTCTTGATGTGATACCTGACATGTTATATACTCTATTTGTTGTGCCAAGTCACATTGCCGCATTACTGTGTCGATAGCACCTACTAACTTTCGAGGTGATCTGCACATCAAAACATATAACAACAGTGAATATGTGCATTGCATATCAATCTACATGTCAAGAAGTGACAACAAGTGTAGTCTATACTTACTCTAACACAGTGCCATGGATGGATGTCATTGAGTTGGCAAAGAAGCACTTCTTCGCAAAGATGTCCACGACTACCAAACTCCAATGTGAGCTGCATTATCAATAAAGAATAATTACTGTGTTTGAGACAATTCTAGCAATGCAATAGAAAAAACAAGTAGGGTTTGATGCTTACTTCTCATAATATGCTATAAAAATAACTCGTGCGTCATTCATAGGAATGTGCTTCAACCACTTGCAAACATCCTCTATGGTTTCTTCTTTGTTACTAAGCACTTCCGAAATACAAGGATCGAGCATATATGAAACGCTTTGTATATTTTGCGAAAAATTTGCTATAACATTACTATATTAAAAAAAAAGTATTAGCTTCTTATATTTAATCAAAATAAGCAAAGTATAAAGCCAAGGAAAAGGCTGCATCAAACCTGAGGATGGTTGTAATGACTTTGACATTAACCTCTTTCTTAGGATTCAAGAGGATTGAAATCTCTTCTTCACCAAATTCAAAAAAATGAGGTTGTTGTCGAATTAACAACATAGCGGTGAATGAACTTCCAATATGCTCCAATAGATTCATATTTTCATGACTCATCTTATTGAGAGAGTAGTCTACATCGTATTCTTCTTCACTTGCTATGTCTTCTACATCCTCCTTCTGCTATAAAAATATAAAAAAGTTATGCGATGTACACATCCCAAATAAAGGCTTAAACAAGCAGATAAGGTTTCATACATGCTTTCATTAGAGTGAGTCTCTCCTCCTCTTGGAGCAAAAATTTAAAAAGTAAGGTTTCATACATGCTTTCATTAGAGTGAGTCTCTCCTTCTCTTGGAGGAAAAATTTAAAAAGTTATGAGATTTACACATCCCAAATAAAAATAAAGGTTTAAATAATCATAGAAGTATAAAGATAGCATGCTTTCATTAGACTCACTCTTCTCCTCTTGGAGGAAAATATAAAAAAGTTATGAAATTTACACATCCCAATTAAAGGCTTGAACAAGCCTACAAGTATAAAGATAAGGTTTTATACATGCTGCAATGTAGTCATATTTTCAGGTTGTTTCCCAATGGTAGCAATTAGATGCTGAATACTCTCAGCCCGAAATGCTAGTAGATTGGCTTCTGTATATGATTCCATTTTGACTGGTAACTCCAAATCAAAAATCTCTCTAAGAAACAACATGCAGTTGCAGGCAACTCTCCACCCATAGCTGTGCCCATCTTTTTGCTCCACTGGCAGATGTCTTTTGAATTCTACTTGGTCTTGTTGCTCCGTGGTTGTTCTGACAGCAGATACTAGCCGATATGCAGCACTGTCCATCATGACATATTAAATATATTAATATGTCATGATCATAAGATACAAAATAAGAAAGTAACAAAAATATTAAGAGAATAATTACCTTGGGGAGTTGGCATGATAGCCTTCCATTGAATTCACAAACCACAAACGGTTGAGTTCAAGGTCCCAGGTGATCAGACTCCAATGTGAGCTAGACGACCAGAATAAAAATGATTATTGTTTTACACAAACTTGCCAAAGAAATAGTAAAAATAAGGTTAGAGTTGATACTTACGCCTCATGATAAGGCATAAAGATGACTCGCACCTCATCTAAATTCAAAGGGCTTAACCAGGTACAAACATCTTCTATAGTCTTTTGAGGAGAGCTAAGAATAGAAGAAAGGAGAGCATCGAGCATGTAGACACGATGCTGCACTGCACTAGGAAGCTGAGAAATAACTACACTGCACCAAGAAATAAACAAACGTTAGCTCATAGAATTGATTTGCATTCTGCACTAGGAAACTGATATATAACTACATTGTAAATAAATAAACAAATGTTAGCTCATTGAAGTAGCAACAAATAAACAAACGTTACCTGAGAATGGCCAAGATAACATTGTCATTAACCTCTTTTAAAGAATTGGAGAGGATTGAAAGCTCCTCTCTACCAAAGCTCAAATACTGAGGTTCTCGTTTCAAAACGATCCTAACTTCAAATGAGCTCTCCGTTTTATCCAATGCAGCTAAATTTGCAGAATGGGTCTCTATCATAGCTTGTATTCTATGTTTGCGGTCATTCTACTTTTCCATGGTGTCTTTAAAGCTCTTGTGCTCATGGGATTCTTCAATCAAATTTAGAGGTGGTTGCATTGCTGAAGTAGAAGGGAGTGCCTCCATATTGACTTCATCCATTTCTTCTCCCTCTATTGCCTGTAAACAAATATGAGAGATTAGATTGACTTTCCAGAGATAAACAAAGGAGCTTCATAGGTCAACTATCCACGCTCACAAGCAATGCACGTTTCAAGCATCTCATTGAACACTTCAACAGGACGAAATATGATAGAAGTGTAGTCGGCATATCTGTCCCTCACAACCTTGAGGCTTGTCATATTTTCTTCTCACTCTTGAGTTTCCCTAGGCACAACTGCACTCAAAGAAGTATAGAAGTTCGTGAGTGTGTGGGCGTCTGCTTTTGTGACCTTTCGCTTCAAATCAGGATTTGGAGAACCAAATGTTGTCCATATAACCCTTGCCTTCTGTAAGACCTCTGATGTTGAGGATATCTTATGCTTTCCATGGACATAATGATTAAGTCTTTCGGACTCAATCAAATACTTGATCTCATGCTTGAATATACAGATTGTTGCAGGATAATAATGGAATGAACTTATCTTTGCAAATTGTTCTGAAGTGAGTCTTTTGACCTCTTTTTCTTCCTTTGCGATCTAATTACAAGCATAAGCCCAATGTTGACCATCAATGGGCTGGAATCTGCAATGAAGGAGGAATTCCTTCTTTGCTTTCTTTAGCATATTCTCACCTTGTGCCTCTTTGCCTTGTTCATGTGGAATATTTTTAAGAGTGTCTTTAAAGAATCGACTGATGGTTTCCTCAAAATGTGTAGGCCTTGTAAATGTTATTTGATCTAGAAAACTATTTTTGATTAGACAAAACATTATTGGGCGCAAGACCACATTGCTTGCCACAGGTTTCTTACCATCTCTCAAAGCCTCATATATTTGCAGTGCATAGGATATATCAAGGCTTCGGCTATTAATAAAGATAGCTGCAGCTTCCACATCTTTGGCATTCACAAACCACGTCCTTTGACCCTAGATATATCCCACATCATCATCTATAACTACTTCATTAAGACGCAGATTAAGATTTTTGATTGATGTGAGTTCATCTTGATCATCTTCAACCTTGAATTCTGAGTCTTCTTCATCTTTCTCTTCTTTTAACCATTTTTCATCCACATTATCTCTCTCTACAGTGGGATGATGCCTTTTTTTACTGCTTGGAATCGTGGCTCTTGCAGTACTAGCCTTTTGCATTTCATGTTGTGGTTTGCTAGCAAGAGCTTCTAGCATAACTATAGTGGATCGACCTTGATCTTCTTCAATTTTTTTAAATTCCCGTGCATTCAAGGCTTGTGTTTCATCATCCTTAGTTACATCCACCATTTCTTGCTCTAGAAGTTTGCACTCATGTTCTACATGTTTGTGACAGTGTGCCTGTTCTTCTTGTCCCTGCATCGAAGTCTGAGCTTTTTGATCTCCTTCATGTGAAGATCCTTGAATATGAGGAGCATATTGTGCATCCTGAAAGTACTCAAACATTATCTTTGCATGCATCCTTTTTGCCACCACACTAGGAAATTGCTCCCAAGTATATGAAAGAGCCTCCAATGCATTTTGCAGCTCTGGAAACTTTAATGGTTGAGGAGGAGGCATCACAAAGGTCTTTGAGGGCTCTCCTTGACACAACAAAATGAAGACCGCCAACTTCAAGATCTGAACTCTTTGTAAAAATATCCATAAAAGTCTCTTTTGGCTCCATCATTATGCCTACTACAAGGCTTGAAGTCATATCTTTTTTGAAGAAAGTAGCATCCCATGGATCTTCAACATCATTAAACTCCCTTTTGACATAAGTAGAAAGAGTCTCTTTTCCTTTTGATGAAGAAACCAAGCTCTTCTACCCATGTGATATCGAGTCCACCTACTAAAGCCATTGGGGCTATATTCCTTTCCTTTCAAATTCAAAGTGACATCAGAACCCATTCTCTTATCTCAGAGTCATTTAGGATAGCCCCCACATTAGTTGATTGCTCCATAATCCTACAAGAAAAGATAATGAAGAATTTAGATACATACAAGTAAAGTACAATATACAACACTTGATACAATAAATGTGGGAAATAGCCCAAAAGGCTTTACAAGGCTTCATATGGCAATAAATGTGGGAAATAGCCTAGAAGGCTTTACAAGGCTTAAATATTTGTACAAATGTAAAAAAATTAGCCAATAAAGCTTTACAATGAAATAAAATGTCATCTAGTGATAAAGCTTCAATCTTCATGAAGACATGTAATCTGTCCATCCATTGATTTGCCCTCTAGTCATAAAGCTTCAATCTTCGTGATGACATGTAATCTATCCATCCATTGATATCTGTGCACTGATACCCAACTGATGCAATCTACCCACTAAAAACTGTTCCACTGATATCCACTTATGCAGCCCACATGATATCCACTTATGCAGCCCACTGATACTCGTTAAATAGTGAATGGTTGGGATGGTCGAGTTTATAACAAGGCGCTTCATATGACAATAAATGTAAAAAATAGCATAGAAGGATTTACAAGGTTTTTTATGACAATAAATGAGCTTAAATATTTATACAAATGCAAAAAAAATAACCAATAATCATCAAGCTCCAATATGTCCCATGACATGTAATCTGTCCACTGATATCTACTCATGCAATCTGCCCACTGATAAGCTTCTTGGTGACTCCTTGGTGAATGGTAAAAGGTCTTATTTAATAGCATGTTATGAGTGTTAAACCACATGTGAGCGAAGGGACTGACAACGATTAGGAACTAGTTAGAAAAATTTGAGCATGGCTTCGATTGGCAACTTGGAGAATTGTCTCTCCTCTAAGGCAATCTCTCCCTCTCTCTCTTTCTCTGTCTCTCCCTCTCTCTCTTTCCCTCTCTCTTTCTCTCTCTCTCCCTCTCTCTCTTTCTCTCTCTCTCCCTCTCTCTCCCTACTCTCTCCCTCTCTCTCTTTCTCTCCCTCCCTACTCTTCTCTCTCATTTCTCATTCTCTCTCTCCCTTTGGCAGCCACGGCCCTGAAGAGCCCCTCTTCTCTCTCTCTTAATTTCTCTCTTTCCCTCTCTCCTCTTGCCACGTTTCATTCTCTTAAACTTCTCTCTCTCCCTCTCTCTCCCTCTCTCTCTTTCTCTCTCTCTCCCTCTCTCTCTTTCCCTCTCTCTCGCTCTTTCTCTCTCTCTCCCTCTCTCTCTTTCTCTCTCTCTCCCTCTCTCTCCCTACTCTCTCCCTCCCTCTAGCAACCACGGTCGCCAGGAGACCCTCTTTTCTCTCTTAATCTCTCTCCCCCTCTCTCGAAAAGATTTGGTATGCGCCACATGGAAGGTATAATGCGTACATTTTTACAATCCCTACTAGCACGACTACGTATGATGAAATGAGGAGAGAATGAGAATGAATGAATGGAAAGAAGAGTATATATAAGAAAAACTAGCCCACTCCTCCCACGCATAAATTTGAATTTTTAAAAAAGAGAGGGAAATTTGAATTCATTATAAATTTGAATTCAAATTTGTGTTCAACATTCTTCTTATACTTTCTTCTCGTACATTCCTTTTGAATTCAAATTTGTGTTCAACATTCATCTTGATACTTTCTTCTCGTAAGTCCCTTTCATTCTTCTCGTAAGTCAAATCTTATTTGTCGCTCTTGCTCGTGATAGTAAGTCAAATCTTATTTGTCGCTCTTGCTCTTGCTCGTGATAGTAAGTCAAATCTTATTTGTCGCTCTTGCTCGTGATAGTAAGTCAAATCTTACTTGAGCAAGAATCTTATTTGAGCTTGTTATAGTTCTACTCTTAGTTGTAAGAATTGAAATTTGTGTTCAACATTCTTCTTGATACTTTCTTCTCGTAAGTCCCTTTCATTCTTTTCCTAAGTCAAATCTTATTTGTCGCTCTTGTAAGAATATGACCTCTCTCCCTCTACTCCCTCTACTCCCTTGCTTCTCTCTCCCTCACTCTCTCTCTCTCTCCCATACCTTCCCCCCTCACTCTCTCTCTCTTCTCTCTCCCTCACTCTCTCTCTCTCTCTCCCATACCTTCCCCCCTCACTCTCTCTCTTGCTTTCTCTCTCTTTCCCCTCACTCTCTCTCTCCCTCCCCTCCCTCCTCTCCCCTCTCTCTCCTTTCGCTCCCTCCTCTCCCCTCCCTCCTCTCTCTCCCTCTCTCCCTCCCCTCCCCTCTCTCTCTCTCCCTCGCCTCCCCTCCCTCCGGACGCCCTCCCCTCTATCCACTCCCTCCCTCCATCCCCTCCCTCTACCCCCCCCTTCCCTCATCCCCTCGCTCCCCTCCTTGGGGTCCTGGTAGTTGCGGCCGTCAGAACCCCCTCCCGTCCCCTCCCTCCCTCGACCCCGCCCCCCTCCCCTCCCTCCCCTCCCCCCCCTCCATCCCCTCCCTGGGGTCCTCGCGGCCGCGGCCACCAGAACCCCCCCCCTCTCCATCCCCTCCATCCCCCCCCCCCTCCCCCCCCTCCCCCCCCTCCATCCCCCCCGCCCCTCCCCCCCCTCCCCTATGAAGATAGTGGGAGATAGGGAAGGAGTCTCACTTGCGGCTTTCTCACATGCACAATGGGGAATACACACGAAGGTGGAGGCTGAAAACAGTTTTCCTCTTCTTAGTTGTGTAAGCCAAAAGAACTCTAGTACAAAGAAATAGAAGAACCCTATATGTGGGTCTCAAACCAAACTCAACTAACTAAGGTGGCTTACTAAGTGAGCCACAAACTAGAGTAGATAAGGATAGCTGTCATCCAGCTATTATTCATGGGCAGTGTACCAACCGCATCTGCAGCTAACAAGTCGGTGACATAAATGCACAATGGTCACCCTGGCATATCGCGAGTGGAGCTCGATATCTCAACACTCCCCCTTGAGATCAATCCCAATTCCTGCACACCAAGCAGGTCTCTGAACTTGCGCAGCTTCTCTGCGCCCAATGCTTTCGTGAATATGTCAGCTACCTGATCCTCTGTGCTGACATAAACTAGATCAATAAGACCTAGTAAAACCTTCTCCCACACATAGTGATAATGCACCTCAATGTGCTTTGTTCTAGCATGAAAGACTGGGTTCTTTGCCAAGTGTATACTGCTCATGTTGTCACAATAAATGACAACTGGCCCATCTGTAGACTGATGCATATCATAAAGTAGCTTATACAACCAAGCTACCTCACATGCAGCCATTGCTGCACCCCTGTACTCAGCCTCTGTGCTCGACAAGGCAACTGTAGGCTGTTTCTTGCTGCTCCAAGTGACTGCAGCACTCCCAAAAGAGAACACATATCCACTGGTAGATCATCTATCAGAAATGCTACCAGCCCAATCAGCATCAGTGTATCCATGCAACTGTATCTAAACCCTAGCCTCATAAAATAGTCCATACTGCAATGTGGACTTCACATACCTGAGTATGCATCTAGTCGCATCCCAATGCGATTTCCTTGGAGCCTGCATAAACTGACTTACCAATCCAACAGCATAGCTTAAATCTGGCTTGGTAATAGTCATATAAATCAAACTTCCTACTATGCGTCTGTACATAGTAGGGTCTTCCAAAAGCTCACCTGCATCTGTGCTCAGCTTCACATTCTACTCCAAAGGAACTGAAATAGGCTTACAGCCTGTCATTCCATATTTGGACAGCATGTCCAATCCATACTGCCTCTGCAAGAGTTGTATCCCACTTGGTGATCTAATCACCTCAATACCCAAGAAATAACGTAGCTCTCCCAAATCCTTCATCTCAAACTTCTGCCTCAATAGCATTTTCACATGAAGGATATCTTCATCACTATCACCTTTGGATGATCAAATCATCAACATAAATGACAAGCAGCAGAATCCCTTTCTCTGTTTTTCTCACATAGAGTGAGAAATCTGCCTTGGAAATCTGAAAACCAATAGTGACAAGATACTGTCCTATCTTGTCAGACCATGCTCTAGGTGCTTGCTTCAAGCCATACAAGGCTTTCTTCAACCTGCAGACAAACTCAGGATGAATAGCATGAACATAACCTGCTGGCTGCTCCATAAAGACCTCTTCTTGCAAATCACCATGCAAGAAGGCATTCTTTACATCCATCTGATGTAAAGATCATCCCTTTGATGCAGCCATAGCAATAGCTGCTCTTACGGTTGCCATCCTTGCAACCGGACTGAAAGTTTTTTCATAATCAATGCCATATGTCTGTGCATACCCCTTGACAACTAATCTTGCCATGTATCTATTCACAGAACCATCTGCATTGTGCTTGATCTTATAAACCCACTTACAGCCAATTGCATTCTTGTCTTTAGGCAAAGGCACCAATTCCCATGTAGCATTTGCTTCCAAGGCATCCATTTCTTCATCCATGGCTTTCTCCCATTTTTCATTTCCCATGGCTTGCTCAAAAGAAGTGGGTTATGGTTCCTATATCACTTTGACCATATAGGCATAGTGAGTGGCTGTAAATCCATCATATTTCAGCCTATCCACAAGATACCTAACCCTGGTAGACTTGCGCAAAATAGGCTCACTTCTAGGTGCTCTCAAAACATCCCTGGTCTTCCTTACTCCAGGTGTAACAACAGAAGCAATACCCAACTCATCATCAATGCTCTGTTTTGGGGCACTAGATTCACCATCCACATAAGAGTGACTTGCATTCACATCAAACATGGGCTGATCTACCTTCTCTTTTCCTTTTCGTGATACCTTCATACCACTCTCTGCATTGCTTTGAGGAGATTCTCTTGATCTCAATCTGCCTGTCCATGGTGAAGTATGTGAACCACTGCTAGAGGACACTGCAGGTCCGCTGATATTTTGTGATTGCTGTTGTGAATTTTGTGCAGTATTACCATTTTGTGCATCTACATCAATCATCACATTTACTGGTTTATACCAGCTGCTCATCTCATCAAAAACAACATCTATGCTCACTATAAACTTATGAGTAGAAGGGTTATAGCATCTATACCCTTTCTGCTACAGAGAATAACCAATAAAGATGCATTTCTCAGCTTTTGGATCCAAGTTGGACCTCAACTCATCTGGCACATGGACATAGGCAATGCAACCAAAAATTTTCAAATGAGAAATGTCTGGTTTCCTACCAGTATACATCTCCTCTGGCGTCATGCCATGTATTGCTACAGTGGGAGTCCTGTTCATTATATAAACTGCTGTAGCAACTGCTTCAACCCAATAATAATCTGGTAGATCTTTTTCATTTAGCATGGCCCGAGATACCTCTCCAATATGCCTGTTTTTTCTTTCTGCAATTCCATTTTGCTGTGGGGTATGACTACATGAATATTGCTGCTTTATACCATGCTCCTGCAAGAACCTTGCAAACTTATTTGAGAGGTACTCTCCCCCTCCATCTGACCTTAGGCATTTTATTTGTAGGCCTGTTTCTTTTTCTACCATAGCTTTAAAAGCTTTGAAGTGCCCAAACACTTCACTTTTCTTTTTCATAAAATACACCTAAAGTTTTTTGCTGAAGTCATCAATAAATGTGACAAAATAGTGACAGCCTCCAATAGATGCAGCTTTAGTAGTCCATACATCAGAGTGGATTAATTCCAATGGCTTCTTACTCTCTTGAACATGCCTAGGAAAAGGTTTCCTTGCCTGTTTCCCAAATTAACAGGCTTCACAAACCTTGTGCATTTCTGCAACCTTAAATTTAGGCAATCCTACAACAATATTTTGGGCTTGCATTGATTTAAGTCACTGTATATTAACATGACCAATGCGTTTGTGCCAGATATCAATATCTGCAACTACACCAGTCCCATGTGCAAACATTGCTGCACTCAATTCAGGCATGTCCACATCCAACATAAACATCCTGCCCTTCTTCTTTTGTTTTGCTATCAAGCGATCGTTATTTTTCATATCCTCAACAAAGCATCCATGAGGATTAAATATGACCTGCAAGCCCTGCTCAACCATTTGACCAACAGAAACCAGGTTCTTGGTGATGTTCGGGACATGAAATACATCGGACAGGTATTTCTTTTTCCCATCCTGCATAGACAAAGGAACTTTACCAATCTGCACAATAGGAGGTGTAGTATCATCACCAATCTCCACAAATCCTGGATTTTCGATCTTCCTTGCAGCCTGCATCCATTCTGCATGACCTGTCATGTGGTTTGACGCACCTGAGTCAACATACCACACATCATTTCGTTCTTCTGCACTTGTCATAGAATTGGTGGTCATATGCTGCACCATAAATAGATGCTCATTTTTGTCATCACCCTGTCTACTGGAGGATGCATAATTGCCTTGCTGCAATTTTCCATTCATAATGTCATTCTGCTTTTTGTAGCAGTCCTTAGCCATATGACCCATTTTACCACAATAGTAGCATTCAACATTGATGTTTGCATTTTGGCCTCTCTGCCATCCACCACGGCCTCTTTGGCTCCCCCTGCCTCTAGAGTTACCACGTCCTCCTGCATAGGGCTGGTTTTCTTGAGTTTGCTGCATATTCTGATTTCTACCACGGCCTGCAGATCGGCCTCCTCTACCTCTGCCTCTAGCTCTTCCAGCATTTGAGTAGAAGACAGTTTCTTTTGAAGTTCCTCCTGAAGAAGATGCACCCCCATTTCTCTACTCTTTAGAAATTAGAAGAGCAAACAACTCTTCAAAATCAGGAAATTTTTCATGGACGGCAATGGATGTCCAGAACTGTGCATAATCCTTTCCTAGACCATTCAAGGTCACAAAAACTAGATCATCATCTTCCACTGGCGACCCAATGGAAGCAAGTGCATCTGCAATTTTCTTCACCTTCATGTGGTAGTCATTTATGCTCAGATTTTCTCTCTACACATTGTGCAACTCCTGTTTGAGCTGCATTTTCCTGGCTTGCGTATTTGTGCTGTACATTTTTGCCAAAGTATCCCATGCCTCCTTTGGCGTACTTGCATCCTGAATATGCACAATCATAGAGTCTGAAATACTGATAGACAGCCAATACATAACTTTCCTGGCTCTCTCATGCCATCCTTTATATGCCTGCATTTCCTATTGATTGGGAACATTAGGAAGAACATATTCTTCTTTATTTTCTGTAATGAACTCCCAATAGCCTTTTCCCATAAGGAAATTAGTCATTCTAAACTTCCATGCCTGGAAGTTGTTCTTGTCAAGCTTTTCAGTGACAATCTGTGAAAGAGAATCAGATGCCATTACAGAACACTGCAAAAAAAAACAGCTTTTGCCTCACACGGGCAAATCTGCAAAACTGACGAAAGTGATATTTCACCACACAGTCACTTCCTAGTGACGATTTTGCATCAACAGGCAACAAGCATGATTCTGCAACTCCCAATATCTCTACACACAGGCATACGATGCAATTTCTGCGGCAACTTTTCACCGACTAGCCGAGCAGTGGTCGCATAGCAAAAATAGGGCCTTTTTCTGAGTGCCTGCGAAGAACTTCCGCCTTCAAAACGGGCCCTGAAATGGCCTCGAATCAGAAAAATAAAGTCATTTAGGGCTTTGCCCTTACCCGCAACATATGCTACGCTCTTGCCACACCGTGAAGGGCGTCTCAATCTGAGACAGTGCACTCTTGCACTTCTGGCTGTGCTACCTGCAGAGATTTGCTCCCAAACTCGAAATAGGAAAGCAACACTGGTCCTCTTACCAGGACACCACGAACGTGGTTTGCTTTTTTGAGCTCCTTACCATGAACAAGGCTCTGATACCATGTGAAGATAGTGGGAGAGAGGGAAGGAGTCTCACTTGCGGCTTTCTCACATGCACAATGGGGGAATACACACGAAGGTGGAGGCTGAAAACAATTTTCCTCTTCTTAGTTGTGTAAGCCAAAAGAACTCTAGTACAAAGAAATAGAAGAACCCTATATGTGGGTCTCAAACGAAACTCAACTAACTAAGGTGGCTTACTAACTGAGCCACAAACTAGAGTAGATAAGGATAGCTGTCATCTAGCTATTATTCGTGGGCAGTGTACCAATCGCATCTGCAGCTAACAAGTCGATGACATAAATGCACAACGGTCACCCTGGCATATCGTGAGTAGAGCTCGATATCTCAACGTCCCCCCCTCCCTCCCCCGACCCCGCCCCCCTCCCCCCCTCCCCTCCCCCCCCTCCATCCCTTCCTCCCTTCTTGGGGTCCTGGCGGCTGCGGCCGCCAGAACCCCCCCTCCCTCCCTCGACCCCGCCCCTCTTGCCCCTCCCTGCCTCCCTCCCCTCCATCCCCTCCTTGGGGTCTTGGTGGCCGTGACCGCCAGAACCCTCCCCTTCCCTCCCTCAACCCCCCTCCCCTCCCCCCCTGCATCCCCTCCTTGGGGTCCTAGCGACCGCGGCCGCAAGAAACCCCCCCTCCCTCCCTTGACCCCGCCCCCACCCCTCCCTTGCCTCCCCCCCTCCCTCCCCTCCTTGGGGTCGTGGCGGCTGCGGCCGCCAGAACCCCCCCTCCCTCCCTCCCTTGACCCCGCCCCCCCCCTCCCTCCCCTCCCCCCCCTCTATCTTGGGGTCATGGCAGCCACAGTCGCCAGAACCCCCCCTCCCTCCATCGACCCTCCCCCCCTCCATCCCCTCCTTGGGGTCCTGGTAGCCCCCCCTCCCTTTCTCGACCCCGCCCCCGCCCCTCCCTTGCCTCGCCCCCTACCTCCCCTCCTTGGGGTCCTGGCGGCCGCGGTTGCCAGAACCCCCCCTCCCTCCCTCCCTCGACCCGCCCCCGCCCCTCCCTCCCCTCCCCCCCTCCATCTTGGGGTCTTGGCGGCCGCGGCCGCCAGAACCCCCCCTCCCTACCCGGCTCCCCTCCCCCTCCTTCTAGGGGTTCTAGTGGCCGTGGCCGCCAGAACCTCCCCCACCCCCTCCCTCACCTCCCCCCCCTCCATCCCCTCCTTCCCCTGGGAGGGTCCTGGCGACCGCGGCCGCCAGAACCCCCCCCTCCCTCCCCTCCCTCCCCTCCCCCCCTCCATCCCCTCCTTGCAGCCGCCACCGTGGCTGCCAGACACCCCCCTCGCCCCTCCCTCCCCTCCCCCCCTCCATCCCCTCCGTGCGGCTGCCACTGCGGCCGCTAGAACCCCCGCCCCCCCTCGCTCCCCTCCCCCCCCTCCATCCCCTCGTTGCGGCCGCCACCGCGGCTGCCAGACATCCCCCCCGCCCCTCCCTCCCCTCCCCCCCTCCATCCCCTCCTTGCGGCCACCACCGCGCCCGCCAGAACCCCCGCCCCCCCTCGCCCCCCTCCCCCCCCTCCCCTCCCCTCCTTGAAGTCCGCGGCCGCCAGATCCCCCCTCCCCTCCCTCCCCTCCCCCCTCCCCCCCGCCCCTCCTCCCCTCCCCCTCCATCCCCTCCTTGCGGCCGCCACCGTGGCTGCCAGAGCCCTCACCCCCCCCGCCCCCCTCCCCCCCCTCCCCTCCCCTCTTTGGGGTCCTGGCGGCTGCGGCTGCCAGAACCCCCCCGCCCCTCCCTCCCCTCCCCCCGCTCCATCCCCTCCTTGCGACCACCACCGCAGCTGCCAGAACCCTCGCCCCCACTCACCCCCCTCCCCCCCCTCCCCTCCCCTCCTCCATCCCCTCCTTGTGGCCGCGGCCGCCAGGACCCCCCCTCCCTCCCTCAACCCCTCCCCTCCCCCCCCTCCATCCCCTCCTTGCGGCCGCCAGACATCCCCCCCGCCCCTCCCTCCCCTCCCCCCCTCCATCCCCTCCTTGTGGCCGCCACCGCGGCCGCTAGAACCCCCGCCCCCCCTCATCCCCCTCCCCCCCCTCCCCTCCCCTCCTTGGGGTCCTGGCGGCCGCGGCCACCAGAACCCCCCCTCCCTCCCTCGACCCCTCCCTCCCCTCCCCCCCTCCATCCCCTCCTTCCCCTCTCGTCTTGGCGGCTGCCAAGAACCCGCCCCCCCTCCATCCCCTCCCTCCCTCGACCCCCCCGGGCTCCTCCCTCCCTCCTTGGCTCCTCCCTCTCATCCCCTTCCCTCTTCCTCCTGGAGGCCATGGCTCCAAGGCTTCTCTCCTTCTCTCTAAACTTTCTCTCTCTCTCTAGTTCCTCTCTCTCTTTCTTTCTTTCTCTCTTTCAAATTAAAAAAAAAATCTAGATAAAGAATTAATCAAAAAAATTTGCAAGTACCTGGAAAAAGTTTGTAAGTTTGCTCTTTCTTGCTTTCTTGCTCTTCCTTCCTTGCTTTCTTGCTCGTCCTTGCTTTCTTGCTTCAATGAATGAAATGAGGGGAGAATGAATGAAGAAGGAAGACTATATATAAGAAAAATTAGGTTTTCCTCCTCCTCTCCTATTGGCTTTCCATTCCTCCCCTCTCTCCTATTGGCTTTTCATTTCTCCCCTCTCCCATTGGCTCCCATTACTCCCCCTCTCCCATTGGACCCCCATCCCTCATCCCAATCTTCCATTAGCCCTCCCCCCATCCATTTCTTCTTCCTCCCCCATTGCCACCACTCCCATCCCACATTTCCACCATGTCCCATACTCCTCCCATTTCCCAAAATCCCATATTTCCCCATCTCACCCTCCTCTTTTTCATCCCCTATTAACTCCCCTCACTCATTTCACTCCCTTATTATTCTACTACCCTATTACCTTTCCCTCTCCCATTCCATTCTTCCCTCCCCACTCTCACTTCCACTTCCCATTACTCACTTGCCATTTGAAAACTATTAATATATTATTATACTATTTTTTATACTTATTATCATATACCCCTATTACTTCCCTCTCCCATTCCACTCCTCCCTCCTCACTTCCACTTCCACTTCCCATTACTCACTTGCTATACACATTTGCAAACTATTAATATATTATTATATGATTTTTTATACTATTTGCAAACTTACATGAGGGCAAAATCACAGGTGTCAAAGCGATCCTATTGTGGTCATACAACAACTGTGCTTTTATTCAAGGACATATTTATCCTCATCAACAAGCTTATTTACTCAAGGTATGAAGTGCATAATTTGTGCACTAGGTGTTTACTTTGTTGTATCAAAATTGTTTGCCACACACACACACATATACACATACCGAGAATTTTCTAATATTATCACATTTACATCTCTCTGATGGGCACAAAACTTTGTACACGCCTTAACCCACGTCATATTAACTTGCATACAAAGTGGTGCACCCATCCCATAAGTACTTGTTCGGATAACACACCTCCAAACGTATTTTATGACGATTGTGCATAACACTAGGAACAAAATGGTGTATAATGTGCGATCGACTATGCAAAGCATATCCAATGGACACAAGACTTTGCACATTCCTCAACCTAGGCAGTATTGACTTGTGTGTAAAGTGGCATCCCCATCCAATAAGTACTTGTTTGAAAAATACACCTAGGATCGTGTTTTTTAACGATTGTACATGACACCAATGCCAAAAACGGTATTTAATACTCAATCTACCATGTAAAGCATATCCGATGGGCACAATACTTTGCACGTGCCTCAAAAGCGGTGGTATGGTATTCCATGCAAAGTGGAACGCCCATTCAATAAGTACTTGGTATGATAATACACCTATTAAGAGCATATTCTTTGACGGATGTGCATAACACTAGGGGGAAAATGGTGTATAATGTGTGATCCCCAATGCAAATCATAACCGATAGACACAATACTATGCACACACATCAACCTAGTTGAAATTGACTTTCTTGCAAAGTGGCTTCCCCATTTGACAAGTACTTTTTAGAATATCACACCTAGGACCATGTTTTTTATTGGTTGTTGTCCATGACACTAAGGCAAAAACGTTGTTTTATGCTTAATCGGCAATGCAACGCATATCCAATCATCACAATACTTTCCACACATCTCAACCTAGGTATTATTGACTTACATGCAAAGTGGCGTGCCCATCCCATAAGTACTTAGTCAAATAACACATCTAGGACCGCGTTTTTTGATGGTTGTGCATGACACTAAGGCCAAAATAGTGTTTAATGCTTGTTCGACAATGCAAAGCATATTCGATGGGCACAATACTTTGCATGAGTCTCAACAATTGTGGTATTGCATTGCATGCAAAGTGGTACACCCATCTGATAAGCAGTTGGTCGGATAACACACCTAAAAGCGTGTTTTTTTATGGTTGTGCATGACATTGGGGCACAAACGGAGTTTAATACGTGATATACCATGCAAAGTATATCCGATGGGCACAATACTTTGCACCCACCTCAACCTAGGTGTTATTGAGTTGCATGAAAAGTGGCATGTCGGTTAGATAAGTACTTGATCCAATAACACACCTAGGACCGTGTTTTTTTACAAATGTGCTTGACACTAAGGCAAAAACGGTGTTTTATGCTTGATCAACAATGCAAACCATATCCGATGGGCACAATACTTTGCACACACCTTCAACTAGGTGGAATTGACTTACATGCAAAGTGGCACGCCCATCCCATAAGTGCTTGATCGGATAACATACCTAGCAGTGTGTTTTTTTTACTGATGTGCATGACACTAGAGCAAAAATAGTATTTAATGCTCGATCGACCATGCAAAGGATATCCGATGGGCACAACACTTTTCCTACACTGCAACCTAGGTGGTATTGAAATGTTCTCAAAGAGGCATACCCATCCGATAAGTACATGGTCAGATAACACACCTAAGGGCATGTTTTTTTACGGATGTGCATATCACTAGGGAAAAAACGGTGTATAATGCGTGATCGACCATGCAAAGCATATCTGATGGTGACAATACTTTGCACGCACCTCAACGTAGTTGAAACAGACTTGCGTACAAAGTGGAGCCCCCATCCGATAAGTACTTGTTTGATTAACACACCTAGGACCGTGTTTTTTCATGGTTGTGCATGACACTAAGGCAAAAACGTTGTTTTATGCTTGATCGACAATGCAAAGCATATCCGATGGGCACAATACTTTGCACACACCTTCAACTAGGTGTAATTGACTTACATGCAAAATGGCACTCCCATCCCATAAGTGCTTGATCGGATAACATACCTAGCAGCGTGTTTTTTACGGATGTGCATGACACTAGAGGAAAAATAGTATTTAATGCTCGATCGACCATGCAAATGATATCCGATGGGCACAACACTTTTCGTACGCCTCAACCTAGGTGGTATTGGAATGTTCTCAAAGAGGCACACCCATCCGATAAGTACTTGGTCAGATAACACACCTAAGGGCGTGTTTTTTTGCGGATGTGCATATCACTCGGGAAAAAATGGTGTATAATGCGTGATCAACCATGCAAAGCATATCCGATGGTGACAATAATTTGCACGCACCTCAACGTAGTTGAAACAGACTTGCGTACAAAGTGGAGCCCCCATTCGATAAGTACTTGTTTGAATAACACACCTACGGCCATGTTTTTATATGGTTGTGCATGACACTAAGGCAAAAATGGTGTTTTATGCTTGATCGACAATGCAAAGCATATCCGATGGGCACAATACCTTGCACACACCTTTAACTAGGTGGAATTGACTTACAAAGTACTTGATCGGATAACACACCTAGCAGCGTGTTTTTTTACGGATGTGCATGACACTAAGGTAAAAGTGGTATTTAATGCTCGATTGACCATGCAAAGCATATCCGATGGGCACAATACTTTTCCTACACCTTAACCTAGGTGGTATTGAAATGTTCTCAAAGAGGCACACTCATCCGATAAGTACCTGGTCAGATAACATACCTAAGGGCGTGTTTTTTTGTAGATGTGCATATCAGTACGGGAAAAACGTTATATAATGCGTAATCGACCATGCAGAGCATATCCGATGGTGACAATACTTTGCACGCATCTTAAACTAGTTGAAAAGGACTTGCATACAAAGTGGAGCCCCCATCCGATAAGTACTTGTTTGATTAACACACTTAGGACCGTGTTTTTTCATGGTTTTGCATGACACTAAACTAAAAACGGTGTTTTATGCTTGATCGACAATGCAAAGCATATCCGATGGACACAATGCTTTGCACACACATTCAACTAGGTGGAATTCACTTACATGCAAAGTGGCACACCCATACCATAAGTGCTTAATCGGATAACATACCTAGCAGCATGTTTTTTTACGGATGTGCATGACACTAGAGCAAAAATAGTATTTAATGCTCGATCGGCCATGCAAAGGATATTCGATGGGCACAACACTTTTCCTACACCACAACCTAGGTGGTATTGAAATGTTCTCAAAGAGGCACACCCATCTGATAAGTACTTGGTCAGATAAGACACCTAAGGGCGTGTTGTTTTACGAATGTGCACATCACTAGGGAAAAAAAGGTGTATAATGTGTGATCGACCATGCAAATCATATCCGATGGTGACAATACTTTGCACGCACCTCAATGTAGTTGAAATGGACTTGCGTGCAAAGTGGAGCCCCCATCCGATAAGTACTTGTTTGATTAACACACCTAGGACCGTGTTTTTTCATGGTTGTGTATGACACTAAGGCAAAAACGTTGTTTTATGCTTGATCGACAATGCAAAGCATATCCGATGGGCACAATACTTTGCACACACCTTCAACTAGGTGGAATTGACTTACATACAAAGTGGCACTCCCATCCCATAAGTGCTTGATCAGATAACATACCTAGCAGCGTGTTTTTTTACGGATGTGCATGACACTAGAGCAAAAATAGTATTTAATGTTCGATCGACCATGCAAAGGATATTCGATGGGCACAACACTTTTCGTACACCTCAACGTAGGTGGTATTGGAATGTTCTCAAAGAGGCACACCCATCCGATAAGTACTTGGTCAGATAACACACCTAAGGGCGTGTTTTTTTGCGGATGTGCATATCACTAGGGAAAAAATGGTGTATAATGCGTGATCGACCATGCAAAGCATGTCTGATGGTGACAATACTTTGCACGCACCTCAACATAGGTTAAACGGACTTGCCTGAAAAGTGGTGCCCCCATCCGATAAGTACTTGTTTGAATAACACACCTACGGCCGTGTTTTTTTGCGGATGTGCATATCACTAGGGAAAAAATGGTGTATAATGTGTGATCGACCATGCAAAGCATATCCGATGGTGACAATACTTTGCACGCACCTCAAGGTAGTTTAAATGGACTTGCCTGCAAAGTGGAGCCCCCATCTGATAAGTACTTGTTTGAATAACACACCTACGGCCGTGTTTTTATATGGTTGTGCATGACACTAAGGCAAAAATGGCGTTTTATGCTTGATCGACAATGCAAATCATATCCGATGAGCACAATACTTTGCACACACCTTCAACTAGGTGGAATTGACTTGCATGCAAAGTGGCACTCCCATCCCATAAGTGCTTGATCGGATAACATACCTAGTAGCGTGTGGTATTGGAATGTTCTCAAAGAGGCACACCCATCCGATGAGTACTTGGTCAGATAACACACCTAAGGGCGTGTTTTTTTGCGGATGTGCATATCACTAAGGAAAAAATGGTGTATAATGCGTGATCAACCATGCAAAGCATATCTGATGGTGACAATACTTTGCACGCACCTCAACGTAGTTGAAATGGACTTGCTTGCAAAGTGGAGCCCCCATCCGATAAGTACTTGTTTGAATAACACACCTACGGCCGTGTTTTTTTACAGATGTGCATATCACTAGGGAAAAAATGGTGTATAATGCGTGATCGACCATGCAAAGCCTATCCGATGGTGACAATACTTTGCACACACCTCAACATAGTTGAAAAGGACTTGCCTACAAAGTGGAGCCCCCATCCGATAAGTACTTGTGTGAATAACACACCTAGGACTATCTTTTTTCATGGTTGTGCATGACACTAAGTTAAAAACGGTGTTTTATGCTTGATCGACAATGCAAAGCATATCCGATGGGCACAATACCTTGCACACACCTTCAACTAGGTGGAATTGACTTACATGCAAAGTGGCATTCCCATCATATAAGTACTTGATCAGATAACACACCTAGCGCGTGTTTTTTTACGGATGTGCATGATACTAAGGCAAAAATGGTATTTAATGCTCGATCAACCATGCAAAGCATATCCGATGGGCACAATACTTTTCCTACACCTTAATCTAGGTGGTATTGAAATGTTCTCAAAGAACCACACCCATCCTAGAAGTACTTGGTCAGATAACACACTTAAGGGCGTGTTTTTTTATGGATGTGCATATCACTAGGGAAAAAATGGTGTATAATGCATGATCGACCATGCAATGCATATCTGATGGTGACAATACTTTGCATGCACCTCAACATAGTTGAAATGGTCTTGCGTGCAAAGTGGAGCCCCCATCCGACAAGTACTTGTTTGAATAACACAACTAGGGCTGTGTTTTTATATGGTTGTGCATGACACTAAGGCAAAAACGGTGTTTTATGCTTGATCCACAATGCAAAGAATATTGGATGGGCACAATACTTTGCACACACCTTCAACTAGGTGGAATCGACTTACATGCAAAGTGGCATTCCCATCGTATAAGTACTTGATCGGATAACACACCTAGCAGCGTGTTTTTTTACGGATGTGCATGACACTAAGGCAAAAATGGTATTTAATGCTCGATCGACCATGCAAAGCATATTCGATGGGCACAATTCTTTTCGTACACCTTAACCTAGGTGGTATTGAAATGTTCTCAAAGAGGCACACCCATCCGATAAGTACTTGGTCAGATAACACACCTAAGGGCGTGTTTTTTTTACAGATGTGCATATCACTAGGGAAAAAATGGTGTATAATGCGCGATCGACCATGTAAAGCATATCCGATGGTGACAATACTTTGCATGCACCTCAACATAGTTGAAACGGACTTGCGTGCAAAGTGGAGCTCCCATCCGATAAGTACTTGTTTGAATAACACACCTACGGCCGTGTTTTTATATGGTTGTGCATGACACTAAGCCAAAAACGGTGTTTTATGCTTGATCGACAATGCAAAGCATATCCGATGGGCACAATGCTTTGCAAACACCTTCAACTAGGTGGAATTGACTTACATGCAAAGTGGCACGCCCATCCCATAAGTGCTTGATCGGATAACATACCTAGCAGCGTGTTTTTTTACGGATGTGCATGACACTAGAGCAAAAATAGTATTTAATGCTCGATCAACCATGAAAAGGATAACTTGGCATGTCCATCTGATGAGTACTTGATCGGAGAACTTCCCCCACCAATAAATTAAGTACTAATTAAAAATTATAATAAATGAGTAGATTACTAAAAAGAGACTAATATTTATGTAATTGTTGCTACTGCAGCTTGCTTGCGAAGGACTCTCACAAAGGAGATGGCTATAGATTTTGTTCCAGGGATGGATGTGATTTTATGTAGCAAAAAAGAAGTAGTTGCATTTGCTACAATCCATGATAGTGATCCCAATTCAGTTTGCCACTTTCGAAGACTTGGCGAAGATAAGGTGGCAGTTACTGTATCAAAGATTCTTAGCGTACATGTTGAGCTAAAGTATAAATGTGGAGATATGGAAACACTTGGAGATGTTATGCCCTACAATACATCCAACAAATCATTTATATCATGGGACAAAGATGAGACTTATGCAACAGACATTATCAAGAATACAAAGTGCACCACCTTGGATTTTACTATAGGGGACATTTTACAAATGAGATCATTTGCAAATAAGACTGTAGCAGAAGGTGAAGTATTGGGATTTGAACAAGTGGAGCAATGGTCATTTGCACAGATGAGGATTCTTAAAGTCACTGATGATGGTATGGTTGATATTATAACATCCTTATGTGATCCCTACTATGAGGTAGGCAAGAATATGAGATGGAGCGTGCAATTTTTAAACATGAGAAAGAGGCACGTGGTTTTCAATGATAAAGACAAGGTATACTATAATAAAAAAGGACCTAAAAAGCATGCCCATGTGCTAGGCTCTACCACTGCAATGTCTGTGATGATTTAAAGCAAGCGATTGAGAGTGCAACATGTCCAAATCAAAGGGAATTATACAAAAAAAACTGAAAATCTCATCATGACCTTATTCGACATTCCAGACAAAAATATGCATTTTGGAAGGAGCAAGCTATTTCGCATCCCGATGACTACATGTGCCTTATTGTAGATGGCATGGATCAGAATACAACAACATTGCCTCGTTTTGTTGCCACTCCACCTAAATTACAAGGAAAGCACTTTCTAAAGACACATCTATGTGGAGTGTTAGTGCATGGAATTAAGTTCTTTGCAGATTGATTCCTAACACTTATTTCATTAATTTTGGACTTGTCAATGTACAAATTCATTTTTACATATACTTTTGGACTAGTTTTCAGATAAAATTTGAGAAAAACCCAATCTTCAAAGTACATATAAAAACATAAAAACAAGCATTTTTTTATATATATTTTAAGGACATGAAACTAAAATTATAAAATTTAACGCAGCCTAGATAAGTTACATGAAAAAATAAGATTCGGTTGTTGTAAACTCTCTTAATATTTAATGGTGTTAATAAACACCTTCAAAAGTTAAGCCTGAGATAAGTTACACAAAAAAGAGTGGTTCATTATTTGTAAACTCTCTTTATATTTATAATAGTGCTTAGGAAACACTTTCAAAAGTTACAAGTGGAAGTAGCAAACTCTCACAATATTTATAATTTAGGTGTTGAAAAACACCAAAAGTTACAATAAGACTCTCATTGGAAGGTAAATTACACCAAAAGTTACAATAAGACTCTCACTGGGAAGGCAAATTTATTTTCAAGACTACAGCCATTCAATTTGATGAATTTTCTATTTTCAAGTCTTTAGCCTAAATTCAACCCATTCAAGAGCTGAGCTCATCTCATCCTCATCGATGTAGTTAAAATTATAGAAGAGAAGTAAGGATTGATGAATTTTCTCCTGCATAACACTGTTTATTCCGAATGGCTTGCGCTTCCTCGGGGGAAAATCTTCCATAACGAGCCACACGTTGTGTGGATAAAAAGGAAAAATATTTTTCACTTGTTGCATGTTGCTGGGTGAGTGTATAGCTATGTACATAGCTAGTTGGTTGTGGAAATGAGCTGTGGGTAGCCTCATGATGGACTCCACACTGATGACATATTGTCTTGAGATGGAAGACGCTTCTACATGGACTTCTGGGAGATGATGAAAAGCAATGTGGGCGCATCAGGCACTTGAGCTTCATGAACTCGCGGTTATATGTGGCAATCAAATAATAAAAATTTGCTTGAAGGATATGTGCAAAGGTGGAGTGCCTAAGGTTGGATAAGGTGCACTAATTGCCTTAGTGTAAAGTTTGAAGGGAAGGGGGAGAGTGGTGAAAAAGCAAAAGGTGACGTGGCCATAATCAAAAAAGCATGCATGCAGGTGGCTACGTGATGAGGAAGAGAAAGCTTCTCGACGACGAGCTGGCAGGGAGTCACGTACGCGGAGAAGACAGCTAGCAGGAGAATTCCAGAGGGGATCGATCGCTCTACGGAGGGAGCTGCTGGAGTCTAGAAGGGTGGATTATGCCTCAGAGGTTGGGGGGTCTCTACGATGGAAGCAGGAGGAGGACTTTTGTCGATGGGGGCCGTGGCTCTTGCGGAGAGAATCTCAAACGACGAGAGGTCATGAGCTCCGTGTGTTCTGTGTGTAGAAGAGCAGCATCAATGGCTCGTCGATCCTACGGGAAGAGTAGTTGATAGCGCAGGCTGGGAGCTTTTGGAATCGAAGGAGCTTGACGACTACGCAGGTCTAGAGATTCGTGGAGGTTTCTGGTCGATGGGCGAGGAGGTGCGTGAGTGAACATGAAGCGGGGAGGCCAAGAATATACGAGGAGAACGGGAGGCCTTTGGGTGAGGATTGCGACAGAGGGGGATCCCTCAGAGGACGCAAAAGGACCAGGTAGAGGGGAAGAAGGGGATGGAATGGAAGCTCGGTGGGAGACGTTGGTGTGGGAGAAGGAGTACATGAGGAACGCAATACGCTGAGAGAGCGCAGGAAGGATGGCCGAGAGCTGGAACATGGCCAGGTGAAGGATTGTGCTGCATAAGCGGGGGGTAGGTCCCAAGAGCGAAGGTTCTGCTGGGGAGGCTGAGTGTTACCGGATGTAGCTTAGGCGTGGCTACTGTGTGGAGGTGATGGGAGAAGCAGCTTGGAGAGAAGGTGGACTACGCGTCACTACTGCAGGGGAGATTCGTCAAGGAGCCTTGCTTTCATGTCTTTGAGCAGTTCGGGATGGGCTAGTTAGTCGTCAAGTGAGCACACAACTGCTTCAAAGCTGAGGGCAGAGAGGCTTTTGGTTAAGCGGGTGCTTTATGAAGAGTAACAGAAGTGTCGGGTGTTGACAATGGTCACGTATATGAAGGGTTGTTGCTCTTGTTGGGAGGTGCAGAAACTTGGCCCTAGGTGTCACTACTATATAAAGTGGATAAAGAGTGAGCACGAGAATAGCTATGAGGTAGCTATTATAGATTGAAGGCAGAGATGAGCAAGAGATGGCAGGCTGCATCATTTCGAGTGCTTGTGATGATCTATGGGAAAGATGAAACAAGATTTCTAACTGAGGCCACTTTGTGGGTGGTTGCCCGATGAATTGTGGGTTGGATGCATTTGAAGCTGAATGCTTTCAGAGTTATTGAAAGTAGGAGCTTGTGTTGGGCTGTGTAGTCCATTGGGTTTTTGTTTGAGGTTGTCTGGCTTCTGGAAAAAGTGTAGCCAGAGTGTGAGTTGTATCAGAAGATATGTGAAGAGCAATAATGTTGAATGAATTCCTTTGGCCTTGTGATAGTGTTGTTCGGGTGTTTTGAACGTGGATGAGAGTGGCTGTGAAGGCGGGTTAGGCTCTACTATTTTTGTCCATCCACGTTTTGGTGCCTCCACAGAGGATCGAACTCCGGACCTTCAGTTTACAAGATTGGAGGAGCAGGTGTTCTGAGATGTGTTGCAAGCAATGGGGAGAAATCCACACATGAGAGTGATACAGTGTGAGTGGTGTGGAAAATGTGGTCACAGGAAGGACAGATGTATTGAAGTCCAGCTACGTGTGATCCGACTCCGAGCTAGAGTGCAGAGAGCTTTGAAAGTGCTTGCCCGTAGGAAAAAGAATGCTCTTCGGATGCAAAGTGAGCTTCTTCAGTAGTGTGTTTATTTTGTTGCCTTCCAGTTTTGTTGTGGTTGAGAAAGCCAGGGTGTGTGACAGTTGAAAGATTGTGAGGATGGCAGAGGACTTTCCAGAGTTTTGGGGGATGCCATATGAGAATGCAGTGAGATTCTTGGAAAAGATGGAATTTACAGCACTGATGAAGGATAGGGCAACCCCTCAGATTCTGTTTCAGATCTTGAATTATTGTTTGCAGGGAGATGCAAAAGCATGGTTGCAGACTCAGATGGCTACCTTCAGGACTACTCATCCTCAACAGCAAAATCCGGAGTATACAGTGGTGAGAGCAGCTTTTCTTGCACGGTTTGCACAATCTAGGAGCCCTAATGAAGTATGGAAGGAGTTGTGCAAAATTCAGCAAAAGGATAGCCAGGATGTGGATCAGTATCTGATAGAGTTTGGTAGACTGTGGAGTCTATGGTGTGAGGCTTTAATTCCTGAAGTACCCCCGCAAATGATAAAGAGAGACCGGTTTGTGGCTGGTCTGGAGCCTTCACTCCGTCTGAAGGTGGAGATGAAGAATATTGATAGTTTTGAGGATGCAGTCAGAGTGGCTAGAGAGAAAGAATGGAAGGTCAAGAGACTGAGGCAGCTTGGTATGCAAGAGGAGCCTAAAACCCTGATCAGTAGGCCAGAAATGATTAAGGCATATGCAGAGAGAGAGCCGGTGTCTATTCCTATGCAGGATGATTCCCTGAAAAAGGAATTGCATGAAGCTGTGGAGCTGATGAAAACATTCAGCCTAAATTGGGTAGAGATTGCAGGAAGAAGCAGAGGTCAAAATAACAGCGGAGACGCTATGGATGGAGGAGAAGGAAGTTCAGCTGGTGCAAGGAGAGTACCAGATTATGTGATGAGCTGTAGGCTGGAGTTGGAAGAGGAACTTGAGGAGACAGTCACAGATGAAGAGAGAGATTTTTTGAGTGAGACAGAGGAAGAGAGCATCTCATTAGAGGAAGAGAGTCAGTTGTCTTCACTGTTGAAGGAACCTGATGATGTAAGGGAGCTGGATATCATTACACTTATGAGTGGAGGCTTGTCACTTGCTATGGAAGAGGGTGTTGCTCAGCTAGATCTGTGTGAGGTGGTAGAAGAGAGCCCGAGAGAAGGGGTTGCTACCATAGATGGCAGAAATGTTGAGAGCCCATTAATGGCAGCTAAGGATAAGTCTGTGTGTGTAGATGATGATCATGCTCCAGTGTTGTGTGGTGATGATGTGCATATGATGGCTGAATGCAATCAGTTTGTGGTTGACACTGTGATTGTGCATACTGAAGAAGCTGAGATTTCAGGTTCAGCAAATGAGGAAGAGAGGTGTGAAATTAGTAGTGAAGATGAGAGCTCAATCATGTGTGACAGTGATGAAGCTGATGTGGCTATTACTGATAAAGTAAAAAACCTACAGACAGCAAGTGTTGATTGTGTGCATGCAAATTGTGATGAGTATGATGAGGTTAAGATTCAGTGTTTACAAGATGATGGTGATTCAGAGGATGAGATGGATTGTGTTCTTGATGATGCACTGGATGATATGTTAGCATTGATCTCTTCGAAAGAGAATGTAAACACCAGTATGCATGTTGAGAAGGACAGCAGTGATAGTGTGATTGATGATCAGCTGGATGCTTTACTTGATGATACCCTCATGGATTTTGCATGTGTGGTGGGCAATGACAAGAAAGAGTATGCTGGTATGTTTGAGCATTCTTCAGGTGGAAGAGATGTTTGTTTGCTCCTGAGTGATCTTGATAATTCATGTGATGGGATGAGTTTTGCAGCTTCAAAGGTTGAGACAATAGGGTATGTTGAGAAGTCCCTAATCACAGATTATGAGCTGGTTGTGCCCGTGAGATTTGTGTGTGAGGTTGTGACCTCAAAAGATGTAGCTCATGTGAAGATGAGCAAGACTCATGATATAAGTGTGATGGCTGATAGCCAGTGGAGTTGTGTAATATCTAGGCAAGATAAGATATGGAATCCTGGAGGCTTATATGGAAGGAGCTGGTGGCTACATCAAATTGGTGTGTTGTTGATTCCATTTGATCCAGGAGGATGGTGGATTATGCATATCTGGCAGTGGAGGGTTCAAAGTTATCCTTTTGATCCGGGAGGAGAAAAGCAGAGGCATAGAGCACTAGCTTGCTTTGTTTTTGATCCAGGTGGTTTGCTGATGTTCTTCTTTAGCTGCTGGACATGAATGTCACAGCAGAAGAGTAGGGGTTGCTAGAGATGTGTGGATAAAAAGGAAAAATATTTTTCACTTGTTGCATGTTGCTGGGTGAGTGTATAGCTATGTACATAGCTAGTTGGTTGTGGAAATGAGCTGTGGGTAGCCTCATGATGGACTCCACACTGATGACATATTGTCTTGAGATGGAAGACGCTTCTACATGGACTTCTGGGAGATGATGAAAAGCAATGTGGGCGCATCAGGCACTTGAGCTTCATGAACTCGCGGTTATATGTGGCAATCAAATAATAAAAATTTGCTTGAAGGATATGTGCAAAGGTGGAGTGCCTAAGGTTGGATAAGGTGCACTAATTGCCTTAGTGTAAAGTTTGAAGGGAAGGGGGAGAGTGGTGAAAAAGCAAAAGGTGACGTGGCCATAATCAAAAAAGCATGCATGCAGGTGGCTACGTGATGAGGAAGAGAAAGCTTCTCGACGACGAGCTGGCAGGGAGTCACGTACGCGGAGAAGACAGCTAGCAGGAGAATTCCAGAGGGGATCGATCGCTCTACGGAGGGAGCTGCTGGAGTCTAGAAGGGTGGATTATGCCTCAGAGGTTGGGGGGTCTCTACGATGGAAGCAGGAGGAGGACTTTTGTCGATGGGGGCCGTGGCTCTTGCGGAGA
Source organism: Dipteris shenzhenensis (assembly GCF_047967505.1). NCBI lineage: Eukaryota > Viridiplantae > Streptophyta > Polypodiopsida > Gleicheniales > Dipteridaceae > Dipteris > Dipteris shenzhenensis. The sequence goes on along the minus strand of NC_141600.1, from coordinate 44,101,110 downwards.
GAATCTCAAACGACGAGAGGTCATGAGCTCCGTGTGTTCTGTGTGTAGAAGAGCAGCATCAATGGCTCGTCGATCCTACGGGAAGAGTAGTTGATAGCGCAGGCTGGGAGCTTTTGGAATCGAAGGAGCTTGACGACTACGCAGGTCTAGAGATTCGTGGAGGTTTCTGGTCGATGGGCGAGGAGGTGCGTGAGTGAACATGAAGCGGGGAGGCCAAGAATATACGAGGAGAACGGGAGGCCTTTGGGTGAGGATTGCGACAGAGGGGGATCCCTCAGAGGACGCAAAAGGACCAGGTAGAGGGGAAGAAGGGGATGGAATGGAAGCTCGGTGGGAGACGTTGGTGTGGGAGAAGGAGTACATGAGGAACGCAATACGCTGAGAGAGCGCAGGAAGGATGGCCGAGAGCTGGAACATGGCCAGGTGAAGGATTGTGCTGCATAAGCGGGGGGTAGGTCCCAAGAGCGAAGGTTCTGCTGGGGAGGCTGAGTGTTACCGGATGTAGCTTAGGCGTGGCTACTGTGTGGAGGTGATGGGAGAAGCAGCTTGGAGAGAAGGTGGACTACGCGTCACTACTGCAGGGGAGATTCGTCAAGGAGCCTTGCTTTCATGTCTTTGAGCAGTTCGGGATGGGCTAGTTAGTCGTCAAGTGAGCACACAACTGCTTCAAAGCTGAGGGCAGAGAGGCTTTTGGTTAAGCGGGTGCTTTATGAAGAGTAACAGAAGTGTCGGGTGTTGACAATGGTCACGTATATGAAGGGTTGTTGCTCTTGTTGGGAGGTGCAGAAACTTGGCCCTAGGTGTCACTACTATATAAAGTGGATAAAGAGTGAGCACGAGAATAGCTATGAGGTAGCTATTATAGATTGAAGGCAGAGATGAGCAAGAGATGGCAGGCTGCATCATTTCGAGTGCTTGTGATGATCTATGGGAAAGATGAAACAAGATTTCTAACTGAGGCCACTTTGTGGGTGGTTGCCCGATGAATTGTGGGTTGGATGCATTTGAAGCTGAATGCTTTCAGAGTTATTGAAAGTAGGAGCTTGTGTTGGGCTGTGTAGTCCATTGGGTTTTTGTTTGAGGTTGTCTGGCTTCTGGAAAAAGTGTAGCCAGAGTGTGAGTTGTATCAGAAGATATGTGAAGAGCAATAATGTTGAATGAATTCCTTTGGCCTTGTGATAGTGTTGTTCGGGTGTTTTGAACGTGGATGAGAGTGGCTGTGAAGGCGGGTTAGGCTCTACTCTTTTTGTCCATCCAACGTGAAGATATCTCACTTTGAAAGTCTATCAACTCTCTCCTATATGGCTGCAATTTATCTATTTCAGTAGTAGCCATACTTATTTTTCTTTCCTCTTCCTTCTCTAAGCCCTTCTGACAAGCAAAGTCTTCCTTCTCGTACTGGGTTAATGGAGCTGGATTTTGCTTTCTCTCCTCTCTCTTTCCTTGGTTCTCGGCAATCCATTCTTTGAGGCTGCTAATGGCTTGCTCGACAGAATCGATTACCTTAAAAAGATCCATAATGGCTGCAAGATGAAAGGAGTATGCTTGAGAAGAGGAGGTAAGGCTGCGGGCAAGATGGAAGGAGCAAGCTTGAGGAGAGTAATAAGGTAAGAAGAGTAAAGTGGAAGAAGTGTGGAGAGGAGTAAGGTAAGAAGAGTAAAGTGGAAGAAGTTTTTGCTGCGGGTGAGATATAGAAGACGAACGAGGTGAGGAAGGTAACGAGAGTGAGGAAAGATATAGAAGATGAACGAGGTGAGGAAGGTAACAAGAGTGAGGAAGGTAACTAGAGGAGGTAAGGCAAGATGAAAGGAGTATGCTTGAGAAGAGGAGGCAAGGCTGCGGGCAAGATGGAAGGAGCAAGCTTGAGGAAAGGAAGGAGCAAGCTTGAGGAGAGGAGTAAGGTAAGAAGAGCAAAGTGGAAGAAGTGTCTGCTGCGGGTGAGATGCTGCGGGTGAGATATAGAAGATGAACGACTACTAGGGGATTTATTGAACTACAGACTCATAATGTGGGATGAAAGATTTAGAATAAAGAATTGGTAGAGGCTGAATGACTAGATGCAAGACCATAATGCGAGACATTCTTAAATAAAATGATGGGATGCAAGACTGTAATGGGAGATATTTGAGACATGTAAGATAGTGATAGTACATTGAAATCTATAAAATAAAATGATGGAACACAAGAATGATATAATTAATAAAATCTCATCATGAGATATTCTTTTAATATAATATAAGTTAGAAATTATTAGAATCTCATCATGAGATATTCTTTTAATATAATATAAGTTAGAGTTGCTGTACATAATAAATGATAGATTTTGAGTACATTGAAATCTATAAAATAAAGTGATGGAACATAAGAATGATATAATTATTAGATTCTCATCATAAGATATTTATTGTACATAATAAATTAGACTTTCAAAAGAGTAAAACCTAATGTATTGTAATGAATAAATATCATAAAATATCCTAATGTATTGCAACATTTAACATAAGTTTAAAAAACACTATCATTAATCAATACAAACAAGATAAAAATCTTCAAGGACTCATGTTTCTTTCTACATGTTTTACAACTGAATAGAGTCTGATGAGTCCTCTTGAGGCTGTGATTCTCTAAGAGTACATTGAGTCTCTACTTCTGTGGATGGTGTACATTGAGATTCTACTTCTGGTGCAATCGAGATAGACTTTATCTCTTCCTCCTTTACAAGATGTGATGTTGTAGATGCACATTGAGTCTCCACTTCTTGTGTAGGAAGAATGCATTGAGTCTCTAATTCAAGTGTAGATTGTAATGCTTCTACTTGAGGCTGTGATACAGAAGGAGACTGAATTGTCTCTTCTTTTTCTTTGGCTCCCTCAGGTTTTTCATTGATTCCATCACGTTGTTTCCCAATGTAGCAGTTAGATAGTGAACAGTTTTAGCCACAAAATCTTGTAGCTCGAGCTTGGTATATGCTTCTATTGAGACGTGTTCAAAAATTTCATTGAGATACGACCTGATGACCCTAACCTTAGAAGAGCTCCCCATTTCGTCCAATACAATGGTTACATTAGGACAACTTATGGGCGTAGCAACCAATGTTTCCTCTAGATGCTCCACCACGTTATCAATAAATGCCTTAATGATAGATGACATAAATGCATATAGATGTAAGTCTGTATATGTCGACAATGAGGTTTCACCGCCTCTCAAATTAAAAATTTGAGCAAGGAGCAAAAAGCAGTTATATCCGACTCTCCACCCACAACTATGGTCATCATTCTGCTTCACTGCAGGGCATGTTACATACTCTATTTGATCTTCCAAGTCACCCTCCATTTGCATAAGTGCATCTATAGCACCTACCAACTTTTGAGCAGATCTACACATCAAAATAGAAAACATAAATGAATGTGCGCATTGCATAGGATGCATCTCATTGACATAATTATGACACAAGTAGGTTATACTTACTCTGACACACTGCCATGGATAGATGCTATTGAATTGACAAAGAAGCATTGCTTGGCTAAGATGTCCACAATTACCAAGCTCCAATGCAAGCTGCATTATCAATTAAGAATAATTATTATTTGATATAGTCCTCCACAATGTAAGAGATAAGCTAGGTAGGGATTGATACTCACTCCTCATGATATGCAGTAGAGATAACTCGTGCCCTAGTCAAATCAATAGGTTGCAACCACTTAAAAACATCATCTATGGTCTTCTGCTTATTGCTAAGTACACTAGAAACAAGAGGATCGACCATATATGCACATCTTTGTATATATAGGGGAAGCTGTTGTAAAACCATACTGCAATAAAAAGAAAAGAATATTAGTTCTGATCCAATGGAAATACAAAAGCATAAAGTCAGTAAAAAGTTTGTGTCAAACCTGAGGATGGCTATTATGACCTTGTCATTAACCTCTTTCTTGAAATTTATGAGGATTGAAATGTCCTCTTCATCGAATAGAAAAGTAAGAGGTTGTTCTCGAACTTGAAACCTAACTTGAAATGACTTGTCCATTTGCTGCAAGGTATGATTATTTTCTAGAGTCATCTGATGGATAGCCAGAGTTGCTTTGCTTTCTTGAGATGAGCTTTCTATATTCTCTACTCCAGCTATGTCCTCCTCATCCTCCTCCTCTCCCTTCTCCTATAAAAGGATAAAATAATTATGAGATTCAAAATTTTAAATTAATTATAAATTTAAAAAGACCTTTAAATTAATAAAGAAAATTAAACATAAGTTTTCATACCTCTACATATCTTCATGGTCTTTTTATGTAACCTTCAGGGCAAGGTCAGTGTCATATCCATCTTCTTCTGCTTCCTTGCTATCGCTGGTGTCCTCACTATTATATCCAGAGCTTTGATCATTTTCATCATCTTTCTTGCTCTCATCATACATGATCATCTCTATGTCAGCATCCTCTTCATGTGAGATCGGACCTTTCTTATCAAACTTTATTGTGAGAGAAGCCACGGTATCAAGGTATTCCAAGCAAGCAGGACTCTCAATAATATTTACATTGTGTCCTTTTCTGATAAGAGCTTCAAACAGATGTCCCATTCGACACAATGTGACTTCCCATCCGGATGGTATCAAAAATTCCATCATACTAATTAAAAGATCAACACTTTTTGCTGGCCTTTCATAGTGATTTGCATTGCGATGCAGGGGACATGGAGCTTCATGCTCTTCCAGCAGTAGTTGCAATCTCTTTGCATTCCCTCTTATATTGTTTTGTAAGGAGTGATCATTGTAAGGGCTCTTCATGCACAAGAAAAAGGTTTCTAGACTCTGTATCTTGAGACCGCATTCTCTCTTGTCCCTTTTTCTTGAGTATATACCATTGTAAATCTTAAGCTCATTGCCATATTGTTTTTCTAGGGTAGTAGACATTTGTTTATTGTCATCTTTATCAGCAAATATGACTATATTACATTGTCCCACTCTACCAATGGTGGTATGTAATATTCTGTCAAGGAGTTGACGAATGTCATCCGGTGATATTTCATAGACAAAGAAAAGCTGAGGTCTCTCCCAAGCAGTGTCATCGGACAAAAAATCATTTAATGAAACTCCCTTGCACTCAACACTCTTTCCAGACTCTGAAATAATTTCATGTATGAAAAAAAAGCCCTTGTTCAAAGTTTTTTCTTTTCTGAGAGTGTGCTTATTGATGACTTTTTGTGCATATGCATACACATTTTTCGGAATGTCACTTCTCATAGAGGGAGTAATTTCAGATCCATCATCTTCTACCTTCACCCATTTATGTGCCCAAGCCTTCTGTTTAGCTAACGGTAAAGCTGATGCCATCTGCCTCACAATGTTATGATCAATTTTACATTGGCTAATTGGAATATTTTTTTCTCCCAATAAATATTCAATTGCACTCTTTACTGCATCACGCTTGACCTGTTGGATGATGCAATCTTCCATGCAATGATCTTTATCCTTTTTGCCAAAAAACCATTCTTTGGACATTAATTTCTCTGCAGCAAGACTTGCGTATTTGTCTGGTAGGTTTCTCAAAGGCCTCCACATCCGAGTTGTCATCTCTTTTTTCTCAATCTTCTTTGCCTTCTATTTAATCAATGATGGAGCCTCATATGTGACATCTCCTTTCTCACATGCAAGACACACGTCTTTGATCTGATGAAAAACTTCATCACTACGGAAAAGTATGCTTGTGTAGTCTTGATACCTATCCCTTACTGTCTTAAAGCTTGTAATCACCTCTGCTCTTTCTTGCTTTCCCCTTGGTACAATGGCACTCAACATGTGTAGAAGTCAACAAGATTATCCGCTTCCACTTTAGTTGTAGTTCTTTTGAGAGTGGTCAAAGGAGAATTAAAAGTTTTCCATATGGTCCTAGCTTTGAGCAACATCTTTGAAGTGGAGGTGATTTTTCGTAGTGCATAAATGTCATGATTAAGTCTTTCCGACTCAATCAAATATTTTTTCTCGTTCTTGAAGATACAAATGCATGCAGAATAGTAGTGAAATTGAGGCACACTCCTGAAGGCTTGATAAGTAATTTCTCCTTTCTTGTATGCATCTCTAGAGCGCTCATTACAAGCATAGGCATAGTGCTGACCATCTATTGCCTCAAATGTACAATGAGCTAAGAAATTTCTCTTGGCATCCCTTATATGTCGTTCTGGATCATTCACTGAACTCTATCCTTCTTGAAGTGAGGGAACTTGTTTTCTGAGGAACTTAGTGAATTGCATCTCAAAATCTATAGGCTGAGAGAAATTGATGGATTGACTATAATCTCCCATGACTGGCCACCAAAATGTTCTTGGACGGAGTACCAAATTAGAAACAACTGGTTTTTTTCCATCAATCAAAGCCTGAAAAATCTTTTCAGCATAGGCTGTATCTAAGGTCCTGCTGTTGGTGAAGACACTTGCTTTGACCACTGTTGAAGCATGTATAACTTGAGTCTTCTGGCCCCATATATATCCTGGATCCTCATCTGTCACAGCCTCATTCAAGCGAAGATTTAGGTTCTTCATTGATAACATTTCTACTTCTAGATCTGACTCCATTTCAAGACCCTCCGCATCCTCTTCATGTTCTTCCTCTTCTCTTCTTTGCCCTTTCTTTGTATATGAATGACCTCTTTTTCCAGTTATAGGACTTGGAACTATAGCTCGTGAAGTACTTGCCTTTTGCATTTGACGTCGAGGTTTATTTTTTAGGGGCTCAATGTGAACTGCTTTAGATCGCCCTACTTCTTCTTCTATTGCCTCAACTTCAGGTATACTTAAGGGCTTCACTTGTTCTGTTATTCCATCAACTTCATGAGTTACACCATCTAAGTGAGTAATACCATGAACAAGAGATGTGTGTGCATGTCCTGTCTTATTTGATGCATGTCGTGTCTCACTCAATTCAATTTCTGTCTGAGATGCATGTGCATGTCCGGTGTCCACCAATTCAATTCCTGTCTCAGATGTAGATCCCTTGTAAGCATCCACGTGTACAAGACCCTCATCCATTGCTACAATGTGTTCTGTCTCATCCACTCCACTTCCTCTCTCATTTGTATTACCATGCACCAGGTCTACATGGCGTGTCTCATCACTTCCTTTCTCATGTGTGGATTCTTGCACCTTAGGTCCCTCCAATGAAGTTGAACCTTGTTCGATGACACCCTGAAAGTATTCAAGGATAATCTTTGACTGCATTTTTCTTGCTTCCTCAATGGGAAATTCCTCCCACACATGTTGAAGGATCTCCAATGCAGAAACCAATTCAGGAAATCTAGGTGCTTTTGGCGGCGACATCACAAAGTGCATTGCATCTTTCTTAGAAAGAAGAAACGATCTATTGCTCATTCTTGACTTTGTGTAAATCATCATTGTACTACTGTCTTTTTTAATTTTTATGTAAGAAAATAGTACGCAGCGGAAGATAACAAGAAAACACAAGTACACGATGGAAAGCTAGAGAGAATACAAAAAATTCTGATATACCAAACTGCTGATACAACTGATGGTTGGCTGTCCACCCGTGCGCTCTACAGACAGAGCTTCGATGGTGATCTAGACAGATGCTGGACGGAGGACTATGAGCGTGAAGAACTGGTGATCTGATGATAGGGGGTGGCCACTTATATAGTGTAAGTGGTTGACGGTCGGCCCTGTAATAGGCAGTCGGCCTGGAAGACCACCAACCCTTCAGAAAACATGCCGGCCCCCAGACCCCCACCGGGGGCCTGCGCCCCCCGGACCCCCTGCTATCGGGGGGGCTATCGCCCCCCCGAACCCCCCCTTTGTGCAGACGGGTATCTACTCTTGGCTCCTAAGCCATCTCATAACCATCTGGTCTACTCTAAGACCCCTTCCAGTGTCTAAACTGCGGATCCCTCCCAATATCTGATACCCATCATGGCTTCTCCTCATATGGGGGCCTTACAACATTGGGTACACAGAATATTGGTGGGTTACATGAGAGGTGGACATTTGAGCTAACTCTAACATTTTATTCCTACTAAGGTGCCCCCTTGAATCAAATTGCTCTTTGAGAAAGATACATTTGATGCCCACTCATCTTTCTCCAACTCTCTCTTTGTCATCACTAGAATGAGATTTCCTTTACTTAAGACCAAGAACCATGCTTTCTTTGTTGTGTCAACAACTGTCCAGTTTGTGAAGTCCTTTGGGGCATAAATTCTTCCATTGTATTTCAATGTCATATCATTGACAAATGCTATAGCCTCAAGATCCATCCTGTATTCAAGCACAACACAAATTTTAAGTACTTTGACAAACTACAATTACTTTGAAAAATCAAAAGTACAATGAGTCCCATTAATACACCTCAAGTTTTTATTCTTCCCAATCATATAAGTATCAATTTCATGCTTTGGGAATAGCCTAAAAGGCTTTATAAGGCTTACAACATAAATGCTTTGGGAATAGCCTAAAAGGCTTTACAAGGCTTAGAGCATAAATGTGAAAAAAAATAAGGATTTACAATGATCTCTGAATAGAAATTTGAAGTCTGTCATATATAAGTGCAAAATGCTCTGTCAACTCCCGCAACTGATATAAGTGAAAAATGATCTGTCAACTTCCACAACTGTAATCTGTCATGTCCACTGATACAACTTTCAATCATCTTGAAAGTTTAAAAACCTAAGGTTTATAGTTTTGTTTGTTTAAGTTTCGACTAAATCACACACCAATCTCCTGTAATATGCCTCATTGATCGTAGCTCCCAAATTCTTCCATCAAAACATCTCTCCTTTATCTCTTCTTGATCGTCGCCCACTCATTTTTTCTCCTCATTAGTAAGATTTTCTATCTCGATCGTACTTTCTCTTGTGCCCTTCCTCTCTAAATTTTCATCAAACACCAAGGTTTATAGTTTTGTTTGTTTAAGTTTCGACTAAATCACACACCAATCTCCTCTCATATGCCTCATTGATCGTAGCTCCCAAATTCTTCCATCAAAACATCTCTCCTTTATCTTTTCTCGATCGTTGCCCACTCATTTCTCCTCTTCATTGGTAAGATTTTCTATCTCGATCGTACTTTCTCTTGTGTCCTCCCTCTCTAAATTTTCATCTCTCGTCCATCTCTCTCACTCTTCTCTCTCTCTCTTTCCTCTCCACTCTAGTCTACGTTTCCTCTCATCTTAGTCTACTCTCTCCCCTCCTCTTCATTTTCCCTCTCTCTCTCTCTCTCCCACTCTCTCCTCACCTTTTCTCTCTCTCTCACTTGCGCTCCCCACTCTCTCTCTCACTTGCCGCGGCATCCCCCCTCTCTGTCTCTCCCCTCCCCTCTCTCTCTCTCCCCCTCTCTCCCTCTCGCTGCCGCGGCAGCGGCCTCCCCCCCTCTCTCTCTCTTTCCCTCTCTCTCTCTCTCCCCCCCTCCCTCTCTTTCGCTGCCACGATAGCGCCCCCCCCTCTCTCTCTCTCTCCCCCCTCTCTCTCTCGCTGCCGCGCCTCCCCCCCTTCTCTCTCTCTCTCCCCCCTTCTCTCTCGCTATCGCGGTAGCGGCCCCCCCTCTCTCTCTCTCCCTCCCCCTCTCTCTCGTTGCCGTGCCCCCCCCTTCTCTCTCCCCCCCTCCTCTCTCGCTGCCGTGGTAGCGGCCCCCCCCTCCCCTTCTCTCTTTGCTGCCCCCCTCCTCTCCTCCCCCCTTCTCTCTCTCTCTCCTCCCCCTTCTCTCTCGCTACCGCGGCAGCGGTCCTCCCCTTCTCTCTCTCTCCCTCCCCCTCTCTCTCGTTGCCGCACCCCCCTCCTCTTTCTCTCCCCCCCTTCTCTCTCTCTCCCCCCCCTTCTCTCTCTCTCCCCCCCTTCTCTCTCGCTGCCGCGGCAGTGGCCCCCCCCTTCTCTCTTTCTCCCTCCCCCTCTCTCTCGCTGCCGCGCCTCCCCCTCTCTCTCCCCCCCCTCCTCTCTCGCTGCCGCGGCAGTGGCCCCCCCTCTCTCTCTCCCCTCCCCTCCCCTCCCTCTCTCCCCTCCCCTCCCTCTCCCCCCTCTCTCTGCTGCCGCGGTAGCGGCCTCCCTCCCTCTCTCTCTCTCCTCCCCCCCTTTCTCTCCCCCCCCTCCTCTCTCACTGCCGTGGCAGCGGCCCCCCCTCCTCTCTCTCTCTCCCTCCCCCTCTCTCTCACTGGCTCATCCCCTCCCTTCTCTCTCTCCCCCCTCCTCTCTCGCTGCCGTGGCAGCGGCCCCCCCTCTCTCTCTCCCCTCCCCTCCCCTCCCCTCCCTCTCCCCCCCCTCTCTCTTGATGCCCCCCCTTCTCTCTCTCCCCCCCTCCTCTCTCGCTGTCGCGGCAGCGGCCCCCCTCTCTCTCACTGCCGCGCCCCCCCCTTCTCTCTCTCCCCCCCCCTCCTCTCTCGCTGCCGCGGTAGCCCCCCCCCCTTCTCTCTCCCCCCCCCTCCTCTCTCGCTGCCGCGGCAGCGGCCCCCCCGTCTCTCTCCCTCTCCCCCCCCTCCCTCTCCCTCTCCACCCCTCTCTCCGCTGCTGTGGCAGCGGCCTCCCCCCCCCCTCTCTCTCTCTCCCCCCCTCTCTCTCTCCCCCCCTCTCTCGTGCTGCCATGCCCCCCTTCTCTCTCTCCCCCCCTCTCCTCTCTCGCTGCCGTGGCAGCAACCCCCCCTTCTCTCTCTCTCCCCCCCTCCTCTCTCGCTACCGTGGTAGCTGCCCCCCCCCTCTCTCTCTCTCTCCCCCTCTCTCTCGTTGCCGTGCCCCCTCCCCTTCTCTCTCCCCCCCTCCTCTCTCGCTGCCGCGGCAGCGGCCCCCCCTCTCTCTCTTTGCTCCCCTCCCCTCCCTCTCCCCCCCTCTCTCCGTAGCCGTGGTAGTGGCCTCCCCCCCCTTTCTCTCGCTGCTCCCCCCTTCTGTCTATCCCCCCCTCCTCCTCTCTCGCTACCGTGGCAATGGCCCCCCCTCTCTCTCTCTCCCTCCCCCTCTCTCTCGCTGCCGTACCCCCCCTCCTCTCTCCCTCCCCCTCTCTCTTGCTGCCGCGCCCCCCCTTCTCTCTCTCCCCCCCTCCTCTCTCGCTGCCGCCTCTCTCTCTCCCCTCCCCTGCCCTCCCTCCCCCCCCTCCCTCTCCCCCCCTCTCTCCGCTGCCGCAGCAGCGGCCTCCCCCCCCTCTCTCTCTCTCTCCCCCCCTCGCGGCTTCCCCCCTCTCTCCCCTCTCTTCCCCCCCTCCCCCTTCTCTCCCCCCTCCCTTTCTCTCCCCTCTCTTTCCCCCCCCTTCTCTCCTCTCTCTCCCTCTCTCTTTCTCCTCTCTCTTTTGCTGCCGAGGAAGCAAGACTCTCTCTCTTATAATCTCTCTCTAAAAGTCTTTCCTTCACTTTTCTCTCTCTAAGTTCTCTCTCTATAATAAAATTTCAAAGAATACAAATTTTTAAAAAAGTACCTAGAAAAAAGTTGAAATCTATGCTTGTGCTTGCTTGTGCTTGCTTTTGCTCTTCCTCCTCTTTTTGCTTCTCCTCTTGCTCTTCCTTGTTGAAATGAGAGAAACAATGAGAGAAGGAGAGTATATATAAGAAAAACTAGGGTTTTAAGTGCTTCTCTCTCATTGGTCCTTCTATAACATTATCTCCTCTCCCATTGGCCTCTCTATTAGATTATCTTCTCTCTCTCTCCCACCCACTCCCATCCTCCCACCCCATTCCCACTCCCACCCCCATCCTCCCACCCCACCTCCCCCATTCTCACTCCCACGCCCACGCCCATTCTTTCACCTTCCCCATTCCCACTCCCTCTCCCACTCCCATCCTCCCACCCCACCCCTCTCACTCCCACCCTCACCCCACCCCCACCTCCCCCATTCCCACTCCCACTCCCACTCCCATTCTCCCACCCACTCCCATCCTCCCACCTCCACCTCCCACCTCCACCTCTCACTCCCACTCCCATCCTCCCACCCCCACCCCTCCGCCCCCATTCCCACTCCCACTCCCATCCTCCCACTCCCTCTCCCACTCCCACTCCCATTTTCCCACCCCCCCACCTCCCCCATTCCCACTCCCTCTCCCACTCCCACTCCCATTTTCCCACCCCCCCACCTCCCCCATTCCCACTCCCTCCCCCATCCTCCCACCCCACCCCTCCCACTTCCACCCCCACCTACCCCATTCCCACTCACATCCTCCCACCTCACCCCTCCCACTTCCACCGCCACCTCCCCCATTCCCACTCCCATCCTCCCACTCCCACTCCCCACCCCTCCCACTCCCACTCCCATCCTCCCACCCTCACCCCACCCCCACCTCGCCCATTCCCACTCCCTCTCCCACTCCCACTCCCATTCTCCCACCCCCACCCCCACCTCCCCCATTCCCACTCCCTCTCCCACTCCCACTCCCATCCTCCCACCCCCACCCCCACCCCCACCGCCCCCATTCCCACTCCCTCTCCCACTCTCCCTTTCTCCCACTACCACCCTCCCACACTCTCTTTCTCCACTTTCCCACTCTCCCTTTCTCCCACTACCACCCTCCCAACTATCAATTCCACTATTACTTATGAATTCTAATTAAAACTATTACTTAAATAAATAATATTACTTGAAAACACTCATAGGATTTAAGGTTTAGGATTTCGTGGTTTGGGTTTAGGATTTGGGGTTTGGTGAGTTAGGGTTTAGGGTTTGTGAGTTAGGAATTAGGGTTTGTGAGTTAAGGTTAGGGTTTAGGGTTTGTGAGTTAGGGTTTAGGGTTTGGTGGTTTGGATTTAGGGTTTGGGGGGTAGGGTTTAGGGTTTAGGGTTTAAGATTTGGGAGATAGGGTTTAGGGTTCAAGGTTTGAGGGTTAGGGTTTGGGGGTTAGGGTTTAGAGTTTGGTGGTTTGGGTTTAGGGGGTAGGGTGTAGGGTTTAGGGTTTGGGGGTTAGGGTTTAGGATTTAAGGTTTAGGGTTTAGGGTTTAGGGTTTGGGGGTTAGGGTTTAGGGTTTAGGGTTTGGGGATTAGGGTTTAGGAATTGGGAGTTAGAGTTTAAGGTTTAGGGTTTAGGGTTTAGGGTTTAGGGTTTGGGGTTTAGGGTTTAGGGTTTAGGGTTTGGGAGTTAGGGTTTAGGGTTTAGGGTTTACTGTTTGGGAGTTAGGGTTTGGGGGTTAGGGTTTAGAGTTTAGGGTTTGGGGGTTAGGGTTAAGGGTTTAGGGTTTAGGAGTTAGGGTTTAGGGTTTAGGGTTTAGGGTTTGGGAGATAGGGTTTAGGGTTTGTGGGTTAGGGTCTAGGGTTTAGGGTTTGGGGGCTAGGGTTAAGGGTTTAGGGTTTAGGGTTTAGGGTTTAGGAGTTAGGGTTTAGGCTTTAGGGTTTGGGAGTTAGGGTTTAGGGTTTAGGGTTTGGGAGTTAGGGTTTAGGGTTTAGGGTTTGAGGTTTAGGGTTTAGGGTTTAGGGTTTAGGGCTTTGGAGTTAGGGTTTGGGGTTTGGGGGTTAGGGTTTAGGGTTTGGGGGTTAGGGTTTAGGGTTTAGGGTTTAGGGTTTGGGAGTTAAGGTTTAGGGTTTAGGGTTATTATTGGTTAGGGTCGAGGGTTGAGGGTTTAGGGTTTAGGGTTATTTTGGTTTACGGTTGTTATTGGTTAGTGTCTAATTAAATTTTCAAACAAGTTCTAGATTTTTAAATCATTAATAAAGTAGATTATTGAGAAGAGACTAATGTTCTTTATAATGGTTGTTACAGCTTGTTTGCAAAGGAAACTCACAAAGGAGATGGCTACAAAATTTATTCCGGGGATGGAGGTGATTTTATGTTGCAAAAGAGAAGTAGTTGCGTTTGCTACAATCCATGAAAGTGATCCAAATTCTATTTGTCACTTTAGAAGACTTGGCGAAGATAAGGTGGCGGTTATCGTATCAAGGATTCTTAGTGCACATGTTGAGCTAAAGCATAAGTGTGGGGATATGGAAATCCTTGGAGATGTTATGCCCTATAATACTTCCAACAAAGCATTTATTGCATGGGACAGAGATGAGACTTATCCAACACATGTCATCAGGAATACAAAGTGCATATCTTTGGATTTTAGAGTGGGAGATATTTTACAAATGTTATCATTTGCAAATAAGTATGTAGTAGAAGGTCAAGTCTTGGGATTTGAACAAGTTGAACACTGGACATTTGCGCAGATGAGAATTCAAAAAGTTACTGATGATGGTATGGATGATAACTCAATGTCATTGGATGGTCCCTACTATGAGGTAGGTAAGGATTTGAGATGGAGCATGCAATTTTTAAAGATTGGAAAGACTCGGCATGTGCTTTTTAATGATAAACATAATGTATACTACAACATCAAAGAATTGAAAGAATATGCCAATGTACCAAGCTCTATTCCTTTAGAGATGGATGATTCCAATGCACTCAACTATAGCACTGATGTCTTATCAGAAGTCGATGAGTTCATTGGTACCGAGAAAGAAAAATATTTCACAAGTGATGCCTTATCCAGGGTGGATGAGTTCATGCACATTGAGAACTTGGGCAAAGATGTCAAAAGTGTTATATTTTCAAGCATGGATGGCTTCATGGATACTGATAAAGTTCTCGGAGTCAAAGTAGGTAACTATGGAATTATGGAAATCATGCACGATAGTATAATGAGTGATGTTCTCTCTGGAGTAGAGGAGTTTCAAGACTATGGAGTTATGAAATCCATAGAAAGTGCATCAATGAGCGATGTTCTCTCAGGAATAGATGAGTTTGAAGATCATTCTGGACACTCTATCACCACTGACTATGGAGTTATGAAATCCATAGAAAATGCATCAATGAGTGATGTTCTCTCAGGAATAGATGAGTTTGAAGATCATTCGGGACACTCTAATGCCATTGTGACAAGTGGTTCTACGATTGTATCAAAAGTAGGGATGAGATCAACAAAGGACTATTCGGTGTTTGACTCTAATTGTGAACTTGTAAATGTTACAAATGGTTTGACGAATGTATCAAAAGCAAGGATGACATCAACAAAGGAATATTCAGTATTTGACTGTCAGAGTGATAAGATCAAGGATGCAACATCTCTTGAAAACAACGTGACAAATAAATCTTACAAGAAGAACTACACAAATCCAAATAAGAATGTACAGAAGGTCCCAAAACGGACAAACAGATGCATGAAAAGACAACGAGTGCAGGCAGATCCAGAAAAGCAACCAAAGAGAATAAGAGTAATGAATGAAGATGTTATGCTAAAAGCAATGCGATCTACATGCTGTAAGCATACATGTATGCGATCCATTAACTTACATGACATCAAGGGTTGTAGAGAACATGTCTGGCAAAGGAAAGGAAGGAGAAGAAATGAATACCTACTCACGAGATTGTCTTGCTTTCTTGTAAATGATAAGAGAAGGCGAAGTTCAAGACATCAAATAAGGCCTCTTATAAATGGAAAAAGTATATGCAATAATGTATATCGCATTATTACAGGATTATCACATGGCACATATTGGAATTTGGCTAATAAAGCAAAGTATGGAGTTAAATTTAACATTCATGGAAACATAGGAAGGCCCAAAACAAGAACCTCAACGGTTGCGGCAACAGCAATTTTGAAAGATTACATTTATGAAAATGCTTTACCGCAACCCCACCTATCAAAAATGCATCTTCCGATAGGTTTGACCAAAAAAGAAGTATTTAACTCTATTGGAGAAACACAGAGGCAAAGAGGGCATGCACCGGCATCTTTTCATACTTTGTATACTCTTTGGAAAAAAAGCTTTGGACATGTTAAAATCCCAAAGAGGCAAAAAATGTCAAAGTGCAACGACTGTGATGATCTAAAGCGAGCACTTGAGAGTACAACATCTCCAGAACAAAAAGAAGCTTACAAAAGAAAGAGAGAATTTCATCATGGACTTGTTCGACATTCTAGAATAAAATATGCATTTTGGAAGGAGCAAGCTATTTCTCACCCAAATGAGTACATGTGCATTATTGTAGATGGTATGGATCAAAATACAACAACATTACCTCGATTCGTTAACACTCCACCTAAGCTACAAGGCAAATACTTTTTAAAGACACATCTATGTGGAGTGTTAGTGCACGGATTTAAGTTTTTTGCAGACATATGGATTGATTCCTTGCATCTACACGATAGCAATCAAGTTTTAACATCCGTTATGAAGGCAATTCACAATGTACATGCAGAAAAAGGTCGCCTACCAGCAACTTTGAGAGTACAAGCAGACAATTGCGGATGAGAGAATAAGAATGTACTCTTCTTTGCATTTTGCTCAATGCTAATCGCTCATAGAATCTTCAATGAGATTGAAGTTGGGTTTTTGTTGGTTGGGCACACACATGAGGATATCGATCAGGTATTTAGCACAGTTTCAAGAGAACTAAAACACAAGGACATGGAGACAATGGATGACTTGATAAGAAAATGTGGGAGGCAAGTTGGTGGCCGTAAGGAAGGAACAATATGCTCAATGGTTGAGAGGATGTATGATTGGAAGAGCTTTATTCTATCTTTCATACAAAAAGGTGGTGATGCCCTGATTGGTCATAGCACTCCACACTATTTTTGATTTTTCTTAAAGGATGAAAAACCAGTGATGCAATGGCAACACTATTCTCTTGATACAAAATGGGAACCTAAAGAACCTTACTCTCTCTTAACTTCAATCCCGAGCAAAGAAATGCATCCAACATGGGCTCCTATAAAAGAATTCAGCGAGAAATCCAAAGATGAAATAGAAGGCTTAAAAGCTTTTATTGCATACAAAGAGGAAATGCTCCGGAGATTTCCTGATTGGAAGCCCTCTTGGAAGGAACACACTACTGTTGTAATTAGCAAGACCTACCAATTGATAAAGGACCTTGCAAAAATGCGAGAAGATGATATTAAGGCAGAACGGCCTTTATTTTGGCCAAATGTTGGTAATGACTTGCGTCCAGCATGTGGTCTCTTTGAAAATGAGTTTGAATCGTTGCTCCCACGTCCATATTGTGGACCCAAGAAGAGAGAGTTTATGCCACAAATAGACATAGATGTCCATTGTTTTGTTGCAGTTCTCGGATGATGAACATGAGAACGTGAAGTTTTGGGTTGCGAAAGTAGTTGACGTGAGCATGGATGATCGGGGGAGAGCTACAACATTTACAGCGGTATGGTATGAGCCAAGGGGCAGGAAGGAGAACCAAGATAACAGTACATTGTATAGTAGTTGTTTGAAAAAGGAATGGGTCCCAAACCATGAAGCAATTTCAAGACTTTCCACAGAGACAGTCATAGTATCCTGGAAATCAAGGTCAAAGAAAACAAAGAAGCACATGGGGTATGATGTAGAAGACAAAGTAAAAATTACTGCAACCAATTATTATGCACATTACAGAGTTCACAAAGATGCTCGCCCGGGAGGAAGTAGAAGGAGATAGCGCAAATGAAGAATGCCCATGATAACACCATTCAAATATTGAGAAAGAGTGAAGGTGGTGGTGGTTGTCAGATGAGAGTGAATGAAGATGGCACCCAAGCAACAAGTGACGACAGAAAGGACATTCTAAACAAGCAAATGTTTGGATCGCTCATTTCTGTGATCATGATAGAAAAGGACATTTAAACAAGCAAATGTTTGGATCGCCCATTTGTACTAAACTCATTGTAAAGGAAAAATTAAATTATTGAAAAGGCCACAGGAGATACTTTGTACAAAGACTCATCCAGAGCAATATTTGTTGTAAAACTTATGACATGATAATGTAAAATTGCAAGCATAGCTATTGCTATTTTTTGGAGTACAAAAGAGGCTTCCATCATGTCTCATGTCTATATAAACCTTTCAATTTCTTGAATATTCAAGAGTGTTATAGTTTTCTGCATTGAAAGTAAAAAGAGTCTTACAAGTCTCTTATGTATACATTTTTAAAATGTTGTGAATCCTCAATAGCATGGTTTTTCATGGATTTAAACTAATAACTCGGATTTTTTATTTTAAGAATATGATTCTTATAAACAAGAAATACAAATTTAGGATTTAATAGTAGTTTTTGCATTATTTGTACAACATTGTAGAGAGATATTTTGAAATGTCTTATGTGAAAATGATAGTGCCAGAAAGTAAACTTTTGATTCTCGAATGACAGTTTTATAAAGTAAACTTTTCATTTGGGAAGGATTTTAAGGAATAGTCCAAAAGTAGACATATGAGTCCAAAATTAATGAAATAAGTGTTTCCTTGCATCTACATGATAGCAATCAAGTTGCAACATCTATTATGAAGGCAATTCGCAATGTACATGCAAAAAAAGGTCACCTACCACCGACTTTGAGAATACAAGCTGATAATTGCTGGCGAGAAAATAAGAATGTACTCATGTTTGCATTCTGCTCCATGCTAGTTGCTCATTGAATCTTCAATGAGGTCGAATGTGGATTTTTATATGTTGGGCATACACATGAGGATATCGATCAGGTTTTTAGCACAGTCTCAAGGGAGCTTAAATGCAAGGATGTGGAGACAATAGATGACTTGGTAAGAAGATGTGGCAGGCAAGTTGGTGGTCGTAAGGAAAGTACAGTATGTGAGAGGCTCAAAAGAATGTATGATTGGAAGAGCTTCATTCTACCTTTCATACAAATGGGTGGTGATTAATTGACAGGTCATACCAATCCACACTACTTTTGTTTTTTTTTTAAAGATGAAAAACCCGTAATGCAATGGCAACAGTATTCTCATGATACAAAATGGGAACCTGAAGAACCTTACAGTCTCTTAACTTCAATTCTCAGCAAGGAAAGGTATCCAACATGGGCTCCTATACAAGAATTCAATGAGAGGTCTAATTGTGAAATAGAAGGATTAAAAGCATTTATTACATACAAAGAGAAAATGCTTCAGAGATATCCTGATTCGAAGCCTACTTGGAGAGAACACACTACCACTATAATTAACAAGACACGAAATTTAATAAAGGACCTTGAGAGAATGCGAGGCTCAAAGGATGTCAAGGAAGAATGCAATATGTTTTGGCCAAATGTTCATAACGATTTGCGCCCAGCTCCAGTCTTTGAAAATGAATTTGTATCATTACTCCCACGTCCATATTGTGGACTGAAGAAGAGAGAGTTTATGCCACAAGTAGATATAGAGGTCGATTGTTTTGTTGTGGTTCGGCCATCGAATGATGAATATGAGAATGTGAAGTTTTGGGTTGCAAAAGTAGTTGATGTGCAAAGAGATGACCAAGGGAGAGCTACAACATTTACGGCGGTATGGTATGAGCCAAAGGGCAAGAAGGAGAATATGGATAACAACACATTGTATACTGATTGTATAATGAAGGAGTGGGTCCCAAATGATGAAGCGGTCTCTCAAGTTTCGACGGAGACAATCATAGTGTCTTGGCATTCAAGGGCAAAGAAATCAAAGAAGCGCATGGGATATGAGGTAGAAGGAAAAATAAAAATATCATAGCAAACTATTTTGCATATACACAAATTTTTAAGGATGCTCGCCATGGAGGAAGTAGAAGGAGATAGCGCAAATGAAGAATGTCCATGATTAAAGCTTTGTATTGAAGTCCATTGAAGGATTTTATTTGGGTACTAGGCAAGAAGCAAATTCAAGACAATTATAATCAGAGTCATCACCTCCTATGTCAAATGAGAGTCAAAATATGCACTGGATGTCACCCAAGGGTCAAGGCTTGCCAAGACAATAGGGAGTTAATGCAGATGGCACCTGGCAAGGGACTATCACATTGAGCACTAAGACAATGGGGAGTCAATGCACCCATAGGGCAAGGCTTGGCAAGACAAGTGGGAGTTAATGCAGATGGCACCTATATTTTGCACTGGATGTCACCCAAGGGTCAAGGCTTGGCAAGACAATAGGGAGTTAATGCAGATGGCACCTGGCAAGGGACTATCACATTGAGCAATAAGACAATGGGGAGTCAATGCACCCAAGTGGCAAGGCTTGGCAAGACAAGTGGGAGTCAAATTATGTAGATGGCACCTGGCAAGGGACTGTCGTGACAGTGAGCAATAAGACAATGGGGAGTCAAATTATGTAGATGGCACAAATTGAGGCTCTTTAAGAGCAACAATTTAAATTGTAAACATATGTTCAATCTATATCATTTTGGATATAAAGACTCTAGCTGAGAGCAACGTCTCTCAATGTAATCATATAATAATAGCTATAATTGCTATTATACAAAACTTGGGTCTTATGGCATCATGTCTTTTTTCTATTTATTAAAAGTTTTAAAAATTTTGTGCATATTGCGAGTGACAATGTTATTTTCATGAAATATTTAAGTCTCCTTTCATGGATTTATAAATTTATCATGTCAAAGAAAAACATCAAGGAAAAATATTAAAAATAATTAAATTAACAAATAACTTAGATATAGCTAGAATTTCTAATATAGGATTATTTCAAATTCTTGCATGTTGGTGCAAAAGTATAGATTGAAAAAACAATATTTTTATGTGAATATGATAGTGCCACAAAGTGAACTTTTGATTTGGGAAGAATATTTTCAGAAAGTAAAATTTTGATTTGGGAAGGATATTTTCACAAAGTAAACTTTTCATTTGGGAAGGATTTTGGGGCTTCGTCCAAAAACAACAGAAAAAGTCCAAAATTAATGAAATAGGTGTTCATCATATGTTTGAGTTTAACGAAGCATTTTTTGCCTCTTCTCGAAAAAAGGTGGTATTCAAAAACACCATTTTAGTTTAGTTGGCAAAAAAGTAAGAATGCAACACTAGTCCTTGATATTTTGTGGAGTGTGCAGAACTTGCAACCACAAAGCAATGGTTTGCAAAAAAAAAGATAAAGAAAAAAGATCAATGTCATACCTTCCAAATATTTGTCAGTATTCAATTAAATTATCGTTGTGCAAGGAAAAAAAAGTCATGCTTTTCAAGTACCTTCGCTCCATTGTGGAGTCAGCATCAGAGTCAGAATCTATTCTATGAGACAAACTAGATAAAGCTCGCTTACGTGCAATGGTTAGTATCTTTACCTTGATGGGGAGGTTGCTACTCTTTGAGGAAACCTTCTTTGAGAGGTTACCTTTTGGAACCCATGACCATACAATAGCATCAACAGATTCCCAACGTAGAGGATCACCTTTATTGCACATCCAAATCTTGTTCCAACAATCTGCATACACCTCCTCAATTTGTGCATTGTGTCTTTTGCATATAGGTGCCCAATATTGTATGAAAAAATTCTTGAAATTTTTAGATTTATTATCCTTCTGTACATTAGTTTGAGCAATGCCTAGCCAAATTGGGTAAATTTTTTCTGCTGGTCGGACCAAAAGAAAGTGTCCTTTTTGTACATCAACCATTGGATCAAATGATTGTTTTGGCTTTTTCCTTTGAGGCCCACAATAGTGATTATTCAACTCTTCAATTCCTTGAAACTCATCGTTTTCATTATCAACTACTTGCACACAATCAATATGTTGCGTCTTTGGCCAAAATCTCTCGTACATGCCCTCTACACTATTGTTTTGGTTTATCAAGCTCATCAATCATGTTCTTCCGGTACTTCACTACCGGCTTGTAAAACTTTGTGAAAGATGCTTCTGGACCTTGCAGGTGCATTTTCCTAAAAGCGTACATACTCCTTCATACCAACTATCACATCTAAGTGATCCTTCACATACTTAAACATGGTTACACAAGGCGGCTCTCCACTTGGTAGCATTGGATGACCATTTGGATGTCTCTTCCACAACTCAATGCCACCTTCACTTGGTTGCTAATCTAATGATCGTGGATGCACTTTATATTGCATGATAGGAACTTCATTTCGCATAAAGAACTGAAATTGGAGAGGCTTTGAGTGTCCCACTAAAGCATCTTGCCCATCGCATAGGCATCCATCAACATAGCTCTTGAAATCAAGGACTTCCGTTACCAAAAATGGCATTGGAGAAGACTCCTCACATTGTCTAAAAGTATCCATGAGATGTGCAAATGTCAATGTTTGGCTAGTTCTTAACCTCTCTGAAAACCTACTAAACATTGCATCAATATCCTCATGTGTATGCCCAACCATCAAGAATCCCAATTGAATTGACTTGAAAATTCCCTCGAGCAACAAGTAATGATAGGTATGCAAACAAGTACCTATTCTTGTTTTCAGAACCACAATTATCCAACTGCAACAATAGGTGTTCGGGTAGTTTCTTATAAGGATTTTCTTGATGGGAACTTCCAAGTCCAAGGTCTTTGAATGTTCCACCCACTGCTCCAAGATGAAGTTGTTGCTTGTCATTAGAAACATAGTGAGAATCCAATGCTTCTCTTGAGGTTAGTGCATTTAGCATAGCATTGTCAGACCTTGGCATCCCATCATCTACCAAATCTCCAAGTGCATGGTTATCAAATCTTTCAAGATTTCTCAAATACAAAGCCAATGAACCAATTGTGAAGTTAGGATCCGTCGATGGCCACAAGGATAAAGAAAAGTGACCATAACGTCCTTGACCATGTCCATGTGTTATCATGCCAATCAAAGCCACTGAGAGCTGAAAGGATTTGTTTGTGTCCTTTGAACGATTGCATAATCTAGGGATGGCTGTCTTCTTTTGGTCCATCTTATCATGGATAATGCACAAGTATGTCTGAGGATACATTTTAGAAAACCTGCACCAAGTGTAGTACACATTTCTACAAATTTTTTGTTGTAACATGTGCTTTCTTCTATCTTCCATCAACTTATTACGTTCATTTTGGCATTTTGTGGCTGCAAGCTGAGCCTTGATCGGCAAATTGACAATAATTTTGTTTACAACAATCAATCATAGATACTTTTGTGATTGCATCCCTTGTGTCTCTAGATGATGCTAATGGCATGCCATGTTTTTTAGCTTTCCTCTTTATCATGCAATAACACCTCTTTTTTGTGGATTTTTCCATTGGGTCCTCATCTTCCATGTGCTTTTTCCCAGAACCACTTGGAAAATTCATGGTATCATCGATTTTCTATGAAGTTTCATGAATTCTCATCGATTTTTCCCAGAACCCCGCCTCTCGGTGAATTTCTTGCGAGAGCTGCTGCTCCTCCCCGTTCCCCTGCTGCTCCCCCTCCCCTCCCCCTGCCTCCGCCCCTCCCCCCTGCTGCTCCCCTCTGCCCCCTGCTGTCCCGCCCCCTCTCCCTGCTGCTCTGTACCCTCCCCCCTTGCTCCGCCCCCTTTCCCTGCTGCTCCCCCTCTCCCCCTGCCTCCGCCCCTTCCCCCCTGCTGCTCCGCTCCCTCTCCCTGCTGTCCCGCCCCCTCTCCTGCTGTCCCGCCCCCTCCCCTGCTGCTCCGCTCCCTCTCCCTGCTGTCCCGCCCCCTCTCCTGCTGTCCCGCCCCCTCCCCTGCTGCTCTGCTCCCTCTCCCTGCTGTCCCGCCCCCTCCCCTGCTGTCCCGCCCCCTCCCTGCTTGCTCTCCCGCCCCCTCTCCTCCTCTCACTCCTCCCTTTCTTCTCCTCTCCCTTCCCCTCCCTCCTTGCCCCTCTCCCCTCTCAGCCTTAGCCCCTCTCCTCCTTCCCCCCTGCTTCCTCCTAGCCTCCTTTCCCCTCCCTTGCCCCTTGCAGTTTTTTGGAACGGAAGGAGCCTTTTTTCCTGTTCGAGTCGGCCTCCTCACCTTGATTGGCGATGGATTCCCCGTCAGCCAATCCTACTCCATCTCCACCGGCCGCGAAAACTATCACATTCTCTAAAGACGAGTTGCAGCAGCTCAGGAAGGATGTAGAGATTGAGTGCTCTACCACTTTGTTAGCACGCATCTTCGGGTCTCACCCTTCCAGATCCCAAGCCAGAGACTGGATGCTTGCGGCTCTCCCCCCAGACCTCGCTCCTCGATTGGTAGATGTTCGCCTTCTCGGACGAGGTTTCTTCCAGGTTGTTTTTGACACTCCAGAGGCTGCGAGCACTGTGCTCAAGGCCGAGCTTTTACACCTGGGACACAGGAAGATCTTCTTTGAAGCCTTTCACCTTGGTTTCGACCCAGTTGAGGCAGATAAGAAATTCTTTTCGCTCTTCATCAGGTTCCCCGGGCTTCCCCAGGTCTACTATCGACTTCTTTCTGTTATTGGGGAGCATTTTGGCGTAGTTGCTGAGATCCCACCCCTCCCTGGGTTGCCATTGACTGCAGCAGAGGCAACCAAGGCTGATGGGGTTCCTAGAGTTAGGGTCCTTTGCAAGGATCCTAACCTCGAGATGGACCACGTCATGATACAGCGCCCGGATGGTTCCTTTTTTCGCCAGAGAGTGGAGATTTCAGGCAGGCAGGACCAGTGCAGGATTTGCAGGACCTCGGGACACTTTGCCAGGGATTGTCCCAGAAAGAAGAAAAGGCCTAAGAAGACCTCTGGTACAGCTACCGCCTCAGGACATCGACAGGGGGGACAGGGGGGGAGATTAGACCCGGCACTTGCCCCTCGACCTCGACAGAGGGGTGGTACAGGTCCAGCTCCTGCTCCTCATTCTTCACGTGGCGGTCCTGCTCAGTCAGGTGGTGGTACAGGTTCAGTGCCTATTCCTCGGCCTCACCAGGGGGGTGGTACAGGTCCTGCTCCTCGACCCCCACCTCCCTCAGGCACACGTGACGCTTTACAGTGGGTTCCAGTACGTGTGCAGGTCCCTCCTTCAGTTCACGAGGGTACCTTAGTAGATTCTGCTTCACCTCGAGCTGTCCTTCCTGTCTCACCTTGCACAGTCCGAGACGCTGAAGCTTCGACCTCCTCCCCAGTTGCAGCTTCTTCCTTAGATCCAGCACTGCCAGATGTTCCTCTTGAGGACGGAGAGATTTCCGCGGCTGGGCAGACACCGGGTAGAGAGCCTTCCTCACTCCCTCCCTTAGACAGGGGGAAGGGGATAGCTTACACTGTTGATCCTCTTCCCTCACAAGGGATCCTTCGTACTCCGGTGTCTGGATTGCTCCACAGGAACTCATTTTCAGCCTTGGCAGAGAGTTCAGATTTCCCAGAGGAGGAGTTTGTTCCCGCTACTTTTGGGGAGCCAGTGGTTGGATTTCCTATTGACAGGGCTTCTTCTTCAGGTGCCAGGATTCTTTCCCCTATTGACTTTCCTCCACTGGGTTCCTTCCCTCCATCCAGGAGGTCTTCCCCTGTTGAGGGGTTTGTTTCCGCCACTAGGTCGGGTAAGGTGTTCCACTCTACATCCTCCCGTCGATGAGGATTATCAGTTGGAACATACAGGGCCTAGGTGGCGTCCCACATCGCCGCCGCAGACAGCTGATCCGGGATCAGCTTCATCCAGGTGTTACTGGTGGTCCCATTGATATATTATTTATTCAAGAGCACAAGCTGGATTATAGAGATTGTGCCAAGTCAGGCAAGTTGCTCTCAGGACATACTTTTTGGTCGCCTGCATTGGGCACTAGGGGAGGCACTTCTATTTCAGTTTCGCAGTCGGTTCTCCCCTTAGTTGTTGGGCACGGAGTCATTATCCCCTCTAGAGCTCAGTGGATTATTCTCTTGATTGGAGGGCGTAAGGTTGGCTTCCTCAACCTATATGCCTCCAACATTAGAGGGGAACGTGTCCTTATGTGGAAGACTTTGCTCTCCTGGGCCCCCATTGTGGATTCTTGGGTGATTGGAGGTGACTTTAACATGGTCGAGTTACCTTCAGACAAAAAAGGGGGTAGAGAAGGCGGACTTCACTCTTTGGAGAGAGCAGCTTGGGATGCCTTCCTTTTCCATTTCTGTGGCAGAGATACTTGGTGTGATGATGCCTTTCTTATTCAGCCACAGTCCCTCCTGTTCTCTTGGTCGAACAGGAGGCAACAGATGCCTATTCATGCACGCATTGACAGATTTTATGTAGATGACTGGGCACTTGACAGAGGGGGGTCGGTATGCATTGCTGCAGGGGTTTCCACCTCAGACCATTTCCCTGTTGTTTTGGCTATCTCAGAGCCTCACTTGAGAGGCCGATCAGCCAGCATCAGGATCCCAGATGCCTTTTACACAGAGGAGGACCTTACAGAGGCAGCCCTTCGGGTATGGTTTGCTCATGTCCAGGGAGGGCAGCCACATCCTTCACATTTAGCCGCTGCCCTCTCTGGTATTAGTGACTTTTACTGCTCAGTTGCTTCTACCAGGAGACGAGATATTCTCAGACGTGAGATTGGTGTTCGCCAGCAGTTAGCAGCTTTGCAGAGGGAAGAGCAGAAACGGCCTTCAGATGCTTGGATTCAGGAGCGCCTTGCTGCAGCGAGGGCTCACTTGCAGTTATTGCTTGATCAGAGAGCAGAGTATGCCTTTCATGCGCGGGAGTCCTTCTGGATTCAGATGGGTGGTAGAGTCAATAAACACTTCTTCTCTACTCTTGGCCCTAGACATAGTAGAGAGAGTGTATCTCAGCTTATTGACTCACATGGGGTTTTACAGACAGAGCCAGATGACGTCTTACGCATAGCTTCAGATTTCTATGCCACCCTCCTTACTGCTGATCCTGAGACACACGATATAGAGGATGCTAGACAGGCTATTTGGCAGAGTATCCCAGTGTTGGTGAATCCGGATTTGCATGTTCTACTTGACGCACCTTTCACCAACACAGAGTTCAGGACTGCACTTTCAGCCCTTCACAAGGGCAAGTGCCCAGGTTTAGATGGCCTCACTCCGTCTTTTTTCATTGCATTTTGGGATATGATTGGAGACTATATTACTTCAGCCATGCAGGCCATTTGGGACTCTGGCGAGATGCCTGAATCGCTTACAGAGGGCCTCATCCACCTTATCCCAAAAGGAGGTAGCAGAAATTTATTGTCCCAGTGGAGGCCTATCACACTTCTGGGGACTTGTTACAAGATTCTGGCCAAGGCGATCAGCCTCCGATTGCAGCCACTTCTCCCTGATCTTATCCACGACACTCAGACGGGATTTGTGCATGGCAGAAGTATTTTTGATAACATTTTTTCTTTCTGGGAAGCTTCAGAGTGGGCCGTGCAGAGTGGCCAGAATCTTGCCATTCTACTGTTGGATTTTGAAAAAGCTTATGACAGAGTAGATTGGAGTTTTTTGGAGGGCACCCTACTACGCTTTGGATTCACTGATGTTTGGATCAGAGGTGTTTCCTCTTTGTACAGGTCAGCCCATAGCCAGGTACTTATTGGTGGGGTAAGGGGTGAGAGATTTCAGATTTCGAGATCAGTCCGTCAGGGATGCCCCCTTGCTCCTTTCCTTTTTTTATTCGTGGCCGAAGCTATGAGCATCTATGTTAGATCTCAAGCTGACATCTTTGGGCTGAGACTTCCTATCAGAAGAGAAGAGGAGCTGCTTGACAGTGAGTTGGCTGATGACACAGCGATTTATTTGGATGCCTCTCCACAGACATTGACTTCTTTCAGGACAGCATTGGATTTATTTTGCTTGGCGGCAGGGGCGCAGATAAATTGGCATAAATCCAATGGCTTTTGGATCAGTGATGAGGACACTCCAGTTTGGGGACTTGACATAGGGTTCACTTGGGTTCAGAGGGGTGTGCCTATCAGGTATTTGGGCTGCCAGGTCGGCTTGGGTATTTCTACCACGCAGCAGTTTGCTCCCGTGTTGGAGAGCATCAGAAGGAAGCTTCTCTTTTGGAGCTCAGCCAAGCTGGATCTTGCCTCTAGAGTTGTGGTGGTCAACCAGGTCCTTTTGGCCACGGCCTGGTTTATTTGTTCATGTTGGTGCCGTTCTAGGGACTGCATCATTCAGCTCAGAAGACCGATCAGGAACTTTCTCTGGAGTGGGCTTGATGGCACAGCAGATGGCTTAGCCAGGGTGGCTTGGGAGACCCTCATCCTCCCTACACAGGATGGGGGTCTCAATATTATTGATCCAGATTTACAGTGCAGTGCCTTACTTTGCAAGATAGTGGTGCGAGGACTTATGCCAGGACAGGAACCGTGGAAGGACTTTCTTATCAGCAGCATACAGAGGTGCACACCTTCCTCAGGAGGAGACTGGATGAGCAGTGTTAGATGGATTTTCACCTCAGCACACCTCAGATCACCTTCATCCCCTCTCATGGTTGCCATTCTGAAAGCTTGGGCTAGTTTCAGAAGCTCTCTTCGGAGGATTCCTCCTTCCTCCCGGGAAGAGATTGATAGGCAGCCCATCATGTGGAACGACAGTATTTTAGATGATCGTGGCAGACCACTGGGTGCCTCACTCTACATGCAGTGGGCCAGGTGGGAGAGGGGACCTGCTTCTTCTTTGGGATCTTGGAAAGCCTTCCGTAGGCTTCCAGAGGAAACCAAGTCAGGGTTGATAGGACATCTCAGAGGGAGTGCAGGGAGAATCTTGCAGATTGAGTCAGCCCTTCCAGAGGCTTGGATAGACACAGATGATATGCCTCTCACTACCTCCACTTGGGCAGGTACTTTCTCGAGAGGCGGGGTTCCACTTCAGGTCTTAGCCTTCCGAGGTGCACAGGAGGATGCTTTGGTTTTCAGTGTCCAGGATGGTGGCAGATTGCTCAGATCTACAGATGATATATTGCTTGAGTCTGCTTTTCAGCCTATCAGGGTCGTAGGCCTTTTGATGCAGGGATCAGATTCAGAGTGGTTCTTAGACCCTGACCCCCAGTTACTCTCCACCGGGTCTTGGAGACTTTGGCTCTATGGAGGAGTTCCCATCAGGTATTTACAGTGGGACCCCGGAGAGTGGGAGTGGATTGACGTGGGGCATCGAGAGAAGACCATCCCCTTCTTTCGTTACACGGTCAGTAATGCCAGGAGATTTCAGCTCAGTAGTAGAGGTTGGAGACCCTCCAGAGTTCCTCATTGGGAGACTTTTGGTATTACTGCGGATCAGCAGAGGTACTTCTGGAGGAGGCTCTGGAAATCCCACAGGAATAGAAAGATCACTATCTTCTTTTGGCTTTCTATTCATGGAGGGATTGCAGTGAACCTTTGGAGGTCCAGATTCGGAGCCGACCCTACTTGCCCTCGCTGCCTTTCTGCTTCGGAGTCTATTCAGCATTGCTTATGGGATTGCAGACAGGCGAGATTGATTTGGATGGGGATAGCCAGGATCTTCAGTCACTTTGCCCATTCCCCACTCTTTATGACTTGGGGCTCGGTGGCTTGGCTTTCTCTTACAGGACCTCAGGTTTTCTATGAGGGACTTGACTCCTCCTGGGCCATTTCAGTTCGACATCATCGGGTTGAGCTCTGCTCGTTGGATGTGGTTACACACCGTCCTTTTACAGCTGTACATGCCTCTGTGGATACTTCTTGGGAGATTATAGCGAGCATAGCAGCCTGGCATATCTGGAGATCCAGATGCACAGAGGCTATGGAGGGTACTCAGGTTCATCCCTCGCACACATTGGCTAGTATCTGGACAGACATCGTACACACTCTGATGGCCGTATGGACGGGCATGCAGGGGGACTCCCGTGCAGCCTCAGCTAGGAGGGCTTCTTTCTTCAGGGAATGGAAGGATTCTCCTTTCTTCTCTGAATCTACTACAGGGTTGAGATGGCACTTTCAGCCTCAGCCTTGGTTTCTTTCCACCTCACTCTGAGGGGGTTTTTTATTATCCTCATGATTTCATGATGTATTCCGCTTTGAGCTTGCTCTCACGGGTTTTTGTTCTTACTTAATAGAAGTCTTTTTCATGAAAAAAAAAAAAAAAAAAAAAAGGTTATTTGTGCAATGGGCCATTTTATTAAGTGGATGGTATCGATGCTTGATACATCACTATGATACTTTTCAATTCCCACACCTAGATTACCTTCACCAAGCATCTCAAAATTTATAGGTTCAAATGGGTAGACATACAAAACAACACCCTCTGCAATGCTCTTGGTTTTCTGCACATCCCATATTAAAACTTTCTTGTCCTTCCATGATTCTCGAATGGAAAACTCATCATATTCACATAGAGGTTCAACATCAAAGGTATCTGATATTATATCATTTATTGGTACAATAGCTCCATTGACATTGTCCACACAACTCATTGATCATGCTTTCCAACGAACAACACTACCTAAAGCCTCATAGACTAAGAATGCATCCATTATAGGAAATGGAAGAAGTGCACTTTCATCCATACAAATATCGATCGCCACCGATACATTGTTTTCTCCCAAGGGCACACCTTGGCACATGTCATCATGTGATGTAGAGAATATTGTCCCAATTGAAAGTATATGTTGCACATATGCTTACAGTAATCATGAAATTCGACAATGGGCTAGCTTGCAAGAACCAATATTGGCAATAGAGGGGCAGCATGAGCATTTACAAAAACATGCTTCAAAGTTTTGGGAAATAGAAGAGGAAGCAACAAGTCCTTGAAATTGTCCTTTTATATGGTGTTCGTGTTTTCCATATGTTATCTTGCTATATTCTCCATATGATGTATTAATTTCGTTCCAAAGATCTTTTAATATTACTTGGAAATTTCTTCTATCTCATTGCCATAATTCAAACATTCATATGTATTCTTGAATATGTTTAATTTTCTATATTTCATGAAAAGATGTGTTTGCATGTTGTAATACCTTCGGAGTGTGATACACATCCAAATTTATTTATGAGTTCATAAATGTTAAAAAGTGTGTTGAGTCTTGATCGTGATGAATGAATTAGTGTAAATTATTGTTTCTATTCTTATTCACTTCATATGAATGCTCAAATATGTTTTGGCCGCTTGGCCAAATATTTTCTTAGTGGGAACACTCGGGCAATGCTAGATAATGTTGGACTCCACTCTATCTATTACGCAAAGGTTTTTGGCATTGTAAGGATACATAGTTTTGGGGATTAAAATAACTTGAAAGGGTATAGATTCAACAACTTTAGGGGGTATAGTAATCATATGAACATGAATGCTTTCTTTTTTTTAGTAATCCAATTTTGTTTTGAAAAAGAAAAACATGAATTCTTTCACACAAACAAATTGCATTGAGAGCACACAACCTAAAGTTTGACAATTTGGTTTCCATCTCAATCTTCAGTTTGTTTCTACTTATGAATTTCATTTCCTTGTTTATCAACAGATCTTGGCCATCTTAATTTCACATCGCTAGAAGCATTGCCTGTACATGTGACACCTGATCCAATGATTCATTATGTGCCTAATTTGAACATTAGCATGCAAGTTCCAAGCTCAACGTGGTTGATTGAAAATGTTGAGGATGCAATGTCTGGAGTTAATGTTCCATTGACAAATGTGGATGCAAGCTTAGAAGGTAAAGGAGAAGATGCAATGTCATTGTATGAAGCCAAGGTGCAGGAAGAAATCTTAGAAGGTAAAGGAGAAGACATAATGTCACCCTCAGAAATAATGTCAAAAGAGGTGATAACAAAAATAAGACTAGCAGTGATAATAGATTTGAAAGGGTTATTGCTTGAGCGTTGTTTTTTGAAGTCAAACAAACATATGAGCTTGCACAATGGGAAGCATTGGATTGTTCTCCATCCTGGGTGTTTAGAGTTTCTACAATGGTTGCTCATGACAAAATATGAAGAGGGGAGAGGAGAAGAGTGGAGATGAGGAGAGAGGGCACAGCTAGAGAGCACACCACAAATGACTAACTGTACACTAGATTTAGTTGAAAAAATAGAATATATACAAACCCTTTTAGGGTTAGGGTTGGGGTCTCATGATCTCCAGCATAGTCACTATCATAGTATCCATGCAACCATGGATGACTTCCTCTATATTCTATCCCAAACTGTCTTGTACCTCTGATGTATCTCAAGACTCTTTTGGCTGCATTCCAGTGAGACTATTTGGGATTTGCCATAAACTGTGCTAGTGAGCTTACTGCATAACAAATATCTGGCCGTGTGATTGTCAGATATATAAGAGATCCAATGAGTTGCCTGTAGTATCTGTCATTGATTGTAGGCTTTTCTAAATCTTTAGTAAGTTTCAAACTCTGTTCCATGGGAGTGGCTGCAATCTTGCAATCTGCCATATGAAACTTCTTTAGGAGACTGTCAACATATTTGAGCTGACTCATGAATGTGCTATCTGAATCTCTCCAGAACTCAATTCCAAGACAATAGTGCATAAGTCCAAGATATTTCATGTCGAACTCTGTAGATAAGTCTTGTTTTAATTTTCTGATGAAGCTATCCTTGCTTCCTGTCACAATCAGATCATCTACGTACAAAAGTGCAATAGTAATATCTTCCCCTTGAACTTTGTAGTAGAGAGTATGATCTGCATTGGACTTCATGTATCCCAGATCAGCAAAATACTTGTCAATTCTACTGTATCAACTTCTGGGTGCTTGTTTTAAGCCGTAGAGACTTTTCTTGAGATGGCAAACCTTGTTCTCCTTTCCTAGTTCAACATAACTGGCTGGTTGTTGCATGTAGACTTCCTCGTCTAGATAACCATTGAGAAATGCATTCTTGACATCGAGCTGATACACATTCCATTTACTGAGTGTCGCTAGTGATATCAAGAACCGTATGGAATCCATCTTTGCTACTGGAGCATAAGTCTCATCATAATCTTGGCCATATTGTTGTGCAAATCCTTTTGCAACTAATCTGGCTTTGTATCTCTGAATACTGCCATCTGGATTGTATTTCACTTTGTATACCCATTTGTTGGCTATGGCCTTCTTTCCTGGTGGAAGGTCGCATAATTCCCAAGGGTTATTTTTATACAAAGCATCCATTTCTTCATTCATAGCAGTTTGCCATTCGGGCTTGTCTACTATGTCTTCGAAGTACACTGGCTCTTTTGTAGGCCATGATGGTAGTCATAAGAGCGTAGTTGGTAGTTTCCACCTGAATTGCTTTGCCTTTCTGAGCATATGTCAATCTGGCTGGTGGTCTGCTTTCCCTAGTAGACCGTCTGAGCTACTGTGGCGCTGCTTGGGGTGTTGCTGGCAATTCTTGCTCTTCTTCATCAACCTGTTCTGTAGATGACTGTGAAGTCGATGCTCCTATCTCCTGTGTAGGTGAGGTTTTCCATTCTAATTCCTCATCAAAGATTACATCTCTGGAGATAATGACTTTGCGGTTGATGGGATCATACAATTTGTATGCTTTGCTTTCTTCACTGTAGCCAACCATGATGCATTTGCGTGACTTCGCATCCAATTTCCTACGATGATCATCATGTATGTGGGCATATGCTATGCAACCAAATATGCGGAGATGCCCATGTGAAGATTGTGGGAGAGAGGGAAGGAGTCTCACTTACGGCTTTCTCACATGCACAATGGGGGAATACACACAAAGGTGGAGGCTGAAAACAGTTTTCCTCTTCTTAGTTGTGAAAGCCAAAAGAACTCTTGTACAAACAAATAGAAGAACCCTATATGTGGGTCTCAAATCAAACTCAACTGATTAAGGTGGCATACTAACTGAGCCACAAACTAGAGTAGATAAGGATAGCTGTCATCCAGCTATTATTCATGGGCAGTGTACCAACCGCATCTCCAGCTAACAAGTCGGTGACATAAATACACAACGGTCACCCTGGCATATCGCGAGTGGAGCTCGATATCTCAACACTCCCCCTCGAGCTCAATCCCAATTCCTGCACAGTCTCTGAACTTGCGCAGCTTCTCTGCGCCCAATGCTTTTGTGAATATGTCAGCTACCTGATCCTCTGTGCTGATATAAACTAGATCAATAAGACCTAGTAAAACCTTCTCCCGCACATAGTGATAATGCACCTCAATGTGCTTTGTTCTAGCATGAAAGACTGGGTTCTTTGCCAAGTGTATACTGCTCATGTTGTCACAATAAATGACAACTGGCCCATCTGTAGACTGATGCATATCATAGAGTAGCTTCTGCAACCAAGCTACCTCACATGCAGCCATTGCTGCACCCCTGTACTCAGCCTCTGTGCTCGACAAGGCAACTGTAGGTTGTTTCTTGCTGCTCCAAGTGACTGCAACACTCCCAAAAGAGAACACATATCCACTGGTAGATCGCCTATCAGAAATACTACCAGCCCAATCAGCATCAGTGTATCCATGCAACTGTATCTGAATCGCAGCCTCATAAAATAGTCCATACTGCAATGTGGACTTCACATACCTGAGTATGCGTCTAGCCGCATCCAAATGCGGTTTCCTTGGAGCCTGCATAAACTGACTTACCAACCCAACAGCATAGCTCAAATCTGGCCTGGTAATAGTCATGTAAATCAAACTTCCTACTATGCGTCTGTACATGGTAGGGTCTTCCAGAAGCTCACCTGCATCTGCACTCAGCTTCACATTCTGCTCCAAAGGAACTGAAATAGGCTTACAGCCTGTCATCCCATATTTGGACAGCATGTCCAATCCATAATGCCTCTGTAAGAGCTGTATCCCACTTGGTGATCTAATCACCTCAATGCCCAAGAAATAACGCAGCTCTCCCAGATCCTTCATCTCAAACTTTTGCCTCAATAGCATTTTCACATGAAGGATATCTTCATCACTATCACCTGTGATGATCAAATCATCAACATAAATGACAAGCAGCATAATTCCTTTCTCTGTTTTTCTCACATAGAGAGAAATATGCCTTGGAAATCTGAAAGCCAATAGTGACAAGATACTGTCCTATCTTGTCAGACCATGCTCTAGGTGCTTGCTTCAAGCCATACAAGGCTTTCTTCAACCTACAAACAAGCTCAGGATGAATAGCATGAACATAACCTGCTGGCTGCTCCATAAAGACCTCTTCTTGCAAATCACCATGCAAGAAGGCATTCTTTACATCCATCTGATGTAAAGACCATCCCTTTGATGCAGCCATAGCAATGGCTGCTCTTACGGTTGCCATCCTTGCAACCGGGCTGAAAGTTTCTTCATAATCAATGCCATATGTCTGTGCATACCCCTTGACAACTAATCTTGCCTTGTATCTATTCACAGAACTATCTGCATTGTGCTTGATCTTATAAACCCACTTACAGCCAATTGCATTCTTGTCTTTAGGCAAAGGCACCAATTCCCATGTAGCATTTGCATCCAAGGCATCCATTTCTTCATCCATGGCTTTCTCCCATTTTTCATTTCCCATGGCTTGCTCAAAAGAAGTGGGTTCTGGTTCCTGTATCACTTTGACCATATAGGCATAGTGAATGGCTATAAATCCATCATATTTCAACCTATCCATAGGATACCTGACCCTGGTAGACCTGCGCAAAATAGGCTCACTTCCAGATGCTCTCAAAACATCCCTGGTCTTCCTTACTCCAGGTGTAACAATAGAAGGAATACCCAACTCATCATCAATGCTCTGTTCTGAGCCACTGGATTCACCATCCACACAAGAGTGACCTGCATTCACATCAAACATGGGCTGATCTACCTTCTCTTTTCCTTTTCGTGATACCTGCGTACCACTCTCTGCATTGCTTTGAGGGGATTCTCCTGATCTCAATCTGCCTGTCCATGGCGAAGTATGTGAACCACTGGTAGAGGACACTCCAGGTCCACTGATATTTTGTGATTGCTACTGTGCATTCTGTGCAGCATTACCATTTTGTGCATCTACATCAATCATCACATTTACTGGTTTATACCAGCTGCTCATCTCATAAAAAACAACATCTCTGCTCACTGTGAACTTACGTGTAGAAGGGTTATAGCATCTATACCCTTTTTGCTGCAGAGAATAACCAATAAAGACGCACTTCTCAGCTTTTGGATCCAACTTGGACCTCAACTCATCTGGCACATGGACATAGGCAATGCAACCAAAAATCTTCAAATGAGAAATATGTGGTTTCCTACCAGTATACATCTCCTCTGGCATCATGCCATGTATTGCTGCAGTAGGAGTCCTATTCATTATATAGACTACTGTAGCAACTGCTTCAGCCCAATAGTAATCTGGTAGATCTTTTTCATTTAGCATAGCCCGAGATACCTCTCCAATATGCCTGTTTTTTCTTTCTGCAATTCCATTTTGCTGTGGGGTATGACTGCATGAATATTGCTGCTTTATACCATGCTCCTGCAAGAACCTTGCAAACTCATTTGAGAGGTACTCTCCCCCTCCATCCGACCTTTGGCATTTTATTTGCAGGCCTGTTTCTTTTTCAACCATAGCTTTGAAAGCTTTGAAGTGCCCAAACACTTCACTTTTCTTTTTCATAAAATACACCCACAGTTTTCTGCTGAAGTCATCAATAAATGTGACAAAATAGTGACAGCCTCCAATAGATGTAGCTTTTGTAGTCCACACATCAGAGTGGATTAATTCCAATGGCTTTTTACTCTCTTGAACATGCCTAGGAAAAGGTTTCCTTGCCTGTTTCCCAAATTGACAGGCTTCACAAACCTTGTGCATTTCTGCAACCTTGAATTTAGGCAATCCTGCAACAATATTTTGGGCTTGCATTGATTTAAGTCACTGTATATTAACATGACCAATGCGTTTGTGCCAGATATCAATATCTACAACTACACCGGTCCCATGTGCAAACATTGCTGCACTCAATTCAGGCATGTCCACATCCAACGTAAACATCCTGCCCTTCTTCTTTCCTTTTGCTATCAAGCGACCATTATTTTTCATATCCTCAACAAAGCATCCATGAGGATTAAATCTGACCTGCAAGCCCTGCTCAACCATCTGACCAATAGAAACTAGGTTCTTGGTGATGTTTGGAACATGAAATACATCAGACAAGTATTTCTTTTTCCCATCCTGCATAGACAAAGGAATTTTGCCAATCTGCACAATAGGATGTGCAGTATCGTCACCAGTCTCCACAAATCCTGGTTTTTCCATTTTTCTTGCATCCTGCATCCATTCAGCGTGACCTGTCATGTGGTTTGACGCACCTGAATCAACATACCACACATCATTGCTTTCTTCTGCACTTGTTATAGAATTTGTCATATGCTGCACCATAAACAAATGCACATTTCTGTCATCACCCTGTCTACTAGAGGATGCATAATTGCCTTGCTGCAATTTTCCATTCATAATGTCATTCTGCTTTTTGTAGTAGTCTTTAGCCATATGACCCATTTTGCTACAATAGTAGCATTCAACATTGCTGTTTGCATTTTGGCCTCTCTGCCATCCACCACGTCCTCTTTGGCTCCCCCTGCCTCTAGAGTTACCACGTCCCCCTGCATAGGACTGGTTTTCTTGCATTTGTTGCATATTCTGATTTCTACCACGACCTACAGATCGGCCTCCTCTACCTCTACCTCTACCTCTGCCAGCATTTGAGTAGAAGACAGTTTCTTTTGAAGTTCCTGCTGAAGAAGATGC
This sequence comes from Dipteris shenzhenensis, assembly GCF_047967505.1. Lineage (NCBI taxonomy): Eukaryota > Viridiplantae > Streptophyta > Polypodiopsida > Gleicheniales > Dipteridaceae > Dipteris > Dipteris shenzhenensis. The sequence goes on along the minus strand of NC_141600.1, from coordinate 44,063,951 downwards.
ACCACCATTTCTCTGCTCTTCGGAAATTAGAAGAGCAATCAACTCCTCAAAATCAGGAAATTTTTCACGGACGGCAATGGATGTCCGGAACTGTGCATAATCCTTTCCTAGACCAATTCAAGGTCACAGAGACCAAATCATCATCATCCACTGGTGACCCAATGGAAGCAAGTGCATCTGCAATTTTCTTCACTTTCATGTGGTAGTCATTTATGCTCAAATTTTCTCTCTGCACATTGTGCAACTCCTGTTTGAGTTGCATTTTCCTGGCTTGCGTATTTGTGCTATACATTTTTGCCAAAGTATCCCATGCCTCCTTTGGCGTATTTGCATCCTGAATATGCACAATCATGGAGTCTGAAATACTGATAGACAGCCAGTACATAACTTTCTTGGCTCTCTCATGCCATCCTTTAAATGCCTGCATTTCCTATTGACTGGGAACATTAGGAAGAACAGGTTCTTCTTCATTTCCTATAATGAACTCCCAATAGCCTTTTCCCATCAAGAAATTCGTCATTCTAAACTTCCATGCCTAGAAGTTGTTCTTGTCAAGCTTTTCAGTGACAATTTGTGAAAGAGAATCAGATGCCATTACAGAGCACTGCAAAATATTCTGTCACTGCAAAAAACACAGCTTTTTCCTCACACGGGCAGATCTGCAAAACTGACGAAAGTGGTATTTCACGACACAGTCACTTCCTAGTGACGATTTTGCATCAACAGGCAACAAGCATGAATCTGCAACTCCCAATGTCTCTGCGCACAGGCAAACGATGCAATTTCTGCGGCAACTTTTCACCGACCTACAGAACAGTGGTCGCATAGCAAAAACAGGGCCTTTTTCTGAGCGCCTGCGGAGAACTTCCACCTCCAAAACGGGCCCCGAAATGACCTCGAATCAGAAAAATAAAGTAACCAAGGGCTTTGCCCTTACCCGCAGCATATAATGCCCTCTCGCCACACCGCGAAGGGCATCTCAATCTGAGACAGTGCACTCTTGCACTTCCGGCTGTGCTACCTGCAGAGATTTACTCCCAAACTCGAAAAAGGAAAGCAACACTAGTCCTCTTACCAGGACACTGCGAACTTGGTTTGCTTTCTTGAGCTCCTTACCACGAACAAGGCTCTCATACCATGTGAAGATTGTGGGAGAGAGGGAAGGAGTCTCACTTACAGCTTTCTCACATGCACAATGGGGGAATACACACAAAAGTGGAGGCTGAAAACAGTTTTCCTCTTCTTAGTTGTGCAAGCCAAAAGAACTCTTGTACAAAGAAATAGAAGAACCCTATATGTGGGTCTCAAATCAAACTCAACTAACTAAGGTGGCATATTAACTGAGCCACAAACTAGAGTAGATAAGGATAGTTGTCATCCAGCTATTATTCATGGGCGGTGTACCAACCGCATCTCCAGCTAACAAGTCGGTGACATAAATACACAACGGTCACCCTGGCATATCGCGAGTGGAGCTCGATATCTCAACAGCCCAATGCGTGGCTTGTGTCCAGTGAATGCTTCATAAGGAGTCATACCTTGTATCGGTAGGAAGCCGATTAAGCAAGTAGTTAGCTGTAGCTATTGCTTCTGCCCAATACTGATTCGGAAGATGCTTTTCACTAAGCATTGCTCTAGCACTGTCTGCTAAAGTCCCATTCTTCCTTTTAGCTCTTGCATTCTGCTGAGGAGTATCTGCACATGTGAATTGTCTTCGAATGCCGTGATTTTTGCAAAAGTTCATGAATGCTGAAGACATGTATTCACCTCCTCTGTCTGATCTCATGACCTTGATCTTTCTGCCTGTTTGGTTTTCTACCATGGCTTTGAATTCTTGAAATTTGGCAAACACTTCAGATTTTTCTTTCAGAAAGTAGACCCAACAGTATCTACTATAATTGTCGATGAAGGTCAAGTAATAAAGTGAACCATTGATGCTGCGGGTCTGGGCATAACCCCATACATCTGTATGAATCAAATCAAAAATACCTCGTGCACGAGAGGTGCTTTTGACAAAGCTGGTTCGCTTTTGTTTGCCGAAGTAGCATGCTTTACAAACTTTTCCAAGAAACTGTAGCTTCGAAATCCCAATTGCCATATTCTGATTCCTGAGATCTAACAAGTACTTGAAGTTGACATGACCATATCTCTTGTGCCATTTTGCAGATAGTGGCATCTATTGCATTTGAGCTGACATGACATGCTTATCTGGTACTGTAGCTAGCATCCTGTATAAGCGTCCTTTCTTGACACCTTTTACTACTAGCTGACCTCTTTTGGATTTGTCTCTGATAGTGCATTCATCACCGTCGAAGATGACTTTGTAGTTGTGTTCCGTCATTTGACCTACTGACAAAAGGTTCTTGCTGAGCTTCGGAACATAGAGCACATCTTTGACTAATCCTTTTGTACCAGTGAAATTGTTCATAGGGATAACACCTGTCCCTTGAACTGGATTCGGTGTATTGTCTGCTGTGTAGATGACATTCTTTTGACCTTCTAATGGCTTCATTTCTGTGAACCATTCCTGATGATTTGTCATATGAGATGATGCACCGCTGTCGATGTACCAAGGATCCTGTTCCACTTGGTCGACTTGATAGCTGAAATCCTCTTTGGGATTGAAATCAGTGTCTAGGTGCATTGTATCAGTCTGATGCAATTCCTCACTTGCAAGAAACATATTGCCATGTTCATTTGCAAAATGACTATGACTAGAATGTCCACCACGATGATTTCCTCTTCCTCGGGAATTCCCTCGGGATTGACCGCCTTGGTCATACTGCTTCTTGCGGCAATCTCTTTCATAGTGTCCAAACTTGTGACAGTAGTTGCACTAGATGTTTGGCACATTGGTGGATGCATTCCCTCGTCCTTGGAATCTTCCTCGGTTGGAATGATTTCCTCTTTGCTGATTTTGATGTTGCTGAGGATGATGCTGATGCTGATGCTGATTCTGACTTTGATTTTGTTGATGATGACCACTTTTCTGATATGATCTACCTCTGTTTCTGCCTTTGCCTCTGCTTCTGTCTGAAGCTATGAATGCTTGATCATTAGAATGACCTTTACGTGCTTGAATGGCCTGAGTCCTGAGTTCTTCACCAAGTAGAACTGACTGAAGTTCTTCCAGTGTTGGAATTTGCCGTTGGATGGCAAAACTATGGACTAGATTCTCATATCCTTCTCCTAGTCCATTTAGGATTACTTGAACCATTTCTAAGGGATTCATAGTCTCTCCTACTGCTGCAAGTTGATTGTTGTAGTCTTTGATGCGGAGTACATAAGCATGACCAGTTTCACTGCTGTTGCGGAAACTCTGGTTGATCTGGTTTCTTAGGGTGAGAATCCTGGATGTGTTCTTGGACTCGTAGAGAGCTGCAAACATATCCCATGCTTCTTTTGATGTCTTGATTGTATTGAGTTGTCCTAGCATGACATCTTGCACATTCTACTTGATCGGGTGATAGGCATACTTGTCTTTCTTATCCCATTCTACTTGAGCTCAGGCAATGGCAGGATCTGCTACTGGTGCGGAAACTATTTGTGTAGATGTAGATCCCGTTGTAGATTCCGCTATTGGTGGCTGGATCGGCCAATGGTCTAGGTATAGATCCATCGACATACTCAAAAAGCCTCCAGATTAAGGTTGCTAGTCAACATGGTGCAAACAATGTACTCAAAAAGTGTCCTGGACAACTCTATATGAATCAACTGCAAATACACTGAAGATGCCAAGTGAAATCTTTGTACCGTCGGTGAAGATAGAACTGCAGTATATAAGATCTGATATGTGTTACAAGGCTTGTGGCAATGATGTCGGGAATAGCCAAGAGGCTTTACAAGGCTAAAAATGATGTGCACGATGCCGTGAGATAGCCAAATAGGCTTTACAATGGTGGCATGTGTGTGTGAAATCAAATGATATCTACCCACTGAATCAATCTGCAATGCCTCTGAACTCTGAAGTCTGCTCACTGAACTGATGAACGTAAGGTTTCAGGTAATGTAATGATGTGAAATCGGATGTGAGCGTATGGACTGCGAGTAGGTACTAGTCGGGAATTTCGGGCATGGCTTAGATTGGCAACTTGGGGAAATTCAAAGCATCCCCTCTATGGCAATCTAGTCTACTCTGATCTAGATCTAAACCAATCGTCGATCGATGAAAGAGCAGCAAATAATTCCTTTTCTTTTGTTCTTTTTAAGTGCTGGGTCAGATGTGTCGATGTAGAGGCAAATGTGCATGAAGGAAGTGGTTTTGTCGGCGAGGCACAAATGTGAGTGTAACTTGCGCCGAAATGTGCACGTGATGTAACGAGCGCATAGAGCACAAAAAAACGAGCGACTTTCCTTTTTGGAGCACCCTCAAATTCTTCCTAGATCAAGAGATATGACTTGATCTAGGTGGAGGGGCAAAAGGAGTGCAAATGGTGCTCAATGATGATGTGTCACTGTGAGTCACATGCAGTGATGATGTGGCATTGTGCTTAGCAAGAGGTGTGCCAGTGAAGCTCTGTGTTGAGGTGGCAGGAGTGTGCACATGCAGTGTGTGCACAGTGTGCCTGGCAAGGGACTGTGCCTGCAGAGGGTCAATGCTGACTGGACTGCTGAGGTGGCAGTGCTGAGGTGGCACAGATGATGTCAACAAGGTGACGTGGCACAGGTGACGTGGCTGATGATGTGTCACTGATGATGTGGTAGGTGACATGGCTAATGACATGTCACTGATGACGTGTTAGGTGACATGGCAGTCGGTGATGATGTGGCAGTCAGTGATGACATGGCCTGATGATGTGGATTGCTGACATGTCAATGTTGATGTGGCAGTGTGGATAGGTTGATGATGTGGTAGATAGGATTGACACGTGGCAAATTTTGAGAATCTGCCACGTGGCAGATAAGATGACGTGGCACACGGGCCACGTGTCAATTTTTTGGAATGCCGGAATCTACCAAGATTCGGACAGAATCTTTCAGATTCTGTCGTCTTCTCTGTCTACAAGCGTCCTACAACATGCATAGAATGGCTCGTTGGAGCTTGTGCAAGAGTCGTTACGTGCGCGCTATGGCTAGAGGAGCATGAGCAGCTAGCAAAAGGTCACCGTGCGGGCATAGTCAAGCATTGAGTTGAGTTAAGTCTTCGGTTGAAGTCGCCCGTCCAGTATTGCTGTCCGTGGAGGCTATGTAGAAGCTTTGCTTGTTGGGAGGAGGCCTGTGCATAGGCGCTGCTGAGAGGTCAAATGGAGATGACTTTGACAAAGTAAATTCTTATTAGTTTGAAATCACAAAATTTGAAATATAAATAAATTCAATTTAACTTAAAGTTTATGCAAAAATAACATAAAATTAAGAAAATAAGACTTAAAATTTTGAAATCACAAAATTTGAAATATAAATAAATTCAATTTAACTTAAAGTTTATGAAAAAATAACGTAAAATTAAGAAAATAAGACTTCAAATTAAAAACTTACTATTTACCTAGAAGAATATATTAATTCTCCCTAAAAAGAAATAAATTAAAGTAATAATAACGAATGTAAGTTAAACTACTTTTAAAATTTTAAAAAATGTAATAAAATTAAAATTATACTTTCTATATTCCAAAACAAAATGCATTTTTGTAAACTATATTTCAGAAAATTTAATTGAGAAATTAAACTAGTAAATTGAAAATGGAAGTGAAACTCATTTTAAATTTAAAAACAAAAGAAATTTTAAAATTCAAGTTTCCACAAGTTTTCCTTTTCGCACAGGTTTGTCTTTTCACACTTTTCAAGTTTTCATACGTTTGTCTTTTCAAACACAAGGTTGTCTTTTATCACAATTTTCAAGTTTCCACACGTTTATCTTTTCAAACACAAGGATTCATAGTTTAAAAAAAGGCGAGAAATTTAAAATTCAAGTTTCCACACGTTTCTTTTTTCAAACACCGAGGTTTATAGTTTTGTTTGTTTAAGTTTAGACTAAATCACACGCCAATCTCCTCTAATATGCCTCATTGATCGTAGCTCCCAAATTCTTCCATCAAAACATCTCTCCTTGATCGTCGCCCACTCATTTCTCCTCCTCATTGGTAAGATTTTCTATCTCTGATCGTACTTTCTCTTGCGCCCTCCCTCTCTAAATTTTCATCTCTCATCAATCTCTCTCATCTCCTCTCTTCTTCTTCTCTCTCTCTCATGCTAGTACGCTTCTCTCTTTTTCTTGTCTCTCTCTCTCTCTCACTCTAGCATGCTTCTCTCTCTCTCGTCTCCCCTCTCCCTCTCTTTTTCTCTTCTCTCTCTCTCTCTTTCCTCTCCTTTTTATTTCCTCTCCCCTCTAGTCTACGTTTCCTCTCATCTTTATTTACTCTCTCCCCTCCTCTTCATTCTCTCTCTCTCTCTCTCTCTCTCTCTCTCTCTCCCCCACTCTCTCCTCTCTTTTTCTCTCTCTCTCTCTCAGTTGCGCGTTGTGCCTCTCTCTCTTCTCTCTCGCTCTCCTACTCTCTCCCACTCTATCTTTCTCTACTCTCTCTCTCTCTCTCTCTCTCTCTCTCTCTCTCTCTCTCTCTCGCTGCCGCAACAGCATGTCCCTCTCGCTCCCTCCCACTCTCTCTCACTCTCTTACTCTTTCTCTCCTCTCTCTCCCACTTCCTCTCTCTCCCACTCCTTCTCTCGCGGTGCCCACGCCCCTCTCTCTCCCTCCCACTCTCTCTCTCTCTCTCTCGCTCTCCTCTCTCTCCCACTCCTCCCGCTCTCTCTCTCTCCCTCTCGCACCCCTCTCTCCCTCCCTCTCTCTCCCTCCCCACTCTTTCCCTCCCCCCCTCGCACTGTGCCTCCCCCCTCTCTCTCTCCCCACTCTCTCTCTCCCCCCTCTCTCTCTCGCGCGCTGCCATGGTAGCGCGCCCCTCTCTCCCTCCCCCTCTCTCTCCCCCCTCTCTCTCGTGCGCTGTCGTGATAGTGCGCCCCTCTCTCCCTCCCCCCTCGCTTGCGCCTCCCCTCGCTCTCTCTCTCTTCCCACTCTCTCTCTCCCCCCCTCTCTCTCGCGGTAGTGGCCTCCCCCCTCTCTCTCTCCCCACTCTCTCTCTCCACCCATGCATGTTGTCGCGATAGCGGTATCGTGCCCCTCTCTCCCTCCCCCTCTCTCTCTCCCCCCTCGTGCTGTGCCTCCCCCCTCTCTCCCTCTCTCCCCCCCTCTCTCTCTCGCGCACTGCCGCGGTAGCGTGCCCCTCTCTCCCTCCCCCTCTCTCTCTCTCCCCCCCCTCGCATTGTGCCTCCCCTCCTCTCTCTCTCTCCCCACTCTCTAACCCCCCTCTCTCTCTCGCGTGCTGCTGTAGTAGCGCGCCCCTCTCCCTCCCCACTCTCTCCCTCGTGTTGTGCCTCCCCCCTCTCTCTCTCTCCCCCCCTCTCTCCCTCCCCCTCTCTCTCTCCCCCCCTTGCGCTACGTCTGCCCCCCTCTCTCTCTCTCTCCCCCTCCTGTCTCTCTCACGCACTGTCGCAGTAGCGCGCCCCTCTCCCTCCCTCTCTCTCTCCCTCCCCACACTCTCTCTCCCCCCCCTCGTTCTGTGCCTCCCTCCCTCTCTGTCTCTCCCCACTCTGTCTCTCCCCCCCTCTCTCTCTTGTGCATTGTCGCGGCAGCGCGCCCTCTCTCCCTCCCTCTCTCTCCCTCCCCCCCTCGCGCTGCACCTCCCCCCTCTCTCTCTCTCCCCCTTCTCTCTCTCGCGTGCTGCCGTGGCAATGTGCCCCTCTCTCCCTCCCCTCCCCCCCTTGCGATGTGCCTCCCCCCCTCTCTCTCTCGTGCGTTGCCACAATAGCGTGCCCCTCTCTCCCTCCCCACTCTCTCTCTCCCCCCTCGCATTGCGCCTCCCCCCTCTCTCTCTCTCCCCCCTCTCTCTCTCGCGTGCTGCTGTGGCAGCGCGCCCCTCTCTCCCTCCCTCTCCCTCCCTCCTCGCGCTGCGCCTCCCCCCCTCTCTCTCTCTCCCCACTCTCTCTCTCCCCCCCTCTCTCCCTCCCCACTCTCTCTCTCCCCCCTCGTGCTACGCCTCCCCCCCTCTCTCTCTCCCCACTCTCTCTCTTTCTCCTCTCTCTCTCTCTCGTGCGCTGCCATGGCAGCGCGTCCCACTCTCTCCCTCCCTCTCTCTCCCTCCCCAATGCATCTTCTGATAAGTTTGACAAAAAAAGAAGTATTTAACTCTATTGGAGAAACATAGAGGCAAAGAGGGCATGCACCGGCATCTTTTCATACTTTGTATACTCTTTGGAAAAAAAGCTTTGGACATGTTAAAATCCTAAAGAGGCAAAAAATGTCAAAGTGCAATGACCATGATGATCTAAAGCGAGCACTTGAGAGTGCAACATCTCCAGAACAAAAAGAAGCTTACAAAAAAAGAGAGAATTTCATCATGCACTTGTTCGACATTCTAGAATAAAATATGCATTTTGGAAGGAGCAAGCTATTTCTCACCCAAATGAGTACATGTGCGTTATTGTAGATGGTATGGATCAAAATACAACAACATTACCTCGATTCGTTAACACTCCACCTAAGCTACAAGGCAAATACTTTTTAAAGACACATCTATGTGGAGTGTTAGTTCACGGTTTTAAGGTTTTTGCAGACATATGGATTTATTCCTTGCATCTACATGATAGCAATCAAGTTGTAACATCCGTTATGAAGGCAATTCACAATGTACATGCAGAAAAAGGTTGCCTACCAGCAACTTTGAGAGTACAAGCAAACAATTGCAGACGAGAGAATAAGAATGTACTCTTCTTTGCATTTTGCTCAATGCTAATCGCTCATAGAATCTTCAATGAGATTGAAGTTGGGTTTTTGTTGGTTGGGCACACACATGAGGATATTGATCAGGTATTTAGCACAGTTTCAAGAGAACTAAAACAAAAGGACATGGAGATGATGGATGACTTGATAAGAAAATGTGGGAGGCAAGTTGGTGGCCGTAAGGAAGGAACAATATGCTCAATGATTGAGAGGATGTATGATTGGAAGAGCTTTATTCTACCTTTCATACAAAAAGGTGCTGATGCCCTAATAGGTCATAGCGCTCCACACTATTTTCGCTTTTTCTTAAAGGATGAAAAACCAGTGATGCAATGGCAACACTATTCTCTTGATACAAAATGGGAACTTGAAGAACCTTACTCTCTCTTAACTTCAATCCCGAGCAAAGAAATGCATCCGACATGGGCTCCTATAAAAGAATTTAGTGAGAAATCCAAAGGTGAAATAGAAGGCTTAAAAGCTTTTATTACACATACAAAGAGGAAATGCTTCGAAGATTTCCTGATTGGAAGCCCTCTTGGAAGGAACACACTACTGTTGTAATTAGCAAGACCTACCAATTGATAAAGGACCTTGCAAAAATGTGAGAAGATGATATTAAGGCAAAACGGCCTTTATTTTGGCCAAATGTTGGTAATGACTTGCGTCCAGCATGTGGTCTCTTTGAAAATGAGTTTGAATCGTTGCTCCCATGTCCATATTGTGGACCCAAGAAGAGAGAGTTTATGCCACAAATAGACATAGATGTCCATTGTTTTGTTGCAGTTCGTTCATCGGATGATGAACATGAGAACGTGAAGTTTTGGGTTGCGAAAGTAGTTGACGTGAGCATGGATGACTGGGGGAGAGCTACAACATTTACAGCGGTATGGTATGAGCCAAGGGGTAGGAAGGAGAACCAAGATAATAGTACATTGTATAGTAGTTGTCTGAAAAAGGAATGGGTCCCAAACCATGATGCAATTTCAAGACTTTCCACAGAGACAGTCATAGTATCCTAGAAATCAAGGTCAAAGAAAACAAAGAAGCACATGGGCTATGATGTAGAAGACAAAATAAAATTACCGCAACCTTGAATTATTATGCACATTATAGAGTTCATAAAGATGCTCACCTAGGAGGAAGTAGAAGAAGATAGCACAAATGAAGAATGCCCATGATAACACCATTCAAATATCGAGAAAGAGTAAAGGTGGTGGTGGTAGTCAAATGAGAGTGAATGAAGATGGCACCCAAGCGACAAGTGATGATAGAAAGGACATTCTGAACAAGCAAATGTTTGGATCGCTCATTTCTATGATCGTGATAGAAAAGGACATTCAAACAAGCAAATGTTTGGATCGCCCATTTGTACTAAACTCATTGTAAAGGAAAAATTAAATTATTGAAAAGGCCACAGGAGATCCTTTGTACAAAGACTCATCCAGAGCAATATTTGTTGTAAAACTTATGACATGATAATGTAAAATTGCAAGCATAGCTATTGCTATTTTTTGGAGTATAAAAGAGGCTTCCATCATGTCTCATGTCTATATAAACCTTTTAATTTCTTGAATATTCAAGAGTGTTATAGTTTTCTGCGTTGAAAGTAAAAAGAGTCTTACAGGTCTCTTATGTATACATTTCTAAAATGTTGTGAATCCTCAATAGCATGGTTTTTCATGGATTTAAACTAATAACTCGGATTTTTTATTTTAAGAATATGATTCTTATAAACAAGAAATACAAATTTAGGATTTAATAGTACTTTTTGCATTATTTGTACAACATTGTAGAGAGATATTTTGAAATGTATTATGTGAAAATGATAGTGCCAGAAAGTAAACTTTTGATTCTCGAATGACAGCTTCATAAAGTAAACTTTTCATTTGGGAAGGATTTTAAGGAATAGTCCAAAAGTAGACATATGAGTCCAAAATTAATGAAATAAGTGTTATTAGTGAGATTGTTTATTTAATATAAAAACGTTTAAATTTTGTTTTTAAAAATCATCTATAAAAAAAAAGAAAACAAGAGTTTAAAGTAGTTTTTATATTATTTTTCAAGTTAGTGAAGTTTTAAATTAAATGTCAAAACGTATATATTTTTTATTTTAAATGATCCTTAAAAAAAAGAGATTAAAGTAGTTTTTATGTTATTTTTCAAATTAGTGAAGTTTTTATTTAAATATAAAAACATTTAAATTTTGTTTTTAAAAATCATCTATAAAAAAAAAAGAAAACTAGAGTTTAAAGTAGTTTTTATATTATTTTTCAAATTAGTGAAGTTTTTATTTAAATGTCAAAACGTACATATTTTGTTTTTTAAAATAATCTATTAAAAAAAGAGAGATTAAAGTAGTTTTTATGTTATTTTTCAAATTAGTGAAGTTTTTATTTAAATATAAAAATGTTTAAATTTTGTTTTTAAAAATCATCTATTAAAAAAAAGGAAAACAAGAGTTTAAAGTAGTTTTGATATTATTTTTCAAGTTAGTAAAGCTTTAAATTAAATGTCAAAATGTATATATTTTGTATTTTAAAATCATCTATTTTTTTAATTTAAAAAAAGAGATTAAAGTAGTTTTTATATTATTTTTCAAATTAGGGAAGTTTTCATTTAATTGTAAAAACATATATAGTTTGTTTTTAAAAATCATATATTAAAAAACAAAGAGAAAACAAGAGTTTAATGTAGTTTTTATATTATTTTCAAAGGGTGAGGTTTTAGACTCTATACTTAAAAGATGTAGTCTACAACCATCATGCGATCGATTGTATAGAAGTTCATCGCATGTAGTCTACAACCATCATGCGAGTGATCGATCGATGTGTAGGGTTGTAAGAGAACCAAGCAATAGGTGATTGAAATTCATATAGAAGCTAGTACTTTAAAGGGCTATTACCCAGCCATGGAACTTTAAATATATTGATGGAAAACTTAATGTGTAATAATTATTGAGTTGCCAACAAATGCATCACTTGTGTTCTTTTTGTGTCAACAAAATCAAAATTGTAGATGAAGTGTTCAGCTTCAGAGAACATAGCTCTACTAAACTTGTCCTTCTAGTGTATTTGCCAAAATGGTTGTTCTCTTAGCATATATTATCACCATGTACGTGACAAAGTTTGAAATTTCTTTGAAAATGAAATAAGACCAAGGATATACATCTAAATCCCTTTGTCAATAACACCGTTCAATAACTATCGTGTCTGCATCTTCCATTGAAGAGTGAAGCAACTTGGAGCATGTAAGAGTGCATGTGTTGCATTTGCAACATAGCACTGTTGTAGGCATAGCCACACATTTGGCCCATCTACCATTAGGCGCATAGGATGATCCCAATGACATCCTTATCAAGGAGTACTTGACTAAGTGTAATCAATCAAACAAATAGGATGGTTTGAACAACGCATTTGCCTACACATCATTTTCAAATCATATGGTGCGAGAGGTTGATGCAAGGACAGGGTAGATCATGTGGCTCGCAATCCCTTTAGGTGGCATGTGAAACTATAGAAATAGGAAACTAGGGAAGGTTGTAGATCTATGTATGGATATAGTTACATAGACAAATACAAAGCCTTATGTGATTCCATGAAACTTTGTCATGAGCTTTTGCAAAAATTCAATCAAAATTGGCTAGCTAAAAGTTTTCATTACCCAAATAGAATATTAAGCCCATTGAATAGAATATTAATTTTCATTACCCAAATAGAATATTAATTTCCATGTGTTTTTTTGTGCATGCGCTAGTCAGCGCGCAGGTTCTAGCACCATTGTTCATATTTATGTAGATAGCGATTTTGAGAGCTGAGATGAGGACACTGTAGGATGCTGGGGCACCCCCTCACTTGGTCGAGAGTCTCAATTCAGTCATCGATGCTCTAGGTCGATTAGACACATTTGAGGACGTTTTGGATACCTTTCAGGCACAGGTTGAGGCAGAGATCGGTGGTCATGGCCCTTGGGTTGGAGATCCATTCGAGGGTTGTTTGAGCACGAGTCACCTCATAGGCAAGCCTTAGAGGATATGTTTTGGGATGGTCACATTGAGGCGATGCGACCATGATCAAGGCAGCCCTTTTATATTTTACATTGTAGGCACCCCATCATGGCAGCACACATTTATCCGAGATATCTCGCTCCGAATGGTGGTCGATTGCCTCACAACTGTCAGATACCCAGCTCATTTTCCATGTAGCTATACACTAAGTTTGTGCTTTGCCATCGGGTAGACTACCTTAGTACCTGTCCAAGATCAAGAGTGGGACATGGTAGGATGGGGCGTCAGGAGTGTTAGACTGCAGGTGTTCACCGTCGACGTGAGGCACCACAATTGCACACTATCCCTGCACTGGTATTGTGAGCTATTGGAGGACGGATTAGGGGATATGTTTATTTAGTGGCCTCATCCTTGCATGACATGGCCTCTGCCCTATCGAGATCACTTTCGATTCCACCTCCCCCACCTCCCACGTCTATGGAGCCTCCCACATCTATACCACCTCCCATATGTGCACCACCTCCCACATCTACACTGCCTCAGCATGAGTTGGATACTCGAGACGCATGGATTGTAGAGTTGGAGGCATTGTTGGTTGAGTCTAGGGTCGAGGTTAGTTATTCTGATTATTTTAGTTTTTTTTTTGTTGCGTGTTTTGAACTGAAGTTTTTTGGTTCATTCTCACCATGTACATGACATGTTTGCTTGGCAGGCACATCTATTGTGACAGGATATGGAGTCTCGTGTATGACAGTTGGAGGTGGATATGGAGTCTTGTGTGTGACAATTGGAGGCAGATATGGAGTCTCGTGTACGATAGTTGGAGGCAGATATGGAGTCTCATGTATGATAGTTGGAGGCAAATTTGGAGGACCAGACAATTCGGACACGCATAGCCTACCATCGAGCGGAGAACTATATTTTGCAGTTGAGACATATTAGTCGTGATCCATCTCACCATATGATCCAACCACCCCAGTGTGGCCCTGTACCTCGCCCCTCCTGTAGATGTGCCGACTAGGACACCCATAGATGCACTAATCATAGCCAGGCTTCCTACGGCCACTTGCATCCTTTGCCATGAGGATTTTAACCTGTAGGTTGGTTTGGACTAGGGTGCGGCCACATCGCACATCTCCATTACATGACCCGCCACATGTTGGCACAATCAGTGTGCCCTGTATGCTTTGCTGCTGACATTGATATGGCCACATACAGAGGACTAGGCATGGATGATCTGTATCTTAGTCATCGTCAGGCCATCGATCCATTTGCCCACGTGGTCTTGACAAAGTACTATAGGGAGGGGGCACAAAGAGTTTTGCTGTAGCAAGAGGTTGCTGATACTTTAGTGGTTACAACATGTGTTTCACGACGCTTCTCATATGATGATTTCATTCTAGGTGATGAGGCACAAGCAGAGGAGGCACGTCGTATTAAGCGAGAGGTAGAGCTTCAAATTTCATTACAGCAATGGGTGGAGTAGCAGCTTGGGCATGACCGAGACCAGCGTCTTCTACATGTAGAGATGATTACTCGGGGATTACTCGAGCTGGATTTAAGGCACGAGTATTTGCAAATGCATGACTTTAGGAGTTGAGGCACGCATACATAGAGGAGGCGAGGGAGGCACAGATGGCAATGGTGGCTCATGCAGCATGCCCTCCTTGTCACATCAGGATGAGGTTGGCCCATTTATATCAATGCTTGCAATTATTACACTAATATTGTCACTAATTTTTGTAAATTGTAGATTAAGAAAAAAATGTCAATGTTTAGCATGGAATGGTGCTTAATGGTAGTAACATGTGTCAAACATTAATACATCATTATGTACAATTGGTCCAAAATCATATAATACGTATATAATTTTTCATAGGTAGTCACTAGTAGTGAGTGCATGCAAAAATGTATGCATTATACCTTCTACCTGGCACATACCAAATCGATTGGAAACCAAATCTTGCATGGACGTAGGTCTAAGGTAGCCTAAGGGCCGTGCAAAGTTTCATCCCCAACAGATAAGTCCACATGCCTATTTGGCTAGTATGTGCACCATTTTTCATACGTAGTCACTAGTAGCAGGTGCATGCAAAAATGTACGCATTATAGCTTCCATGCGGCACATACCAAATTTATTGGCAACCAAATCTTGCATGGATGTAGGTATAAGGTAGCCTAAGAATTGTGAAAAGTTTCATGCCCAACAGATAAGTCCACATGCGTATTTGGTTAGTACGTTCGCCATTTTTCATACATAGTCACTAGTAGTGAGTGCTTGCAAAAATGTACGCATTATACCTTCCACATGGCACATACCAAATTGATTGGCAACCATATCTTGCATGGATGTATTTCTAGAGTAGCCTAAGAGCTATGCAAAGTTTCATGCCCAACAGATAAGTCCACATGTGTATTTGGTTAGTACGTGCACCATTTTTCATACGTAGTCACTAGTAGTGAGTGCTTGCAAAACTGTATGCATTATACCTTCCACGCAGCACATACAAAATTGATTGGCAATAAAATCTTGCATGGATGTAGGTCTAGGGTAGCCTAAGAGCTGTGCAAAGTTTCATGCCCAATAGATAAGTCCACATGCATATTTGGTTAGTATGTGCGCCATTTTTCATACGTAGTCACTAGTAGGGAGTGCATGCAAAAATGTACGCATTATACCTTCCACGTGGCACATACCAAATCAGTTAGAGACCAAATCTTGTCGATATGTATGTCTAGGGTAGCCTAAGAGCCATGAAAAGTTTCATCCCCAACAGATAAGTCCACATGTGTATTTGGTTAGTACGTGCGCCATTTTTCATACGTGGTCACTAGTAGGGATTGCAAAAATGTACGCATTATACCTTCCACGTGGCACATACCAAATCAGTTGGAGACCAAATCTTGTAGGGATGTATATCTAGGGTAGCCTAAGGGCCGTGCAAGGTTTCATCCCCAACAGGTAAGTCCACATGCCTATTTGGTTAGTACATATCTCCACATGCGTATTTGGTTAGTACATGCACCATTTTTCAGATGTAGTCACTAGACTTAGGGAGTGCATGCAACAATGTACGCATTATACCTTCCACATGGCACATACCAAATCAGTTGGAGACCAACTCTTGCAAGGATGTATATCTAGGGTATCCCAAGGGCTGTGCAAAGTCTCATCCCCAACAGATAACTCCACATGCATATTTGGTTTAGTACATGCGCCATTGTTCATACGTAGTCACTATTAGGGAGTGCATGCAAAAATGTATGCATTATACCTTCCATGCGGCACATACCAAATCGATTGGTAACCAAATCTTGTAGATATGTATTTCTAGGGTAGCTTAAGAGCTATGCAAAGTTTCATGCCCAATAGATAAGTCCACATGCGTATTTGGTTAGTACATGCACCATTTTTCATACGTAGTCACTAGTAGGGAGTGCATGCAAAAATGTATGCATTATACCTTCCACGTGGCACATACCAAATTAGTTGGAGACCAAATCTTGCAGATATGTATATCTAGGGTAGCCTAAGGGCTATGCAAAGTTTCATCCCCAAAAGATAAGTCCACATGCCTATTTGGTTAGTACGTGCGCCATTTTTCATACGTAGTCACTAGTAGGGAGTGCAAAAATGTATGCATTATACCTTCCACACAGCACATATCAAATCAGTTGGAGACCAAATCTTGCAAGGATGTATATCTAGGGTAGCCTAAGGGCCATGCAAAGTTTCATCCCCAACAGATAAGTCCACATGCCTATTTGGTTAGTACATGTGCCATTTTTAATACGTAGTCACTAGTAGTGAGTGCTTGCAAAAATGTATGCATTATACCTTTCACGCGGCACATACAAAATCATTCGACAACGAAATCTTGCATGGATGTATATTTATGGTAGCCTAAGGGCCATGCAAAGTTTCATCCCCAACAGATAAGTCCACATGCATATTTGGTTAGTACGTGCACAAATTTTCTTAGTCACATTTTTAAAATGTCCTAAAGCACAAAACACAATTACAACATAACTACTAATAAACAATTTTTTGTTTTATAGAAACAACAAATCCCATTGAGAAGACAATGGACATCATGTATAAAATAGAATCTAATACAATGATGTGTATGAACATGTATAAAACCATCATAGTGAAATACAAAATATGAGTACATGAAAATTACAATGGTACGCTCACACAGTGAGCCTATAGGTATCGAATACAAAAATATATAATCAACTAGTGATACCCAATAAAAATCTATCTGATCAATTGATGATCCCCAAAACTATGATATGTAATGTGCTACTCCTCAGGATCGACTCTCATGCCAATAGTCACAACAACACAAAGCAACTATAGACGCGCTTGGTAGACGCGCAAAATAGCGGGCGCGTCTATAGGCGTTGCTCTAGTAGAGAAATTACGGGCGCGTCTATTAGCACGGCTAAATGCTCGTCTATTTGCGTGTCAATCACCGCGTTTATTTGCGCGTTAGACCTGAGAAAATACGGGCCCGTCTAACATCCCGTCTATTAGCGCGTCTATTTACGCATGTATTTGCGCGTTTACACTGAGACTCAGACGCGCATTTAGACGCGAGGTTAGACGCGCTCCAGAGAATACAGAAAGTGAGATTTTGGTGTACATCATTGCTTTCCAAACATTGCCCATGATTACCAAAGCACATAATTTTTTGCAAGCCCACATATACAAGAATTAAGGGAAATGAGGAGAATGAGACAATATGTAAAATAGTTTTGCCAATATCAATTGTGGGGCTACGGTTCAATCTCATCCTCAATGAGATCAACCCTTGCCAAACTATCTACTTCAAAATCCAAACAAGTGTTTAGATCTACAAATACATTCAACCCACTACTACTTGTGCCACTCATGTGCTCATCGAAATCAAGATCTCCAATGGTAGGCTCGTCCTCACGGGTAATGCCGGCCTCAATATCTATATCTCCTATCTCATGATCATCCTCCTCTCTTGTATCACGGTCATCATCACGTCCATGGGCATGATCATCCTCCATACACTCCATATTAGTAAATGTACTATACATCACTTTGGAACGTGGCATAATAGGTATGACATGCCACCACCTATTATTATCCACCATTGGTTGATAGACAACCTAATTCAAACACAAATACAATCATGTTACTTTTCTTGCATCAAATATTTAAAAGCGAGTATTTTTATGTGTGTGCACAGTACCTGTTCACATTGTTGCGGTAGTATTAGTGTGTCCTTCCTACTTTGCCAAAACTTTGTGGAGTCAATAGTTACAAAGCCACTTGCATGGCGTTTGATTGTTGCATTAGGGCCTCTTTCCACCACGTCCTTAAACCACTTTACATCCAAAACATACACAAAGAAGCGTCGAAAGTCAAGCATAATGATATCTTGGATTATGCCACAATAATCATCCATGACTCCATTGGCTCCCTCAAAGCTAGCAATGACGCCGCAATCTTGTGTGTTTCTCTTATCATCAATCCGTTGTGTTCAAAAATGCTTGCCCTCACACCATATAGCATTGAACATAGTGCACTACACCAAGAAAAAATCAATTAAATAAGCAATCTAAATTATAAAAACCTCCTAACTTATGCATAACATTCTATATACCGACCTTGCTCATGCATCCCCTAGCATACTCCCATTCTTCCATTGTGATATGCATCCCCTCGTCTTTCTCTGCTTTCTCCATTTCATCAAGTAGCCAATCCACATGAATATCCTTTGGAAGTGCTCTTAGACGCTGAGGGTATGGCACACGAGATCCGTGGTGTGTACGAAAGAGGGCCCTTTCTTCTTGTCTTCTTGCCTTTGCATCCTCGTATCTTGTCACCCATCTTTTCATCACATCACTATTAAGCACGCAAAAGAGGTTGATACTATTACGCAACTCCGTGTCTATTACTTTGTTGCGTCCTCTTCCTTGAGGCACAATAGAGGTCATCCTTAGGTCTTCATCATCTCTCCATAGTCGTGGGAGAGAGCTATCCACATCAACAAGAAACTCAGAAATATATACAAGTGACTCTTGTACCAACCAACCCTCGGCCATGCTACCTTCGGGTCTTGCATTTTGTCTCACGAAGCCCTTCAAGGTCTTCATGAAGCGCTCGAGGAAGAACAACCATCGTGCATGTATAGTACCGCATATAGCAATCTCATCCACCAAATGCACTATGAGATGTAGTTGGCTTGTGAGAATAGAACGTGGAAATGTCTCCTCCACTAAACAAACCGCCTCCACTGACATAATTCGAGCATTCTCAAGCGTGGTGGGATCTATTTCCTTTGAGCTCACATACCTCACAAGCTCACCCATCTTGTAAATACAATCTTTCATGTCCTTTGATGCACTACGTGAAATGCTAGTAGGTAGTATGAACTGAACCCGTGAGGAGGTGGTTGATTAGTTGCTTATAGCTATTCACTCACAAATTTGAAAGGAAAAAGATATTATGCATATAAAATACTTACTTGGAGCATCTTGTGCCAATCATGAGATTTCAAGCCATATAATTGCTCTACACCTCTTTTCTTGCTCTTTGTAAAGGCTCACAATAGCCTGCACGTGAAGACCATAAATGAGGAAAAGCATTCGAGTAATTGACCCACGCGCATAATTCATCATGTTTGCAAAATCGACTTTAAATTAAAGCTTACTTGAGTAATGCATTCAAACTTGCATTGCTCCATCCATAGATGGTTTGCAAGTTTAGTAACTCAAGGGAGGCACGTAGAACAGAGAATGTGCACCCCTCAAACAATGGAGTCGATGCTGCGGTAAAAAGATCATCCTGCTCCATGCTATTATCCCTCCCTTGATGGACATATAAATCCCGCACCATATCATCAAACACCTCCTCCTCCACGGCTTCATGAGGTAATGGTGGAGGGCTACTATCACCATCACTCCATGCATCCGTAACGGTCCCTCCTGAAGATCCCACCTCATATCGCCGACGCTTCGCCTCCTCACGACGGGCATAGGGTAACATGTGCGGGTGTGGCACTGCATCCTGTATCAAATTAAAACGGGATCATTATAACTCAAACATATGAACACCCATAGGTATCTCAATCAACCTTAACTTACAAATCCTTACCCTGTTTACGGTCACATCCCATTCTCCATACTTTGAGATATGATTGAGCGTAATCCTGCATGCACGATACATGTTTCCTCGACATCAATCACACAGACATTTGATTTTTTGCTCCAACCACATTTCGCGATGGTGGATACGGAGGGATTCATCCTCACTGGAGCTGCTTGTTGAAGATGGAGACATCCTACAAACAAACAACCCACCAAATTTGCTCTTCTTCAAATGCTTAACTTAAAAACTCTGTGTCGCGTCTAAATGCCTGTCTATCGTCACGTCTACTGTCACGTCTACCTGCGCGTCTAAATGCCCGTCTACTCTGTGTATTCAGACACGACTGTAGACGCGCTAATAGACGCGCTTACTCTGTGTATTCAGACGCGACTATAGATGCGCTAATAGACGCGACTATACCCGCGACTTTTAAACCTGCTTTTCGGCGCGCCGCTCGCTTTGCTTTTCTTTTAACTACTTAAACTTCACGAGCGGCTTTCTTCCTTCATTATTAGTAGTTCTATAGATTCGAAGCTTAAGAGAGAGTCTCCCATACACACACAGTTCCAAGCTTTCACTCAAGACAAAGGGACCGTACCTACACAGCTTGCTTCCAAGCCTAAAGAAGAGGAGGAGTACGAACAAGGAGAAGAAACAAGTTTGGAAAAGAAAGATCCTTCCATACCTTTTTCCAAGTAAGTCCTTTTGAAGTTGTTCTTGCTTGCTCTTTCCAGTTTTGTACTTTTTCGCATCCACGAAACGCAGCATCTAGGTATGAGCGACACGTTCTTTTGTCGGGCGAAACGTCCTTTTCCACTTTTGAGTATTCTCGACTGTCGGAGCGCGTGTATACAGGCGTCTGAGGGCGCGTCTATAGGCGCGTCTATTTGCGCGTCTGGCTTGCTACAGACACGCACAGACGCGGATATAGACGCTCAAACAGACGATCTGTTAAACAGAAGTTTAAACGAATTGTTAGACGCACTTTTAGACGCGCTGTTGGACGGGCTGTTAAACGCGCTTTTTAACACACTGTTAGACGGATGTTTTGACAGTCTGTTAGACGCGGTGATAGACACGCTTTTACTTGAACTGTTAAATGCTCTGTTAGACGCGTTTATAGATGCGAAGATTAGACGGGTCTATAGACGCGCTCTAACAAAGCCTCTTTTTTTTTTTCCCCCCTTTCTTCTCAGCTCCCAAAGTAATAGATTTGTTTATTTTTTTCCAGTTTAACATGTGGGGAGGAAGTGCTTCTAGCTCACCTGATCCGCGTGAATCGATATGGAAGGATTTATATAATATTTTAGGGCACCCTCCTAGTTATACGGGTACATGACGGGTACCCTTAACACTCCCCAGGAGTCGGCAGTACAGACTCCGAGCCACCCCACACCGCCTGAGATCACCCCAGCGGAGTCCGCACAGCCGTCTTATGCCCCGTCTTATGCCCCTTCCCCCGTACCGTCTTATGCCCCTTCCCCCATGCCGTCTTATGTCCCTTCTGCCATCCCGTCTTATGCCCCTTCCCCCATGCCTTCAGGAGGTCCTTCTGCCTCAGCGAGCCATTGACGTACTCCCCAGCAGTCGAGACTCGGTTCTCCAGCTACGAGTGGTCAGCGTAGTCCCGCGCAGTCCCCAGCTACGAGTGGCCAGCGTACGAGCTCGACACGACAGGGTGGCAGGCGTAGTAGCAGGGAGAGCGGTGGCGGATGCATGGCACAATGCTTTGGGCCATGTGGTGGTGAGGCCGAGGATGATGATTCCGATGATTTAGACGTGCCTCTGGGTGATGGTACGATTTATTATGACATCACCCAGACAGGAGGCATCTTGATGGATGCGCGGGGGAAGGATGTAATGGCCTTCATGTGCTTTGTAATTGCTAACAATTACAGAGATTGCTTTATCCACTATAAAGACCACCCAAAGAGGTTGGCTGATGAGACCCTCGCTACTGTTCGCTCTAGGTATCCTAACCCCCCCAATCGCCAGTTCACAGATAAATGGGCCAAGTCAAAGATTGTTACGATACTTAGCAATAAAAGATCTTCCCTTAAGAGGCAGGCACTAGCGGAGCTTGCCAGACTTGAGGCAGGTCAACCTCCAAGGGGCCTGCCCCACACCGCTCAGAAGCGTGAGTGGAAGAAGGCAATGAAGTCAGCGAGGGAGGAGCCCAGTCTGCAGCACGTGGAGGCACGGAGGATCCAGATGGAGGAGTATGGGAGCGCGCATTTTGGAGCAGGGGGTGTTGAATCATGGGAGGCCCAATTTGTAAGTATCGATCTCAAATTATATTGCTTATGTAGTTTATTAGGAGGTTGGTTGTTTCTTTGTACTAATCCCTCCACAAAGTGTATCACGGTCATGCAGCTTGAGATCATGGGCAGATACCCTACTCCAGTGGAGACAGCCTACCACCGCCACCATCGCAGAGGAGATACATGGAGGCACTTCTATGATGACGGGTTGATTACTGAGGAGCAGTATACCCGAGCGACTGGACATGCCCCCCAGGTATTTGAAAGTAATTAAATAATGCCAAAATTGTAAGTAAAGATTTGATTTTTCATACATTGATATATGTTGTCCCTTGTTTACAGGGCGCCCCTGCACAAGACGACGAGGAAGACGAGGAAGGAGGTGCAGAAGGGAGCGCAGAAGGCAGCGCATCAAGGAGCGTGGAAGGCAGCGAGGATTAGTCGTAGAAGTAGTGCTACTATTCTTTTTTGTACTTAAAGCCATTGGCTTGGCTTCGTGCCTCTTGTATATAGACTCCTCTTATTTTTTGTACTTGAAGCCACATGACATGGCTTAGCTTCCTTATTTTTTGTACTTGGAGCCACATGACGTGGCTTAGCTTCGTGCTATATGTATATACAAGCACTTTTTGAGCTTTCAATTTTATTGCGTTTTGGAGTTGTAATATTTTATTTGGAATTGTAATTAAAATGAGGTTGGCTCTAAGAATTGAATTACAGAATGTGGATATGGGATTCTTGTAACTATATAGCATACACAACATACACAGTATTCTATAAAATTTAAAAAAAAAAAAAGGCGCGTCTATCAGCGCGTTTACAAACGCGTTTATATTCGCGTCTGTCTGTTCGATATGCGTCTATACGTGCGTCTATCAAAGCGTTTATTTGCGCGTCTATTTACGCATGTATGAGCGCGTCTATACGCGCGTAAGTCTGATATATAGATGCGCTAATAGACGCGGGTCTCCTGACGCGCAAATAGACACGCCCGTAAGTTTTTTATTTAGTTCATGAAATGCGTCTGTGCGCGCGTCTATGGGCGCTTTGTCTTGTTGTGAGTCACAAGTATGCTCTCGTGATCCTCCACTGTAAGGTGCCATCATGGAGTGGACGTCGCCTTGCGAGTCCGAACATGACTCAAAGTAATCTTGATCGCAACAACAAGATGAGAATACATGTATGCCTCCTGATCTGCCATGTACTCCTAGAACTCAATATAACGACCACGCCTCTGTATTTGCTGAAAACAGTAGCCACCTACAATCATGCTACGAGCATCGAAGTGCATCCCATGCCCATCCACTATATCCTCATTCAACACACTCTTCACCTTATAGAGCATCGCAACAAGTAATAATCCACACTTTCCTCATTGCCCTCCGAAGCAATGATCGCGAAGATATCACCAATATGCAACATATCTGTAAGTTGGTCATAATCTCTAGAGGAACTGGATCTCGCATCCTAATCATCATGTACCTCCTCCCAAGGCTAGAAGGGCTTGAGAAAAGATCGCGGGGTGAGACTCACCTATGCTCCTGATGGAATGGAAATCAAGAGCGCCAGACACTGAACGACAATTAAAAAGCCTAGACCGATCAATACTCCCAATGTCCATGCACCAAAAATACCGGCTCACCACCCTATCGTCACGCGACTGAAACAAGGAGATCTAGCACTAGTGGATAACTATTGGTTGCACAACCGCACCACATCATGTGCATCCTTGAAGCGATCGGCATTGTGACGCAATTGGTATCGACGCAAAGGATGCTTCACACAAGCACCTACACCATCGTGCTCTCCCTTACCGTGCCCTGTCTCAAAGTAGCTCCATGTGATCGAAATGCCTATCTCATGGTGCCATCTGTAGAACTAATAAAACTCTCTAGCGGATTTGAACTGACTACCACAACCGTCTGACCAGATCCAACGCCGCTGCCATGTGACACCACGATCCCTCAAGAAACTATCATGCAAAGTGAAGTAGTGCTGCACAAAAATGGGCATCATGCGATCGATCATCGTCGTCATTGATGTAGAAGTGATACTCTCGCACATTGATGCGTGAGTCCATGGTGCTATCAATGCCATCCACATGAGCCTATGCATGACAATAGCTAATGTGCAAAAATATAGCAACCTGCAATATGGCGTGGAAAAAAAATGACTACTGACATAATTCAATATAATGAGGCCATTAAAAAACCAATAACTCAATCACACGTCACCTGTTTGGAGAAATAATACTCCGATTGGATCTCATGCTGTGGTGCAAAGGTATAATTCTCCACAAAGTCCACCACTGAGAAAACCACCCCTATAGGAAATGTGCTCAAACATGCATGAAACTGACGATCCTCCCACTTCGCAATGTGCAAGTGGCGTATGTAGCGGTACAATTTTCCTCGAAAATTGTCAATGAATACAACACATGGAGCCTCCTTTCCCACAAGCTGCAACCTCCTCGACTATGCACCACCATCTAATGTTAGGGTACTGTACTCATATTACTACCAACGAACCATCTGCACATCACAAGTATCTAGTGCAACTCGTGGCACTCTAGCAAAGTCACCACACAAAGTACACCTGCCTTCCACACAATCAAGCGAGTGGAATAAAGCATCGCCATCTCATCTACACAATATGGAATGAATGAAGTCACGAGGGCTAGTAGGAACCACTCCCCTATGACCATCAAGGGAACGGAATACGTCATACATCAATCCAAAATCCACATGGTAGCGACAACAACACATGTCACGCTCCTGAGAGCATCGCATAAACCATGGCCTACATTGCTCGAATGACCTCTGCCCAATCCTGAACTCTGGGTGCGCCTCTACAAACTGAGTGTACAACTCAATCTGGGTACACTCCAAAAAACATGCACCATGCTCAATGTACACACCGCGTGACACCCTCTTCCTCAATGCCTTCTTGAACACCGGGGATGCTCTGCAATGCTCCTCCCAAAACTACTGTATGAAGGACCTAGTGGAATCATCCAACAATCAATCGTTGTGAGGTGCATGACCACTCGAAGCCCAAAGAGCATCAGTCTCACTATCCTCTAGACTCTGCCTCCTAATCATGCCTCCTCACAATGTGCACGGTGCAATCTGAAGAAGACGTGAAGCGGTATGCACATGGCCTGTCATCTAAGGTCTACTAATGGCAGCCACAATAGCATGACATGCTGCCAAGGCATCACTGGAGTTCCTATGCTTAATAGAGGCATAAGAACGTCGAACACTGTTAAGGACCTCGCTACATACAACACTATCTCTATGTGCACCAAGACCAACAAGCCTCCTACACTCTACCAAGTCAAGGTGATCAATCACGGACGTGAGAAGAGTAGACTGCAAAGCTAGCATGAGGTCACTAAAAAAATACTGTACAATCTTGCTTAGTACGATGATAGATAGTGGACTTCGGCAAGTCGCGTCATGAAGCAACACTGCTCTATTGCAAGGTGGGGCAAGGGGATCAATGGGAGATGGTAGGTTGGAGGGGGGAAGGGGGGGAGGGGAAGGGGGAGGGGGGAGGGTGGAGGGGGAAGAGGTAGAGGTAGAGGTAGAGCTGGAGGGCAAAATGTCGATGACTACGGGAAGGGTGGAGGCTGGAGGTAGGGGAGCAGATGAGGATGTGGAGGGGGGGGAAATGGAGGTGGGGGTGGGTGTGGGGGTGGAGGTGGAGGTTGGATGTAGAGGTGGAGGTGGATCAGTGGTGGCAGGGCGAGCTCTAGCTCTAGAGGCTCTCTTGCGCTCGTGAGCCTTCCGCTTGTGCTCCTCGTCAACGAGATTTGGGGGGGTTCCTACATCTTTCACGTCTACTAGCTCTATGGTTTGAGAACCCATTCTCAATGAAAGTAGGATGGAAGGTGTGACAAAGTGATGGGGAGGCAAGAATGGCTAAGAATGGGTGAAATGAACCAAAATGTGGTGTCCTATAGAAAGCTTGAACTCATCCACTAGATTGCTCTTGATTATTATTGGTGGAGAAGGTGCTAAGATTGAAAATAATTGGCTACTAACATTCCGTTTGATTTTATTTTGAAACTAATTTTTGTGGTCTACTCAAATAAGTTGATTTTAATCATATTATATATACATGGAATCCAATGTTAATTTTGAATATTTTCATAGTTTGATTTTATTTCAGTTTAATATTCACATAACATATGTGCCTATCTTGATTTATATTTTCATTAATGCAATTTGAGAATAACCTATGTGATAAACCATGATAATTTGATTATTTTGCCACTTCCAAATACCTCAAAATACCTTGATCATGGTCATAAACCATGACAATTTGATTATTTGATAAACCATGATCATTTTCCACTTTCAAATACCTCGATAGTGGTATTGGCCATGCCTCTATGTTAAAAATTCAAGCGTTGATTATTTGATAAACCATGATAATTTGCCACCTTCAAATACCTCTATCGTGGTATTGGCCATGTCTCTATGTTTAAAATTCAAGCGTTGATTATTTGATAAACCATAATAATATTACACTTCTTGAAACCTCAATCATGGTATCCTATAACATACAATTCAAGTGTTGATTATCTGATAAAGCATAATGATATTACACTTCCTGAAACCTCGATCGTGGTATTCTATGTTTAAAATAGAAGTGTTGATTACTTGATAAACCATGATAATTTGCCACTTCCAAAAACCTCTATCGTGGTATTCGCCATGCCCCCATGTTTAAAATTCAAAAAGCTTCATGCACTCAAATCACATGCATGTATAACTTCACCATGCATGTTGATGATGTGGCTCGCCATCATCATGATGTTTATACATGTGGCTGATGTGGCACCATGCATGTTGATGATGTGGTAATATGGTGTGGAATATATGAGGCTCTTCCATGATGTGGAAATGTGATGTGGCATGATGAGTTGGCATTCATGAGGTGGTAGATTGACATGGCAAACTGAGGTGGAGGGATTGGTGATGTGGCAATGTTGACAAGGTATGCCAAGGTGGCAAGGTGTGATGGCATGGCTCCAACAGTTCCTATGATGTGAAATGGTGAGGTGGCACATGTGGCACCACGTGTGGCAATCTAAGGTGACATGGCAATGAGTGATGTCACATCTCCTTGATGACATGGCACAATGCAGTCTAACAACGTGGCATGCTGGTAAGGCAAAAATAGATGACTCAGCCTTCCACATGGGCAGCATCCACACTCCAAAGGCTTGCCACTAGGATAGGTGATGCTCCTAACCTACCTCACCAAGCCTAATACCAAGCCTACCTTGTCTTGGTATTAGGCTTGGGTGGCCCTTTTTCCCCCACAAAAGGGAGATTTCACATGTGGAGGCCATAATGTACCCTTCCCTTACTCAAATTTA
This sequence comes from Dipteris shenzhenensis, assembly GCF_047967505.1. Classification (NCBI taxonomy): domain Eukaryota; kingdom Viridiplantae; phylum Streptophyta; class Polypodiopsida; order Gleicheniales; family Dipteridaceae; genus Dipteris; species Dipteris shenzhenensis. The sequence goes on along the minus strand of NC_141600.1, from coordinate 44,036,399 downwards.
ACCAAAATTTTTTCCTCTTATTCATCACGTGAAGGACTAGAAATATTGACTGACATTTTTGAAATGTTTGGTCATGTTTAAGAATTACTAGATTTATTTTTAATATTCTTTCTTGATCCTCGAAGGAGTAAAAGTAAAAATTAAACTTCAATCTCCCTAAATCTAACAGTTGGATTTGGGATTTGATGATTGAACCACGCACCCTTATGTGCCTACTAACCTTCCACTGAATTGGATTTGCTTAATTATTCAAAATACTAAAAAAATGTGGTGTGCTACTAAAATGCATGTATTTTATGACTTTATTTATTGTAAATAATTATTTATAATTAGATAAATCATTCAAATAATTACCAATAAATCAATTTAAGCTCTACATAATGTGAAGAGATCACCTACAAAGTTTCAATAACATTTAATCTAAAATGAGTGAGAAATTCAGAATTTAATATGACACTCTCTGTTCGTGACAAAGGTGTGACCGCCCTATGACCATGTTGTGTGACACAAATTAATTTTTTGTGCGTGCATCGAATTTTCGATTAAACCATACCATTGTGTGCACAATAGCATGTGTGATGTTGTGTTTGAAGACTTCAAAGACTAGATCCATAGGGAAGTAGATGAGATTTGCATTTTTGTGTGCCAAAAAGCTTGTTTTTCCACCTCCTAAAGATTGGGGAGTGAACAAAAAGTGGACACCCTTAGCTTGCTACCTCCCCACACTAGTACTACCACAACAATGTGAACGAGTACTGTACACATATATAAAAATACTCACTTTTTAATATTTGATACCTTCGATGCAAGGAAAATAACATGTTTGTATTTGTGTCCCGTGAGCCCACTCCCCAGTCTTGTGAGCCTTCTCCTCCTCCCAAGTCCCATGACCCCACTCCCCAGTCTCGTGAGCCCACTCCCAAGCCCCAAGAGCATGAGACTTCCCCTCAGCCTTCCCCTTAGCCTTCCTCTCAGACTCAGCCTTAGCCTGACCCTTAGCCTTCCCCTCAGCCTTCCCCTCAACCTTCCCCTCAACCTTCCCCTCGGCCTTCCCCTCCCCATGAGAGCACTCCCCCGATCGAGCAACATATCTTTCAGAACCTCCCTTTCCCTCAGCCTTCCCCTACCCATGAGAGGACTCCCTCGTATGAACAAAATGTATTCGATAACCTCCCGGACATAGAGAGTCTTCCTGAGGGCCAACAGACTACTAGCAAGATTAGGTTGTCTATCAACCAATGGTGGATAATAATAGGTGGTGGCACATCATACCTATTATGCCACATTCGAAAGTGATGTATAGTACATTTACTAATATGGAGCATATGGAGGACGATCATGGCCATGGAGGTGATGATGATCGTGATACAAGAGAGAAGGATGATCATGAGATAGGAGATACAAAAATTCAAGCCATTACCCATGAGGACGAGCTTGCCATTGGCGACGTTGATTTCGATGAGCACATTAGCACAAGTAGTAGCGGGCTGAATGTATTTGTAGATCTTAACATTGGTTTGGATATTGAGGTAGACAGTTTGGCAAGGGTTGATCTCATTGAGGATGAGACTGAACCGTAGCCCATCATTGATATTGGCAAAACTATTTTACATATTGTCTCATTCTCCTCACGTCACTTAATTTTTGAATATGTGGGTTTGCCAAAAAGCATATTATCGTGTGCGACACTTGCCTAGCATTGATATTTTTTTAAAATTATTTGCTTTGAAGACCGTATTAGGAAAAATGGGAAAATCCCAAGTCCTACTTTTTTTTGCACTAACAAATTTGGGGTCTAAAAAAGAGGAATTTTGAAACAAACATGCATGGCATGAATTTGTGAAAAACATGAATTTTTTAGAAACATGAATTTGTTGAAAGCATGAATTCTCAAACAAACATGGATGGCCTTAATTTTGAATGAAACAAACATGCATGGCCTTAATTTGTTGAAAGCATGAATTCTGAAACAAACATGCATGGCCTTGATTTTGAAACAAGCATTCATGATTAAAGTTAGTATAATCATTAGGTACAACATATCACCAAAAGTCAATGGAATATTTGGCTCCAAATCTTTTTTTAGTGTGCAAATTGCATTGTAGATATTGCCTACATGCTTGAAGATTTGGCTTTAAATCCTTCATCATTGCATTTATTTCAAATTTTTAATACTAAAATACACTTACATTTGCATGTTTTTGTACATGTTGCATTTTGGATATTATGCAGATGCTTTTAATGTGTTTTTTTTGCAACATAAGGAGAAATGTTTTTTTTAATGCTCTTTCTTGCCTCTCGCTTTGCTTCATTCTCAGCAATCCAAATTATTATAATAATTATATTTTCATCACCACATTTAATATTTCTAAAGAGCCACATCATTGGGCATTCATATAATTATATAATACACATGGAATAAATTTACATTGTGAGTAAATGTCCCTCATGCTCTCAGACATTGAACATAATTAACAAAAACAACATAATGACTCAATTCAGATTGTTTTTGTTACAAGAAATTTTGACTACTTTAAAATAATGTCATTTACATTCTTCACAATGGAGACAATGGAGTCTATAGACTCTTGTGATGCTTCCTCTCAAGGCTATGATGCTTTGGAGTTAGAATGGATCTCTAATTCCTCTATAGGCTATCATTCCTTTAGTAGGGACTCAATCTCTTCTTTCCCTCCAAAATGGGATGCTTTTGTTGTAGATTATATCTCCAACTCTGATGGAAGTTGTGATGCTTTTGGAGACTCAATCACCTCTTTGCCTACTTGTTGTATCCCAATTGTAGCAATTAGATCTTGAATGGTCTCAGCCATAAATGCCTGTAGATCGATCTCTGTATATGCTTCCATTGAGAGGTGTGAATTCCATAAAAAATTTCATTGAGGATGAACATGCAATTGTAGCCCACTCTCCATCCACAAGCGTGCGCATCCTCGTGCAACACCGCCAATAGTTTTCGGAAATCTTTTTTGTCTACTAAGTTACCTTGGTGCTACTTGATTTTCCCAAGAGTAGATACCAGCTTATGTGTCGACCTACCCATCATAACATATAAAAGAAATGAGTGTGTGTATTGCATAAGATACATAACGTGGAAGCGATACATATTAAGAGAACACTTACATTAACGCCGAGCCATGAAAGCCTGCAATTGAATTGACAAACCAAAATTTTTCTTCTTCAAGGTCCCAAACCATAAAACTTCAATGTGAGCTACATAATTAATTAAGAATAATTTTGATTTGACACAATCTCACCAATGAAAGAGTAAACATAATTTTGGAATTTTACTTACGCCTTATGATATGTCATAAAGATGACTTGCATGCCATCCAAATGTAGAGGTTCCAACCAGGCACAAACATTGTCTATGGTCTTTGTCTTATTGCTAAGTATAGAAGAAAGAAGAGAATCCAGCATATATACACGTGCGATTTTGTGCTGATCTAGGAAGCTGTGATATAACCATACTATACCCACAATTAAATGAAAGTAAGCTCATTAGATTCAATAAAAAAAGTTAGCTAAGTTGCATTCAATCAAAATACTAAAGTATCAAGCTAAGAAAAAGTTTGTATCAAACCTAAGGATGGCCATCACTACTTTGTCATTAACCGCTTTGTTAGGATTTCAGAGGATTGAAATCTCCTCTGTACCAAATGTCACGTACTAAGGTTGTTGTCGAATGATAACCCTAACATTAAATGAGCTTCCAAATTCCTTCAGTGCAACTACATTTGCAGAATTGATCTCTGTAATAGCCAACATAGCTAGTAATCAGTCTATAGATGATGGTCTTTACGTGAAGTTGCTAAAATGGCCAATTGAATAACTTACATTGGAGGATGGTAGTAGGTTGTTGCTAAGAGAACCTTCTGAAAATGAGGACAATATTGCACAGTTTTTCCCTTCTACTGATGACTTACATGGAGCAAACATGAAATGTCTAAAAAATAAATGACCATAAAGGATGATAAATAGGAAAACGAAGGAAAATAATGAAAGCAGAACAAGGTTGACCATGAAGATGACACAACGGGATATCCAAAGGGTTGCAAGTATTGATTGTTGTAAGGAACATTGTTGTCAAGTTGCCGATCGAGAAATGGTTTTGAATGTGCAACAATATTACTAGGGTCAATGTTTTGCTGATCGCATGAATCACATTTACAACAACCTACAAATATCCAAGAGGGTTGAGGGCCTTATGAGTGGATTGACGTTCTTCATAGGAAACATGAATGTTTGTTGCAAGGCTTGGTACACAATATAGGGAATTCCAAAGACTACTTTCTATAGGTATAAGAAAAAATATGTGATTCAACTGTTTGTTGAGCGTAATGCAGATAAAATGCCCCATAAAAGTCATACAATGATGACAGGGGAACGTGAGACACAAATGGTCATCTCGTCCATATACAAGCAAGTGGATATTTGGCGCGAAGTCAACAAAACAATGGAGAGGTTTAAGTGCAAACCTTTGTTAAGGTCAACATTCAATAGATTATGGAAAACTATATTCAAACAAGTTAGCCTATCAAAGACAAACTTGTATATTCTCCAAGTGCAACATTTGCTCTGAACTTAAAATGAGAGGTTGGACAAGCACATGTGCGATGATCTTTCAAACAAGCACGGTAGCAGAAGGCAAGATTTATTCTCTGCATTGATGTCAAGAGATGCATTAGATTGCCACATGCATGAAGATGGACTTTCAAAAGGAGAACTAAATAAAAATGACATTAATTGAGGCTACAACAAGTTCAAGGATAACTTCATCCAGTAGACTAGAGTACAAGCAGCTTCCACGAGTACTACTCTTATAGGTAGACAACTGTGGTTCTGAGAATAAAAATAGATACTTGTTTGCATTCTTGTCCTTGCTGGTTGCAAGTGGAGTCTTTCAAATGATCCAACCAGGGTTCTTGATGGTGGGACATACACATGAGGACATTGATGCATTGTTTAGTAGTTTCGTAGAGAAACAAAAAATGAGTTGTACTTTCACAGTTCCTCATCTGATGCGATCCTTCAATGAATGCCAAAATTGTCGTCCATCTCCATTTGTAATTCAAGAGGTTCCTGATTTCAAAACATTTGTAAAGGGGTACTTGTGCGAAGGAAAAGAGGCTTTAGTGGGACATTCAAAACCATTGTAGTCTTAGTTTTTCATGCATGATGGTGATCCAGTGTTTCAATATATGATGTATCCAAAATCAGGTCAATGGAAGCCACTAGAAGGTATTCAATTATGGAAACATGATGTAGAAGGTAGAGCAATACTACCATCCCCATGTTGTTCCTATACGAACATACTTGAATGATAAAGATGTTATAATTTTGGGAATTAAGAAGCATGTGGAATATTGGAGATCTCATCTTGGTAACAACATAGGAGAGGATTCATACTCAAAGTGGATATATCACCTGTCATTCAAAATTGGGAGACATTGATTTCTTGCATGGAGAAGCCCACTATACAACATGGGAAACTGGCCAAAGAGCCAATGGAAAGATAGCTTGGTTAATGATGGAGTGGACGTAGAAGATGTTGAAGACCTAGAGGACCATTACTGTGGCCCTACATCTAATAAGCCAAGATAAGAATTTAAATGATAGGTGGATGTGAAAGAAAATGATTTCATTTTGGTTAGGCCGAGTGATGATATATACCCCATTTGGCTAGGCGTTCCATTGTCAGATGTGGACATAGAAAGGCATCTACAAATTATATGAAGCTATTTGTGCAATATTGGAGTCCTATCCATAGAGGAAGATGTAGTGATGCAGTATGATATGCTAATTGCTAGAATAAAGAGTGGCGATATCTCAGGGGGGTCACTCATCATATGTAACCCTATCACGTGAGTTCAACAAAAGGATATTTTTTATTTCTAAAATTTACAGAAATAAATATACATAAGGGACTATTTAAAATAGTTTTGGAAAAAATTTACAGATTTGTATAGAAAAGGGGTACATTTTATTAATGAAAATTTACACAGATAAGGGATTTTAGAAATATGCCTTGAACACACGTGGTATAGAGGGTTTATACATAGTGACCCCCCCGAGGGCGATATATGGGGGATGAGGACCGTTGGGAGCATGTGGATTCGATAGTATGGAGTTGGAGCACAACAAAAGTTCCAAATAAAAGAAGTAAGGTCAAAATACCACAAAATGCAATCTTGAAAGGCAAGAGAATCTTAAAATGCTTGAGAACAATAGTGGGAAGGACGGTTTCTTGGATGATTAGAGAAAGATAAAGTCCCTTTGAGCAAAATTCCAATGTATGCATGGCAAAGACAAATTGTAAAGATAGGATGATCTTCTTTCATTTTGTAGGTTTCTCTATGCAAGGCTAGGATTAAGGCCATTGCTAAAAAGAGCATGCTACATTTGGGAGCTGCCAAACATTGCACCAGTGCGAGATTAGTTTTCACTAAGGCCATTGCTAAAAAGAGCACGCTACATTTGGGAGCTGCCAAACATTGCACCAGTGCAAAAATCAGCTGGATGGAGGTCGTAAGAGATGGAGAGGGGGTCAGAGAAGCCTTGGAGAGGCAAAATCGAATTTATTCATACTGAGCTTGCCCATTCTAGGAGGCAACCAGTCAAGGCAACCAGTCAAGGTGCTGTGTGACAGCGGCGCTTAGGAATATGGAGCCTCTACACACGCGCTTTGGAGGCAGGGCGAAAGCGGGGCAATAAAGTAAACAAGGACGAGTGGCGGTTGCGGAAGGTCGGTGGGCAGTGGGCAGCCGGCCGGCAAGCGTTGGACCGAATCAGTCACCTGCCAGGTGGCGGGGGGTGAGGTGGTGGGACCCAAAAGATGGGACCCCACGTGGCACCAACGCGGGCGGACAGTCCGAGGGGCGCCGGCGCCGGCTTTTAGGCGCGTTAGGACAGCCCCAAAGTTTGACTGGTTAGACGTGGTCGGCTCCACCGGCCTGTCCACATCTGAGGCCGTAGTTTCGAGATTTGGCCTCCTGCCTCATTGGTGCCTTTTTTATAACGTTCTTCTATATCCAGTACTAGACTCTATATACCCTAGTTTCCCGCCAAGTTTTACCCTCTCTCGTCCCTGACTTTTCCGTTCTTTTGCTCGCCATGCGCACCCTGCCAGATACCCTCCCCCGTCCTCTCCTCTGTATTTCAATTTACAATGCATTCAATCCTCCCTGACACACTCAGAGATCCCCCCCCTCTTCACTTTTGACCCATACCCGCTCTTTGAGCCCACGTCGTGCAACTCTCACTAAAATTCCCGCTGAAATATCTCGCCAATATACCGCTGCCAGGAATACAAATTTCCGGTCCCAGGAGCGAGAGTTGCCACGACCATTCTTTGTACATGGTGTCTAACCTTAGTAATCATACACCAGCACACTTTTACTTTAAATAAACAATTAAAAAAAAATCATACACCAGCACACGGGTGCCCGAAATTCCCACAATCCCAACGCATAGTAGCATAATAGATAATGTAGATTATAACATATCGCGTAGCTAAACACACGAACGGAAAGCAAAAGGTTTTTATATAAGCGCAATGATCGCTCGATGGACCGTGAAACTGAAAACTACAAACTCGTGAAAGAATCTCGATGTGACCCAGTGTCAGGTGAAACAAAAGAAGTGCAGGCTGCGCCGCTGCAGCCTACGTCTCTGCGCTGAGGGCTCATTCAGGGCCGCACGAGGAATCGTGGAACTCTGCAGAAGGGGAGCCAGGGATAGATCCGTCACCATCCGTGGATGGAGGATGGATCATGGTCGTGGTTCTAGGAATAGTGGCCTTCAGCCAGAAGTTTTAGAACCGCTACATTTAATCTGGGCTCGCTTCTCCACATGCTTTGCTGTCCCTGGCTTCGGTTTCATGTCGCATTAATATGCCCATCAGAAAACTACCTTTCGGTGTCTCTTCCGCTGTGTCTGTTCCTCATTCAGAGTCCAGACACGGCTTAAATTGCCGTTTCTGGCCCAGGGTCCGTTGGTAGAAAGCTTCTTTCCCCAGTCATTAGTTCCGGAGGTATATACTAGTAATACTACTATAAACTCTTTCAAGGGGGTGAACCGTGACATATGACTGATATTGACGGTAGAAACACGGGCATCATGCATGAGGTTACATTTCCTGGGAGTGCTAGTTGTACCTCGTAGTCGCCCACAAATTTGAAATAGCTCGTTGGGAGAATCTGAGATGAAAGTGAAACAGATATATGCATGATGAATGTGCGCCCATGGCATGCAGAATGAAATCCCAGGGCCCAAACATATCAATACAATTTGCAAACTGCCTCACTCACACATTCCTTTTAAAAGTTGTCCCGGATCTCCCTTGCTTACAACGTAAAGCCATGAGTAAAGACGAGGGGGATCTGCCGCTTCGAAGTTCGGTCTTTCCAAAAATTCACCTTTGGATGGCCCCCTGGTCTTTGACTGAATATCATATCCCAGGGCCCAAACATATCAATACAATTTACAAACTCCATCTGTCCCGGATCTCCCTTGCTTACAACGTAAAGCCATGAGTAAAGACGAGGGGGATCTGCCGCTTCGAAGTTCGGTCTTTCCAAAAATCCACCTTTGGATGGCCCCCTGGTCTTTGACTGAATATAATATTTACGAAAGGAGGCCGTCGAATGTTATCGTGGCAGCGGAACTGGCATTATTTTATACGAATGCAACGACCAGGCTCGGGGCAGGGAGCTTTGTAGGAGCTATATACGCTTGCTTGGTCTACGCGATAGGAAAGTGGATTAGGGAAGCCGTAAGCGAGTTGAACTACGAAACGTTGATTGACGTTAAGAGACGTGGTGCGTGCAGAGTGCGCGTCGAGCGAGCAGGGGGTGGTGCTACTTTAGAAAAAGCTTGAAGCAGGGGCAAATAGACTCTAGGGGGGGGGGGTGAGATGGCGTGCGAGGGGGGCAGAGTGAAGGACAAGGAAACGAAATGGCTAGGCAGGGGAGCTTGTGCGACAGATGCTGGCGAACAAACAGCTGGTGAGCAACGGCAGGGCGAGGAGGAGAGTGGGTGCGGAAAAGATGTGATCAAAGGGCCTCAGGCATTGGGCAACCATCGATTCAATAGCCAGAAACTGTAAACAGTGACGGGTACAAAACACAGTGTTTGTGTTCAGCTTAGGAAAGGAGAGGGGACCGCTCACCTCACCTTAAAATGGAGAGAGGCAATTAGAAACCACTCCGCCGCCAAATCTAGCGGGGATTCGCTTGTTGAAAGCGAGGGACGGCCAATTGTGGCCGACAATTGTGAATGATGAGCTCAAATCTAAAATGAAGTTGCGTGCAAGCCACGTGATTAAGGGGCGGCAGTTATGTGTTGTAATGAACGGACGGGAGCGGTCCGATCTCCGAGATGTGCGGCTGGATTAACAGGAGGGGCCGGAGGCCACGTGTGACGGTGGGCTCACGGGTCATGTCCGAAGGAAGATGCGTCGGAGGAGGTGGAGAGGCTGCCAGATCGCCGTGTGGCCGACGGCCGTTGGAAGATGGTGGGGCCTGTCTCCACATGACCCATGTAAAGGGGTTCATGTGAAACAGGAAGGGGCGTGGTGGGAGTTGGAAGGCTGGAGAGCCGCCGCGTGGTGGGCGGCCCTGCGAGGATAGGTAGACTGGCAATTTTGCTACGTCTTTTTTAACACGCTCCCGCTGGTAAATTTCGAAGCCCAAAAAAAAAACACACATACTGTTCATCGTCTTCCTCATTAGGTGGTTTGCTTTGCGTGCTCGTTCTTTTGGCCTACTGCTGAGCTCTCTCTCTTCTGTGTTTCTCTCTTTCTCGCTCGCATATCCTCCATCTCTGTTCAATTCCCACAGCTCCACCATCCCTCCTCCATCGCTTCCACCCCTTCCTCCCTTCCCTGTTTGCCTCTTTGTTTGTATCGCCATTTCGTTCTCCATGTTTTTGTTTAGCCGCCTGCCGGCCTCCCGCATGCCTCCCCTCTTCCCCCTCTAGTTCTTCCCTTCCTTCATGGCCGCAAATGATACACCTTTCCCTTTAGGCCACCCCCACCCCCACCCCCCCCCTCCGCACCTTAATCCCGGCCCCCGCGACTTGCACACCTCCGAGGACGAGAACAGCGGCAACAGCGGCCTGGGTCGCAGCGGTAAGAAGCGTCCCAGGGACGGCAAGGGCAACGCTCCCAGCCAAACCACCGGAGACGGGGGAGAAATCCAGCGGCGACCTCGCGGACGCCCTCCGGGATCGAAGAACAAGCCCAAGCCGCCCATCATCGTCACCAGGGATAGCGCAAATGCGTTGCGAGCTCACGTCCTGGAAATTGCCAATGGCTGCGACGTGAACGACAGCATAGCTACGTTTGCACGAAGGAGGCAACGAGGTATCTGCGTACTCAGTGGAAGTGGGACTGTGACGAACGTGACTCTGAGGCAGCCTGCAGCCCCTGGAGCAACGGTCACGTTGCACGGTCGTTTTGAGATCCTTTCTCTCTCAGGGGCTTTCCTTCCTCCGCCAGCGCCCCCCGGCGCTACAGGATTGACAATCTACTTAGCCGGAGGGCAAGGCCAGGTAGTTGGCGGTACCGTCGTCGGCACTCTCGTTGCCTCTGGACCTGTCGTCGTTATGGCAGCCTCCTTCCTTAATGCCTCCTATGACCGCTTGCCTTTGGACGAAGATGAGCAGCTGCAGATCCAACCTTCTGGCGCTGCATCGCAATCCTCGCCTCTCACAGTCAACCCGCAAATGAATGACCCTTCTAACATGGCCCTCTACAACGTACCTCCCAACCTCCTCGCTAACTGTCAACTTCCCTCGGACGTTTATGCGTGGGCACCTGCTGCTCGGCCCCCTTATTGACGACCCTTGTTATTCCTACAAGAGTTCTGTAGCCTTATCTCAGTGCACGGACACAAACTCCTCCAGTTGCGGGAAAGCCCTTACATCGGCACGATCAAGCAGCTGCCTGCAGGATTGAAATGAGAAAGTCAGCACTCTTTGAGGATGTACCCGTCTTGAGAAGGAACGCTCGTACTTAAATCAGCTCCCGGCCCTTGCTGTTCGTCGTATGATCAGTAGCATAGGACCGTTCCAGACGAGCAGCACATTTTGAATGCAATGGGTGTCTGAGTTTGAGATGATTGAACGTTTTGCCTTTTTATTCGAATTCCGGCGAAGTGGGGATCAAGCATCTTTTGCGCTTGAGATCGTGGCAACAAAATGGTTTGGCGCATGTAGAGTTGGGTAACAACATAGATTAGGGGTTTCAGGAGGAAGGCGAAAATAGAGTTACAGCGTGAAGACATCTTTCCTAGACCACATACGGTTTCGTATTGGTGCAGAAAGTGGCGCTTTACTGCACCAAGTCACATTTGAGTACCTGAATCTTGTTGGGTTGGTCAACTACTGGATCGTGCGGTTCTTGCCAAGCTAGCAACAGACCTGTTGGAATGGGCTTCTGTAAAATAGTCTTGAACTATTCAGAGAGCTACAGCCCTGTGAAATGATACAGACTTTAGATGTGAACTGAGCTTTTTTCAAGGTATCTTCGAAAACCTAGCCTTTCTTTTTCTCAAGCTTTCAAATTTTCTTGTGAATGCTTTAATAAAGTCCGTGTGATAAATTGGTTGTAGGTTCTGTTTCATGTTAAATAGAAACTGTGGTGCCAGATTGGTACTAGCATGTGGTTTCATGTCGTGCGATATCTTTTTAGCGGGAATGCTGACATTAGTCACGCAGGAGCTCGGGTTTTTCCGAGGTAATGCAATGATTTTTTACTTATTGCCTCACGCTAGTTCCTGGGAATGCTAAAGATTCTGATCATTACAAATGAGTTTAACTCCTCCCTGTGTGAAGACGTATCATATACAATCAGTCCTTGAGAGTAACCTTACCGCAACCAAACTTAGCAGTATTTGAACTTTGTAATAGCCAGTCGTAATAGTTGCAAGTGTGTTAAGTTAGAATGCTTTTTCCCCATCTAACACGTACGCCATTGATAGGAAGATTCCATGGACAAGAGATAGAACCCTCCTTGAGCATTACGTAAGCTAGAGTTGCTCCTTTCATAACTTGTTACGAATTTGGCTATTCAGTTCTCCTCGTTGTTACTCATCATGACATCTTAGGGTCATCCATATTTCTGAAGGTCGATAATGCATCCAGAATTTAATGGGCAGACTTGCTGGTACACTCAAGGATATGGGATACCAGAGGGCAAGGCAGGTGGTGAACAATTAAGGCCACAATCTCTGGATTATATCTGTTTAGTTAGCATGGTGCCAGTTGCAGCTTGCAGAATTCAGACAGGAATCTGAGTTCTCTCAAGAGAACTCCCGGTACTAGACATGGTCTTGAATCCTAAATACATTTGGAAATAGTCCTATCGTAGTTTGGAAGGCGGAGAGAACAGAAAAATAAGTCATACCTGATTATGCCCTTGCAGCGGCAAGCCTTGCATACCTCGACTAAAGAGGTTTCCACTCGATAGAGTCAGGACATTAATGATAAAGTGGCAGAATCCCCTGTGAAATGTATAGATATGGGAAGAATTGGGGTATCTCAGAAAAGAGATGACATCATTGAGAAAACGCAGATAAAGGGCTATGTTTAATCCTTCTGCTTTTTCGAATATCCAGTTGGGCTTCGTATGTGCACATTCTTTTTAATCTTTGATATTTCTCACAGCCCAATTTCTTCATTTCCTTATATCTAGGACGTAGACATACAGATAGGAGACTTTCCAATCAAAGTCGAATGAGATAAGACAGCTTTGCTTGGGCATAGATATGAACATATTGACAAGGTTTTATGTTCTACTTTTGCAGTTGATTTGGAGTTGTCTTCTCTCTCTCTCTCTCGACAAGGTTTTATGTTCTACTTTTGCAGTTTATTTGGAGTTGTCTTCTCTCTCTCTCTCTCACTCATGAACCTAAGCAATTTTTTTTTTTTTTTCAAGGTTTACACATTCTACTTTTGCAGTTGGTTTGAGTTCTCTCTCTCTCTCTCTCTCTCTCTCTCTCTCTCTCTCTCTCTCTCTCTCTCGTGTGTGTGTACTTCCTTGCTTACCTTTGGTATTCCAATGAGGATGAAGATGAATAGGTCATATGCGTAGGAAAATACTTGTGCATATAAACGGTCAAAAAGCTTGTAACTGGAAGTTGTGTTTTTAAACCTTTCTGCTTGAGTTTTTAAAGATAGTTAGAAATCCACAAGACATGCAAAGGCTTTATAAGACCAAATATATAACATCCTAGAAAGGGCCTAACTATATGTTATAGGCTATAGCCTATACTCCTACAATGTCAAGAGATCGTGTGTTGGTTAGGTTGTGAAAGACAAATCCCTCCTCCATTTGATCCGTATGAATCAATTAGAATCCTTGAACATATGTTTCTATTGGTATGATAGTTCCCACCGATGAAATATGAGACATGCCTCTACCAGACAATCCCCATTCAAGAGTTGTGATAGTACATGCATTCTAATTGGAGTAGTTCTCAATCAAAATAGTGAAGGTTGGGTTCTAAGCTTGCGTATCCTTGGATTTGTAACGCATGCATGCTCTACTCCACAAAAGGAGGCTATAGAATTAAAGTTGGAGTGCATCTCACCAATTTCTCTCTTCTAAGCAAAATTCGCATACAAGTTATCATGTAGAGTATATCAGATACTGCCATCTACAATTCTTGTGAAGTAAAGCATACTTAAGGATTCTTATAAATTGATATGTTATATTTGGATATGTCATACATACCCACAAGACTTTGAAATGAAAGTCTTGTTTGGGTATAGATAAGATCCCAAGCATTGTTTTACTTTTTAGTGAGGTTTTGATGTCTCTCTCTCTCTCTCTCTCTCTCTCTTCTCTCTGTTTGTACCTTTCATTTGTACTTGTAGTTTTTAACTTTTACCTTTGGAAGATTGGATGGAGATGCACATATTATAAATATTGGGAGGTGTTTGTACAGGTAAACCTTTAACCTTCAAAAGATCGCAAGTGCAATTTTTTAGCAAAACAAAAAACAATACCATCATATCTCCATTTTTTGCTACTGCAAATCTTGTTAGTTTTCTTCATGCATCAGTCAATTGACTAATCAATAGGCATATCGATGTTTTTGATTTGTTGTAGAATAAGTTCTTTTAGCCCTTTCTACATCCCATAAGAGTTGATTCCTCGTTTACTAGGGCTGGCAATTGGGGAGTGTGCTAATATACATAATTCTTCATCTTCATTATCAAGATCAATGACATATTTTGTACTCAACTTAGCTCTACGCTCATTGAGTTGCATTTGCATAGGATGCTCATGTCATGTTTTTCTTCACATCAGGATTGTAGTGCTTTTTTATTTTTCTCTCATTGTATGAACTTACTTCAAGTGCAGCTCAATCATTCTTGAGTGAGATACAAACTTGATTAGATAGGCACTCATTTTTGTAAGTTTGATCTTCTTTTTGTGTCCTTTTGAATAGGGTAAAGCACGCTTGGTTCCCTTTTTCAAATTCATTTTTCTTGACATGGTAGCCAAACCATGCATTCCTTTTCATTATCCTCATGGCATGGAGAGGCACGTTTCACATAATCTTTATAACTTTGCAAGTCTATCACCTAGTGCTCCTTCTCCTAACATTCACTTACTACTTGACACCACGAATTTTATAGGCTTGACCTCTCATGCCAAAGTCATGGTGAATGGGCTTTCTCATGTGGCCACCTTGCAAGTTGCTTCATAACTCACAAGGGTGCTATCACTTATGTTTCCAATCTGTTCCTTAGGCTTACAAAAATTTTGTATGCTAGTATCAAGCCTCATTGGTGGATTCTGCTTGGCCATTGCATTGTGGGTAGTAGCAGGGTGTGGAGTTTTTGCAAATGATCATGTTGTTAGCAAATGGCATATCAATTTACTTATGAAGTTTGATGTAAGGGGAGGCCTTGCATGAGAAGGGGTTGGTTATTGGCATGATCGACCACTATCTTTTTTATTGTAGATAGCTCCTTTAGTGGTGGCTTCTTAGGGAGTACGGGAAGGATGTCTCGAAAAAGTCATCTATCGCAATTAATCTAAATGTAGATCACTTATGTAATGCCACATCTTCCAACAAAAGTGTTCCAAAATAGTTCCGCACATATATATGAAGAAAACCAGTTTTTAATGCCAACTAATTTTTCCTTATGATCCATCGCAAAGAAATTAAAATGCTATGGACAATGATTCCTTGCTTAGTGTCCTAATTATTCTAGGAAACCCACTGATTTTCCAAAGTTGGCATAATTTAGTTACAATATTCTATGCACAGGTATTTGTGAAAATTCATGAGAGTGTCTACATGTGCATAATCTCTAGTGGTTGACCTCCAAAGTAGGTCTTAAATTTGTCCTATGCCACTTGGAATGTTTCAAAGGTCATATTTATAGTTAATGAGGACCAAAGCTCCATGCTTTCTTTCAAAAATGCCACTCCTATACCTTTGATTTGGCGAAGGTTCTAGAACCCTACGAAAAAACCTAAAGGACATTGTTAACTAGGTTTCAACCACTATCTAGGATTTTGGGATAGGCATTGCTATGGCTAGGGGAAGAGAGAGGTTAAGAACTAAAGACTAAACAAGATTAAAGAGAAATGAATAGAAGATGTTGGCTTTCATGACTAACCAAACTTTTTTCCAAGTGAGAAGAGAGCCTTACAATGAGAGGGTCACTAGCTTTTATATATGTTTAGGCCACCAACCATGCCTCAAATCACACAACCACTTCAATAATTATGCTTGGGTATCACTCCACCAACTCCCATCCACATGTGTGGGTATTTATGCCTCCTTCGCATAACCCTATGATCACTTTTTGGGACTTCTTGTTATGATTCATCCTTTGATTCCGCATGTCCAATTTGTCCTTTGAATTTGGCCCATCATTCATCCTTTGGTCTTCAATTGACCAATTGGTTCTTCAATCTTTGATCTTTGAAAATTTGGCTTTCGATCTTCAATCTTAGATAACATTTATTCCCCCTAAGTGTCCTCATGGAATTCGGTGCTCCCTTCATGTGTATCCCTGTTTTCGGCCTTCTTTTGGTCTTATGCATATAATAGTATTCTTTGTCACTGCTTCCATGCTTCATGACTATTTGTTTGAGGGTGCATGATGCATCCTTCAAAGCTTCCTTGCTATTGGCCTTCTTAAGGTCTTGCATATGCAAGTGCCCCTTCATGCTTCCTTCTATTTGCTTGAGGTTGCATACTCGTTGCATACCTTGAAGCTTCCTTGCACTATCGGCCTCATTTTGGTCCTACATATGATTTTGGTCCTACATATGTAAGTGTCCGTTCATGCTTCTTGGCCATTTTAAAAAAACTTGAGGCTGCATCCTTGGAAGCTTCCTTTTTGTCAGCCTTCTTTCGGTCTCACAAATGTGAATGCCCCTTTATGCTTGTGTGGAGTCTTTTTTGTTTGCTACTTTGGGGGGCTTTGCTAATTTGCATTCACCTACCGGATTCATTGTCATCTCTTTTGTAGCTTCATTCTTTTCTCATCCTTTTCCTCTTGCCTCTTATTCTTCCCTTTTTCCTCTTCATTTGCATGGCTCTTCTTAGCTTTGTTTATTTTTCTTCTGCAATCCATTTCTATTCTTTACTTTGCTCCTTCTCTTGATTTGTCGCAATCTATTCTTCATTTGAAGGTGCAAACCCGGTGCATGCTTATAACCATTTGGATCCAAGACCTAAGCCAAGGGTGCTCATTAGGTGCCTCTTTGGAGCCGTTAGATTGGAATCTACATCTAAGCATGCACGTTTGTTGCCTATTTCCAACCATTAAATCTCGACTGAACTGAAATCGAAGGGCATGTATTTGTCACCTATTCCCAACATTGGATCAAATATGTGCATCTAAGGGCTTGTAAGAGGTGCTTACTCTTGGCCATGGATGTTAATCTCTATCTAATGTCACACATCAGATGCCTTTTCCTTGTTGTTGATGTAGGTTTGCAAGTGCTGTGGCTGCCATGTGCATTTAATGATCAAGCAATGATTTTGCCTCGAATTGGGGGCCACGAGGAATATTGATTTATGACCATTGGATCCAAATAGGCTAATGGCCTCTATACACCTTCATGATTGAAGTAGAGACAAACACATGGCAACGATGAGGAAGAGGAAGGAAACCTCCATCCCTTTAATGCTTGAGCCTCCTCATTGGCATAGAGCTTAAGTCCCATGTTTAAGCTCCTAATGGAAGAGGCATGTTTTGTCCCCTAACATTAGATGCTTTGTGTAAGAAACATGTGTTGTCTGTTGTTGGCTTTGTCCTTTGATTTGAAGTTGTTTTGTCCAACTCCTATCATTAGTGGAATATTGGACTTAAGAAAGGGCCTCGTACATAGAGGATTAGGGAATGGCTAATCTCCTTAGTTTGAGGGGGGAAGTCCACTCATAAAGTGCAATAAATGGGTGTCAGAACTAATGTCCCACTCTTTGGATGGTGTAGATGCATCAAATCCAAATGATTCAATGTCTCACAAATGGCATTCTAATTAGGGCCATTAGATGATCTTTCATCCAAGGGCTCATGAGTAGCACTTGATTAGAACCCTTAATCAAACATTTATAGAAAGGTGAACAAATATCACTCTAAATGTGGCACAAGGTGGGCAGTAATTTCTATTAAGGGCATGATGATTGTGAACCAAAGGCTAGAGAATTGATGGCCATCTAATCTTGAGCAGATCGATAGAGCACATGTAGCACCAAATTTCCCACCATGCCATTGAATTGTTTGATCTAACGGTGCATGAATCTTGTCATTTTCCACCCATTAGATCTTACTTATATCTAATTCTTCTCCCATTGTCATCGGTGCAAATGCCACATGTCTATAATGGCATTTACCATGAGTGGTTGTAGCTCACCATGGCCATAGGATCATATATGGTTGAATGACCAAGGCAAAGGATGTACTAATTTATTTCAAGTTATTTGGAGTGGGACTACATTGCTTCACCAAGGAGGAAAAATTCCTCCATATTTTTAATGCTCATGCCACTCATTGGTATAGAGCCTAGTCCATGTTTAAGACCATTCTTAAGCACTAATGCAAGATGGCCTTTTTCAGTCCAAAATTCCCCTAATGGTTTCTTGTGTAGAGCCTAGTCCATGTTTAAGTCCATTCTTAAGCACCTAATGCAAGAGGCCCTTTTTGAGTCCAAAATTCCCCTAATGATTGCTTGCTTGTGTATTGGCTGATTTTTATTTGCTTTTGCTCTCTTCAAATAGTTATTATCTCACGACTATTGCTTCATTTTCTTCATCTTGCACTCTTGCTTCATCAGGTTTTGTTGTGTTTGACTCTTGCATTTTGTTGATTCGATTCATTGCTCCATGTTCGTTTACCCTTGTGCTTCTAAATGACTTCATTGCTTCTTTGTTTGCTTCACCTTTATTTGTTATTTCTTTATTGTTTTTCTTCACCTTTATTTGATAATTTTTTTCATTTCCATTTGCTCCCTTGCTTTTCCTCGCATCTTCTTTGTTGGATGCACAATCTATGATGTTTCCTTTTGTGCTGCTATTTGCTTGACTCACTTTAGCTCTTCTTTTTGCTATTATGTTTGTGTTGCTAGATTTTCTTTGGCTGTGTCTTTAGTTGCTTTGTTGCGATGCTTCATTCTTGTGCCATTCAGCTACTTCCTTGCACTTGCATTATGCTAAGTTGTTGTCATTGCAGCCTACTCTACAAGCCATTCACTATTTCTCTCCCTTTGTTTGTTGGATTTCACCTTATTTGCTTGCTTTGCTTCTGTGTTGTTGCTTTCTTTGAGTTGCTTCTTGCTTTCCATCTTTTGCTACTAGGGCCTATACAGTCCATGCCAAAAGTTGCCTACCATGCTACATTGTTAATTTGCCTCTTTCTTTGCTTCTCTCTTGAGATCTTTGCTGTGCTATTTTGTTTTGTTTGTTGATGTCCTCTTCTTTACTTAGTCATTTACTTCATTGTTCAATCATTTCTACCTTGTTTACTTCCTCCCTCCTTTGTCATTATTTGCTCTACTACATACGGGAGAAATGGGGATTTTGTAAGAAATAGATTAAGGAATGGATTAATTTAATTGGAAGTCAACCAACTATGGTAACCTATGAGCTAACACCTCATAGCATTGACTAAACTAACATGCATACCTTTAATTTGAAATTAGGCCTTTGGATGGAGGTGGATGGTATATTGATTAAAGGCCTAGAATGCCTTTGGTGGATGATGGATGCACTTTGGTGATCCAAATGGGAAAATTTGACATTAAGAGGGAAAGCCTTCCAATGCAAACCCTTGATGTAGATCAAGAAAAATGGATGAGATGGAGGTGCATAATGGAGGGTGGAGGTCAGCCTTCTTAGATGGAGGGCTAGGATGAAGGCGTATAATGGATAAAATGGATTGAAGCTATGATCTCTTCCCTTGGATTCTATTGATTGAAGCGCCTTCTACACTCATCTCCTCCCTTGGATGTACAATCTAATCTGTGGCCTAGATTAAAGTGCATTTTCCTCTCACCTCCTCAATTAGATATTTATTTTAATCAAAGGTGGATATTTGATCCCTCCATCCTTTGATAGTATCCCTTTGATCTATCCCTTGATCTAATGGCTAGGGGTGTTCCACCTCAAATTTAAATGTATCCCTTGGATTTGAGGGCTAGGAGTGAAGATCATGGGTCTCCACACACTTAAATTCTTTGTCATCTTCAACAACCATTGCTTGACACCTCATTGATACACCTCAAATTGCTCTCTAATCCCTTGAAATTAGGAAACACTAATTGGAGGTCCTTTTGAGACCCCATTTCTACCCTAATGTACAACACATCTTTGCTTGCTCTACTAATTGGTTTCCCTTGCTTTGGTGCTTTACAATGAGCACTCTTCGCTTTGATTGGAGAAATTACACATGCAATTGCCATGAGCTTGAATCGTAGATGTTAACTACTAGTTCATTGCCTCTAAAAGTTGTGGTGTCTTTTTCATTAGGAAATCCCTTCCTTACATGGCCTCGTAAGCATTCAATGCTTTTAAAATTTAAGGAATGTTGGCCAAATTTAGCAACTTCCACCTCCCTTTGTATACTTAATCTTCATTTAACCCATGATGAATCAATTGCCAACCATGCCCATTTAGTCAATTAATGTAGTTTCTTCCTCCACTACTATGAATTTAGCAACTTCCACCTCCCTTCGTATACTTAATCTTCATTTAACCCATGATGAATCAATTGCCAACTGATGATAAAGGTCTAAATGTCTTAGATTCACATTATCTTTTGTGGTCATATAAGTGGAAGTGAAAAAGAGTGATAGAATATAGAAGCCTAAATGACACTATTCTATATGGTATGGCATGTTATAGACTTGAAATGGCCTTCCTTGTCATTTCTTTAAATTTAAATTATGTCGAGTGGAGAATCTCTTGTTTTGTTTTGTTTGATGCTATACTAAAAGAGGGAGAGAGGTCTTCAATATGTCCATTTATTCTTATAGACCACAGGGTGGTATATAGAATACGGATAAAAATTACTGCTTGTTCTTGTAAATTTATGACATCATGGATTAAAGAGTTTTATGTACAAGCTTTAATTCACTGGTCATGAGTCACAATCTAACATAGACATTGTTTTTAATTTTATGGAGATCTTATTGAATAATGCCCATCTCAAAGCTTTTGGCCACCATGAGTTGTTTTCTATTAACGAGTCATCTATTAGTCTACTAAAATCCTTATGAGCAATGAGATGAGACTTTTTTTTGAACGAAGAGGGATGATGATTGTGGGTTTGAGGATAGAGATAAAAAACCATAATGATTCTAGCATTTGAAGTGGTCAATCCTAAGTGCATCCACCATTACTACCACACCCCTTCCCCCCCCCTTTTTTTAAATAAGTACATGAGATGATTGATCAAGTCCATCTATAAGTTAATGATTCTAGCATTTCAAGTGGTCAATCCTAAGTGCATCCACCACTACCACACCCCTCCCCCCCCCTTTTTTTAAATAAGTACATGAGATGATTGATCAAGTCCATCTATAAGTATGCCCCCTTTCTTCTCTCTTTCTCTCTCTCTCTCTCTCTCTCTCTCTCATTCATGTGCAACGCTTTCATAGGAGAGCAAAATGAAAGGACACTTTTATACTGTATAGTGCCCTAATAGGGATTGGTTCGGGATTGGGAAGAATGGCCAAGGATAAGGGAGCTACCGTGTATAGCTACACTTTGGTCATTGTAGAATCTACAGCGTCGTTTTCTTCACATCGTTCTCAAGTGCTTCTCACTTTAGATAATGGGCCTATAGGCTTTCCTCCTTTCCAAGATTGACAAGGCCAGGTGCACACACATATTTACTCGAAAGAATAATTTTTTGAACTGGAAGCTCGAATAAGTTTAACCTTTGAGAAATTTATCGCGTTGATACCATTAAGTAATCGAACGTTGACATAGGTATGCCCGCCCACATAATACTGGCAATTCTTCAAATGCGGCGCTTGTGACCACGACAATCGGACTTTAACAAGGGTATGACTGGCAAGTCTTCAAATCGTCCCTTGCCTCGACAAGTGAAGGGCCGCAACAATGACCAGGGCGTGTGTATTAAGCATACCAGCAGGTTATGCCATGCACAAGCAGCACAATATCACTTGGCTGGTTATTAATTAACGTTCCAGGCCGGCTTCGTAAGGATTCATAGATTCTGCCTACCTGTACGTAGCGGGAATGAAAATGCAGCACGGAACCTATTGCTGCTTGCACATGTTAGTCCCATGGTTGTTCTGCTTTTGTATGTTCATAATGCAATAGAGAACAGGTTCGCAGTTCAGTGCGCAGGTAACTGAGCGGAGCCTGGAGCTTCTGCTATGAACTCATCCGATACAGGAGCTGCACATATTAGTGACCGGCGAAGCATTGCACGTCACGCTACAATATATACAGGTTCGCACGTTACGATGAAGTATACGAACAAGCAGCGTCGATAGGAGCTCCACTACTCGAATAGAGAGTCTGAGACTGGCTCTAATCGAGCACCAAGACACTCTTATAGTGTCTAGAGCATGCAGTTTCATTTCTCAGTGAGTATTTGGGTATGCCCCACCCTCTTTTGTGGGCTAATTTTGGTGTTGGTGTTCCCCCTAAAGGAGGTGTATATGTCGCTGAGGACCGGTAAATGAACAAAATCCCTTCCTTCAAAGTCCAAAAGCCTTCATTGGAATACTTACTTTTGAACCCATATAGCCGCCTTCCTTATGGAAGGCAAAAAACGAGATGATTTTCTTCTCGAGCAAGTCCTTTACTTGTGTCAACAAACTCAGGGAGCAACTATTTCATATTGATATTCTCTCAAAGGGAATACTTACAATCTCTTGTTCAAACAACCAACTACATTGCATACAATGCCACTTTTTTTCTTTGATTTGGCTCGCCATTACTTGCTGTAATCAGCTATTTTTTCAAAGCTATGAGACCTTCCAACCTTACTTTTGTGCCTAAAGTAGAGTCATGAACAGTAAGCTCCTCTAAATATTTCATCCCATCACATTCAAAAACAAGGTCAATGGGTAGCATATCCTAGGCAAAGACAGCTATAAGAATGAATAATCTTATTAGACTCTAATCCATGTATCTTGGCAACATAGCTTACTAAGTGTCATGCATTAGCAACTTGCAATGCTGCTTGCAAGTTTCACCTTTTGCAATACTAGAGCATTGATGAAACTAATGGGTATTCCCAGTTTTCACTAACATATGAATAGTCCTACCATCAGTTGCACATCTCAACTTCAATATCTTAGCATCCCAATAATACTTCTCATTACAAAGAGTGTAACAATTAGTATTGTTTATGCATGGAATGGAATATGTGGGAGTGGTCACTCCGTACAACACAAGAGACAATAGTTTAGTTAATGGAAAGGGATTTTAATTTGGGGGGCTTAATGATATGGAGAAGAGGGGGTTTTTTAAAAACTCAACCATATAGTTATGGTATGTACATATATGGAGGGGACTTTTGAAATTAAAATTGCAACATGTATAGTACAGAAGACGAGGGAAAAATTATCCAAAAGTATAAATTTGGAAAATAGGCATTTTATAAATGTGTTCTTAATCCACTCCGACTAGAATACCATCACATTCTTAATCAGTTCGTGCAACTCTAAACTCTTGATGCAAAGTTCTAGAAGTAGTTGGAAAAGTAACCTACTAATTTAAATCCCAAGGGAATCATGTGCATTGTCGAGTAGTGTTACCTTAATCAAATGAGAATGAGGGACCACCATCAGCTCTAGGCTCAAAAGTTTGTCCTACATGTATCTCCGCTTAGCCAATGTCATGTATCTTATAGGCCTCCATAAGATTCCCTTAACATGTGAGACATCCAATATGTCATTTTAAGTTTGGTTTCCCTAATTTTGTCATCTTCCATACTTGTCCACTTCTCGTCTCATGATAGAGGTATATGTAGTCCTCCGACTCTATAAGAAATTCCTCTAGCTCATTAGGTTTTTGAGTGTCCCATTTCATTTTACGTCCTTGATATCTTTGAAAATATAAATCTCATATGTACCCCTCCTCCAAAACTATAGCCAACAACCCTTATAGGAAGCATGCTGATAGAGTGATAAAATGGCATCTCATCTTTGAAGTCTTGAGGTAGAGCACAATTTGCCCATAAAGTATCGAGTTGAATGTCATTAACATCCATTTGGACACTAATGCCATTTTGTTTGCTAAAGCACGATAGCTCCCATTTGTTGATTGGATTGACATGCCTATGGATGCTCATATAGTGGGAGATGGAGATATATGAATCCATGGCTACATGGCTGTATTAAAGGTATCATGTCATGGAAATCACAAGACAAAAGGCTAGGGGGAGGATTGGCCTCTCTTATTATTGTGAATCACTGTATGGACCCATTACTTCACATGGCATGGTGAAGGTCGATGGGGAAATTGGGCCAATATTGGCAATGGACAAACTCATCATGATGCTAAAGGAAAGTTGGGGGCCATTAGGTTGGTCAAGAGTAGATGGATCGGTTTGAAAGAAATCGCATCAAAGTCTAAAGAATGCATCATCAAGGCATAATAAATTCACATGCTAGTGTATAATGATTCATATTTTAAAAATAGAGGGTTGAAACCTATGCCACCTTTGAAGCATCCGTAATAAATTCACTAGGTGGTATAGAAAATCCATCATGGCTCTCAAGTTATTCACCATGCTAAGATATTGACATGCATATTTACATGTAATGGCTATGTGAAGCTATTGAGAGTTCTTCTTATTGCTGATCTCTACACAAGCTGAGACCCCTTGCTTGCTAATGCATTAGCTAGTCCATCCCCGCAAAAGGTTGTCTTATAGAATCCAAGATAATGCCTCCAAAAATCTAGGGTGATGCATCTACTAAAATATTGAGTACACATATCGAATGCCATGATTTCTCTCAATGCCAAAAGGGTGTTTGTGTGTGGCTATGCATCCATAAGATGAATCCCTAAGTGGTACACAATAAATGAAGTACTTAGGGGCTACACTACTATGTATCACATGTATTCAAGGGGTATTTAGAAAAACCCATCACCTAAACTCTTTCCCCTAGCGTAAAGGTCACTATAGCGTCGGAAGAGAATGGTCACTATATAAATGTCGCTATATAGTGACACTGGTAAACATCGTTATATAGCGATCCTTAACATAAGCTTAAAAAAACATTAGTGGGGCTAAACAGGGCCACAACAAGCCTTGTTTTGCCCCACTAATGTTTTATTTATAGTAACTACAAAAGAATGTTGTTTGTTACAAAATTTTTCTTATGAAAGGGGTGATACAAAATGGCTCAAACGAGCCAAGCGACAAAAGCATTTAGATGCCAAAGATATACAACATTGTTGGTTACAAAATTACCCTTTCGAAAAGGGTGATACAAAATCGCTTAAACGAGCCGACTTACAGAAACATATACATGCCAAAGTATATACAAACTACTACTAATACTACTACTAATACTACTACTACTGCTGCTCATTCGAATCGTTGTCCTCATCCTCGTCCTCGTCCTCATTGTGGTCGCGTTGGCTTGATCCTTAGCCCTTGTCAAAGCCGTGTAAGCCTAATTCGTCTCACCACTCACCTCCACTGATGGGACGTTCGAGCTCGAATCATTGTCCTCATCCTCATCCTCGTCCTCATCGTGGTCGTGTTGGCTTGATCCCTGGCCCTCGTCGAAGCCGTGTAAGCCCAATCCCTCATCTCACCACTCACCTCTGCTGATGGGATGTTCAAGCTTGCACTCTAAGAGTGATAACATATTAATTGAAAATTAGATTGGAACTTAAAATATAAAACAATTCAAAAAGTGAGATTACAAGTAGGATTAGATTTATACCGTGTGGGTAGTCACCTCAGCCCCATCGACTGTCGCTCCCATGGCCTCCATCTCAATAAACCATGGCTTTGTTTCTATGCGAAATGCACATCTCGCCTCTGTGTCTGTGGGAAGGGGACCCATTGTAGCTTGCTGTGGGCCCAATTTATGAGAGTTAGATAAAGTGCATGCAATATGTAATAAAACAAATAGAACAATAAATTAAATCAGAAGAAGTAAACTTACCACAGTTGCCTCAAACACCAATCGTCCGCCTGCACCAAAGTGCGAAGTATCTATGGAGTCCAATCATCTTCTCGCAGCCCTCCTTTGACCCTCGCACATTTCGGGATGGTCCTTGTATTGCTTCTTGAAAAACTTTCAGTTAGCTTTGTCTGCTCACCTGGGTTTAGCTTTCCCCTTTGCAATGGAAGTACACAAGGTTGACCTATGATGCGTCAAGATCCCACCCATGCGCTCTTTCATGTAAGAGTTACTGAACTCCAATTTGGGGGGTTAGGGCATTGTCTTTTCAATTCATCGATGCGTGCATTCTTCTTTTTGTTATCCTAGTATCGCGAGTCAGTAACTGAAAGTTTTTCTTAAAAAACTTTAAGTTAGCTTTGTCTGCTCAGCTGGGTTTAGCTTTCCCCTTTGCGATGGAAGTATGCAAGGTTGACCTTTGATGCTTCAAGACCCCACCCATGTGCTCTTTCATGTAAGAGTTACTGAACTCCAATTTGGGGGGTTAGGGTATTTTCTTTTCAATTCATCGATGAGTGCATTCTTATTTTTGTTATCCTAGTATCGCAAGTCAATAGCTATGCCACTCTTGAAGTGGTGGCCCATCAACCGCCTCATGGTGGCCACTCTTGAAGTGGTGGTCCATCAACCGCCTCATGGTGGCCATCACTACTGAGCTCTTTTTATTTTCTATTATCTCTCGAGCCACCGTGATTCCATAGAACAGGTTCTCGGGCGCTCTTGAAGTGGTGGTCCATCAACCGCCTCATGGTGGCCATCACTATTGAGCCCTTTTTATTTTCATGTAAGAGTTACTGAACTCCAATTTGAGGGGTTAGGGTATTGTCTTTTCAATTCATCGATGTAAGAGTTCCTGAACTCCAATTTGGCGGGTTAGGATATTGTCTTTTCAATTCATCGATGACTGCATTCTTCTTGGAGTTCATGTAAGAGTTACTGAACTCCAATTTGGGGGGTTAGGATATTGTCTTTTCAATTTATCGATGACTGCATTCTTCTCTTTGTTATCCTGGTACCACGAGTCAGTAGCTATGCCACTCTTGAAGTGATGGCCCATCAATCGCCTCATGGTAGCCATCACTACTGAGCCCTTTTTATTTTCTATTATCTCTGGAGTCACCGTGATTTCACAGGGTAGGTCCTCGGGTGGGTAAGGAGGACTCATGGGAGTGCCTAAGCTCGAGTAAGGGGTGTTACTACGAGCGCTTAGAGAGCAAGGAGTAGCAGAGGGAGTGGGAGAGGGTAGCCACCATGATTTCATAGGATAGGTCCTTGGGCGAGTAATGAGGACTCATGGGAGTGCCTGAGCTCGAGCAAGGGGTGTTACTACGTGCGCTTACAGAGTGAGGAGTAGCAGAGGGAGTGGGAGAGGGCAAGGGACCTGATTGGTACTAGGTCTCATGACCAAGTGGAGACCTATAGGGATGTGAGTGTGCTGACTCATCTACATCTCCCGAGTCAGCACAGCATAAGCAACGCTTCCTATTCTTCCTTCCCTTATGATGGGTATGCCTAGGTGATGGCCCCTCAGTCGAAGGGGCTAGAGGAGATGGCTATCGAGTAGGTCCAGTCGTCGGTGTAGGAGAGGGAAGAGCTGAGGTCCTTTGGGATAACAGAGAGAAGAATGCATCGGTTATCTATGCGAGAAACTCATTGCAACTCCCGACAAAGCCATGGGCTGCTAGCAAAGTAGTTCCCCAAGGGGTAGTCACAATGCTAGGTCCGAGAGGAGTCGGGTCGTAGGGGTAGGCCCTTGAGGTGTCGCTTGAGTGGAATCAAAGTCCTCTGGAGAGTAGAGATCATGATGTCTTCTCTTACGAGGGTTTCCATACTCATTGGATGTGCGACGTGATCCCATCTATAATTTGGGAGGATTGGACAAACGTAGACACAAACATGCCTAGGTGATGACCCCTCAGTCGAAGGGGCTAGAGGAGATGGCTATCGAGTAGGTCCAGTCGTCGGTGTAGGAGAGGGAAGAGCTGAGGTCCTTTGGGATAATAGAGAGAAGAATGCATCGGTTATCTGTGCGACAAACTCATTGCAACTCCCGACAAAGCCATGGGCTACTAGCAAAGGAGTTCCCCAAGGGGTAGTCACAGTGTTAGGGCTGAGAGGAGTCGGGCCAGGGGTAGTCACAGTGCTAGGTCTAAGCGGAGGCCCTTGAGGTGTCGCTTGAGTGGAATCAAAGTCCTCTAGAGAGTAGAGATCATGATGTCTCCTCTTATGAGGGTTTCCATACTCATCAGATGTGCGATGTGATCCCATCTGTAATTTGGGAGGATTGGACAAGCGTAGATACAAACACGAAGATTTTAAAAAAAAACAAGAGCGGTTAAGAAGTGGAAAGACAATTATGAAATTCAAACTCAAAAATTATGAAAAGGCAATTAATCACTTGTGAAAATTATGAAATGACATCAATGCATAAAGGATAAATATGAAAGGATAATTATTTACATAAGACAATTATGAAAAGCCAGTTTTGAAATGACAAATATTTATGAAAGACAAGTGAAATCCAAGAAGATTTTCATATATAAAAAATATCACTAAAAGTATTTATATAAAAAATATGTCTCCAAAATTTGTCTCCAAAAGAGAGATTCTCCAAAAATGCCAAAATGGTGGAGGTCTACTGCTTCGCATTACTGTCTGAAGTACTTTCCTCCTCTGTGCTACTAGGTAGGTCGTTGGGGATCTCATCCTCCACTTCTAATATGCGGTCATGATCTTCAGCGATTATGTACTCGCAATCCATGAAGGCCTCCACATAATCCATTATGTCATTTACACAATCATATTTGAGGCTCCACTAGTCATGGTAGTCTCTTCACAACCTATAGAGATCTCATAGGTTGTGTTATGCGTTTCTCAGTCGCCTCTGCTATACTACCCTTTGGCTTGAATCCCACCCTAGCGCACGCACCCCCACGTTCACAACAACACAAAGCAACTACAGACGCGCTTGGTAGACGCGCAAAATAGCAGGCGCGTCTATAGGCATTGCTTTAGTAGAGAAATTACGGGCGCGTCTAAATGCACGTCTAAAAGCTCATCTATTTGCGCGTAAATTACCGCGTCTACGTGCACGTCTGACCTGAGAAAATACGGGCCCGTCTAACATCTCGTTTATTAGCACGTCTATATGTGCGTGTATTTGCGCGTTTATTTGCATGTTTACAGAATCAGACGTGCATTTAGACGCGTAAATAGACGCAAACCAGAGAATACAGAAAGTGAGATTTTGGTGTACATCATTGCTTTCCAAACATTACCCATGATTACCAAAGCACATAATTTTTTGCAAGCCTACATATACAAGAATTAAGTGAGATGAGGAGAATGAGACAATATGTAAAATAGTTTTGCCAATATCAATTATGGGGCTATGGTTCAATCTCATCCTCAATGAGATCAACCCTTGCCAAACTATCTACTTCAAAATCCAAACAAGTGTTTAGATCTACAAATACATTCAACCCACTACTACTTGTACCACTCATGTGCTCATCGAAATCAGCATCTCGAATGGTAGGCTCGTCCTCACGGGTAATGGCCTCAATATCTATATCTCCTATCTCATGATCATCCTCCTCTCTTGTATCACGGTCATCATCACGTCCATGGCCATGATCATCCTCCATATGCTCCATATTAGTAAATGTACTATACATCACTTTGAAATGTGGCATAATAGGTATGACATGCCACCATCTATTATTATCCACCATTGGTTGATAGACAACCTAATTCAAACACAAATACAATCATGTTACTTTTCTTGCATCAAATATTTAAAAGCGAGTATTTTTATATGTGTGCACAGTACCTGTTCACATTGTTGCGATAGTACTAGTGTGTCCTTCCTACTTTGCCAAAACTTTGTGGAGTCAATAGTTACAAAGCCACTTGCATGGCGTTTGATTGTTGCATTAGGGCCTCTTTCCACCACGTCCTTAAACCACTTTACATCCAAAACATACACAAAGAAGCGTCGAAAGTCAAGCATAATAATATCAGCTTGGATTATGCCACAATAATCATCCATGGCTCCATTGGCTCCCTCAAAGCTAGCAATGACGCCGCAATCTTGTGTGTTTCTCTTATCATCAATCCGTTGTGTTCGAAAATGCTTACCCTCATACCATATAGCATTGAACATAGTGCACTACACCAAGAAAAAATCAATTAAATAAGCAATCTAAATTATAAAAAGCTCCTAATTTATGCATAACATTCTATATACCGACCTTGCTCATGCATCCCCTAGCATACTCCCATTCTTCCATTGTGATATGCATCCCCTCGTCTTTCTCTGCTTTCTCCATTTCATCAAGTAGCCAATCCACATGAATATCCTTTGGAAGTGCTCTTAGATGATCCGTGGTGTGTACGAAAGAGGGCCCTTTCTTCTTGTCTTCTTGCCTTTGCATCCTCGTATGTTGTCACCCATCTTTTCATCACATCACTATTAAGCACGCAAAAGAGGTTGATACTATTATGCAACTCTGTGTCTATTACTTTGTTGCGTCCTTTTCCTTGAGGCACAATAGAGGTCATCCTTAGGTCTTCATCATCTCTCCATAGTCGTGGGAGAGAGCTATCCACATCAACAAGAAAATCAGAAATATATACAAGTGACTCTTGTACCAACCAACCCTCGGCCATGCTACCTTCGGGTCTTGCATTTTGTCTCACGAAGCCCTTCAAGGTCTTCATGAAGTGCTCGAGGAAGAACAACCATCGTGCATGTATAGTACCGCATATAGCAATCTCATCCACCAAATGCACTATGAGATGTAGTTGGCTTGTGAGAATAGAACATGGAAATGTCTCCTCCACTAGACAAACCGCCTCCACTGACATAACTCGAGCATTCTCAAGCGTGGTGGGATCTATTTCCTTTGAGCTCACATATCTCACAAGCTCGCCCATCTTGTAAATACAATCTTTCATGTCCTTCCTCGGGGGGGTCACTATGTATAAACCCTCTATATCACGTGCGTTCAAGGCCTATATTTAAGGTCCCTTATCTGTAAAAAATTTCATGAATAAAATGTACCCCTTTTCTATACAAATCTGTAAATTTTTTCCAAAACTATTTTAAATAGTCCCTTATGTATATTTATTTCTGTAAATTTTAGAAATAAAAAAAATCCTTCTGTTGAACTCACGTGATAGGGTTACATATGATGAGTGACCCCCCCGAGCGTCCTTCGATGCAAGTCTACGTGAAATGCTAGTAGGTAGTATGAACTGAACCCGCGAGGAGGTGGTTGATTAGTTGCTTATAGCTATTCACTCACAAATTTGAAAGGAAAAAGATATTATGCATATAAAATACTTACTTGGAGCATCTTGTGCCAATCATGAGATTTCAAGCCATATAATTGCTCTACACCTCTTTTCTTGCTCTTTGTAAAGGCTCCCTTCAAACACCTCATGCATCCCAGTGGGAGTATGAATTGTAGTAATAGCGCACTTCACCGTCGCCATCTCTAGCTTTGATAACATCCACGGTGCACGAGGTAAAAAAACACGCCCATTTGGTCTCTCTTGAGGCCAAGCTTCACGCATCCTCCCTGTGGTACGTAGATCCTTCCTTATGCCTGCCGAATCTCGTGTCCCATTTAAATGCTCCCAAATGGTAGATGCCACATTCTTGAAGATATGCATGGGATCAAGCAGGTGATTGATCTTGAGGTGGGACCAATATGGTAAACGATAAAAGATGGAGTATCTAAACAAAATAAAGTGTTAGCGTGCAATCTTTACTTTCAGCCAATATAGCCGGTTTGCATTCAAACTTGCATTGCTGCATCCATAGATGGTTTGCAAGTTTAGTAACTCAAGGGAGGCACGTAGAACAGAGAATGTGCACCCCTCAAACAGTGGAGTCGATGCTACGATAAAAAGATCATCTTGCTCCATGCTATTATCCCTCCCTTGATGGACATATAAATCCCGCACCATATCATCAAACACCTCCTCCTCCACGGCTTCTTGAGGTAATGGCAGAGGGCTACTATCACCATCACTCCATGCATCCGTAACGGTCCCTCCTGAAGATCCCACCTCATATCGCCGACGCTTTGCCTCCTCACGACGGGCATAGGGTAACATATGCGGGTGTGGCACTGCATCCTGTATCAAATTAAAACGGGATCATAACTCAAACATATGAACACCCATAGGTATCTCAATCAACCTTAACTTACAAACCCTTACCCTGTTTACGGTCACATCCCATTCTCCATACTTTGAGATATGATTGAGCGTAATCCTGCATGCACGATATATGTTTCCTCGACATCGATCACACAGACATTTGATTTTTTGCTCCAACCACATTTCGCGATGGTGGATACAGAGGGATTCATCCTCACTGGAGCTACTTGTTGAAGATGGAGACATCCTACAAACAAACAACCCACCAAATTTGCTCCTCTTCAAATGTTTAATTTAAACTCTGTGTTGCGTCTATCGCCACGTCTAACATCGCGTCTAACATCATGTCTATAGTTGCATCTAACATCGCATCTACTCTGTGTATTTAGACGCGCCTATAGATGCGCTATTAGACGTGACTATAGACGCGGCTTTTAAACCTGCTTTTCAGTGCGCCGCTCGCTTTGCTTTTCTTCACATTACTTAAACTTCGCGCGGCTTGATTCCTTCTTTATTAGCAGATCCATAGTTTCGAAGCTTAAGAGGGAGCCTCCCATACTTACTTCCAAGCTTACACTCAAGAGAAAGGCACCCACACTTACTTCTAAGCTTAAAGGAGAGGAGGACGAACAAGGAGAAGAAGCAACTTTGAAAAAGAAAGAAGAACCTTCCATACCTTTATCCAAGTAAGTCTTTTTGCAGTTGATCTTGTTTGGAAGTTTGCTCTCTCCAGTTTTGTACTTTCTCGTATCCAAGAAGCACATGATCTGGGTATCAGTGTCACGTTTTTGTATCGGGCGTAATGTCCTTTTCTACTTTTTAGAAATCTCGTCTATCGGAGCGCATCTATAGGTGCGTCTCAGGGCACGTCTAAAAGCACGTCTACAGGCGCGTCTGGCTTGTTGCAGACACACACAGACGTGTCTATAGACGCTCTGTTAGATGCTCTGTTAGACGCTCTGTTAGGCGCTCTGTTAGACGAGTAGTTAGACGCTCTGTCAAGCGCGTCTATAGACGCGCTCTAAAAGTAAGCCTCTCTTTTCTTCCCCTTTCTTCTCAGCTCATCAGTAATAGATTGTTTTCCTTTTTTCCAGTTCAACATGTGGCCAGGAAGTGCTTCTAGCTCACCTGATCCCCGAGAATCTATTTGGAAGGACTTATATAACCTTTTAGGGCACCCTCCTAGTCTTGCGGAGTTATACGGGTATATGACGGGTACTCTAAACACTCCCCAGGAGTCGGCACTATAGACTCCAACCCACCCCACACCGCCTGAGATCACCCCAGCGGAGTCAGCACAGCCATCTTATGCCCCTTCTTATGCCCCTTCCCCCGTACCGTCTTATGCCCCTTCCCCCATGCCGTCTTATGTCCCTTCTGCCATCCCGTCTTATGCCCCTTCCCCCATGCCGTCAGGAGGTCCTTCTGTCTCGGTGAGCCGTCGACGTACTCCTGTGCCGTCGAGACTCGGTTCTCCAGCTACGAGTGGTCAGTGTAGTCTCGTGCAGTCCCCAGCTACGAGTGGCCAGCGTACGAGCTCGACACGATAGGGTAGCAGGCGTAGTAGCAGGGAGAGCGGTGGGGGATGCATGGCACAGTGCTTTGGGCCATGTGGCGGTGAGGAGGATGATGATTAAGATGATTTAGACGTGCCTCTGGGTGATGGTACGATTTATTATGACATCACTCAGACAGGAGGCATCTTGATAGATGCGCGGGGGAAGGATATCATGGCCTTCATGCACTCTGTAATTGCTAACAATTACAGAGATTGCTTTATCCACTACAAAGACGACCCAAAGAGGTTGGCTGATGAGAACCTCGCTACTGTTCGCTCTAGGTATCCTAACCCCCCCAATCGCCAGTTCACAGATAAATGGGGGAAGTCAAAGATTGTTACGATACTTAGCAATAAAAGATCTTCGCTTAAGAGGCAGGCACTAGCGGAGCTTGCCAGGCAGGTCAACCACCAAGGGGCCCGCCCCACACCGCTCACAAGCGTGAGTGGAAGAAGGTAATGAAGTCAGCGAGGGAGGACCCCAGTCTGCAGCATGTGGAGGCACGGAGGATCCAGATGGAGGAATATGGAAGCGCGCATTTTGGAGCAGGGGGTGTTGAATCATGGGAGGCCCAATTTGTAAGTATCGATCTCAAATTATATTGCTTATGTAGTTTATTAGGAGGTTGGTTGTTTCTTTGTACTAATCCCTCCACAAAGTGTGTCGCGGTCATGCAGCTTGAGATCGTAGGCAGATACCCTACTCCAGTGGAGACAGCCTACCACCACCACCATCGTAGAGGAGATACATGGAGGCACTTCTATGATGACGGGTTGATTACTGAGGAGCAGTATACCCGAGCTACTGGAGCGGCCCCCCAGGTATTTGAAAGTAATTAAATAATGCCAAAATTATAAGTAAAGATTTGATTTTTCATACATTGATATATGTTGTCCCTTGTTTACAGGCCCATGCACAAGACAACGAGGAAGACGAGGAAGGAGGCGTAGAAGGGAGCGCAGAAGGGAGCGTGGAAGGCAGCGAGGATTAGTCGTAGAAGTAGTGCTAGCTACTCTTTTTTGTACTTAAAGCCACTGGCTTGGCTTCGTGTCTCTTGTATATAGACTCCTCTTATTTCTCTCTTATTTTTTGTACTTGAAGCCACATGACGTGGCTTAGCTTCCTTATTTTTTGTACTTGAAGCCACATGATGTGGCTTAGCTTCGTGCTATATGTATATACAAGCACTTTTTGAGCTTTCAATTTTATTGCGTTTTGGAGTTGTAATGTTTTATTTGGAATTGTAATTAAAATGCGGTTGGCTATAAGAATTGAATTACACAATGTGGATATGGGATTCTTGTAACTATATAGCATACACAACATACACAGTATTCTGTAATTTTATTTTTTTTTTTAAAAGCGCGTCTATCAGTGCGTTTAAAAACGCGTTTATATTCGCGTCTGTCTGTTCGACTTGCGTCTATATGTGCATCTATAAACGCGTTTATAAGCGCGTCCATTTATGCGTCTAACTGCGCGTCTATACGTGCGTGTGTCTGATATATAGACGCGCAATTAGACGCGGGTCTCCAAACGCGAAAATAGACGCGCAAATAGACGCGCCCATAAGTTTTTTATTTAGTTCATGAAACACGTCTGTGCGCGCGTCTATGGGTGCTTTGTCTTGTTGTGGTTGTACTTCACCCAGTCGCTCTCCTACGCAATCTTCTCTTTTACATGAGCTAGCCGAGAAGCTATGTCTATAATCCGTGCGACATGGGGAATCGGGTTGGGATTTAGGGAGGACACCCGTGGGTGAGGGTGTGGTTGTTCCATTTAGAATCTATTTGAAAAAAAAAGAACCAAATACGGCTAAGGAGCATGTGAAAAAAGAACCAAATACGATTAAGGAGAAGGAAATAAGCGTAAGCATAGGCAAATGCATATGCTTATGAAAAGAAGAGAAAAAGAGAGGAAAAAAGAGAAAGAGAGAGGGGAAAAGAGAAGGAAAAAAGAGAGATGAAAATAAGAAAAGAGAGGAAAAAAGATAGATGAAAAGAAGAAAAGAGAGGAAAAAGAGAAAAAGAGAGAAGAGAAAAAAAGAGAAAAAGAGAGGAAATAAGAGAGGGAAAAAGAAGAGAAGGGTGAGGGGAAAAGAAGATAAAGAAGAGGGGAAAAGAAGAGAAAGGTAAGGGGAAAAGAAGAGAAAGAAGAGGGGAAAAGAAGAGAAGGGTAAGGGGAAAAGAAGAGAAAGAAGAGGGAAAAAGAAGAGAAGGAAGAGAGGGAAAAGAGATTAAAAGAGGGGAAAAAGAAGAGGGGAAAAGAGCATAAGCATAAGAGAAGGAAAAGCATATGCATAACAGAAAAAGAGAGAAGAGAAAAGAAGCATAGGCAAATGCATATGCTTATGCATAAGCATAAGCATATGCATACGCTTATGAAAAGAAGAGAAAAAGAGAGGAAAAAAAAGAAAGAGAGAGGGGAAAAGAGAAGGAAAAAAGAGATATGAAAATAAGAAAAGAGAGGAAAAAAGAGAGATAAAAAGAAAAAAAGAGAAGGAAAAAGAGAAAAAGAGAGAAGAGAAAAAGAGAGGAAATAAGAGAGCGAAAAAGAAGAGAAGGGTGAGGGGAAAAGAAGAGAA